>NC_043765.1:6454936-7056602 GCF_902148845.1 Salarias fasciatus | reverse complement strand
ATCTCTCATAATGAAACCAAACAGAATAGAAAAAACAGTTGTTGGCGACACTTTGTTCCCCGAAAGATTAAAAAAAGAACCATTCAGTGTTGACTTTGGACTCCCAGCAACATGACTTTCATCGGCCTGGCCCTGGTGTAATCTCACTTTAATAGCATACTTATCTAATTCCTCCCATTGCATGCAAAGACCTGCAGAGTCACTTTTGGAGGAGGCTTTCTTCTCTCCGAGGTAATGAACGAGGTGCGTCTGCATGCTTGTGTCAAAGCTCGGCTGCACTCTGTTTTCAGTGTGAGGAACGTCTGCTGTGACTTTAATGCATCCTGTGTTTACACAAAAATAAAATAAATGAGCGCTTTTGAGTGGCCAAGCTATTTTCACCTTGTTCGTGTGCGTTTTTTTTTTTTTAATTATAACTTTTGTTTTTGTGCCTCCAGATTCGACTGGGACTCGAAAAAATGGCTCTGCCGAGGTGAGGAATCTCAGGAAATGTGTAATCAAGTGCTGTCACTTCTGGGAAACATGCATTGCTTTTTTCTCTCTCCCTCTTTCAACAATTGGTGATTTTCCAGTATTGTGCTGACGCGGCTCTTCTTTCCTGTGTGTAACGTGTTGCAGCAAACTCTTACAGTGACCTTTCCACGTGTTGATAATCTGCTCCCCATCCTCGCAGGGTCCAGCTCTCACCATGACTCCGGCCATGAAAAAAACTATTGGCCATCGTGGAATTGATCACACGGGGGAGACGACCTACAAAAAAGTAAAGAATCGACCACCGCGTCCTGAAACACAATTTTTTTCCTCTATTGTCATGGAGTTACTTTTACAGTTGCTTTGATGGTTACACGCCGTGTGAGGGCCTTACATTCTGTCTCCTCAAAACACACAGATCTGAGGCTTAAACTGCGTTTGTCTCCTGCTGAATGCAAGTTTTCCCTCTTTCTTCCAGACAACATCATCAGCGTTGAAAGATGCTATTCAGTTAGGCATCACGCACACGGTGGGCAGCTTGAGTCAAAAGCCGGAGAGAGATGTGCTGCTGCAGGACTTTGAGGTGGTGGAAAGTATCTTTTTTCCATGGTGAGTGTTAAATTAGTCAGATTATGTTGCATGGATCTATGAATCCTTATATCTTACTGCCTAGTTTCTGCCCTGATGTACCACACGTCTCTCGTATTAAGCGTAATCTGGTGTCCCTGCTGTGCTTTTCCGACAGCGAGGGCAGTAACCTGACTCCAGCCCACCACTACGGAGACTTCAGGTTCAAAACATACGCCCCCATCGCCTTTCGCTACTTCCGAGAGATGTTTGGGATCCGGCCCGATGACTACATGGTACACTTCTTCATTCACCGTCGGTAGAAAAGGAAAGGGATGTGAACTCAGAAGACAGATTGAGTAACTGACAAAAACTAGGGAAGTGTGAATAACTGTGTTGTGTCAGACTTCTGTGTTTAACCCTCTGAATCTTTTTTTTTTTTCTTTTCTTTTTTTTTTTAATCCCATTGCGTCGGGGCGGCTTTATAGTTTTCTCTGTGTAACGAGCCGCTGATCGAGCTGTCAAACTCTGGGGCCAGTGGGTCCCTGTTCTACGTCTCCAGCGACGACGAGTACATCATTAAGACCGTGCAGCGCAAAGAGGCCGAATTCCTCCAAAAACTGCTGCCCGGATACTTCATGGTGAGACACGATGACACCTGTGGAAGAAATGCAGACAGGACGGTCACACATGACGGAGCTGGCAGAATCTGGCCGATCCTGAATCACGATCATCAGATGTTACGCATCCACAAATCCTCCCCTGAAAAAAAAAAATCATTGTGTGGCATTTTTGTGACTAAATGATCTTATTTCACTAAATTTGATCTTCTCCGTTCTCCCTCAGAACCTGAACCAGAACAAGCGGACCTTATTACCAAAGTTTTACGGACTTTACTGCGTGCAGGCCGGCGGTAAAAACATCCGCATAGTGGTCATGAACAATCTGCTGCCGAGCGCTGTGCGCATGCACCTCAAGTTCGACCTGAAGGGCTCCACCTACAAGCGCCGGGCCTCGGCCAAAGAGAGGGAGAAGAAAGTGCCCACATTTAAAGATCTGGATTTCATGCAGGACATGGCTGATGGGCTCATACTGGACGCAGACAAGTACAATGCAGTTTGCAAGACCATCCAAAGAGACTGTTTGGTGAGAATCGCAAAAGATGGACATTCCAAACATCCCTTTATTATTGAGGTTCTCGTCATACTTGACTTATGCTACTCCACCTTCTCTCAGCTGTTGCAGAGTTTCCAGATTATGGATTACAGCCTTCTGGTGGGCATTCACAACTTAGACCAGGCCTGTCGAGAGCATGCTGGCGAGGAGGCTGCAGCCGGGGCGGCGGACCAGAGGAGGCCTCAGGGCCAGAAGTCGCTGTACAGCACAGCCATCGAGGCCATTCAGGCGGAGACGGGGAGCGTGGGATCACTGGACACAGAGGACAAGTGAGAGGCCGAGTCTCACTGGCATCACCCGAACAAGCTCCTCCGTCCACAATGACGTTTAAAATGTTTTTTTTTTTTTTTCCTTTACAGGACGGGAGGAATTCCTGCACGAAATGCAAAAAACCAGAGGCTGCTGGTGTACATCGGCATCATTGACATCCTGCAGTCCTACAGGTGAATGCAACTTTCCATCTACTGCTTTCAAGAATGAGTGCAGGTCGTGAAAACAAATGGGTGAAATCACAAATAACCTCAGAATCACAGCAGATTGTATTAAAAAAAATGTTTTCCGAACTAATTTGAGTCGGCATTTTTTAAGTTGCTGGAGTTCCTTGAATTGAGATTAAATTGTCCTGCTTGTTAGTAAAAACATTAGTGAGTGTGATTCATTGGCTACAAGTGAAAGAGGCCATTCAAGAAGAGGATTCACATGAGGTACATTAAGAAACCGTAGAGCAACCCTTCTTTCAGTACCAATGACTATTTGTTTTGAGCAAGTTTTTTGTAGATGCACATAATGATAACAAACAAACACTTATTGTGAGCCTCGAAATCCCCCAAAAAACTTAGAATACATACAGATCATTTTAAAGTGGTTTTTGTCTCTGAAGCACAGAGAAGGAACAGTTTGGCTATTTAATATGAACTTCAGTTTGAATCAGTGTATTAAACTTTTCAGCCAAAGCTTACCTCCATGATGTGTTTGCTCCTGTGATTAGTGTGGTATGTGAAACTACGTGTTTGTCTCTGTAACTTCTCCTAAACCGTCTGTGTTGTTTGTGCTCTTTCAGATTGGTGAAGAAACTTGAACACTCCTGGAAAGCTCTGGTTCATGACGGAGTAAGTGACCTCTTCCTCTTTTTTTGTTTTTGTTGCTTTTGTTTTAACCAGGAAGTCCTGATCAGATCGGAACCTACCGTATTTTGTAAGAGAAACCCGTCCAGCATAACAACCACTATGATGACACCACAACACAAAGTACAACTTACCTAACATGTAACACAATCCAATACGACGAAAGAGCATAGGAAATATGAAGTGCTTAAAGCAGCAGCCTGCTGTATCCTGATTGAGTCTTAAAATTAATTCATAGAGCTGGCATCCTGCAGAGAGTGAAAGAATGAAAGCACAAATGGAATTAGAAGTGTATCTAGTCTTGCTTTGTGAATAAATCATGCAGAATAAAACTCTGTGTGTGTGTGTGTGTGTGTGTGTGTGTGTGTGTGTGTGTGTGTGTGTGTGTGTGTGTGTGTGTGTGTGTGTGTGTGTGTGTGTGTGTGTGTGTGTGTGTGTGTGTGTGTGTGTGTGTGTGTGTGTGTGTGTGTGTGTGTGTGTGTGTGTGTGTGTACAGCAGCTTATCAGCACGATCACTCACAGACAGTAACCTGCCAACCAGTTTTTTTTTCCCTTTCTATTAAAAGACTAACTTTTTCACTACACTAGTCACAAGATCACTTTTTCTATTAAATTATCTATTTAAACAACCATGTTTGTGTCACTTCAGTGAACCATTTCTAAAGCAGATAGCCATGTTTTGTAAATTCTCCACTTCTCTCACACTAGCAGTGGTGAAATGATGTGGACTGTGTGAAACACAGTGTTGGTCTCACTTGTATAACTTCCAAACATAACTCTGATATTAACAATCACTGCACCAGGTTCATACATTTGATGTCAAAATATGAGATGGAAAAACACGGAGACCGCACAGAACTACTGCTGTTTTCAAAAACATGCCCAGTGAGTGATAGTTTGGGGACTTTCTGTTGCAAATAATACAATATAATGTATAAAACTACAACTTTTTACTGATGTCCAAAGAGAAATGTAACTTATTTCAAGAAACTTTTAAATCATAAACTGGAATATATATGTGTTTTGTTGTTTTTTGTCTTGCAGCTGAAGCTCTCATTGTTCACATATCTCTGTGAACATCTCCAGTCCCTCACTGGATCATAGTCAAACTTCAGTAAAGACTGAAGAGCGTAACTTCTAATCTCTTCTTTCCTCCAGGACACGGTGTCGGTTCACCGGCCGGGTTTCTATGCCGATCGCTTTCAGAAGTTCATGTGCAATACAGTCTTTAGAAAGGTTCCCCGTAAGTGTGGAGAAGCTGTTTGATACCAAAATAAAAGCATCACATCATTTGAGCTCATTGAACTCTTGAACACTGCTTCCGTCTTGTCTTCAGTGAAGTCGTCCCCGTCAAAGAAACGCCGCGCCGTCACGCACGGAACAGCGAGAAGAGCCGCCGGCGCCGGACCTTCTCTGTCCACCCAAACCAGCACCACCAGCCAGCCGCCCTCACTCCAGCACCAGCTCAGCTCCGACGCCAGAGAGGACTTGGACGTTGACAGCGGTGAGTGCCGAGAGGTTTCTGCTGACTTGTGGGAAACGGCCGGTGTTTACTGGTATCTGAAAACACTCAGCCCTCCTGCGTGTCGCAGCATGTGAAGAGTGTTTCCTCTCCTCCCACTCAGCCCTGCTGTCAGGTCGTCCCGACCTCCTCCCGAAGACCTTACCGCCCAGCAGCGCCGCTGGCAGCAGCGCCGACGACCCCCTCTTCACCTCTGCTCCCTCTGCGGGAAACCCTGGACCCGCTCCCACCAGTCAGGCCCCGCCACGTCCTCTAGACACTGCCAGGCTCGTGGAAACAGCCTTAAACAACATAGCAACCAGAGAGAAGGGCAACGGCACCACCAAGAGGTGAGAGAGGGAAGGACATATCAAACTTTTCATCTGTCACAGAAATGACTGTTTGACTTTTAATCATTTATTATTTGAAATTAAATCACGTATTATAATCATTGTTCTTTTGCTGTCATGTAAATTTCTTTTTCAAACAAACATGTTTCAGTCATTATTTGCATGATTGGCACATTGTAAATTCTAGAGGTCACTTTGTTCAGAAAGGCAACAGAGTGGCGTTTTATGAAACTTTAGGTTTTATTTAAAACCTGCCAAGCACTCACATTAAAGTAACAAATCAACCCAACAGTCGTTTGTCTTTGATTGTGGGAGAAAGTTGAAGTAGGTGAAACCTTCAGAGGCAATTGGAAAACAAACAAACTCTCAATCAAATGTATGCAAATCAACATTCCAATGTAGTCTGTCCACATTTCTGCACCTGCAATAAAGAGCTTGACTCCTGTTGTGCTCGTTACAATTTCAGTTCATTACAGATGTGGGCGATTTGGCTGAAACTGCTGTTTCACAGCAATAATAATTTTATAATTCCACTTATTTCTTTTTCGACTGGAGTTGACTGGACCTGCTCGTCTGCTTTCAGAGCTCAGGCTGGGGGTCTTGAAGAAAGCTTTGGAGCGGAGGAAGGCATCGCGCTTGAAGATATTGTTCCTAATGCCGGCCAATGCTCTGTAAATTAAAAACTATTCGTTTTCACGCTTCATTCTTTTGGCGATGCTCAGTGTTTCCTTTCTTGTAACCACGCCTCTTGGTTTTCTGGTTCACAGGTGTAGGTGTGGAAACTGAAACAAACTTGGAGGATTCTCAGAGGAAATGCTGAAATGTTACAAACCCCCTTTGGAGGTATCACAATTGAAAAGAAGAAACAAAAAAAAAAAGCAGTGCTCACTTTATCGTCAAGTGAGTTTTTTGTTTGGGTTTTTTTTTGTTTTGTTTTGTTTTTTTTTTTTTGCACTTTGATTTTCAAATCTCATCATGATAAGAGCATGCGAGTGTGTGTCTGTGTTCTGACACTAGTAACGGCGGGCTCCTTTATGCTGTCGTGATCGAACACTATTCATCTCACAGGAGCGCCTGTACGTATTCACAACCAAAGATTGTCGTCAACTAAGCCTTAATTCAGTGTACGGAGTAATAACACAACTCCACCTCATCCAGGCGGGAGTGTTTTACAGTCATTGCCCCCCCCCCCCCCCCCCCTTTTTTTTTTTTTTCTTTAGTGTATTTCTCTTTGGTGTTTATTTGGGCTCCAGGGAGAAATTTGCAATGTACAGCATGACTTTTGCTACTTCTTTCGATTTAAACCGGCAACTTGGTTTGAATAAACATTTCTTTTATAAGAAATGATTGATACGCTGTAAGCTGCATGGTTTTTTTGGGTTTTTTTAAGACGAGAGGCTCATAAAATGGTTTTCATCCCACTAAATGCTCTAATGGAGCGAACTTGTTTTTAGGAACTGTGAATCTTAAATGTTGTGACTTTTAATGTTTGGGTCCATGATATTGCCTTTTTTGTTGTTGTTGTTGTTGAACAACCTCTCTCACATAACCTGACTGGTGAATTCGCCGTCTGTATTCAGTCAGTCACAAGCTTGAGTTTGTAGCAGCAGGAAGAGATTCCACTAAAGAAACCTGTGAAGAACAGTTTGTGTGAAAGTTTTTAAATAACACGCATTAAAAGTAAAAAGCACGTCCTCGCTGAATGAGGATGGAGCGTGAGATCATTACAAACTGGTACAATCACTTTGTTTACTGTTAGAATCTAGATTAATGAGAACAAATGGAAAGTTGCAATGAATATGAACAGTTTAAACGGGGTGTCATCCTGCTAAGAAAGGCATTACAGTTATTTTAATGTAATTACTCATTAAGAATTGCATGCAGGTTGCTTTTTTTGTGTTTTTCCTGGGATCAACAAGTATATTGAAAAGGTGACCCTGTCCATGTATACTGGCTCATTTATTGAGCAATCTTAAAAATGTGTTTCTGGAAACAATTTTGAGGGGACCTTTTCTTTCCCCCCCATGTCATTGTCTTTGTTTATATTTTGTTTATACAAGTGCGATTGGGAACTGCAGCTGAGTCGATTAAGCGACTCCCGGTACACACGACCTGATGGTCCAGGGCTGCAGCCGCAGCACTTTCAGACCTGCTGATGTGTGCATTTAGTTTAAGACTTGTGTTGGTTTTGTGAATGGTGTTACTCTGTGTGTATCTCTTTGTTTACCACTTTATGTTTTACATTTAAACCACACAAAAGATTTCTTAGTCGTTTAAAACATGCAGGAGAGATCAAAGTTTTGTGCATTATTACTTTTCTTTCGTCATCATGAGTTCTCTTAAAGGTGGTTAGTGTTGGATCTGTAAACGGACACAACGGTGACACTGCAATGTCTTAAGTTGTTTTTTTTTTCCGACTGTAAATTGAAAATTACACAGGCTGCAAAATATCAGAGATTCTACTTCTTTTATACTGATTTGTGAGGTGTTGCCTTTACCTTATAATAATTGTATATTGTTTTTGTCAACATTACTGGTTCTATTCACTTTAATCCTAAATTAACCTTTGTTGCTGCAGATGATTTATTGGAGCGTTGTTCTTCTGATCTTAGGCTTTCTGCAGACACTCATAGATGCACTAGTAAAGACCAGATTAACATGTTAATATCTGATTGTCTGTGATAAATATGGTGAGGCTGAAAACTTACAAGTGAGATTATCTCAACACATTAACAGAATCCTGGTTTTGTCTGCAAACCTGAGTCTTAAAGGTACTTTTTTATAACGTGAAACTGCTCAGTCTTTGCACCCAAGGCCGTGTGTGCTCTATTTGAACTTGATGCTGTGACTTTGGCATATTAAATTACAGTTTGAAAGTACAGTATTTTTTGTTAGAAAACAAAAAGAAAATTTGAAAACAGCTTCTACTATACATTATTTTTGTTTACAATGCAAGTCCTTAATGAATAAACTGTGCAATATGTTCAATTAATCAACACTTTTCTAAAGATACCCAAAGTATGCAATTGCCACTTGTGGCTGATAAATAATTTTCCTTCCTCTTGGCTTTTGTGTTATATTGTCAGTTGTTCCTTAATCCCAGCGTACTTGTGCCTTGTTCTAAATCCACACATGCAGCCTGTGAACCAAACCTGTGGCTACTCATATTTATTATAGTATTTATTGCTGTATGTATTGCCCTAATTTCCATAAGTGCTTATTAATGGTGATGGACTCTCAGCAGACAATAATGTAAAAAGAAAAATAGTGATGATTGTATTGAACTGTTTTCTCACTGTTTTTCCCATCTGTAAATGTAACTGGACTTTGAATTGTGTGCAGTTATGCGTTTACAAAAATCACAGCAATGCCTTTTTCACAGAATACAAGTTCACTCTCTGTCTTACTCTTTTGGAGATGCCATGTTTTTCACATGTGTACCTGAGATTATTAAAAAAAAAAAAAAAAAAAAAAAACTTTTGGTTTGGTTCTTTGTTGCTTCAGTTGAGCTTCCGTCAATCCACATGAAACATACTGTAAGAGAATTTTTGTGCTAAAGTAGCTTTGTCATTTGAAAATCTTAATGAATGTGAATAGTTTGTGATTGTTATGCAGAAATTTTAAATGTTTCAAAACGAGTATTTCTGTTCCTTTTGATTCTGAACATTGATTAAATTAGACCAGAATTTATTTTAGAATTATAGTATTATGAATAGGTGAGATACAAAAGTTTTATAGTAAAATTAAAAACTGATAACTATACAAATTTGAAATGATTTATTCTATTGTCTCCGGTCTATAAACTGAAGGAGACAGATTGGACCAACCAGCTGTCAGTTTACTCAAGTTTTATCCAATCAGCTGCGAGCTTGTTTTGAGGCGACAGAGAGCAACAAGAACTTTCCAAAATGGGGCTTGAAAGTACGATGGTCTGGTAAGAAGTCCTCAAATTTCTGTATTTACATCGTTGTTGTTTTTTGAAGAATTTGTCTGAAGACATATTGGTTATTTGGTGGATAAAGTAGCTTTTAGAGCGGGACATGGATGAAGTTTCCCGGCTCCTTGAGCTGGTGTTTTACGGTTAACAGGCTAGCTGGCTAACCAGGCTCAGCAGGCTGAGTCATTGTAGCTTCAGTTCGCGTTTCTTTTCTCTGTTCATTGGCAAATTATTCACTTGTAAAGCATGAGACCTCGTTCGGATATAACACTTTGAGCTGTTTTGTAGTTTCATTTTCTGTTATTACCTGGCAACACGGATAATTTGATTGTTTTGGCCGGTGTCTAATAAGCTGTCACAAACATGCTAAAGTTAGCAAGCCGTGCTAAATGAGTGTTTTTATTGACAAACATTTAAATAACCTTTAGTAAACTTAGAATGTTGTGTGTTTAGTGTTCCCAAATAGAACTGATTGTAATGAAAAGTCATACTAAGAGCAGGTTTCTGATCCTCGTTGTAAACTTAAATGGGCTAGCTGTTTGGCTATGTGGCGTGCTAATGTCCCTTTTTCCCGTCAGTGTGGACAACAGTGAGTACATGAGGAACGGAGACTTCCTACCGACCAGGCTACAGGCTCAGCAAGATGCTGTCAACATCGTGTGTCACTCTAAAACAAGAAGCAACCCAGAAAACAACGTGGGCCTCATCACGATGGCAAAGTAAGCATGGTGGTCTGCTAAAAAAAATATATCATCTGGCTGCGAGGCAGCAACTCATTTAACTCTGTAAAGACAGTGAGGTGCAGTTTTGAGGATGTTTCGAGATGAATTGATGCTCATCAGTTCAGTGCATTGTCTCTGGATGATGTGTTTAGGGCAATGTGCATCTGATTGTTGATAATGGATCGATTTGCCATTGTAAACTGCTTTTTGTGTTTTAAACTTGACTTGTATATGAAGCTGAAGGTGAAATTCACGCAAACTTCTTTTCTCACTCAGTAACTGTGAGGTCCTGACTACGCTGACACCAGACACCGGCCGCATCCTGTCCAAACTCCACGCCGTTCAGCCCAGAGGGAAGATATGCTTCTGCACAGGCATCAGAGTGGCTCATGTGTGTAACCCACAGCTTCAGAGTCTATTTAAAAAAAAAAAATACTGTCATTGATTTGAGGTTTTTCTTCAAGCAGTATTCTGAAATCTGTTTGTTGCTTTCTTGCGCAGCTGGCTCTAAAGCACAGACAGGGCAAAAACCATAAGATGAGGATCATTGCTTTTGTTGGGAGTCCTGTAGAGGATAACGAGAAAGATGTGAGTTTTGTTATTTACACATTTTCATTTTCATATGTTTAACATTCCTACAATACTCCACTGAAATATAATTGACAAAGCATGAGGTCTAGTGTTATATAGTTAGTGCTGATCTCTCAAAAAATGTTCATACAGTTTAACTTGGATATCCTTTATCTTCTCAGCAACTTTCTTTTTAACTTTCGTTGTGTTTCTGTTGCAATCTGCTCATTTTTTCAGCTTGTCAAGTTGGCAAAGCGCTTGAAAAAAGAGAAAGTGAATGTGGATATCATCAACTTTGGAGAGGAGGTAAAGAGCTTAATGTTTTGTTTTCTAAGTTTTGATCTCTTCCTTTCCACATCATTTTCACTTGTGCTTTCAAACAGATTTTTTTTTTTTTTTTTTTTAACTGTAGTTTCCATCCGTCTCTAATGTTCCTTCAGGAAGCAAACACAGAAAAGCTGACTGCATTTATAAATACTCTAAATGGGAAGGAGGGAACGGGCTCCCACCTGGTCACAGTCCCTCCGGGGCCCAGTCTTGCCGACGCCCTGCTGTCCTCCCCCATTCTGGCCGGCGAGGGAGGCTCCATGATGGGTCTCGGAGCCAGTGACTTTGAGTTTGGCGTGGACCCCAGTGCAGATCCAGAGCTGGCCCTGGTAAGAATTATGTGAATGTATGGAAAATGCCAGATAACTTGTTTTTTTTTTCCCCCTCACCCTTCGGTCATTCAAAAAAGTAGACAATAAAACACTGTGATTTGTTTTTGTTGTTGTTGCTTCTGTACAAATGTAATTAGAGTTGCAATTTTAGATGTTTTATGGATGCTGACACAATGTTGTTTCTACATCTGAATGTCACTGATTCATTCATAAGTAGAAACTTCTCATAATGCAGCGTGACAGAATAATAAAAATTGTCAAAAGCAATTTCATGATTCATTAAAACTAAATATCTCTGTTACGCTGAACTTGAATTTGGTGAAATTGAGTGAAATCTCATGCGAGTACTTGCCAGAATATTAGAAGTGCAGCTTGCTGTGTGAAATTGTGTATTTCCTGGAGTGTTTTTTGCTCACTGTGTTGTCTTTGTGCTTTCCTGCAGGCCCTGCGTGTGTCGATGGAGGAGCAGCGACAGAGGCAGGAGGAGGAGGCCCGCAGAGCCGCCGCCGCCTCTGCTGCCGAAGCCGGCATGCCGACACCCAGCGCAGACGGTGAGTGAAGGATTGACGGGCCCGGCTATGTGACATCGCAGATTACTGTAATTTTGGGCTGAATGATTTCCCCCTCCGTTCCTCTTTTTGTGTCAGAATCGGAGGAGGCCTTACTGAAGATGTCGGTTTCTCAGCCCGAGAGCGGCGCAGCGGTGCTTCCAGACTTCAGCAGCATGACGGAGGAGGAGCAGATAGCCTACGCTATGCAGATGTCTCTTGCTGGAGGAGGTGAGTTGCCCCAAAGTTTCCTTCAGATTCACAAAATTCACACTGTAGACAGCATTCACTGTCTTCCTGGTGTGTTTGGTGGATGACAGTTTTCCTGTTTGTGAACAGAGTACGGTGAAATGGATACAGGAGCCCCCATGGACACAGCAGAATCAGCCAAGGTGAGTCTTCACTCATCGATTTCACATGTAAAAGTAAGACGATGGTCATTTTAGGCACATTTGAGCCAGGGATCAATTGAAAAGGCCTTCCACACCAGGCCGACCGTTTGCCTTGGTCCACTGCTTTCCCCCACTGCACCTTTGAAAGTGGAACAAACCGCTTTGACAAGGTCTCGTGGTTCCAACAGCAGCTGGTTTGGGGCATGCCTTCCTGAAAATAGAACCAGGAAGAAGAGACTCTGGATCATTTATTGGCCGGGAGTGAAGATTGAAAATCAGCCCGCTTCACATACATTCTTGTGATATTTGTTGGTTCACTTGCTGGACAGCTGCTGGCATTTCCCACTTTCAAAAAAAAAATAAAAAAAATAAAACTTGGATCTGCTTGTGAATGAACTGAGGAAGAAAACTGTGCTGTTTTAGCATCCTGAGTTTACTTCAATGAAAGTAATGAGAATATGCAGATTGATGCTGTTCTTTCAAAATCATAAAAGTACTTATGAAATTTGACAAATGCCATGATCCTTTATGGCGTTTTCTCTTCAAGAAATTAAAATTTTCAGTGAATTTTGGACAAAAATTAAGACAAAATATTGAGTGACATGGTCATAGTGTACATTCTTTCACCCCTACTCTTCCTGAGGGAGGAGTCGAAGAACGAGATTTGAAGGAGGGGCTGTATACCATCAGAACTGACTCTATCTTCTGCAATAATCAAACAGGAGGAAGACGATTACGATGTGATGCAGGACCCGGAGTTCCTGCAGAGCGTGTTGGAGAACCTGCCCGGCGTCGACCCCAACAACGAGGCCATCCGCAACGCCATGGGCTCCCTGGCCTCCCAGACAGGAAACAAGCCAGATGGCAAAAAAGATGAAGAGAAGAAGAAATGAGTTGGGAAAACAGGAGGAAAACTCGAACTATTTCCAACTACTACAGGATTTATTAAACATATTAAAGACTGCTGATGCAAATCCCTGCATGTCAGCAATCTCACATTTATTACCACCCTTTTGTCATAATTACTCGGAGGCATCAACATTAAATAAAATGTAAAAAGAAAAAAAAAACCCTGATGTGATGTCTTTGGTTTATGATTTCCCCAGGAACGTTGACACCATGTTAAAAATGTAATGTGGGCCTGTGCTCTAAACCCTGCATTTCTCTACATGGATCCTGACAGAACAGACGGATTTCTGGTGACAGACTTTTAAATGAACACTTACCAACACTTCTGTCACGTCTTTGTGTTTTTTTGCAATAAAAGAGATGTGTAAATATCTGATTGTGTTTTGTTTGTGTTGATGCTTCACGTTGTTGACAGTGCGCGCGCCGGTGACGATTAGAAGAGAAAAACAAACGCATGCACAGTTCCAGTTTAAAGCAGCTCTGCAACCGGTCATGTGTTGAGGGTTGCTGGTGTGTTTAATGTGATTTTCAAGCAGAAACATTAATATATAGAATATACGTGTCGCTTGCAGCATCCTCCGTGCGTTTTTCCAGCGCGAGCTGAGGCTGATAGGACACTTGGGGTCACGTGACGGGAAGCGCAGCATTTTCAGCTGAAAACGAGCTCGGATAGTCGGGAATCGCACATCCAGGTAAACAACCAAAATACTAGAGAAATCACAGGAAAATCCACATCCCGGGCGCTCTTTCCGGTCGCATCGTCGACCCCGCGATCACCGGGATGTTCCCGCTGTCACCCCCGAGCCTCGGCACGCGCGCTGCGGCTGCTTTTTAATGGCGAGCGCTAGCTAGTTAGCTAAATGACCCCTCTCTCTCCCTCTCCCTCTCTCTCCCTTCTGTGTTGGCTGGAGCTCCGCGGCCAGCTAGCCAGCGCAGCCTCGGTCGTTAGGTCGCCTTTCGGGAGGACGCTCCCTCCTCCCCCCGCCGGTTGCGCCGCGTCTCGAGCGGACCCCGGCGCGAATCCCCGGGTCGCGCGGTTGAAAGGAGTGTTTCCCATTCATGTTAAAATCAGAGCCGCTTCCAGCCAGCGGAGCGCGGCTGGCTGGCTGCAGGATCGCCGCCGCTAACAGCGCGCTAGCAGCTAGCGGCTAACCCGCCGGAGCCTGTCAAGCTTCTCCCCGGCGGACGCCGTTAAGGCACCGGGCGTGGAGCCGCAGCAGCCCGCGCGCTGCCCCTGCACGGTGTTTCGGGACTGAAATGGACACTGCTTGTCTTTGATTGCTGTGAACGTTGATCATTAAAATGCACCGTTGCCCCCTTCTTCATTCCCCCTCGGCACTGACATCACAGGTTCCCAAAGGGAATCTCAGGGGAGGGTCAGCAGCCAGAAATAAAGAAGCACATCAGTTATACACAAGAAAGCACGCATAGGCACCTAAATCTGTGTGATTCAGGGCATTTCTGATGACATTTACTAATATTCAGGAATATTAAACCAGCATCAGATTCAGAACTGACAGTTGGTTGTGTTTCCTACCGTCAACAGCATCTTGAGTGTCTATGGCATTAAACACAACAATCATCACCTCACTGTCATCCAGGATGTCAACAGAAGTTATTTCATCCAGTTTCTGGGTCCCTCGGGCTCAGATTTTAAAGAGTAACCGTGATAATAATCTCATCAGATTTGCTTTTGGTTTATTATTTACATAACTCAGGACGCGCCTGCATTAGCTTTTGTAAACATTCTCTATTGTGATCAGCCTCGACTACCCCTTTTATGTCACTGAGGATCTCGATCCACATTTTCCTCACGCAGCCAAAATAAACATTGCAGAAAGTGTGGAAGGCTGCTTTAGAATAGAATAATCCCTCTGAGCCCTGAGATCCGTCGTCGTATCACATGATGTGGCATTTTGGGTTTGAAAACGCTGCATTGTTGTACTCATAATGTCAGTTTTACTGCTCTTAAGATGAACCAAATCTTTTTCTTCTTTGTTGTTTTCTGTCAGCATGTTGTAGTGTTTATGCTGCATTTACTATACATATGTTTTCTACTGCTGTTCATTTTGTGTATATTTCGTGTCACTGCTGCCTCAAAAATAAGTGACTGTACATAATTGTGTACTTTCTTGCCTTCTGCCTCATCAGCCTGTGACTTTGTGTGTTTCCAGGAGTTGATCCCGGCATGGGGGACATGAAAACCCCAGATTTCGATGACCTGTTGGCAGCATTCGATATTCCTGACATAGATGCCAAAGAGGCCATCCAGTCGGCGCCAGATGAGGCGGAGGGGCCTCACGGGGCGGCGGGTGCCCCCCTGGGGAAGCCGGACAGTGCGGTGGGCGTCGGGTCATCTTTGAGACCGCCGAGCCCTTCAGACCCCCAGGGGGACACCTCCATCGTGAGTGTGATCGTGAAGAATAAGGTTCGCCTTGAGGCCATGGACGGCGCGGAGGGAGCCGCAGACCAGGTCCCCATCGACGTGATGGCGGGCGTCGACGTGGGCCCCAGACTCGGCGCCTGCGCTCCCGGCATGGCCGAGGCGGAGGCTCTCAACCACAACGGCTTCGGAGCGTCCGGCGTCTCCACGCCTCTCCCGCTCGGCCAGGCCCAGTCCAACGGGGCGCCGTGGTCGCTCAACACCCCCAAAGTGTCTTCAGAAGCCGCGGGCGCCAGCTCGGCCAAGTCCCACAAGCAGGGCGGCAACATTTTCAACAGACTGAAGCCGCTGGTGGCGCAGGGCTCCGGGGACCCGGTGGGCCGGGCCAGGAAGATGCAGCTGCTGCAGCAGCAGCACCAGCAGCAGCAGGACACGGGCCAGGAGAGGGCCGACGGGGTCAAAGCGTCGCTGCCTTCGTCCTCCTCTCTGTCGGCGGGGGCGTCTCCTCTGACCGCCGCGGGCCCCGTCGGGCTGGCCTCGCCTTTCTTCCCCCCTTCCAAGCCGCTGCTGTCTGCTCCACCATCGGCGCCATCGTCACACCCACTGCACTCGTCTCAGCCTTTTAACGGAGCTCCCAAAAGCGGGCCTGCTGGGTTTCCGCCCCAGCAGATGGAGGAGGACGACTCGGACCCTGACCTGGGGAGTCCCCTGGTGATCCAGGAGACCCCGGACTCCCCCACGTGCACTCAGCTGAGCCGGCGATACAAGTCCGACTCCGTCTCCGCGCAGCCCTCGTCCTCCTCCGCACCGCAGCCTAAACCCGGGGACACCCCGTCGGGGGCGGCTCTGACCTCGGCGACCCCCCAGTCCGGCTCAACGGAGAGCCCCCAGGTGGAGGACCGGCATCCGGAGCACGTCATCGAGGAGAGAGACTCGCCAGAGAGCCCCGAGCCGGAAATGCCAAAATCAACCGCACAGGTCGCAGCTAAGAGGTGCTCCAGCCCCGCCGTGGCGTCCACGCCGCCCCCCGCCGAGCTGCGGGAGCCCAAAGAGGAGGAGGAGGAGATGGAGGTGGGGAATGGGATCGACAGGATTGTGGATAACAAGGCGGACAAAGCAGAAACTGTGAGAACCGGCGAGGAGAGCATGGAGGTGGGTGACGGCAAACCCAGACCGCCATCGTCCTCCGATGTGGGAGAAGCCGGCGTGGCTGCGCCCGCCGCCTCGGGAGCTCCGTCCCGACCGCTCAAAGTCAGGATCAAAACAATCAAAACGTCGACAGGCGGAATCACCAGGACTGTCACCAGAGTAGCGCCGAAGGGCGCGGCGGCGGGGAAAGGCCTGGACAAGGGTGAAGCCGGCGAGCGGAAAGTCCTGGGGGGGAAAGGCCAGAAGCTGGAGGCTTCCTCCGCCCACGTGACGTCTGCGTCCCAGAAAGTGAGCGCTCTCAACGCCCTGCCCGTGTCCACGCTGGCAGCCAGCAGCGTCATGCTCGCCGCCGCCACCAAGGTGCAAAATAAGATGGCCGCGTCAGACAAGGCCAAGGTTTCGGCCACCGCCGTCAGCATCACGAAGTCCGCCGCTCTGCCCGTGACCCCCGCCGTCACCTCCTCCCCAAAGTTCTCCGTCGCCGCCGGCGGGATCAGCGTGCGCTCGGCCACCAACAAAACCGCCAACGGGGGCGGCGCCGCCGCCGCCATCATCAGCAGCGCGCTGCAGCCCAACAAGCCCGCCTCCATCGTCAACAGCACCGGCGCCGTCATCTCCCGCAGCCAGTCCAGCCTGGTGGAGGCCTTCAACAAGATCCTCAACAGCAAGAACCTCCTGCCCAGCTACAAACCCGACCTCTCCGCCCCGCCGCCGCCCGAGTGGGGCCTCCCGCTGCCCGCCACCGGCTACCGCTGCCTGGAGTGCGGCGACGCCTTCGCCCTGGAGCGCTCGCTGGCGCGGCACTACGACCGGCGGTCGCTGCGCATCGAGGTGACCTGCAACCACTGTGCGAAGAGGCTGGCCTTCTTCAACAAGTGCAGCCTGCTGCTGCACGCCCGCGAGCACAAGGAGCGCGGCCTGGTCATGCAGTGCTCCCACCTGGTCATGAGGCCGGTCACCGTGGAGCAGATGATCGGCCAGCAGGACATCACGCCCATCGGTGGTGAGAAACCGCTCCATGGGTTGATGAATCTGTTATTTTTTTCTCTCACCGTTTCAGTTATTCAGAATTAAATCAGTAAAAAAACTGTGGTTGAAGTTACCTGAATGATGAGAGATCAATAATGTATGCGATATTTATTCTCAGATTTGGAAAAGTTTTCAAAGTGTTGATGTCATTCTTGAAAAGCGTGCATGTGCCATCCTCATTCACCACCTCCCATTTGTCTCCTCTGTTCTCTACCTGCGGCTGACCAGGCCTGATCTGCTCTTCGTCCTCCTCTCCTCCAGTCTCCTCTCCCTCAGCCACGCCCGGCGCCCCGTCCGTCTCCGCCGGCTCCAGCCCGCTGAAGGACTCGTCCTCGCCGGCAGCGGCGGCGGCGCAGCCGCGGCCGGTGCGGCGCGCCCTTCAGGGCCCCCAGGCGCTGATGCCGCTGCCCTGCAAGAAGGCCGAGGGGCTGCAGTACAACAACTTCAAGTGTCCGGAGTGCCAGACGCAGTTCTCCGGCAAAGCCGAGCTGGTCACACACTTCCAGCAGATCAGAGCTGCTCCCAACTCAGTGAGTTTTGGAGACGAGCGGACAGTTTGTGTCCCGCTGCTGCTTCAAAGCTCCCTGAAAACAACATCTTCAAGCAGTTTTATCTCACACGCCTGCTTTGTTCCCTCCTCTCAGACGTGCATGCAGTGCTCGCCTCCCATGATGCTCCCCAACTCGTGCGCCGTGTCCGCCCACCAGAGGATCCACAAGCACAGAGCGCCTCACGTCTGTCCCGAGTGCGGCGGGACGGCGCGGCAGGCCAGCTTCCAGACGCACCTGGAGGAGGCCTGTCTGCACTTCGCCCGGCGCATCGGCTACAGGTGCAGAGACCCGCGCCGCGGTGCGTCAGTGTCTAGTGCGATAGGGAGGTTCCACCAAATACAATTTGTCTGGAGCCACAAACACGCGAATTATTTGAAATTAAGAAGAAAAAAATCGGAGTGTAAGTTTGTTTTTATTTTCTCATGAAGACTTTATGTAAGTTTTTGCTGCAGTTTTTCGGAACGTAGCGTTGTCATGTTGTAGCGGAGTTCCAATGCGTTGTGTCTTCTGCGGCGAAGGTGTTCCAGCTGCCAGGTGGTGTTCGGAGGCCTGAACTCCATCAAGTCCCACATTCAGACTGCTCACTGCGAGGTCTTCCATAAGTGCCCCAGCTGCCCCATGGCCTTCAAGTCTTCCCCCAGCGCCCAGAGCCACATCAGCACCCAGCACCCCACGCTGACCGGAGGACAGGCCAAGTACGCTCGCCGCCTCCACCCGGACGCCTCCAACCGAAACGCCTCCTCTCTGACCTCTCATTTATCTCCTCTCTCTCTCTCACAGGATGATCTACAAATGTGTGATGTGCGACACGGTTTTCACCCAGAAACCTTTGCTGTACATGCACTTCGACACTCATTTAGCCAAACAGAAAGTGCACGTGTTCAAGTGCCCTGACTGCACCAAGCTCTACGCCCAGAAAGGCTCCATGATGGAGCACATCAAGGTGTGTCAGCGCGCACGCGGGACTCTCTGGGTCTTTTTGCCTCGATGTGTTGCCCGTTCACTGCGTCCTCCGGTGGATGTGGCGTCAACCGAGGCATACAGTAAATCTTGGATCGGCCTTTGGGAGGCTTCCCGTCGGAGGCCTCGTCCTAAGTTCTATACCAAGAACAGAAAGTGTGTTTTTAATAGCGGAAATGAAAAGTCGCGGAGGCTAAACTTGGTCTGTTGTTTCACTCAGACGGCCCACCGAGGCCCTTCAGCCAAGCAGGAGTCGCAGTCCGACGCCTCCAATCCCGCCTCGGCCCCCGCCGGCCTGTCCGGACCCCCCGGCCAGAAGTCCAAGTCCTCCGGGAAGCCCGACAACTCGGACGGCGAGGACTGGGGGCGGGAGCAGGAGGAGGAGGAGGAAGAGGAGGAGGAGGAGGACGACGACGACGACGCGGACGCGGACTACGAGGCCCCGGGGGGCCACTCCAGCTCGGCCGCCCCCAGCGCCCCCACCGAGTGGACCTGCCCGCAGTGCCAGAGCACCTTCACCGACAACGACGACTACCTGAGCCACGTGAAGATGGAGCACGGCAAGGTGGCGCCCCGCACGCCGACGCGCCACGGCCCCGGAGCAGAGGGAGGGTTTGTAGACTCCAGAGATCTGACGTCTGCGGGGTGTTTCTCTCCGCAGTTCCCCTGCCGTATCTGTGGAGGCACGTTCAGCACATCCTCCAGCCTCCGGCGCCACGAGCGCGTCATCCACGAGGGCAACAAGCGAGTCTTCCATTGCCAGTGAGTCACGGCCGGGGTTCCAGGTGGTGTGGCGGCGGCGGCGGTGGATCCTGGGTGATTCGAGTTCAATCTTGTGTGATTTCAATTCCAGATATTGCACAGAAGGAAAACGCACCTTTGGCAGCCGCTTCTTACTGGACAAACACATCCGGCTCCATCACAGGTCCACAGACGGACAGGTGAGTCGGCACAGCGCGCTCACAGTTATTTACTACTGGAAGTTTGGTGGTGACGTGTCTGCAGGGTTCAGTTGGTCAAATATTTCCTGGAGGAATCTGTAAATAAAATCCTAAAATAATGGGTGTTCTTTTCATCTAATATTTAACATATATAGCAGATAGTGATCAATCAATCAAGAAACACAGAAACACGACACAAAGGAAATTGTGCCTTAGGGGATTTGAAGAGAACCAACTATCTGAGTTTAAGAATGAAAAAGTTACAACAGACTGATTTACAACCGAGAAAATCACTTCAAATAATTCTGAATGAACTCCTCTGTGTTCTTATGTAATGTTTGACTTTATTCCACTGCTGCTTTTTTCTGGGAATAGTTCTGAAAAACAAAACAAAAAAAACAAAAAAAAAAAAAAGGTGGAAATCAATACGTTTCTTCATGGATATGTTGTGTCAACGACACCGAGTTTCGGCCGTTTCCATGGTAACCGTTGACCCACTGCAAAGGTCGCTCTGAGTCACAGCAGATCTTAAAAACAAGTGAAAAGCTTGTGTGTTTTTATTGAATCATCAGGAAAATAGAAAATAAATATATTCATTCATTAAAAAAGGGATTTGGTGTGAAAAGCTGTTCTCTCCGGTCGCCCTCAGGGCCCCCCCATGACCAGGAAGCGAGCGGCCACGGGCGGCGAGGGGCCGGGGAGCTCCTCGGAGCAGGACGGGGAGGCGGGCCCCCCGGCGGGGCGGGCGGGGGACGAGGAGGAGAACTCCACGGAGGACGGCGCCGGCGCCGGCGCCGGCCCCAGCCCCGCCAAGAGGACCCGGGGGTCGGCGGCCCCCGCGCCGCCGGGCGCCGAGCCGGAGGAGGAAGACAGCGTGTTCCGCTGCGTGCCGTGCGGCTTCACCACCGAGGACGGCGCCGAGTTCCAGCGCCACATCCCCCAGCACCGGGGCGACACCGCCTCCTTCCAGTGCCTGCAGTGCGGCGTCTGCTTCGCCTCGGCCGGCTCGCTGGGCCGGCACCGCTTCATCACCCACCGGGTGCGGGACCCGCAGGGCGACGGCGAGCGCGGCGCCCCGCGCGCCCACGGCTCCCCGGACGGCTCCCCCGCCGGCTCCCCGCCGCCGGCGCCGGGCGAGGACGCCGACGGCAACCTGAGCTGCAAGGTGTGCGGCCGGCGCTTCGACAAGGCGTCGGACCTCAACACCCACTTCAGGACCCACGGCATGGCCTTCCTCACCGCGCACAAGACGGACAAGCCCCAGTAGAGGGGGGGGCGGCGGCGCGAGGCCGAACGGACCGTGGAGGAGGAGGAGAGAGAGAGAGAGGCTGTAGAATATGAATGTTGATGAAACAGAGCTGCTCCTGTGCAGCCTACCCCCCCCCCCCCCCGCCCCCCCCGGCTGCCACAGACAGCTCCCCTCTTCTGTGCGATTGTATCTGCATGTTCGATTAGACTCCCGCGTGGAAAAAGCATTTCAATATCCGCCATACTGTGTCCCAAACACGGCGTCCTTTTTTCCCCATTTCCACCCCCCTCACTCTGCACTGACTGTAGCCACCTGCCTGTTTCTCTGTGTAACACACACACACACACACACACACCTCCCACTGTACCCCCGACAGCTGTGTTTTCTACGTCGCGTCTTTATCAGTCCACGCTTGTTTTTAAGTTTTCAGGCTTCAGGTCACTTTATACAAACGGAAAAAAAGAAAAAAGAAAAAAAAAAAAAAGACGTCCAATGGAAACGTGCAGAAGCATGAAGGAAGAGAAACCTGCGGCCCGGAGACTCCCACACTGACTTTTACGTTGCTAATCTATTTATTTATACAGAAACACACGACTGCTGTTGGTCTCTGTGCGAGTCGGTCGCGTGGAATCTCTCTAGACTTTAGTGCAATTCAGAGACGCGCGGCGAAGGCCTCGGAAGGCGCCGTGAATCAGTTGTGATGTTGTTAATCGTTCAGCTAGAAGAAGAAGAGAGATCGAGGCTTCCCGCCCGTAGTTTTACGTGTTTGACCTTTTGCCCTGTAAATACATGTAATGACACTAAACGAAAGCGTTCTGGTTTTAGTAACTTGCTATGATAATGTGAATAACGTATAGTATTTGTACTTGTACTGTCCCCTTTTTTTCCAAAAACGATTTGAAGTTTAAAAAGAATATTAATAATTAAAAAAAAAAAAAAGAGTCCCCCCCCCCCCACCACCACACGGAGTCAGCTCCACGTTGTAATTACAGAGCGGAGGGAGAGGCGGAGGGGGTCGTGTCGTCTTAATGTGTATGAAAACAAACGTTTATCTCTTTGAGACGGTTCTTTTTTTATGGACAGACTCAGTGCTTGCTGTACTCACATTTCTCTCGTATGTTTAAAAAAAAAAACGAAAAACAAAAAACGGCCTCGGCGGTCACGCGACGGAGGCCTCTGAGTGGACGTTATCTTTTATTTTTATTTTTTGGGTTTGTATCTTTTATATGTCATATCATATTTATATAGCTCAGTAGTGGAAACTTCATGTCATTTTCTTTTCCATGGTTGTGGTCTGCTTGCTGAAATGCCATACACTTTTTGTGCTGTTTGGAAATAAATGTTGAAAAACAGACGAAGCGAGTCCGTCACTCCGCCTGTTCCTGCTGATATCGGACCAGATGCGATGAATTCCACTTTTTTCTCTCTTCGGGAACAAATTATTTAAAACTAAATAATTTCCTTAACAGGAAAAAGATGAACTCAACAGAATCTCTCTCCAGCGTTAGTTGCATAACCCTTACATGAAATGTCATTTTCACTCGTAAAATAAAACTTTTCAGCCATAAAATGTTTTTTCTTCTTGCAACGTCAGATGTTTTATTGTAGCTCATCACATGAAAGGTTTTTATTGTTCGACAGAATTTTCCTCACAAGTGAAAAGAGGATCTCGAACAAACAAAAACATAGATCTTTTACTTTCGAACATTTGCAATAACATAAAAAAATAAAAAATTAAATTAAACCCTTTCTGGGAGAATAAAAATAAAATGTGCCTCTTTTAGAAATCGTTTTGAAAAAAAAAAGGTAAAAGAAGTGATTCAGCAGGAGGTTAAAGGTTAAACATCGGGTTAGTTTGTAAAAATCATAACTCTGCCTGCTCCTCATAATCACAGCAACACTGACCGGATACAGCTCACACACACACAAACACACACACACACACACACACACACACAGTCCATGCAGTGCGTCAGTCTTTCAGTTCACAGTGTGTTTTCCTCGGCTCAGACCTTCAGACTGACTTCAGTCCGTTTCCGTTTTCCTCTCCTTCTGCTTCCAGTCACTCCATCTCCACGTCTGCTTTCCCCTCCACGTCCTCCTGGCGGCCGTCCTGCCGCTCCGCCGGGGGAGGCGGGTGGTGCGCCTCCACCATCAGCTGGTACACCAGGCAGCCCAGCAGGGCCCCCAGGCAGGGGGCCACGATGGGCACCCACCACCAGCCGCCTCCGGCCCTGCGGGGGGGGCGAGTCGAATACAGACGCTCAGCGTGGCGGAGAGGGAGAACGCGGCCGCGGCGGCGGGTGAGACGGCGTACCTGAACACGTCCGGCCCCCAGCCGGCGATGTAGGTGAACAGCCGGGGCCCGAAGTCCCGGGCGGGGTTCAGGGCGTAGCCGCTGTTGCTGCCCATGGAGATGCCGATGACCAGCACGGCCGCCCCCACCAGGACCGGCTGCAGGGCGTCGGGGACGGGGGTGTTCCTGCGGTCCCCCAGCGCCAGAACGCACAGCAGCAGCGCCGCCGTGCCGATCACCTGCAGGCCGAGGGAGAGTATCCATCCTCCATCCGGATCAGGGTTTACACTGAGACGCCGATCTGATACCTGGTCCACGATGCCCCCCCACACGCTCAGGTAGTCTGCCGGGTAGGTGCAGAAGATCCCGGCGGTGGCGTTGGGACCCGTCACCTCCAGCTTCCCTCCGCTGAACGTCTGGATGGCGTCTGCAGGCGGAGAGGTTCATGGTGAAGACACTGGAGGGGGAGCGGTGTGTTTTCTCCTCACCGTAGTACTGCAGGCAGACGGTGGCTGCAGCCAGGAACGCTCCCAGCACCTGGAAGAAGGTGTAGAAGGGGAGCTTCTTCCAGGGATGCTTCCCCAGAACGCACAGACTCAGAGACACGGCGGGGTTCAGATGAGCTCCTGAAACAAACACAAAAACCAACAAAACTGTCAGATTTCTGTCTGAATCATTTACAGCCCGGACTCCTTATCAACAGGACTTTATCTAATGAGTGTGATTAAGAGTAATGGCCTGGAAATGCTCTTCCCGTCCCGGTTCTTCTTACCTGAGACTCCTCGAGAGACGAAGACCCCGAATGTGACCCCCAGAGCGAAGCCCAGGTTGATGGACAGGTACTGGCCCTTAGTGTCCCGGGTGGTGACCACCTGAGCCACGGAGCCACATCCGAACAGCTGGAGGGACACCAGATCCTCATTATGCAACGGGAACGGCTCCGGCAGTACACACTACACTACAGACACACACATCTACACAACGACGCAATCTGCTGGTTTATGAATCTGTAAAGAGGAAACTGCTGCTTTATGGTTTGCGCTGTAAACGCGAGGTGTGATGGTCATTCCAGATAAAACCAGCGGAGACTCTTCCCTCCCGGCGACTGTCTGTCACCCGGCTCTGACTGCACCGATCAAAGTCCTCCGTTACCCATTGTGCAGATTCACCAGCTGCTCCAACAACAAGAGAGCAAACATGGAACTGCAGGAGCAAAGCGTCTGATAAACTCCCTGATCTGCTCCCTGAAGTTAATCCAGCTTCTTTCAGAGTTTGGAAACTGTCGAGACGTTGAAGAGAGACACTCACGATCAGGACGTAGACGCCGAGACATTCAGCCAGACACTCTCTGACCAGCTGGCTGCGGATCTGACACTTCTTCAGCAGCCTCTCCATCACGTCCAGCGCTGGGCGAGCCTTTCGCAGCCGGGACGCTCTCTCCCCGTCTGCCCGTCTGCAGAGTTTGTACTTTCACACTGGAACCCTGAACACACGTCACACACTTTACGGCTCAGCTGATTTGATGGTTATTGTGGGTATGCACACACACACACAGTTTTTTTTTTATACTCTGTGAAATGGCAGCATGAATGAATTCCTTCGACTCAAAGTCCACTGTGATCTCCTCTCTGACTGGCTGGAATTGTCCCTGCTGTTTCACTGGTTCTCTCTTTTACACACTCTTATAAATTTCATTTCATACACTTTTATACATGATCTTTTCACCATGTAAAGTTTGACATTCACGCCTTCAGAGTCAAAAATCTGCTGAGTTGACAACACGAGCAAGACAAAGGAAGATAAAACTGTAAATTATGTTTCAATCTATCAACTTAAATTAACACTGGAAACTTCTGGAATGGTTTCTACTGGGCTCCTTTCACAAATACTAATATTTTCGGGCTCCCCACAAAACTTTCTTCACATTATCAGTATTTGGTGTTGAATTTTGAAGTAAAGAATGAATTAAATCCTTCAATCAAGTGGTAACAGAACCACAGACAGATCATCTTCAGTGAGCCGGAAAGGCAACACGGTGCCATATTAACCTTTACACTTGAATGTTCAAGTTTTTCTTGGTTGTGGCACAAAGTATATGTGATCAAAACATTTATAATTTCATGAAAACTAAACGACTGCAAATGAAAATGACTATGATCTGAACATAAGGCTGATTTTAATGGAGCGTTTTGGTGCAAAGTGCAGTGGCGTTTTCTTTCTTTTGAACATTTTTTAAATTTTATTTCATAAAATCATTGTTTTCTTTGAACGTTCTACCATCTGATTAAATGGCACAATAGTCCTCTTTTTCAAAATCGCTAAGAAATCAATAAATTCCACAACATGAAGGGCTAAGCTGCTGGACAGGACACCAAAAAAATAAAAAGAGACTCAAACAAGTTTGCAAATATAATGAAACTCTTTATTTCACTCATCACTCGCTCACAGTGTCAGACCTACAGGACGTTACAAAAAGAAAAAAACACGATGTTTTGGTTGCAGGTGTTGTGATTTGTTGAATTGATTTGCAGCTTCTACCCTACATCCTCATGTTGGAGTCTGATTTTTGAGCCTAAAATAGCCAGAACTTTATCTAACGTGTCGAAATCATGCGTCTCCATACGTCCAATAAACACACAAACTCACAGCTTCAGAGAAAACACCTGATTTCAGGGAACAAACGCCTTCGCTGGTCTTTCCAGGGGCTCTTCCTCCCTTCACCTGTCATTTAAAGCCTCCGAAGAATTTGGAGAATAGCGACTGATCATCTCTCAGGTCTGAAAAGTGGCGCGGAGCACCTGGAAGGGAAACAGAAGCCGGAGGAGGGGCGGTGAGGTTCAGGCTGCGGTGAGACGACAGTGGGGGAGGAGGGGGGCTGACCTGGGAGGACCGGAGGAGGAGTGTGAGGGTCCGGACCCTGCAGGGCCCCGGGACCCCCGGAGCGAGTCACCGTGGTCTCCTCGTTGCCTTGTCCGTCTCGGACCGTCCGCCTCTCCTCCACAGTCTGACCACAGAAAGAAAAAAAAAATTACTTTAACTGAACTCTGCATGATCAGGTGTTTAATGTGGAAAAAAACAAACAAACAAACAAAAAAAAAAACTCACCCCGTCTGGTTTCACAACCTTGGTGACGACCACGGACTGGAAGAAGGAGCGCGCTCTGGGCTCGCTCGGTGCCCGGCCTGCAGGGGGCGACAGGATCTGATCCAGGCCTCCCGACTGCACTATAGAGTCCAGATCTGTGTGAGAACATCAAATCAGTCCGATCAGATCAAAACTCTCACCTCGATTCTGTTTTACTGATAAGCAGAAAACTTCCCCCCACCTACGTCCTCTCTGATGGCGTCCTCTGGTGGGTTCTGACTCTCCTGTCTCCAAATGTCATGAAACTGCAGGGACATCATGAGGAAATTACAGATCTGTCATGATGACGGAAGAAATAGAAGAAAAAACAAAACAAACTTTGATGAATTAAATGAGAGAGAAGGAGAGATGACCTTGGAAAAAGGAGTCCAGCCGTGATAGGGCGAGCGTGAAAAGTCTGGAGACTCAGAAGGGCTGGCGTCGCCGGGGGGTCCTCCGGTGCGGCGCCGGGCGTCGCTGTCAGGGGATTTGAGCATGAAGTCTCTGAGCGGGTTCCCTCTGGATCTGTCCACGCCTTTCTCTGCTCCCTCCTGAGGCGGAGCCGGCATGACGCCGGGAACGTCTGAAACCACACGGGGGACTGAGTGAGCGTACCGCCGGGGAAACACGCCTCACTGCTCGAAATAACACAGAAACTGTGAAATGTGAAGCAAACAGCCACAATCGGATTAAAATCATGGTTAAAGGAAAAACATATGTAGATGACTTAAAAAAATAAAAACAAAAAAATTGCAGAAAATAGAAAAAGACCAGAGAAACAACTAAAAAGGCAAAAAAAAAAACAAAAAAACAAAAACAAGAAAGAATCCAACTACATATAAATAACTATAAAGAAACAGTTTGAGCTCACTGACATTTTTTTTAAATAAATAATTAAAAAACATCCTTTCAAATATGCTCTTCTTTCTAGTTTTAGCCATAAAATTTGTCTGAGACCTCAGTCTCAGTGAAATAAAGATAAAAAATTAAAGTAAACATGAAAGCTGCTCAGTGACAAAAAGTAAAGAATAAAACAGAAAGTCACCACAAAGAGAAGCAGAAAGTTCAACAATAAGAACAGAAAAAGCACAAAGAGACACAAAGACCAAATACCACAACAAAGATTTAAAACAGAAAGAGCCACAAAAACACCAAAAATGCTTTAAAACAACCACAAGCGAGAGAAGAACACCACAAAAACCTCTAAATACGACCACGAAAACTATACAGCGTATTTACTCCTGATTGTTTATTTTACTGTCTGCTCTGGGTTTGAGTCAGTGTGTGTATTATTTCACCACCTATTTCTTTATGCATCAATGATTGCTTATCATTTTGTGAATTAGCAGTTTTGTGAGGATGAGATAACTGAATGTCAGCTTGAGAAATAACCCAACTTGCCTCCACAGCCACACACATAATGCCCTCTGACCCCTCCCTGAGCCCTGTGCAGACCTGCTCAGGTCCACGTGAAGCTGAAGACCCCCAGCCTGTCTCACACAGGGGTCCTGACTCTGCTTCCATACCTCTGTGTCCAAGCTGTGAGTGTCCGTCCCAGTGGCCGAGCTGGGAGAAGATCTCCTCCATCTCCCTGAAGACCTGTCCGAACACCGGGGGCTCCTGGATCCTCATCCCGTCCGGACCGAAGCTGAAGCCGAACCTCCAGGCGCTGTCAAAGGGGTCCTGGTGGTCTCCCCGGAACCCGTCAAAGTACATCCCCTCGTCTTCATCGTCCTCGTCGTCATCGTCGTGGGTCATCGTGTCGAAGAATGGGTCCCTGGTTAAGAAAAATAAAAGTATAATCCATATTAATCACTATAACTCGACTTGGGACAACAGAACGTGGACAGATCTTTACAATAGATTACATCTAAATAAAGGAGCAGTTCACCACACTTCGGTAATAGACTTTACACTCAATCGTATTAACGGTTCTAAACAAGACAGCAGCCACTTTAGCTAAGAGACCCCTGTGGTTTTCCTGGCAGAAAAAATAATCTTATTATTGATGGAGCTTTCTTCTGACTTAACTGACGGAACTCGTGCTAGCTTCAGTTAGCCGAGCAGCTGCTGGTTGACCACGACACTCACCTGTGGCCGCGGTACTGCCCCCCAGGGACCCCGAAGAAGCCGCGAAACAAGTCGAAGACACTCATCTCATGTTAAAATAGTCAGAAAACTAAACCATAGCGAAAAAACATGCCCGCAAAGCGAGCTGCGACAGGGGCAAACAAACAGAGGGAGGGGCGAACAGGGGGCGTGGCAGCAGGGGACAGTGTCGTAAAACGCTCTGGATGATTCCTGACGTAAAGTGTCGCGTTGCTAGGTTACCGTACTTAACTGAGAAAAGGCGCAGCGGGAAACACGGGAGCCGTGATGGGACATCCGGTGCTTTATTCAAATGTGCGTGTTTATGGAATAAAAAAGAAAACCATCGAAATGCAGTTTGTTTGCTACTTCAGGGGTGACTGAACAAGTAAAGACGTTTTCTCAAAGCAGCCAATTACTGGGCTCCATTAAAAGTTTTGTTCCTGTGATTAGTAGACAATCCATATTCTTATTAAACATGATTTATGTCCATGTTAAAATATCCCATGTAAATATTCACCAATTTGGACATTTGACATCAACACAGAACTAAAATGGGAAAACTAACAAGTCTAAAGATATAAACTAAACGTTTGCTTCTAAAACTGACATATTCAATCCAAAATATGAAAAAAGCATTTTATGTGAAAAGATTGTGAACCGCAGGGATAACGTTAGTTTTTACTGAAGCACCTCTATTTCATAAGTTTCTTTTTAACTGTGCAGAGAGAACTAGAAACCTATTTCAGCATAATATGAACAGGAAAGCCTTCAATAAATTCCTTATTTAAATTTCCACTTTAGTAGGTTTTAATAAAGCGGAAGTCAGCTCTAAAACTGTAGTCAAAGCTGAATGTAACAGATATTACACCTATTGTAGCAACTAATAATGTCTGAGAGCCGTACCAGTCATGATGCTTAATTAGTAGAAATGTGTTCTTCTCAGGAAATCTGGCCGCTAACAGGACTGCTGTGCACCAAAGATGGATGGTTAAGGAAGAGACAGATCAGGGGTCACCATAGCGGATCACGTACCTCCATCCCACTCCATTCAGACTCTACTGTAACTCAACAGCCATGTCCCTGACTCAATGAAGCTTCTGCTGTGAAATTAACATTAAAATTCTAAAAGTGAACATCTGGAGAAGGACTGGGTCTACAGTTGAATGTGGTCCTGCAGATGTTGGGTTATCTGGCCTCCGCTGCATCGTGTTGATCTTTCAGCATCACACACACACACACACACACACACACACACACACACACACACACACACACACACACACACACACACACACACACACACACACACACACACACACACACACACACACACACACACACATCCACACACTTAGGAGTGTCACTGCGAAAACAGTGTGAAGAAGAGGAAGTTGTGTATTTACAAGGCACATGAGAAATGGTTTCTTAAAAGACATTCACATCCAAAATGATGAAAATGTCTTTTTGTTGTTTATTTACTTAATATTTATATATTTTTACAAAATAAAAAAAATATATGAAAGAAAAAGCTAACAAGTCTGCAAGGATTCAAGAAGGACAAGGAGAAAGCCATCGAACAAACAGGGACTACAGTACTTGTGTTTTTTTTATATATGTACAAGACAAGTTTATCCATTTAAATCTTTTTTTTTAAAACGCACAGTACAAAAAGAAAAAAAAAATCACTGACAAAAAAAAAAAAAGAAAAAAAAAGAAAAGAAAAAAAAAAAAGAAAAAGAAAACCCAAAGTACAATTCTGTCCATCAGTATGCAGTTTTCCGTACATGTCAGGGGGACAGGTGGTGGAGCGGGGAGAAGGTGGGGGGGCCTCAGAGAACGGAATAAAAAATAAAACACACTGGAAGGCAGACTGGGTGTGCAATGGCCTTGGAACACATTCAACAACTTTCAGAGAGAGAGAGAAAAAAAAAAAAAAAACAGGCGGGAACGTTTGCAACGCACCGAGAGTCGGTGGGAACGGTTAAACTGTACAAAGCGCCGGGGGGGAATGAAAAAACCCTGTGCTAGGCGAAAAACAGAGCACAGCAACACAGCCGCAGCCTCCGTGTGTACAAACATGCACGCAGTCACATGACAAACACACTTTCCTCACAGTCCAAGCCAGTGAGCTCTTTTATATGTCTTTATATATAATATATCTATATTTGGTAAAAAATAAACTTCACAACTCTACCAATTTAGAGAATTGTTTTTTTCTTCAAAAATTAAAACAACATGAAAAAGAAAGACATTAAAGAGCAAATTGTGTTTGGATATTTTCGTGTGGGACTGGACAATTTCCACCAAAATTGTTGAGGAGGGGGAGTCGAGGGTGAGAAATACAAAACCAGCCTGTCCCCCCACCTTCAGGTATCACTTCAATCCTCCCCTTAAGCAAGAAGAAAAAAATAAAAAATAAAAGAGAGAGAGAGGAAGAGACAAAAAGAAAGAAGACCATACAGGAAATGTTCATTCTTTTAGAAAACAGTTCTATGTTACATACAAGTGAAAGAAAATGGGGAGTGGGTGGCTCGGGAGGGGGAGGGGGCGGGGTTAACACGATACATATTTCCCAACACTCAGTAATTCACCTGTTGACGGTGTTATTCTAGAACCCTTTGAACTCTGACCTCCCCTCGCGGCGAAGCCCTCCTCGTCCCTCCCGCCCGTCCATGCATGATACCGGCGCTCGCTCTCCCGGCGCGGCAGCTCCTCTGAGCGCCGGGCCGGGAGACTGGGGAGGGAATCTCAGCAGGAGGAAGAGGGAGTTTACATGTGGAGACCGTATGCAGAGCTACAGGTGAGCCCCCATCCCACCCCCCTCGTCCTACAAGCTCCTTGACACTGTGGCGGGAGGGGGGAGGGGCCTCGGCGGAGGTTAGTTTGCACCCCAGTTGTAGCTGTTGTAAGCCGACTTGTTGATCTGGGACTTCTGCTGAATGGAGGCGTTCTGGCTGCGCTGTCCAGTGCCGCTCTGCGGAGGGTGGAGATCAGGAGAGAGCCGTCACTTCAATGACACGACAAATCATGGAAACGTGGCAAGATGTAGTAATTCTCTCGACTCTGTGAGTTTACATGTCCTTCAGATCTCTTTGCTACATAAAGAAAATCTCTCGGCCAGAGCATGTCTGCTACCTGTCCGTCCTGCTGCAGGTGGTGGTGCAGAATCTGGGAGTGGGGCTGTTGGTGTGGGGCCAGGATGTGCATGAAGGGGGCCGGAGCGTAGCCGGCTGCAGCTGGGGGGTTGATGGGCCCGCCGCTCCCCAGCGCAGAGGGCAGGCTGAAGGAGGCCGCCGGCGTCCCGGCGTGGAAACCCTGCTTCTCAAACGACTGCAGGAGACAGCGAGGCCGAGAGACGTCAGGGCTGCATTCACCAAGAGTTAGGGGGAAAAATGTCAACTTCCTGTGAGGAAGGAAATGCTGTAGAATTACCTGTGTCTTTGTGTAAACAGACCCTGAAATATCTGGTACTCCTGTGTTGCTTGACGTCACAGAGACTCCTGCAGAGATGAGAGGAAAGAAGACAAACTTACTCGAGAAACATGTAAACAAACAGGAAAGCAAACAAACGCACTCTGACAGGCAACAAAAGCATGACTGCCAAATGACAAGATTTATTTATGTAGCAGAAGGTTTAACCTCAAAAAAAAAAAAGAACAGGAAATTCCATATATGAGCATGTATGTCCGCTCTTCTCTCAGATTTGCATATTTCCTCTTGGTGAGGACAGTAAGAGGCGAGTGGAGGCGATGAAGAGGGATGAGATGAGAGGAGGAGGAGGAGGGGGGGGAGGGGGACAGAAAGATGGAGGAGCAGCATGAGAGCCAGACAGCCATGGCGGCTCCAGTCTGACTGTATGTGGCAAACACGCCCCCGGCGTCGCCACCAAAACGGTGTGAAACTGGTGTGTGTGTGTGTGTCAAACAAGACGGGCAAATAACTCTTTATGATAAAAGAAGAGCTTTCTGCTGGTAAACTGTTCACTGATGGGAAAACATGGAAGTCAAATGTTGACCAGCCGGAAGGAGAAAGCACAAGTCCAGTGATTTGTTCAAAACTAGAACAGAACTTTACTGTCAAGCAAAAGCTTTGTGTTAAAAACCTGTCTGGTTTCACGTTACAGCAGCAATGACGCATCGACAAACAGAAACACTCCAAAAATAAGCATATCAACACCTTTTCCTGAGGAAAACTGCCAAATGTTTGTTACACTTTCTCAGATGTGCTGCCTGTTTTTTCCTTTCTTTTTTCTGTTTACAGGTTTTGGAGCATGAACCGCAGGAAACCGATGTGCAATTTCCGCTTTATTTCCCTAGAGCTTGCAAAACATTCAGCAAAAAAAAAAATCTAATTAATACCACAATGGTTCTGGGCTGCTGGGCTAACTTCTCCAGCTGAAGATGCTTTTTCTTCCTCATCAGGACCTCAGTGTTGTGACCGTGTCTGCAGTCACTGTCACAAGAAGTAACAGCAGTCGAAAATGGACGGTATGTGGTAGAATTTTGTGTCCTTTAGCAGATAAAATGGATGAATTCTTAATAACACAAAGATGCTTTGCTCTAGACACTACTGTTAATGATGGAAGTGAATATACACTCCTACTGCCGAGGTGGGAAGTGAAAGTACTCAGGGTGGGTCTGTTTCAGTCCTTTTCTTCTGCTCCATCAGGTTATCTCTTTATTTGAAGGAATCCATGATTATACGAGCCTCCGTCACACAGATCGAGGAGCTGGTGTTAGGCTTTGCTTCTTGTATGACAGCTACTGATTGATGCTTTCAATACGAAATAAAGGGAGATAATGATCACAGTGAAAACTGAACCGTTTATCACATTATGTGGTGCCAATTTGGAGTGATTCTAAGATAGAAGTGACAAAAAAAAAAAAAGTGTTGAACATGTTAGATTCCATGTGTGTATAACTTAGACCACGTCGACCCAACAGAAAGGAAATGATGAATTTGTTAGTATCAGTCCTTGAGGTTAGTGATTGAGATGCAACAGTCTGCAGACGCTGTGATGACTGAACCGTTCACGATGTGGATCATTCGTCCTGCGGGTACCGTGTGGCAGAGCGCACACTGAGCTTCAAACACTTTCAAGGTCCGCATTATTCGGATTCATTCCACTGACTTAAACCCATGTCATTCACAAGGACAGCCAACTTCTTCCTCTGCGAATACATACCAGTAATGGCAACATGAGTGAGGAGCAAGGCAAGACTCGAGGGAAAACGAAGCAGCCTCAATCAGAGCAACTCATAACCAGCATGGAGAAACCACAGTGTGAGGCCTTTTCTTTTTTTAGCTGTAAACCTGGTTGTTCCACAGCGTAGCAGACAAATCTGGCAGCACCGAATTGGACTGGTGATGAGTTACTCTGGGAGGAAAGGGGTAACAGAGGCAATGGCAGACGAGGCTTTAAGAGAGGCAGGCTGCACCGGGCTGTTTAAAAGCAGATGTGGTGACAGGGTCTTCGCACAGGCAACAGCTCTTCAGCGATGAGGCAAAGGAACAAGAGCAGAGAGGGAGAAAATGATGGCTGGTGACACAAGGAGGAAGATGGGAGGGACAGGGTGGTTGTTTCTCTTTTTTTTTTTTAATTCCCTTTTCTTCTTTTTTTTGTTTGTTTTAATTTGGCATGTGGCGGCACTCACCGACTCCAGGCCCGGTGACAGAGCTGGCTGGCTTGTTTTGTGCAGAAGCTGCGGCGGCCACGGCAGTGCCGTATCCGCCCTTACAGAAATCCCCACTCCCTGAAGCCTGGCCCACATCCTCATAGCCTGCAACAGTCAGACACACAGCCGCAGCCCACAGCATTAGACACACCAGGCAGGGGAGGCAGACCTGCCTCAGCTAGCAGTTGCAAATGATTTCCCAGTGTTGGTTTGACATTGCTCCGGACCGACGGGCGTCGCCAAACTCTGACAATACAGCCGATGCCAGCGGGAGGCGGGCGGCAAGCGCGTGAACGCTGACACCAGCTGCATTGTCTGTGTGGCGAAGCCTGTCAGTCCGGTCCGACGATCAGCTCAGAATCAACGCCAACATCATTTGCAAGTACTATCTGACCCAAGTCTGAGGGGAGGAGGTGAGGGAGGTGAGGCGGGGGGGGGGCAGGCAGGGGGCGTGTGTGGGAGGGGAGGGGAGGGAGTGGAGAGTTAGCTTGAGGTGGGTGATGGCAGAAAGCAGCAGATGGTTCAGCTTAGAACAAATAGGTGTGGCACATGTGACCAGAGGTGGATCGCTAAGTGATGAATAAAGTGCAAAAAGTAAAAAAAACAACAAAAAAAAACTGAAGTGAATCGAGTGACTGTGAAGATATCAGAAGCTCACTGGGGAAGATATGAAGCTGCTGCAGGAATCAGGGCGCAAACCGCAGCTGAATTAGCAGCAATAAGGAGATGAAGGATTCAGATGTAGATGTGTGCAGGTGATTTGGTGGATGATAAAGCCCCGAGGCAAACCTTCTGAAATGAGCAAAGCAAGCCATGGAAGACAGCAGAAAACCAACAAGTAACCCCTCTTAGTTATTTTACACTGGAATGTCCAGGCGCTACCGTTCAGCCCTCCTGTTGTCTTTTAATGGCCATCCAACATATTTCATCCCGAGAAGTCTTTAAGTATTATTTTTGTGAATTAAACATGTTCCTTCAGTGTGCAGGAAAATGAAAACTATGTGGTCAATCTGAAGACATTTCCACTCTGAGGTCGACAATCACATAACCCAACACAAGCGCGACAGCTCATAAACAAGCACCATGTTTATGCCTGTGGATGCAGCAGCGCTCAAAATATGAAATATGCACTCCACGCCAATAAGAAACCAAAGGGTTATTGTGGGAGTCATTGGTATGCAGGTAAACAGAGCGGGACCTGCATGACCCTCCCGACATGCCGTTTCAACACGGTTCAGTCCCTCACCAGTGCTGTATCCATGGGAACCGTAGCCACTGGCCTGCTGGAAGGCCGTGGCCGACGCGTTGACGCCGACATTCACACCGTGCTGTTTTGACGAGGTAGGAGCCACCTGGACAGGAAATTAAGAGGCCAGTAAGTCAACAAGCGGGGGAAAAAAAAAGTCTACTGAATAAAAAGAGAAACCTTAAATGTCAAAATATAAGCGACTCTTTACGGCTGCCTACAGGAATTTAGACAAACGGGCTCAGCATCACTTCATGATGAATTTCAGATCCGTGACGATTATGCTATGATGCTGGATTGTCTGAAGTTTTCAGGACTGAGCGAAATGAGGAAGAGAACAAGCCGTCACGGATGCAGTCGCTCTCACCGGAAACACAGCAGGTCCGTACTGGAAGGTATTGGGCAGGCCTGGCATGCCGGTGTAGTACGGGAGGCTCGTGTAGCTGTAGCCAGGCGGCAGCGCGGGGTTGAGGAACGGCTGCTGCGTCGTGTGATGCGTCTGCGTCTGATTCTGTTGCGTTTGCGCCAACGTGGTGGCGGGAGCCGGGGACGACGCGTCCCCTCGGCCGAACTTGGACAAGTCACCTGCAAAAGGACGACGGCATCAGTGTCAAGCAGACGAGCGACGGCTGTTATTGTTGCTTTTTCCATCCAAACACAAACTCGCTCCACTGTGCAGCGAATTGCATCACAAAGTAAAACTGCTTATAAGCAGGAGACGTCTCACCAGAGTACGGGTTGCTTGTCAGGCTGCCCTCTCTGCCAGTCAGTGCCGTCGTCGGAGTAGCAAAGGGAATGCTGTAGTAATCCTGGAGGAAACATTTCCACATTATATTAAGGCATTTATAACTCCGTCTTGTTTTCCTGGCACCGGTTTTGACACTTTCAGATCAAACCCAACCCACCAGCGGTATTCTCGTCTGCAGCATCTGTAGGTCATCGTAGCCGTACACCTGAGGCTGAGGGGGAAGCAGCGAACACGTCACACGCTTGGAAACCTCAAAGCACAACTGCTGCTCAAATTTAATTAACCCCAGTGCAAACTCACAGGGTACGCATGCAGTAGTCCAGGAGCCACAATGTAAGGGTTGGGCAGTAGAGGGGGCACTCCAGGTGGCAGGTTTGGAGGTGCTTTCCCTGGAAGCGCGAAGCAAAATACAACATCAGAAGCAAATTCAGTGTCCAAACAAGTTGGCGCTTTCACTAATTCCTCACACATAGATAACAATCCTGCAACAGTTTAAGGAAGGTGTTAAAATAAGCTGCAGGAATGAAAGATTTAAAAGAAAGGTTTACACTTCTAGCAAAATAGTACATCTCAGAAAATACACCACAATTAACAAAAACAAGCTGTAACAGTTCAGTCTTTTTAAAAATCAAGTTGCGATAATTATTCAATTTGGCCAACTCTTCTCAAGATACTGCTTTTTTATTTCATGGCCCTTAATCTCAAATGAATTTTTCAAGTACAATGTACATCTTTTTGTGGAATAATCTATACAATAAGCAAATTTTCAGTAGTACAAATCAAAATAGTATTTTATATTAAACCAAAATAAGCAACATAATGAGATAAATCTACATCCGATTAAAAGAAAACACATCTCTGCTTAATTCCTCAGGTTATCTGTGCAACTGTAGAGCAAAACCTCAACATCAGATTTACACATTTAACCCCATTGCCACTTGAAACGTGGTAGATGCCGTTTCATTGGCCGATTCAACCTCAAACACAGACCAACTGCATCAAAAACGAGCGCTACAAATTCCTCTGCGCTGCATCAATAAATGACGAGCCTGCATCGCTTCGCGTGACCCACAGAGCACCAGCAGAGGGAGCAGAGAAGACAACGGTCTCAGAGTGCAAGAGTGTTGGAGACAAAACCAGGCTCCAGATGAACAGAACAAAGCTCAATGAGTCAGAGACATGGAAACCAGAAACAATAAATGAAGAAATGGGAAAACAAATCATTGAACCCCAAGCAAACAACACATGCCACACAAAGACGCGTGGTTATCACTGTCATCACAGAACTTCTGAGCCACGATAGTCATATTTTAAGTTACTGAAATGCATCCAGGCTACAAAATAACACAAAACTCTCATGGGGACAAGATTAGAAGGGTAAATGTAGGTAACCTGGTCAAATAGTGTTAATTATGGATTAATGCAACTGCTAAACGTCTGATCTGATGCTTTCTCTGAGTTACAGGATTCCTACCTGCCATGTATGTTCTGACAACACAAATTAAACTGACATCCACAATGAAAACCTGACAGTGGCTAAATATATAGTAAAATACTGACACATCCACTGTAGCTATTGTGATGTCTTGACACAAAACTGCCAGGCTGCAATTAACTCACTGCTGCACTGACAGCAGGATTAGAAGGAAGGTTATATATGAGAAGTGACGAAATGCGTTCCCCTGAGGCGCTTGTATCATCTGACCTGAGGACGCTGCAGAGCCGCGTGACGACGAGGTTTGTGACGAGGGAATGGTCGAGGCCGTCGTGGAGACGGACACTGTGGCGGCGGCTGCAGCGGCTGGAGCCCCCATGGAGGCAGTGTTGAGGCCCATGGCCAGACTGCTGACGGGGCCGAGGCCGGAGGGGGCCGAAACCGTGGCGGAGCCCACCGCGGACCCCTGGGGAGCCCCGAGGGACACCTGAGCGGCCGCCACGGAGGAAGAGGAGGAGGGGACCGACGACGACGGAACGGCCGAGACCGAGGAGGGGAAGGATGAAGAGTGCAGGCTGGAGTCTCCGTCTACGCTGGGGTGCTGCAGAGACGGAAGGAGGAAGATGCGGTCAAGATTGATGAGATTACATTTCCATTAAGAGTCGGGCTAATGCGCCCGTCCACCGACACAGGAAATGTAGCTTCTTAGCAAAAGCTCAGAGGAGCAAATGATACCGTCTGATTGGTTAAAGCGGAATCTGCTTTATCACACCGACGCATGAGGCGCTCACCAGTAAGCTCGTGTTGGATGTCCTGACTGAAGACGGAGCAAGGCTGTTCTGTTGTGATGGGTGAGAGCTGCAAACATTTCAGGAAGATTGACAACAGTTATCAGTTATCGCAATACTTGAGTTCTCACAGACGCCATAACTCGAGATGCTATCGGTTCCTCGTGGCGGAGCTGCAGCGTACTTGTTGTGCTGGGGAGGGGGGATGGTGCTCGGAGGCAGGTCTTTATTATGCCCAAGACCGCTCAAGGATGTCTGATTGGACGTGGTCAACAAGGAGGCGGGGCCCGAGCCAGTGTCTGTCAACGTGCCCATGCTGGAGACGGACGAAGGCGCGACGGAGTCGGGCGCCGGCTTTACTGATACTGCAGAGCCTGCTGCAGCTAAGGAGACACAGGGAGACGGGAAAGACACAGAAATGAATCAAAGCCTGCAGAAATCGACAAAAACTGTGTGAAGCAATTTCAACAGTATTTAACGGGAGAAAAGAGACAGTAATTTGACACTTACCTTCCACAGATTGCGATGCTTGTATTGAACTGAAGCCATTCTGGAAGAGCAACAATGAAGGTGAGTTCACAGGTTTCCATGGAAACAGGCCATTGATAAAAACTTGGGGCTTGTCTGACTGAGAGACGGTCTCCAAGACGCTTGCTTGAAATGCAGAGCATCTTAGCATCGGGTCAGGTCTGACACCAGCGATGCATTACAATGAAACACAATGCAATACAACGACCGCGCCTGGAACAATGAGGGGCTCCAATAACACCATCTGCACCGAGTGTACACTTTATTAACAACACCTGCTCCCTGAGCACGCTGCACACTTCAGGTAATGACCTTGGGACGTTGGAACGGTGCATTACAACAAAGGTGCCGGCTGCAGGCTCATTTATGCATTACCACAGAGAGCAGTCCTGGTAGTAGAAGCTTACGAATATCTTACCTAGAAAAACAACATTTTTTCTTAGTATTTAGCAGACATATTACTAGAATTTTTCCAAACAGTAAATTTCACTTTTATCCTATTTATTAACTTATATTAAGGAGTAACGTCTCTATCAGGAGTTACCACCTTGATGTTAACAGCCTCCAGCTACACTATAATACAATCGTGATTAAATACTTTTTTCTCCCCTTGTCATTAAACTGTAACCAAAATAAATGCTTCAATGAGAGGCATTTCCAGGGTTTTATGTAAACTTGTGTGAAAAAAGTTCTCCAAAAAAGTTGTCACAGATAATGTCATTTCTGTCAAACTTCACAGAAATTCCAAACTTTGAGTAGGAAAAATACATTTTATGACTCACATCTCCTAAGAACAAGTCATAATTATTTGCCATAACGTAACTACTGTGTGTGACCCTTTCCAGTTGATTCAACTGTAAGCTGCACTGTAGCATCAAATACAGAGAGACGGCAAGGTCTGGCAAATACTGCAGGGGTCCATTATACTTTCATCTATTATTACAAATGCAGGAACTTGGAGGGGAAGGACTAAATATTCTAGTAAAAGTGATTAGGAGAAGATTAGTCCTCACTTTGGGCTGCATGTCTTTTTGCGGGGAGGAGGAAACTGAAGGTGGGTATCGGCGCGTCTGAGGCGGTCTCTGATCGTACATGTCCATCTGGCTGGAATTGGACAAAGCTGGAGTCGATTCACTGCAACGGCATTAAACAAAGCAAAGTTTGATTGGATTAGGTTTGTGTTCCTGACTTGAATAATGATGAAATTCATATTTAAACCCTTTTTTTAAAAAGCTCAACCATGCAGCTAAAATCATTAATGCCCATTACACAAAACAAGGGCTGCATAGCAAAAGAAAACAAAGCTTAAAATTCTCTATGGATGATCAAAGTGAAAAAACAGACGCAGATGTGAAGGAACAATAAGGTATCATCCAGCAAACTGGTGTAGCATTAATCAGCCAAATTAATCATTCCATTCGTGTAGCCTGCATATAAAGAGGAAATCCACATGCACCGACCTGTTGGGGCTGGTGTAGAGACTGTTCTGGACCTGGTTGCCTGGTGTGGTGGTGCTAGACGTAGACTCGTACTCCGGCAGGACGGGCTCCGACCCAAACTGCAGCGCTCCAAACTGGAGATTAAGGCCTGAGATGTCTGTTGAGCCAGGCATCTCCACCGCCATGGCAGGAATCTGAGGGCAGAGAGAGGCCCTTCGTCAACTCTAAAGCCTGCTATCGGTATTTTTTCAAAACTCTTCAGTTAAATGATTTCTTTCACACTTAGTACACAAATAAAACAATGTATGTTGATCAGCCGCGTAGCATGCATATTATCAGTGAGTCCAGGGTGATTGATTGTCGAGATTGTTGCAGGTTTTCAAAAAAAAGATGGGATGCTTCAAAACTGAATTTTTTTTACAAAAGTTACCTTTGTCGTGATGGAGGTCCTCTTCTTCTGCTGTTTGAGTTTGTGTTGTTGCAGCGGCAGCGGACTCGAGCCCTGCGCGTCTGATGAACTCGGTGAAACCTGCTGAACAAGCGAGGGAACTGCTGCCATTTTGGGGAGGGAGGAAGCAGGCGGAGGCACCACATGGGGCGAGGATGTCGTCTGTTGCGCTAGGGAAGAGGGCGAGGAGACAGAAGAGGAAGGAGGCAGGCCTTTGTCCTGCAGGAAAACATCCAACATGGACGAGGTTGAGGTGGCGGCCTGGTAGGGCTGCCGCTTTGTAAAGGGCGTGTGGATCGCAGACTCCGTCTGAGTCTTCATGTCTAGACAAAGAAAGAAAGTCAGTTAGACTAAAAAAAAAAAAAAAACTGTATTTTGGCGATTGATAAACGCCATTGATCTCACCGTATTGAGCCAGAGAGGCGGCACTGGTGTCCCAGGAGGAGGGGGCTGTGTTGGGGGGTCCAGTCTGGGAGTGCTGAGCTGCCAGCTGAGCCAGAGCCTGGGCTGTTTTATACTGCTCCAGGAACTGGGAGCCGGTGGTGCCTGAGCTCGCTCCTTTAGGGTCCCCGACCTCCCCGAATCCCTTGCTCAGCATGCTGACCTGCAGCGTGAAAACACAACACAAATGTCACCAGAGATGCAGTCAATGGCCACACGCTGACAGAGTTACGCCACAGCTTCAATCGTGCTTTAATACCAATGTGGTTAGGAAACGGCTGAGACAACAGCCGTCGCAAAGCGACACGCTGCAGCCATGTGTCTCACCATGTTGTGCTGGGAGTACGGGGCGCTGGAGGATGTTTGAGAGAGTGGCACCCCTTGCTTGGAGTTGCTGAAAACCAGTGATTGGGACAGTGAGGGGGGCTGGGCGGCCTCCATGGGGGCAGCTTCTGTCTCAGAGGAGGACGAGGGGGGAGTCTTCCCCAGAAGCACTGCGATGTCAATCCTACAGCGACGACGACAACAAAACAACGACCAACATGACCTCTGCGTTTCCCTCGATGACAGTTTTTTTTAATTACTCATTCTCAGTTGATTAACCTGAAGATTTTTCTTCGTCAAGCCACAGGGGATCAATTTGAGGGAATTTTTTTTTGTACACTCAATTATTGCATTTTGTCACAATATAAAAGAGAGGGTTCATGGTTGAGACATCGGCATTTCTCGAGTTTGTTACCAGGTATTATAAATATTTACAACCATATGCAGTCCAATAAAATTGTGTAAACTGAAAAATGTCAGGGGAACAGTTAGGGCTGGAAGTCAGTGACTGAACTCTGACTGGTTCGAATCCCAGCCCTGACTGGTCTCTGCTGGGAGCTGCCAAGACTCTCTCCTTCCCTCTTATTGAGAAATGTTAATTGTATGTCGAAGTTACAATCTAACCTTCAAACTGCAATTTTGTTTCTGAAAAAGCCCCTAAAAAAAAAAAAAAAAAAAAAAACACTCGGTGCACAATAGAGCATAAAAGGGAAACTAGAACTAATCTTTGCTTCTGAAGAGCTGGAGCCAGTCAATGCTTTCCATTTGTATTCAATATGCATATTTAGTCTTTAAAGAGGGAAAAGAAATTAGAAGGAGAAAGCTTGTAAACACAATAAACTCTGCTCACCGGCCAATGTTCCAATCAATCAGAGAGTTTTGAGTTTGCTGAAGCGACTCACCTCTGTCCTTTGGTGATGGTCACATTCTCTTGAGGAAGAGGCATCGACGCCACGCTGGAAGCTGTAAATACCTTGGGCTCTGAAAGCTGCGGAGGAAATGATGGCAGAAAAAGAGGAGCAGTTATAATTGGAAGGGTAAACATGGAGGACTAATAATAAAAACATTTCCCATCGGCGACGGCGCTGTGAAATCTGCTGAGGCTCCGATTATTCAACAGAAGTGGTCACAGCGGTCACAGATTTGCACGTTTTTAACATGTGAATGTGGCGAGAGCCCTGAAACACGCACATCTTCATTATATTCCTCAGTGCCCCACTCCTCCGCTGCAGACCTCCAGGCACCTGCAAGCCAGAGAGACACCGTTCAATACTATTAGAGAGCTTCAAACAGAATGAGGAATGCACAAAAAAACAAGAGAAAAAGAAAGGCTTACCAGGAGCAGAGTCGAACTTGGGTGGATAATTCGTTCCCTCTCCTGCAGAATACTCCAACCCTGGAGACGAGGAGAGAGGCGATGAGTTACTGCAGTGTAACCTGCAACTTGTAGTAGTTTTAACAAGAGTCTTTACATTTGTTGCACTATAAAAAGAAGATCTTCTTACTGGGGAGCAATTTCCTAATAACTGAACTTACTTGCTCCCTCCTCCATCTCCATATTTCCCGTGTTGTTCCAGGTACTGCCCCCTCCATAGTTTTCTTCTGTCTGGGCCGGCTCCGCATAGTCCGCAGGGTTGAACGTTCTGGTAAAGAGAAGAGTCGGAAACTGAATGTGTGCACTGAGATTCCCAAACCGCGGCGCGTGGACCGACTGCAGGAGCAGAAGCCAAGAAGAGAAAATGAAGGGAAGACACAAACATACCTCTTATAACTAGAGCCACACAATTTTGGAAAAGCATTCGATAGTTTATTCTTTCCCCCCCCCCAAACATCCATGCTGCAGTGTCCTGGTTCAGTAATCAATTATGTGTTTACAGGCTTTGTCCAGTTAAATAGAGATCTGGTTTATTTATTGCTGTTTTGTGGTGTTCGTGCATTTCACAGACTTATGTGAAGTAATGAACAGCAGGTCTCCATGTTTTTCTCAACAACTGATACAGTTCAATTGAAGTATGAACAAAGCACAGAATAAAGCTCTGCAAACAATACAAGCATGAGAACATGACTGACTTCAAAGCTCGGCATCCTCGCAGCAGATCGCAGTGCTCCGTTACATTTAACACTACACACACAACGCTACAGTTATTTTGTAGAGTTTATATCAAAACAACAATCCAGCATCCAGTTTTGTTCCTCCATGTTCTGTGCTGTTAAAGATGCCAATGCAAGCACAAAGTGAACCAACCCGGTCAAGATGCTAAATATTCTTTATTTCCACCTTTACACCTCAGGTTGTGTTTTGTCTGTTGTGTGCTTTCTGCGATAGAGCTCAGAGTATTTGAATCCTGCAGCACGGTAAACACATGGGCCAGAATAATTCAGAAATCAAGCCTCGGTTCACTTCCAAACACACACTGGTGCAGCGTGCTTGAAATATGACCCCCGTACAGGACGGAGGCCTCCAAATGAAACCAGCACAGGATGCAACAGGCTGCAGAGATGACACAGCCCTGTAACGCGGCTTTTAATGCAGGTACAAAGTGTTGATTTCTGCTCGTCTTTTGACTCCTTTCAGGTTTTAAATGGATTCACAGTCGATACAAAAACAGCCGTAATCCACCAAAGATAGCTGAAGTACAGCCACAGAAGTAAAAAGTCAAAGTTTTAAATACTTCAACAGCCAGTGTGTTTTATTTACATCTTTTTGTCTGTGTTCAAAGGTGCTGGTGTGAGTACAAAGTCAATCGAGCATCAGTATCATCTTCTTTAATCCTGTTCAGGACAAACAAGTGTGATAGATGAAGTTGGGATGTTCTGAGTGACTAATTTCCATTTTCACTAAAATAACAATTCAACTTCTCTAACAAGGGGGAAACGCTGAGAAAATGTGAAAATTTGGCACAGTGTAGTCCAGTTCAACATTCTCTATTAGTTTCATAAAGCTTTAACGGCTTGGTGCAGATCAATTTCGACACTGATTTTCAGTGACTACACATTGTAATTATACTGATGATAATTTAACATGCACAGATGTATTAGAAGGTAGGGCGAGAGTAATTTTTAGGTTTTACAGTACAAAATTTTAAGGCAGCATTTTCCTTGATCCACACAAGAGGATCCTGAATCCATCAGGCTGTTCGAGGTCAATTCTGACCCACATGTGACCCCAATGTACAAATATTTTTACCAAAATGTATCAGAAAGTAAAATATTTAAATTTCTGCGTTTCATAGTAAAATAGTTACCACTGAATGGGCGGTGACGTTACGGTGAAGTGGGTTTGTACATAAATAAAACATTGTTTGACCAATATATTTACATATTTCTTGCACTGACACACTGCAAAGATGGGGGAACAACACTATCTAGTATGACCCGAGAAACTCAACTTGCTATAATCATCTAAAAAGGCTTCATAGTTTGAGCCTCAGTGGCATCAGTTCTCTTCAGCTTGAGCGAAATGCTTCCTATTAATATATTGAAAGGTGTGTGATATATGTAGATACATCATTAAAGGTGGGAAACATCCTGCCTGCTTAGCTTAATTTACTTTAGTTGAAACCGCACTTCCTGCAGTGTGATTACATATTTGCATATCATAACACTGATGCTCGGCAGTACGTCATACAGCCTTAGTTACAGCTGACCTAGTACAAGTGAAATTTATGCTTTCACTCTGAACTACGAACACAGTTTGAATAAATGTCATTTCAAGCTGCCATTATGAGCTTTACTTGAAAGAAACACTTGAGAAAAGAAAAACCAGAGTTGTAGGAAAGGAAAAATAAAACCCCGAGATGAAGCCATTACCAGCTTTCAGTTTGTGCATCAAAAATAAAGAGGCAATTGAAGTTTTTGTAGTTCCTCGGCAACTCTTTCCTGGCACGGCATGCGTTTCATTAATGTGACACATCCGTGTAAACCGAGAAAATTACAGCTGGTGCAACCTAGCAACATGATCATGTGCAACACTTACTCTTTGGCGTTAAAGCCAAGCAGCTTTCATCATTTGTCTGAAATCCTTCCTGTGCAAATGAGTTTACGGCTGGCACAAACAGATTTTATACTAAGATTCAGGAAGACCAGATTTGATTCACACCCTATTAATAGAAGGAGTAGCAACATTTTCTGTTTTGATAAGATCCTGTTTGAAGGCTCAAAAAAATGCTCAAAAAGCAGAGTAACAGACACACCGGAGGCGATTCACTCACCTCTCACCTTCTGCAAAATCATATCTGGGCCCCTTATCAATCTGGCTTTAGAAGAAAAATAACAGCAACAATTACAAGAGGAACAACAAAGTCAAAGTAAAGAACAAAGTTTTTCACACCGCAGCTCAACATAGCAGCAGCAGCAGCAGCAGCAGCCCTCAAGCTGCCTGTGCCAGCACTGTGAAAACCACTCGACACCGGTCAGTCACACCGCAAGGCCAAAGCAAGCCAGGGAACTTTTAGTCGCTCGCAGTGGGTCGATGCAACGTCAGACAGACCCAACTTGCAACTGGCTACATAATGCAACCACAAAAACTGCAGTCAAACGATAGCAGCGGTGCAACAAGTATTTCTGCTGGAAACGACCTTAAAAATTCAATACCGAGGTTCACGAGCCAGACAAAAGACAAAACATGCACACAAGATGCTTCTGGCAAATACAAGTCTGTCACTGGAGAAAAACCCCAAGTGAATCTCACTCTTTTACAGAGTTTGCAAGTTAAAAATGTCAACTGAATACAGTCTGATTGAACTAACTGATCAGTGGAAAATCAATTACTTTCTTCTTCGGCTGTTATGAACCCGGAGGCACACGAGCAGCAAAATGCAAACAGTTTCTTTTTCTGCAAACGTGACTTACAGATCAGAAACACAGAGCCAGCAGCTAACAGTTATGTCAAAGAGGCGGCAGCGCCTTGAGCCATCCGATGCTGTGGTACCAGTGAAAACGGCTCCCTACATAATAAACAGAGCTTTCATTCTGAGCGCTAACAGTTCAGCGCATTGCACATCATCGCAGCGGCAATACATCCCGTGTGAATATACAGAGGATCTGAATCAAGCCGTTCCTTTAGCTTTTGTGTAAAGTGACAGCTGTTTAATAACCGAGTCATTGAGTGAGCTTCACCCATCACATTAAATACCAGTTTCACTGAATGAACGCCACTTTTCTCTTCTTAAAGGCTCTGCCTTTAATCAACACTTTTTGAGGGGGGTTCTGATTAAGCTAACGGTGTCTGTGAAAGTGAGAGAACCTGATTGTGTTCAAGATAAACACAGGATATAACAGTTTACAACAAGACATGCTGCATAAAAACTTCACGATGCTGTGATAAGTGTGTACAACTGTCTGTGCCCAGTGGTGGGCTGGGTCCTGTCCGGGGTGCGCCCTGTTTTTGCCCACCATTAGCTGGGTTCTGCTCCAACACAGAATGAGCCCAAGTTGGATCAAGCCACACAGAAGATGTATGAATAAACTCACTTTCCTCTCCAGCTTTGGTGCAGGCTGCCAGTGTCAGACAGGAGCAGCATTTACCACAATCATTTCATAAACTAATCTCAAACATTTAATTACAGGCAGCTTTTGTTGGAGCTTGTAACAACTTGCTATCACTGGAGGAAGCTGGCAGCATTTTAAAAACATTGCATGGCCGTATAAGAGACTGCAGACACTAATGTTTCCTATGTTTATATGCTTTAAACCGGTCTATGATCACAGACTGGCTTTTTTTCTGCAGAGAATAAACACTCCTGCTTGTTTAAAAACATTTGATACAAGAACAATATGTCTTCTTAGCTATTGTTAGAAATTCTCAGAAGAAATGAACAAAATACAAATTAATTTGCTAATTTCCTGACTTGTCGTTCATCTTTTGTCCAACTTTAAAGCAAATCTCTGATCAGTATTGAAGAGCAGCACTCACAATTTTCCTTTTAATTTGACGCATGCTTTGATTTATAATTAGAAAATCTGTACGTGAGATGAATCACAAATTGCCTTAGCATCTCTTGAAGAGCAACAAAACACAAATCTGACCTGAACATCCTCAAAACACAACAATAAACGGACTGCAGGCTTTTCATACTTGAAGGCTGCTTCTTTTCCAGCCAAGACAAGACCGAGATACACCGATGCCGAGCTGATAAACTGACTGCAAATGCAACAGATCCCTCTGTGTACTGATGCAGTTAACCAAAAGAACTAAGACATCTCAGCTTGCACTGCATGATCACACATACACAGCCCCATCAATCAAGTCTCCAACTACATGACCCTCTTAGAATCTGGATGGAAAACCGACGCATGAGCCAATATCTGGGTCAAAGAATGAAAACGCTGAAACACAGAGGTTTAAAAGTGAAGAATTATTCCACAGGTTCACAGCCCATAAGGATCTTGCATGAGGTTATATAACCTTATTGTTTGCATGCAAGCATGCCTGAACTATAATAAAAGCTCTCAGTTAGGCTCTGGTCATCCACTTAGCCTCTGAATGTCAGTGTAGGATCATCACACTGTACGCTCACGGAAATTTCCCTGTTGTTTTGAAGTGCACGGTTAATGCTTTAAAGATCAGACGAAGCCTTAGTGCAGGGAAAACCATGCCGCTCTTGACCTCAAGAGCAGGAGACACAAAAACAAGTCACCTGTGCTTCTTTAGCAGACCCTAAGAAGATTTAAAAAATCTGCAACATCACATTGCACCTGACTGCTTATGCTTGTTGTGACGAAATCCGGCAGATTGCACTGCGGCAGCTCAAGCTTTGCTGCAACGTAGCATATAAAGTGACAATGAAATGAGTCAAGAATGCCAACAGAGGAGAGGAAAAAGTACTTCCTCTGTTCCGACTCCTCACTGTGAGACGCCAACTCATCAACTGACATGTTATTAATGGCACCCAAGTGCGCGCACGCACGCACACACACACACAGACACAGACATACACACAAACTGGCAAAACACAAACTGAACAATGCTATAGCCCAGGGCCAGAGAGCAGAGACTTCAAGGATTACCAGCGGGGCCTCTGACACCCTCCTTAGTGTTTGTATCCAAATTTCACTCTAAATAAAATGTTTAGACATATCACACTCTGTTGCGAGGTGCAGCCCACGCTGTTGCATCCCATTGGCTGCTGTATGTCCGCCCTCCGTTGGATTAAAGCTAAACAATAGGTTGGGGTCCTGCTCTCTGGTGACCATGGCAACAGGTAGAAGTGGAACAAAAGGCCCTCTGGATTTAGGCAATGCAGGTATTCCCTTACCCCATGCCCTGCGCCGAGAACCTGCCGCCTCGCCGTCCAGATACTCCTGAGGAGACAATGAGAGCTCGAGTCAGTCTTCGTTTGACAACAATGATTCCAAAAACGAACTTTAAACACATAAGAACCACGGCTGTTTTGACGAGATACGTTTCATTGAGGAAATCCACCAAATAGGATTACTTACCAACGCTTCCCCTTCCTCTGCCTCTTCCCCTTCGGCCTCGGTCTGCTCCTCTTCCAGCGCCTCCAGCTTTGCCTCCATCCAGACCGTTCTCCTGACCACGAACTTCAGGAAGGGAGGAGGGACACACATCAGATTTACATTCTGCATTGCATCCATATTACAAAGTTGATCAGTATTACTAGCGAACAGGAAGACTCTGTAAAACTGGTACCGCATTAAAACCCTGAGTGGCTCTTCATTCAAGAATGAAGATGAATGATTAATCTTATTCCGGCCAACAGCCCACAGAGTTCTTCCTGCAGGGCTTCAGACAGGACCGAGAAATACCTCCTGGTGTTATGTAAGTAATGAAATAATAGAAGCATGCAAGGCAACAAGATGTATTCAAACACAGAAACTGCTGTTGTGTCGATAAATTATCAAGTTAGCGAGATACTTTTAGGGATTTTACCAAGCCATGCTTCTGTTTATCTGATCCAAACAAACAGAAAACATGCAATAAAGTGCTGCTGCTTGCACGCACACACGCAGAAAAAAAAAAAAAAAAAAAAAAAAAATCTACGTACTGCTGCACAAAAACATTTCAACCATTTTATCCTTTCTTTTTAATGCAACTATGAAAAACCGTAAATATGACAAAGAAGAATAGAGGGAGAAAGTGTTAATTGCATAATCAATACTTTATAAAGGAAAATGTAACAAAACAATCTGATAATATGGGTGGAGACGTGCAGTCAGTCATTTACTACACATAACAGAGGAAGAAGGGACTGTGCACGGTAAGAAGAGCGACACGTAATTATGGAAGTCACCCACAATTTCATTTAAATGCGTAGAAACAGACGAGCACTTCCTGTGATTAATCGATAAAGGATCTTGAAGCCAGTTGTAGTGCCTAAAAAGCTCAGGGACTAGTCTGAGAATAGTCTGTTATGATCCTCAAAAGCTATTAAAGGTGAAGACATTATGGAATCCTAAACGTACCACATGAACATCAAATTGAATGAATTTGGGACTTGTTTTCTTTAATAGGTAGAAAGCCAAGAAACTAAGTAAAAGTTAAGTAAAGATGAGGATCAGCAAATTAATTTGCAATAATGTTGGTAAAAACAAGCGTATCCGTGTGGAAGGATGACTGGAAGACACTCACACTCTCGTCCCCTGCTGGCTCCGCGGCCCTTGCGTGGAGCCCCCCCTCGACGACGTGCTGCGTCTTTTTCTGCTCCTTTCTCTCTGTTCTCTTTTCCTTCCTCTCCGGTTTCTGCCTGGCTGGTCTCCTTCTGACCCGACATCCCTTTCTTCTTTCCAACCATTTCCCAGGAGTCCTTCAGAAATAAATACAGCATTATAACCTTGTTCCCTTTAGGTCAGAGCATTAAAGAACCAACAGTGTTTGTATTTAGTCACTCGGACTGAAAGAAAAAGAGCGCGAGGGTCACTTGTTTAAGTGATAGCGCTTCTTTCAGGCAAGCTAGGTATAGAAAACGGCTCCTGGTGGAATTATAATTACTCCAGATATGGCAACTCTACATCTGACCACTTATAGGATTGTCCCTGTGACACAGCACTTTAGCTATATATACAGCGATCTTTCCTTCACTGAGCCGATATCTTGTCAATCCAGGGAACCGACAAGCTCGTATCAGTTGTGATTAATGTGCTGCCAAGATGCATTTCCACTCTGATTGGATGAATTTCTGCTCATCTTCTACGATTTGCTGCTGCCATGATCAGTGCTGCAGTTGAGTCCCACGGCCAAATCGCACTCCAATCAAAAAATAATGAAGGGACCATTGCAGCTAGCTTATTAAATAAATACATTTAACTGAGGTGTGACAATACATTTTACTATCACACATTTATAATTAAAAATCAAATTTAATGCCACAGCACTCATTTTGACACCATACAGGAGACATCCTGACTGAAAATGTGTTTCCAGTGAACTCCTCCTTCAGTTTCTACGGTAAAACTCTGTCCATGTTGACACCGAGCTCAGAGAGTTCTGACTTGTACAGTTTGTCCACGATCAGCTAGCTCATGCAGGGGAGCACTGATGTCTCCAGAATGATATCCTCACAAAGCCAATACTCACAGTGTCTGGGCTACCCTCCAGCAACACGTTGATGGCTCTGTTAACATCCCCATTGCAGTCGTGCAGTGCGATCATAGACTCATCTTGGTCCTTGCCCGTGATGTCAATCAGCTGGAAAAGAAACAGTAATTACAGCGAGGTTAGCGCCATCTGACAGTTGTAGTGTCACATCATTTTTGGGGGTGGAAAAAAAAAGCAAACTGACATTTTTACATTTTCTACATAAAGTGTAAAATAAACTTCAGTGTTTTGACAGATAAGAAAACAGTGTTTAAGTATCTATTGTGACAAAGAAGTGTGAATGAAGATGGAGTTGTCCAGTCTTTTCCAGACAGCCTAAGAGTTTCATAGATCAGAAGGTCTGAACGACTGTTCAACTGGAGTTCAAGACTCTAAATGATATTTTTGGGTCTCTTTTTTGTTACATTTCTGTTCAGTCGATGTTGACATATCGAACAACTTATATCAATACGTATATCAATACTGGATTTTGTGGAATTTTGTCAGAAAAGTAAAAGGGATTTGAAGTCTCACTACGTTGAAAATGTTAAACATATAAAAGCTTAGACACACTGCCAGCAATCATTCAGTTCACAAGGAAATTGATTTAAATTTTTCCGACTCTGGTATTGACGTCAGCTTCAATTTAACACACTGAATAGACTGACTTTTTGGTATCTGGATGGCATTTGACAAAACGAATATGTAAAGTATAACAACACACTAATAAAACACAAGATGGTGATTCTTTACAATGAATCAAGTGAACAGCAAAACAGGAAGAGGTCCATCTGCTCACCTGTTTGACCTTCTCTTCAAAGTCCGCATCATTGTGGTCTGAGATCATCTGTGCGAGTCGGATCTGCTCTGCGGTAGCCTGTTCAGAGTGGAGTACAAAACAGCCAACATTTGCATCAACAAGCACAAAATTTGCATCTTTTTCAAAACCCAACCAGAATCTTATTTAGACATCTGTAAAATTCCTACTGGAGCTTAATCGTTATTGTGAGCTGACAAAATTCAACAATTTTGATGTTGATGCTTCAGTTTTAGACAGCTGGTGATTACTGTACAAATATACTGGTTTTGTTTGTTAAGCATTTTTGTGATGGAAAAGAATTGAAAGAAAAAAAACATTGCTACCCTGCACTGCTAAAACTGCAAATTGGAAAAAACAAATTACATAACATTAGTTAATCACATATTGTTTTTTGGCATTTATTATAAGTCATTCAGTCTGTCATAAATACAATCAGTCTGCATCAACAACCTCATAAAAACTAGCAGACAATATTATGGCTGATGACTAACCCCACTTAAATAAATGGCTACGGTAGAATTAATATTGAAATCAGAAAAACCACAGTATATCAGAACTACACGCTTTGCCTTTTGTTTACAGCCGGATGGCAATATTGTCAAACCCACAATTACATCATTACACGCAGATAAAACAACATGCATTAGATGTAGAGGTGAATGCTTAAATTCTTGCTAACGTAATTCACATAACAAAAGTGCCCATGCAGCTACTTTAAGTTAGTAAATGAACATATCTGCAATCCTTAAATATTAAAATCTTTGACTTCTCCCCTAATTCTCAAAATATAGGGTCAACCTTCAGGATCATCTTGTGATAGGCGCCTAATTTTGGTCCCCTTGAAACATCAAAAAAGCTGCGCCGGAGGTTTGACCTCAAATGCCACAACACCTTTTACTGTGCGCTAACTTGAGGTATACATGTGATATCTGCTGCTATACGAAACACACTGTGCCGATTGTTGATGTACAACAAACTGAAAACGACAAAATGATAAGGAAAGACAAACCCAAAGCTTATATTCCACACTCAATGCGATCATTGTGCATGTGGGCAGTGTGACAAGCGGAGAGAGGGAGGGTACCTGAGGCCTCTGCTTGTGCTGTGTCTGGCTCTGTGTCTGGCCCTGTGTCTGCTCCCAGCTGCCCCGGGCTCGGTTTCCGCCCATGGACGTCATGATTTACAGTATATACAAATAACAGTATTTACAAAGGAATAACACCTGTGGAGAGAGGGATGACAGAGGCATTAAAGATTTGTGACACTGGCCTACTTCTGTCCTGCTGCATTTCAGTACTACTTCCTCAATCTGCCTGGTAGCTCATTGTCTAATACTGAGGAAGTTGGCATTGGTATGAGCTTAGCTCTCAGAGACGCCCAGAAAATGTTGACAAAGGGTGTTTTACTGCCCCTCTTTAAGAGGACAACTGAAACTGAGGAGACGCGCGAGTTTGACCCGGGAAACAAGAGTGTCGTGGTGCACAATATGCTGCTGCACACAAAGCTAATCAGTGCAGAGCGCTGGTCGACTTATTTACTTCTGCAGATCATGATGCAACGTTTCAGTGTTTAGTAATCCCCAGTGTTTTACTTCACCCAGACAGGGAGAGCCCACCATACTGTGATTTGTCCCACCAAAGTGAACAGCTAGTATTTCTGTACTTGTGGTACAAACAGCTGTGTTTTCTCACAGTTTCAACAAGATATCTCAAGCTAAGTGAATGCACCAGGCAACCGTAAAGTAAAATACATTTTCCACTGGGAGATGGGACAGCCTCAAGGGTCCAGGCTTGCCTCATCAACCACAATCCTTTATTTTATTTGATGGATGTGAAACACTTTCTCCAATGACCAAATGCCCTGATCACTGTACCACGAAAATCATTCGGAATATATAAAACAGATCACGAAATATTTTAAAAAGTTTTCTTGATTAAATAAACACTAATTTATGGCAGACATCTGGGTACAAAGAACCAAGGGGTGGCTGCAAGAAGGGGGCTAACAGATGAAGCCCTCAGCCCTCAAACTGAAGACTTCAACCAGGAAAGTAACGGGTCAATTAATCCGAAATGCATTTAGATACGAGTCCAAGGGGGGCTTACAGCTATCAATGAAATCGATTAAAAATTTACGGGAGTAGATGAATCAGAGACAAGCTGCAACCACATACTTCAACCTGTCAAGTGCATCACTGCTCGATCACAAATTGTTAACCTTGATATCGACACAGCAACTCCTTAATCTCGCACACGTTACGTAAAAGCCTATTTTGACTAGCCCACAAACAAGCCCGAAGCCAGGGCCCGTCGCACCGGAGCCATTCTCACTAGCCAGCCACATGGCCAAAACGCTAGCCGAACTAGCTAATACTTGAGGGGGGGAAAGCATCCAGCTCCGAAGCCTCGGTGGGCTTCCGCCTCTCAGGGCTTCGCCTCATGGCGACAGCGAGGCCAACTTTACCAGCTAACACACAAAGCTGCGCTGCCGGGGTTAGCCCACTTAGCTTCGTAGCACACAAGTTAATTAGCTGAGCAACTCGTAGCGGGCTGCGGGGTTTCCAGGAGCCTCCAGACAAACCCAAAAACGCCCATGCCGCCCCGCTGCCACTAGTTATCCGCTAACCACCATGCTAACTTAACCAAACTGCCGTCGCCCCGCACTGCTAGATGCCGTTAGCCACATTAGCAAATTAGCAAGTGTATATACTGCACCGCCGCTCCGGGACATCTACAGCAGGCAATGGAGCCGGCACAGCCTGATTCCCGGGATGTGGACAGAGAAACACCGAGGCTAGAGGAAGGCCTGCAGGCCCCTAAAATGAAAATAAATAACAGGCGATACTGACCAGAAACCCTGCTCAATAATACACTCTGCTACCCAACCGGCCGACAAGTGGCCTCCCTGTCGACCTTCGAGCCGGATTAAGGACGGGAAACAAGCCCTCAACCTGAAGTTTATACAACTATATGGATAAAATAAGACGAGCCGACTCGCTCACACAATAAGCGAGAGACTGTGAATTTACCTGTTTCTTTTCCACTCTGACACCACGGAGAGCTGAGTCACGTGGTCCTCAGAGCGCTTCGAGGAAACAGGAGCCGCACCACGTGACCGCTCCCACTAATATACTTTATTCCATCAACGAGGACCTGGCATGTCAGAGCAGGGACACACACGCACACACGCACACACGCACACACACACGCACGCACACACACACACACACACACACACACACACACACACACACACACACAACAATGCATCATGCATCCATGTTAACCCTATAACCTAGTGGGGTCAAACCCATTTTGGTTCATGGGCCACAGACAACCCACTTTCATCTTGAGTGGACTGAAGCAGTCAAATAGTGCCATAATAACCTTTAAACTTAAACTTTATAGATGTTCTATACATTATAAAAATATATGTATTTTCCCAAAACCAAACTTACTCTCAAAAATGACAATAATCTCAATATAAGGGCATTTTTAATAATATCCTCTGATAAACAAATATAATCAAAATGTGCAAAAAAGTTCTCCGAGAACTGTTGGATGATACATGTGTTTACAAACTCCCCCTGACAGCATGGCTATAAGGAAAGTTTGCTCACAGTAAAGTAACTAGCTTTCATAGCAGCAGCATCAATATCTCAGCTTGAGTGTCAGTGTTGTGTTGTGCCTGTTATTCCTAAGAAATTAACTTTAAAAAAATCAGTGTTTTCTTTAAAATTTGTACAATTTACTTGGTGACTTGGCAAGCCGGATTGGAACCAGTTGCTGGCCAGTTTTGGCCTATGACTCTTTCAGGTTATATGGAAGATTTATTAACTTTCATTTTTACCTTTGTGACTTTTTAATATTAGTAAAACTAAGATGTGGCGTTATTATTAAATAATAAACCTAGTTTGACTTTCAAAGTAATCAAAATCACATTTATTTCAAATTTAAAGGCTACAAAAAAATAAATGCTACTATAAAAAAAATGTCCAGCAGTGCATTATTTGCAGGATTTATTCACAGTTTTCTGAATCTACGGTAGTTGCATATCATGTCAGGCGCTTTGGGTGATAGGCACGATCTACCACATGCCAGAAATGGATGATTTTTGAAACATGTTTCCAATCTCTATTATATTTCAAAATAGTAATGTTTACACAGATGACGATTAAAGATTACAACCATTGCATTTATATTGGTAAACAATCAACGGATCTTGCAAACATCCGATCCATTATTTACGCAGCGCAAATATGGTGTGTGGTAGATAGTACAAATGCCCAAACCTCCTTCAAATGGATAGTTTTTATTCCGCCACATGTATATTCTTTATAAATCATCCTTTTACTTTATTTGACATTTTAGATGTTTTTCTTTAAGTATTTTATAAATACAGGAAAAAAATGGGATACAAGGAATCACATTTTCTTTATAAAATAATTAGGCTGTGTCCGAATGTGCACCCTATGCCCTAACCCCTCAATCACTACATAGTGCACTACATAGTGTTGACTACGTAGTGCACTACATAGTGCCCTGAATCTGTTGGCGATTCGGACACTCAGCTCCCTACTTTTTCCCTCAGCGCTGATCACGTGACCCTCGGCCAGTACGATGGTAACTACACGCACCGGCTCGTTAAGACTTAATATTTTTTTAAATGTGCTCTTATTCTGCATTTTACTTTCCTCGTCATGTTTCTAATCATTGAAGAATAAATAAAATATATTACATTATTATATGAATACGTTATGTTATTTGATGTTTGCGCCACTCACCTGCTGCGGGAGTCTCATCCACCGGCGAAATGGCCTCCACTGTCAAGTTTTCTGTGTTTTTGTGCACTTTAATTCAACTTTTACTGGCCAAAATGGCACAAATAAAGGAGAGGAAACGACTGAGAAGCCTTGAGGAGGAGACGGCGAGTGACAGTGGCTCTCATCGCTCATCGCTCTCACCACGTAAGAACATAACGCTAGTTAATTCCCTTTTATTGCAATTTTCACGCCATCTGCTGGGGAAAGTTAGCTAAAGGTATTATAGTCCTTATTTTTAATTGATTGCTTTTAAGCATTGGCAAATTAATCTCATTTATCAATGGGAATCACTGCAGGACTTGATCTAGTCCATATACCATTTCAGCTATTTACAGTAACTACCCAAAAACCAGCTATTCAACATGTAAACACTGTAAGTCCATTTGGTATTAGCTGAACGCTACAATGAATTGGCAAACTAAATGAAATGACCATATACTTGAGGAAAACAAGTTTTTCATTGACAACATCCTTTCTGACTCCCTGTGTTAACTATATTGCATAATTATAACAGGAATACATATGGGAAGGAATAAATCCTCTGAAAATCCAGATTACAACCTGTGAATAAAGCATTTACCCTTAATAACATGAGAAGTCACCAACCTTGTGTTTTAGTTTTTATTAAGGCAACAACAAAAGAAAGACATACAATAATATTGAAGTGCAAAAGATAAACCTACAAAACAAGAATATAGAACCACTTTTCACAGCTTTAAACTCCCAGAAATGCTACCATGAGAAGTTGCATTTTCAGGAGCTTAAAGCTGTGCAAAGTGGTTCTAGATTATTCACACAAACAAACTAAGCGGCCTGTTTTTCCCCCCCAGACACCACCGGCACTTTATTGTGTGGTCAACAGAAACGTTCCCCTGTTGGCCGGGTACTTCGATGGCCACTCAGAGGTCTGGCCGGACTTCTGGCTACACCGCACCACCATCTCCAGTGCTGGGGGAGGCACCTGGACACCCTGGTGTTCTTCTTCTGGCTGGCTGAGGATACGGAGGCGCCTGATCTCCTTTCCTCCTGCAGAAGAGCTGGAAGAGATCTCTGCTGGTTTCCAGCAGTCGGCTGATCTGCCTCTTTTCGGAGGGTCGTGGGAAGCATCGACGGCTGCCACGTCAGGATAAAGCCCCATGCAGAACACGCACAGTGTTATTTTAACCACAAGATGTTCCACTTGGTGCAGTTTCAGGCGGTGTGTGATCACCGAGGAAGATTTCTAGACGTCTTTGCTGGTTACCCTGGCTCGGTCCACGACTCCCGTGTGTTGAGGAACAGCCCCATCTACACCGAGCAGCTGCATCCTCCCGCCGGCTTCATCCTCCTCGGTGATGGGGGGTACCTCCGCCTGTCACGGCCCATCACCACCCTGATGCCGTACAGGCAGCCTGTGAGGAATCCTGTTGAGGCCAGGTTCAACGGGGCCGGTCTGTGGTGGAGAGAGCGTTCTGAGTCATGAAGGCCAGGTGGCGGCCATATTAAGGCACTGGAGGTTCAACCCACCTTTGCTGTGAAGGTCATCGCCTGCTGCGCTGTCCTGCACAACCTCTGCCTTCACCACGGGGACCTGCTGGAGCCGGAGCCAGTCCAGGAGCCAGAGACAGAGGCTGTCCACCAGGAGCAGGACGACCAGGGCCAGCAGAGCGGGGAGTCACTGCAGGCAGCCATGGCAGCGGGGGTCAGGCATCAGGCACTGCTGAACCACGATTACTGACTCTACTGGTGTCATTTTGTTCATGTTTGTTCTAAAATAAATGTTAATATGTACAGCAACAGTTTAATATAATGTAAATAGTTTGTGTAAATAGTTCATTTAATTGTCTATCCTGAAACATAATATATCAATTTTTCTTTAATAATCATCCTTGTTTTTATTTGATTTCTTTATTATTACATTGTTGATTTGGGAACTTTCAACTGTGAACTTAAATAACACACAAAACAAACTCAATTAATTTTGCCCACAATTTTTTCAAGCAGTTAACAGTCTCTCCTCTTCCCCCTTGACCTCTTGCCTGCAATCTCTATACAATCACACAACCACACAGTTTTATGCAATAGCACACGAATTGGCGTTAAAATAGTTATAGTTCCACAATCACATACAACCACGCAATATTCTGTAACAGAACACAAACGTGCACAATAGAAATAGTATAATAAGCTTACTCCCAGCCGGCGGCCGAGGCCAATCTCTTCCCACTGAAGAGGCTACTACAGCACCGGAGCCGCACCAGCCGCTCCACGTCCTCGTCTGTCCCTTGAAAGACACAACACGTATATATCACACTCAGATATAAGCCCCTGGGTGTCACTACACCCGACATATTATCAGATGAACTGTTAATCATTAAGTATTTACGTTAGAAAACGCCGAAGATATCGATGCACTGTAGCTAACACAGGCTAAATATTAGCACCGGCGCTAACTTTCAACTTCACTGGGTCAAATATACGTTCAGTGGCCGAAACTTTACATATCTTTAATCTTTACCGTGTTCTAACTTATTCATGCCCAGCAAATTCACAACATTGTAATGAAATACTTACATTTATGTGTCACAGCTCCGGCTCCCTGCTCGCGCTTCTGCTGAGAGGCTGCTCTTACGTCATTTTGCTGGAGATTCGCAATGCACGATGGGTAATATCGAGCCGTCTAGGGAGCATCGATGCTCACTACTTTTCAAGATGCATTGTGGGAAATTTCTAGTGCCCTACTTTTTTGCTATCTGGACATTCGGACACCCCTAAAAATGGCGTCTTCACTATGTAGTGCCCTATGTAGGGAATAGGGTGCACATTCGGACACAGCCTTAGTTTTCATTTATCTGTTACACTTTTTACGGTAATATGCCGGCCGTAAACCGACTCTGTTTGTCGTAATGTGTCGTAAAACGTAGTGCAAGCTAAACTGCGCAGTTCCGCCAAAGACGAAGAAAGATGAAGATTTGTAGCTGTTCAGTCGCTTTGTACTGTTTCTTTTGACTAAAAATAGCCTTTTAGGTCGGGGAAGCAGCTTCGACTCGTAGATATGTGCGCGTGTTTGTTAGCCGTGAGGCTAATGTAGCATAGTAAAGCTTGACTTAGCCGTTAGCTCGGTAGCTGTGGATAAACAGCGACAGCATGGGGGATTCGTCGCCTCTGTCTGGGGTTAATGTGGTCTTGGTTATGGCCTATGGGAGCCTGGTGAGTCGGTTAACTGTTGTGGCGTTATGGTTGATAGCTGGTACCCGACCCTCTGATTTATGCTCGGTTTTAACCTGTGTTTCCTTCCTGTGCCTGCAGGTGTTCGTGCTTCTGTTTATCTTCGTCAAGAGGCAGATCATGCGTTTCGCGATGAGGTCCCGCCGCGGACCTCACGCGCCTATCGGCCACAACGCACCCAAGGTGAGTCTACCTGTCTCTGTATTTGTTTACAAACAACAACAGCTGAAGGAACTGCTCGTGATCCCTCGTTGTGCCGACGAATGGACCCGCAGGGTTTGAGGGAGGAGATCGACTCCAGGCTGTCCAAAGTGCAGGAGATCCGCTTCGAGCCTCGCCTCCTGTCAGAAGAGGACGACCGGCTGAGGAGGGGCTCTCACATCAGTCAGTCACATATTCAGATCTTTCCACAACGATATTGTTCCTTTTGTTGCATCTGTAAAGCGCTTTTTGGGTGTTTTGCGCCACCTACAGATTGCACTGCATAAATGTTGGTTCGGTTGTTTGCATGATTCTTGTGCAATCTGTTTTTCCAAATTAAGCATTTTTACTGAGGTGGAATGTGACCCAAGGATCCAGTATTTGTGCAGCACAGTCGCTGGATCACCCAGAAGCTCATCTAACTAAAACCTGTTTGTCTTTCGAAGGTTGCTACAACTACCTGTACAGAATGAAAGCTCTGGATGCCATCCGTGACTCAGGTGACGAAACCTTGACTGCTATAACTTAATGATGCATTAATATTGTAGTAATCATGCTTACCAAAAATGCTTAGGCTTTTGTGATTGTGCAGTGCTTTTCCTGCTTTTGACACAGATCCTCCTCATGATGATTTGAAATATTGTTTCATTTTTTTCCGTCTCCTCTGAACCTCAGGAATCCCTCTGCAGGAGATAAGTCGCAGTCCCAGTGCCTTTACCGGACGCAACTTTAGAAGCTGGCTGTTGGAGCTGCGCAACTCCCACTCTCTGATCAAGAGCAGCCGCAGCGCTCTGATCGACCGCCTGCTGGAAGGCTACGACAGCGCTCGCCACGGCACCGGGGTGTGTGGGAAGGCCTTTTCATGTGCCACACGTTGCATCCTGTAGGTGTTTCAATATCACTGATAGGACCTCAACTGTCTGTTCCAGGTGTTTGGAGAAGCGGAGTTCCTTGAATATCAACAAGCTCTCAATGAATTGGCTGACGTGTAAGTGTTGCTGTGTTGGATTTGTTAGATCAGTCCATAAATATGTACACAGTCCATGGCTTGTTACATTCTGCAGTGTAACCCGTTTCCCTCCTCTCTGGTCTTTCTCAGTGTGAAGGCCTACTCCAGCAGCACCAGCCTGGACCAGCACCACCAGTCCGCCGCCAAGGACCTGACGGGCTCCCCCGTCCGCAGCACCCCCTCCACCATCCAGGTCACCTACCTGCCCTCCACCGGCCAGCGCAGCAAGAGACCCAAACACTTTCTGGAGCTCAAGAGCTTCAAGGACAATTACAACACACTGGAGAGCACGCTGTGAAGCACGGGCGCGTTAGCAACAACGGTTCCCAACAAACTGTGACTTTGTGTTTGAATTCAGCTTCACACCAACAAATACCGTGCTGGGACACTAAAAACACTGAATTCAGGTTGGATATTTATGTTCAATATTTGAGATGTGAAGAAAAGATTCATAACGGTGAGACAGATGTAAATATAGTTCTGCTACATCAAGGTTTTTTCTGTTCTTTGGACCTAATAATGTATTTTCAGAAAACATATAATTGTCTAAAAAAAAATGTTAATGGGAGATCACCTGGTTTTATGTTTTCCTTTCAACAAATTCATTGTAAATACACACAATCTGTTTGCTTATCTGTACAGATGTAACATATTTATATGGACAGTGATAATTTATTTGATACTGTTTGATTTGTTTTCATGTGAAAGTTGGATTCTTTGTGATTTCAGATAAAAAAAAGTCTCTTACTATGTGGTCTGCTGTGTTGAATATCTCCACTAGGTGGCAGCGTAAGCTTGCATGGTGCATGCAGGTGGCTCACAGAGGTAAAAAAAAAAACATTAAAACGCAACAAGTAATGGGTTCAACCAGTTTATTTTTATTATATTTAAATAATATTCTACACGATCTACAGGGAAAAAAGACACAGACGGAACTTCAGCGAGTCTATCTACAATGTTCACAGTAAAAGGTTACTTAAAAAAAAATCAACCTAAGAGTGTTGAACAGAAAAGAAACGGCAAAATCCATGCAAACAGAATGTTTTAGAAGTACATAGGTCTTGTTAAAAACATAGCTGTTAAATATGTAACTTTTTAGCACAAACAGAAACAGGGCTGCACAATAAGCATGTTTAGGCCACACTTGGCAGAGTAAATTATATTAAAAAAGACTTTAATTGCTGATTTAAAACATATTTAGACAAAAGCAATTGATCTGATATCAATAAAGCATTGTCACTGTTATCTTTGACCCACTCTACTGTCAAAAAAAAGTGTTATTTGAGTTAAATAAGTCATGTTTCAACATTGACATCTGCGTGGCTGCTCTTGGCAATGTGGTGCAAAGCACTGAAGACTCTGACCCCGACCCCGAGGAGCAGGCAGGGGGGATGAGGAACAGCTAAAAAACACCAAACACATTGTAATTGTTTGGACATTTAACCTAGAATAATTAGAGTTTATAATTGACTTGTCTCTTCCATTGACCTGCCGCCAACACTTTATTTAAATTCTGCTCACAGGGGAGGGGAGCTCACTGAACTCTCTCGTCTGTCACCGCATGCAAAAGACTCACCGGAGCCGTTCTGCCTCATGAACTTCATCTGATTCGTCAGTAAAAGTCTTTGCATCGCACGTCTCTTTTGCAAGGTTTTCTCCTTCTACTGGGTCACTGTTTAGATTCATTTTGACACGGAGTAAAACCAACAAACAGTCTCCACAAGTAACGATGAGGTACGAAGAGAGGACCCGTGTCCGTCGGGTCTGCAGATCTACCTTGTGTATACTGGTCGGTGGAAATATGTACACAGATTTTATTTATTTTTTTTTTACAAAGTATTTTACTTCTAGTCATTCTGTTGGTTGCTGCTTCGTTCAGGATTTGATCTCGATCACTTTGATGAAGGGGAGGGCTTTGCTGCTCTGTGTCGTCGGTGTCAGCTGTTTGCTGAAAAAGAAAGGAAATAAAAAGTATATTTAGATGGTTTTTTTTAAATTTTTTTAGGACATTTAACATTAAACTCCAGATCAAGAAGTTCCATCTCACCTGTAAACAACCTCCGGCTTGTTTTCAGTCATCAAGGGTGACGGATCCTGACCAGCCAGGAAGTACTCCATGTGATCGTGCATTTCTCTGTTCTGGAAACAGAAAACAAGAGAACCTTATTTATTGTGCTGAATGCAAATTTTAAAGATGCAATTTACAGGATTCCATGTCCAGGGTACATTCTGGCTTTTAGTTTGAAATGATGAGGTTTTACTTTATTCTCTTATTGGCCGAAAATCTTGTACAAAGGCTAAAAATGTCAAAATTTGAATCATTTTATCAATACATACGACCAGACTTTAGCTCCGGGCTTCTTTTTTTGATGTGTGAATATGCTAATGTTTGAACAGAGTGAAACTGTATCGCTCCATTTTATTCTAAGGGGTTGAATCCAGAACAGTCAGATTAAAAACAGGAGTGAAAAGTGGATTTTGCAGTAATGCACCTTTCACTGTGTGCATGTAGACCAGTAAAAGCTTTGCTTTTCCGCTCAGCTTTACCACAACAGGCCGACACGGCCACTGCATTACTGATTCACTCCCATTCTGGGAAATGCAGAAACGTGAGGATTCTCACCTCAGCTTCGAGGAAAGCCACCTTCTCCTCCAGATCTCGGATGACCCGGTCTCTCTCCTGAAGCACCGTCCGGGAGTTCTGCAGCTGCATCACAAGCAAAACAAACCCAAGGTTACCAACAGCAGAGGAGAGGCTGTGAGAAATACATGTTACTTTATGAGAATCATTAATTCATGGCGAGTTTTTTTTTTTTTTTTCATGGCACATTTCCATTTTGGCTTCACTCCTGCACTTCAATTATATTTCACGTGTCTGCTGCCTCCAAATCTAATAACCTCATTAATGGCTTCCTGGATGCTCATGGACATCAAAGTGCTCATTTGTAATGGAGAGTGTGGGTGTGTATGGGTGTGTGTGTGTGTGTGTGTGTGTGTGTGAGCTGGCAGGCTGTGTGCATTAATACCTGTTCGATCATGTGGCGGACCTTCCTCTGCTGACTCTTCAGCATGTCGTCCAGGTGGTGAATCTTCTCCTTCAGGATGGCCACCTCCTTCTCAAGCTCCTCACACCTGCAGGTGGATACAAACAATAAGATAGTATCACAAGGTGCTTCATGCAGAGTTTTTACAAAAAAACATGAAGCTGCTTTTCTGGGACGAGTTTCTCACCTCAGCGAGCTCTCCACTCCCTCCTCTCTGTCCGCCCTGAGCTGCAGCAGCTCCGCCTCGCCTGCGGCCATCTTGTCTTTGAGGAGGCCGCTCTCGGCCTCCATGTTTTCCAGCAGCCTCTGCAGCTCCTCCACCTGCTGGTCTTTCTCCTCCGACCGCTTCTCTGCCTTCTTCAGCCGCTCCGACTGCTCGGCCAGACGGGCCCGGTACTCATTGGACTCCGACTGGAAAGTAAAAAAAAAAAAGTAAATGTTAAAGTAAATGTTTGCCAGTAGCTTCCGTTCACATTTTTTGGTTGTGAGTAATGAAAAAAAAAAAAAAGTGGATCCAGACAAGATCGGCAGCATAGTGCGGCTTGTGGCAGATGAAATGGTGAAATGCTGGGTGTGTCTGTCTCTACATGTCCTGAGAGATGATACAGTGTTGCGGGCAGAACGGCGGAGGATCACCAGATGAGGAGAGAACTCAAAAGCTTTCGCCGACGGATAATGGGAACGATTAAAGGAGCGGCGGAGGGCTGAGTCACGGCCCCACACAGGAAATGGAGTCATGTGACCGGAGCACCAACCTGCAGCCTGTCTCTCTCCTCCTGATGCTTCTTCTCCATCTCCTTCAGCTGGGCGTACAGGCGCTTGGTCGCCTCGCGGAGCCTGGCGCTCTCTTCCTGATTATCCCCGGCCTGAGCGTGGGGGCAGACAGAGTGGCGTGTTCCATTAGGCCTAATCTCATTAACTCCCTGAACTTGAAGGAACGACACGCGTCAACAAAGAGATAAAAGGTGACGACGGATTGGTCTTTTGCAGTGGTTAAAAGGTGGAGTGTGAGGCAACTCCAGCTTTGAGACAAGGAGCTAATTCTCTGATCGCTTGGCTGTTGCCTCTGCAGGCAGAATAGCTTCTTCTCACCGACTAACAAGGGAATTTGCAGCGCCGTATAATCGGACACCACTTTAAGAAATGAGGGCAGTGTAAACTGACCCAAGATTACCTGTGAACCGCACATACAGGCCAGTGCTGTGGAACATCCACACAGTGCATATATTCCTCCAAGGTGTTGGATTACAGTAGATGTTATGATCTGTTGAATGCATGGACAATGCAACATCACGTGCGAAAACGCTGTGTGTGTGTGTGTGTGTTATGGGTGAGCCACAGTGCTATCTGTTTAGGTCTTGTTTAATACTGGTATAAACATTTACTTGACTTTTGATTATTAGAAATAAACAATCAGTAGACTGGGATGATTCCCAGATGTCTTGCATAAATGTTACACAACCTTTGCCTGTGCACTGGGAGACAGTCGCCACCCTCAAAAATTCTGAAATTTATATGGCAAATGTCGTGTGAATCTTGGAGACTTTTGTTTGAAGGTGAGGTGAAAATGAGATGATTTTTGACCCAAATATTTCCAGGAGTTTTGCAACATTGTCGAGCCATTCGTGTGACTGCAAGTGTCTCTAATTTGTACATTTACTCTCCAGATTGCAGAGCGTTGTCCCGGCCTAGTCGAATTAGCTCTTCAGATTCTGCAGGTTGTTACAGTCCCATAGTGATTGGAGTCAGCAGGATGTAACCCAAGGTATTGTCCCCATAAGGCATGGAAACACCACCTGTGTGTGTGTTTGTGCATATGTGTGTGTAGTTTTGTTTGTCTGGCAACGTTTATTTTTTATTTTTTTGTGACAGTGGAAAGTTGGCAGCTGTGTGTGTGTATGTGTGTGTGTGAAACAGCTGGAGGGATTGAAAAAAAATTCCCATTATGAATTTACCGTACATGCCTCAAATTTGAATAAAACTCTGGATGCATTCAAACTGGCAGGGATGGAAACCCGTAGTTCCTGTTATTACCATATTAATCACGAGGTATAATCTGATAATAAAAGCAGACACACAGATTCATGTCAGAAAAGGTTAAAGAAGTGAGAATGAACTTACATGAGCTTCATTTAGGACGCCGTTGATGCTGCTGCTGACAGCCGATTGGTTGTTGGGCACTTTGACCCTGAAGCCGTTGGCTGGATACTAAAACATAAAAGGGTTGGAGGAGTTAATGCTTCATGTGTTTTATCTGAATCAAATGACATGCAAATACGACAACAGCGCCTGGAAAAGTCAGCGCTTCCTCAGTTTGAATGAACACAGTCACTCTGGCAACACAACATATTAATAAAAACTTTAATTGGGCAAAAGATAATAATTAGTAACTCCCTCAGATTTTTTTCACTTATTCCTTCCAAACTAATAATAGTCGGTTCATTAAGATCAGCGAATGAGATGTAGTTTGGTCACAATTTTGTTATTTTATAAAAATGAAGTAAACTTCTTGCACTTTGCATTGACCTTTTCATAACCATATACAAACCGATGTGTTTTTCTCTTTTGCTTAAATTAAGCATTTTAACTTTCTTTAAAATATTAGTGTTGGTGTGCTTTAAAAATACCTACTTCTCGTAAGTCATCTTAAGTCATATCACAATATTTTTTATTCTGAAACACATTAAATTAATGGAATTTAATACTCAACAACTCTTTACAAAAGTTAAGAATTTGTTAAACCACGTTGGCATAAAATACAATGAAAAAAATTGCATTATATTCATACTTACACCGTCAAAGGTATTTTAATATGTAATCTAATATGGGTAAAGCCAAAACGCTGCTACAAACTACCAGTTTGAAAACGGTACGAGCGCCTACTCTATTTCACTGCTTCATAATATCAGAATTTATTTTATGTTTGAGGAAGAACATAATATTTGTCCTCAGTCTGTAATCTCTGCTGGATCACACACTCCCCTCAACTTCTTATATCACCAGACGAGTCACGATGACAAAGCATTACTTCCCCAGTTTTAATGGTTCATGGTTTAATTTTACTTAACTATTAATATGCTGAATTCTTTGTGTGCATAACTTAGTTGGAGTATTTTTCTAGAGTTTTCTAACAGTGTTAAAACATAAAAAACATTGCTATAGATTTAAAAATTAACTTATACGCCTGTTACGTCTTCTGGAATTGTTTAGTTGAGGTTTTTGTGTTTGAACTGGATTGTCACATCAACGTCAAGAAGGCATTTTCTTTATTTGCCTAGGGTTGGTCTATTGAGGGCAAAGTTTATATTGATATAAAACACACCAATTCAGTCTGGGAGAAAGGTTTTGTATAATTTCAGGGACATTCTCTGGTTAATGTGTGGATAAGCTTGTTGGGATTTGTTTGACAATAAGTTTTCTCATTGTACAACAACCATGATCTGCCTTCAGAAAATCAGGTAGATACAGTCTGAAAGCACTTATTGAAATAGTCTGATTGAAATCTGAAAATCTAGACATATTTAATTTAAATGTACTGCTACTAACGTTAAAGAACAAAGCAGTGTGTTGCTGTGTACCTTGTTGTTGGTGGTGCTCTGCCTGGCTGCCATCTGCTCTCTCAGAGTCTTCAGACAGTACCTCACCTGGAAATGAACACACACCGAGAGGCCGAAACATCAATACAGACGTCACCGACCACTTCGACCAAGCAACCAACCGAACAAACAAGTAATTAACCAACCAACCACAACATCTACCAGCTGATAAACCGACCAACCAACCTGACGAAGACAAACCCCCCCCCAAAATCCAACCCCCTCTGTCACACACTGACCTCCTGAATCTGAGACACCTCGTCCGTCAGCATCCTGACACTCTCAGACGTCTCGGGACGAGATTCCAGGAAAACCTGCAACGCAGCAGCGGAGTGTGTTACATAACGCAGCGGAGTGTGTTTCAGTGGAGTGTGAAGCGTCTCGCACCTAAACTAACATTCGATTCACAAACCTTAATGACTTCAACCTTGTCTTCAGTGGGGGTGACGAGCTGGAGCTTTTCTTCCTCCTCCTCCTCAGGAGCCTGTGGCAGCACTAATGGCTGGATTCTCTCCTACATTCAACAAGTGAACAGTCAGTGGTCCGTCCTCTCAGTGGACATGTGGACAGCGTGTGAGTTCCTGTACCTTGCTGCTGCTCCGGTCTGAGGGACGGTCCGGCGGCTCCTGATCCTGTAGGGCGAGTCCCGGCCGCCAGCGCTGGCCCTGAGATGAGAGATGAGAGCGTGTGAGGACGAACGCAGCTGAAAGGAGAACCGGGGACTCCGAGTAATGACGAGGGAGACGAGGGGCCTTGAAATGAAAGCCAGCAGTGAGAGAGAGAGAGAGAGAGGGAGAGGGTGGAGCGGGCAGACAAAGACAGAGAAGGGGGTGGTTTTTTTACCAGAAAACTTCCCCTTTTCTGAAGTTCCTCTGTAGATGCCGTGCAGTTAGTTTGTGAAACCTAGCAACCCGGACTGAGGAGACGTTTATTTCCAGCGCCAGCATCTGGTGGTTATGACTAAACACCCGCCTGGGCTCACTGGAGAAAATGAAACCAGCCCATCCGGGGACTGAAATACCAACTCTGAAAACATCTGCAGCTACTTAGACACTGCAAACCAAACTTTGTTGCCTTGGTAACCAACAAGAAAAAAAAAACCCCAGCTCGTTTGAGTGTTATGCAACACAGTTTGGTTTTATTTTTATAGTGATCAGAGAACATCTCAGGTTTGACACGGTGTAATTCCCCAGAAGCAGAAGCGAACACTAGTAGTTCTCTTTTGACGGGTTTATCATCTTCCAGCTTCACCAAATCCACCAAATCAACCCAGACAGCTAAACACAGCAACGTAAAAGATATTTTTACAAACTTTTAAAAAACAAGCACACCATTAAAGTGACACTGAGCTGGGGTAAAAACTGGTGTAAAAGTAAACTGGTGTGTTTTCTTCATGTATCATCTTCAGTCGATCACATTTCTATTCTGTTCTACTCCAGCAAGCCAGAGTGATAAAATGAGTCATACTTGCTTTAGATCCCGGTTTAGAGGCTTATTAGTTCCAAATCTGTCTGTCATCTGATGTTTTATTGAATTATTACAGAATCATATTTTACATAACGACATGAAACTGAGGTCCTTCAGCAGAGGCACATGTTGTTCTGGGTTGTTTGTAGTGGCTTATTCCTGATTAAACGCAGCGACTTGCTTCATGCTGTTGGACTTAACATGGCTTTGAAAAGAGAGACGAACACTACACCGACTAAGGCTGTGTGAGAAACAAATAACTCGATCGTTAAAATGTTAAAAACATTGCTGCACTCATCTCAACAGAGTTTTTTTTTTTCTGTTTAGAAAGTGACATTTAGAAACCTTTAAGCTTGCCTGACCCTTCAGCGTCTTCTCAAGAAACATAAATACTTCTTTAACTGCACGTAATCCTTTTTTTGGCAACACCCTTTACAGTGTGCACAGGTATGCCACCAACACTGACGGCTGCTTTTTTTCACCAGGCACCACAAAAAAACAAACCATTTGACTTCCTGACAAATTTAAGAGAGGTTACGTAACAGTTGGTTTTCATCGCGTCCACAGCTATACTTGTCTTAATCGCGGCCTTTGTGTGGCGCAAATACTCGTGTGACTGCAAGTGTTTGCACCTGCAATACATGCAGCTCACTTTAGCTTTGTATCCTGTGTGTCTGGAGAAAGTTATTAAAACACTCTGAGAAACACACAGTGACATTTTTTACTTCGTTGCTCTGGAAAGAGAGCTATCAGCACTGGATTTAACTAAACCTGTGTGGGCGTCAGCTCCAAAACAAGTAGGATATTAGCTCTAATTACGAAAAATTTTGCAACAAGGAAGGTATTAAAAATGTTCAATAGATGTTTTGACCGTAATTATCTTCTTTGTTGATTGTGTTTGTTGCTGTCTCTTTAACCCCCTGGGCACTCCTTTCACATTGATTTCTAATTGTAGAACTTTCACAAATTGTTCAGTTATCAAAAGCAACAGAACTCAGGGTTTAACACACCGAGGTTCTGTACTCTGTAGCGCAGGCATCTCTGCCCCCTTCAACTCCTCCACCTCCTCTGGAGGACCCCGATTCACCACCGGATCATCTGGGAGATACCATCTCTCCGCCGGGTCCGGTGCCTCCTCTCAGTCGGCGGTGCCTGGTGGACCTCTGATACTCGCTGGCCGGGAGGGGGATTCTTATCAGATACCTGAACCACCTGAACCGGTTCAGAATCAAAGTGGAGGAGTTCCAGCTCTATTCTGAGTCTCTCCCAGACGGCTGAGCTGAGAGCGAAGGCCCGCCGCCCTACAGAGAAAACTATTATCTGCCTTCTCTGGAACTGCAGCCTCAGAAGATGCCAAAGCAGATAAACATTTAGCTGTCAGTACGGTAGCTTTTCCAGCGAATGCGCTCCAGTTGCCGTCCAGCCGCTGTTGACACACCGACTGAGCTCATAAAAATATTTTCCATTCTCGGTTTCTTATTTTCAGTGAGAACGATATTTTTACAGGTTTAACAGGCAGGTGTGACGGCTGCTGGCAGAATACACAAAACACAAAGTGAGAAGAGAAGCAGATGCTCACCTCTGCAAATATTTGCTCTGTGTTTAAAGTTGCGGTTTTATCCTTTTTCAGGTCAGTGGTGCTGCTCGCACGAAGGCCCAAGTGTGGTGAAGCCAACACACACACACACACACACACACACCTTTAATTACTCCCAGTGAGAATAACACCTGGGAGTCAGTCACACATTCTCAACATACCACAGTTGGTTGTTACCTTGTGGCAATACTGCAACAATAACTTCAGCAGTACACGCACGTAAACAAAACGCATATTTGAGTGCGGGACATCCGGCATCAAAACAAGCCCATACAATGCTGCAAGTTGCCGTGGCAACGTGGAGGGCAAAGCGTTCATTCTTTGATATTAAAAACGCTTGTTCGGCAGCTGGATCGTTTTGACTGAGTCGTTCTGTTGCTTGTTGAGAAACAATCTACAATTTTACCTTAAAGTAAGTATTTAAAAATCCCTGTTATGTATCAAAGAAGATCGACATTAGAATTCTAGGAATTCCCCATCCCATAATTATTCATCCAAATACTCCTTTCTGGGAAAAAAACAAAAAAAAAAAACAATGACTATGTAACTCCTGAAAGTCAAGTGAGCACATGAAGCGCCAGTGGCTGACATCTGATCCCAATCCCTTTGATATACAGGTAGCTGCAAAAAAAAAAAAAGGTGAAAAAGTTTTACTTCACCTATTTAAAACAATTATTAACACGCTTACAGGTTGGAGATGAAAGAATGTGACCTTCTTGTGGTTTGTTCTTTGTGTGTCATTAAAAAAAGCGGGTGTGAGCAGATCAGTACTGTAATAACGTGTGTGAATGTTCCAGCCAAAAAGTCGGGTCGACACACACCGAGCACAAAAGCAAGGCGACCCACCGCGTGAAATGTGGGCAGAACGTTTGGTTCCTGACGTAGGAAACCAGGTCCCTCTTTTGTCAAATTCAAACAAATGGTTCAGCGTGAGTGGCGGCTCTCGGAGCGTTAATCGCACCGTCTGAAAACCATCGAGGCAGCGGCAGCATTTCACTCTTGACATCTGAAGAGGCGACAGGACAGCTTGAGGGCTTCCCCGCTCCCGGAGACACAGAGAGGACTGTGGGACAGAAACACGCCCAAGGAGGAGCTGGCGGCACAGAGAAACACAATGTTCAGCGCCGCACCACGCGCACTGTTCTCTCTGCTTCGCTGGCGCCGCTCCAAACACGTTTACACCGTTTGGCTACAGAGGCAGAAATTAATGAGTTTGTTTCATCACTGTATTCAAATTGGGTTTTCATGTCTCTGTGTTTGAGTATGTATTTCATGGACAACTTTTTAGTTTGACTTCATTTTTAACCACAGAAATCGCAAATTTTAGGATTATTTATGCTCACATTAGGTTCACATTCAGCTAAAGTCTGAAAATTTATATTTTACTTGCAGAAAGAATTAGCAGCAAACATGTTGTAGTGAAAAGCAAACATAATGCTGACCTTCCAAGGTTATCTTTGCACATGTTCTGTCTGACTTTTACACAGATCTTTGTTGGAATATTTCCTACTTGTTGATATTTGACTACTTTCATCATGGAAATACAACTTTATCAAATGGAAATCATCCAAGTTCCCAGCTGCATCAACTAGTAACTATCGTATTTTTGTAGGATTTTCTTTCCTATTCATTTGGGATTTTATTTAGTCTAAACCAAAAAGCAACAGAAGACTCCTCAAACAACTGAACTCCCGCAAGATTAAAAGCTGGATTCTGATCCTCGAATCTCAGAAAACCACCCTGACTTATACACTCTGCAGTGGCCGTGATCAACGTGACTATACCGAGAAAACAGCCTGAAAAGGTGAACCTGAATGAAAGCACAAGTAATTACCGCCGCTCCTGCAAGTGGTGCTTATTATGTGTAATTACAGACCGAACAGCCTGAGCTTGTTCTCCTGTTCCAAGGTCAAATCAAACGCTGAACCGATGCACGCTTTTTCAGCTCCGGTTTGCCCAATTTTCATGTGAGCAACTGTTCCCGTCTGATGTATGCATCTTGCCAAACAAGCCAGTTAATATGTGTTTGGGTAAATTATTAGGACAAAGGGAAGTCTTCGTAAAGATGGTACAGAGCTCACTGTGATGCCACATTTCTACGGTTGACTGCATCGTCTGATCCGTCCTCTGCCGCGCTGCGCGGACATGAGCAAACTTGCACTTTTGTCATGTATATAATAAAATCCGCCCTTTCATCCTACAGTGAAGTAAACATTTGTCTTGGTGAGGTGGAGAAAGCAGCTGCTCCTCTGAGCTTGTCCGTGCAGCTCACGAGACGCTTAATTTACATTTGGATCTGAAAGGACGAACCTCAACTATAATTCAAATCACAGAGACGCTGCTCTTACATGCCGGAGTGTTTTGGTTATGAATAAAAACATAAGGTAGATAGCCTGTGGGGCAAAATAACCAGAAACACTAAATGAGGTGTCCATGGCCAAGAGATGCTCGATTCGCTCTTTCAGTTGACACAATAATACAACATGTATAAAGATTAAATAATAAAGCTATTTATCTCTGATACTCTGTACTATTTTCTCTAAAATAGGTTGGAGAACAGGGAGCCTGCATGTTTTGTTTGTAGTCATAGTAGGGAATCTGTCCTGTTGAACATTTTTTTAGTTAATGATTTGTACAAAATTGGATTTGATTAAAACAATGAACTTATTTTTGATGAGTTGTTGTCCTCATATAAGTGGTCAATGTGAAAAACATCAAAACAGCTCTGTTTTTCTAAACCTCCACTCCATCACACCCCGGAACATGACTGAAAAAAATGTTTTGTTTTAATGTTTTAAAGTAAAAATAACCTTGTGATTAAGACTCTGTCCAGCGATCCGGGACGGGTCAGCCTTTCAGCTGAGCAGCAGGAGCAGCAGCAGTGAGTCCTGAGGGAGGAGTCTGTTCTCTGTTTTCTGTCTGCTGTGTCCTCCTTTCATCAGACGGCACAATGGAGCTTCAGCTGCTGCACACATTTCTGCTTGGCAGGGAGTCCTGCTTTGTAATTCTCTACTTCGGATACCTTTAAATAGTAAAGCATGTAGTCAAAACAGAAGGTTTTGGAATGAAATGTCAGAAATTATAACTTCAAAAATCCTTAAGTTACTGGACCAATTAACTATAAATGTATGTTTTTACACTGAATCACCTCCAGAGTGACTTCTTATGGCCAAATTGGCTATCCAACTAAAGATCTAATGTTACCTGATGCAGGGACGCTAGTGAGCGCTCTTTCTTCCCATGGTGTGTTTTAGTTTTTGCATCAGAAGACATGCTTGTCAGTGTAATTATTGTGTGATTGACTGTCTCTCTGTGATGAGCTGGTCCAGAGTGTGCTCCTCAAACTGACTCTTGTGCTCCAGCTCTGAGGAGAGTACAGGAGATCACGGCTGAACAGTGAGGTAAGGTACAGGAATGTCAAGCGGAGGGTGCCTGAGTCAAGAAGAGCAGACATTACTGCTGACGCTAATCACAGGAAGGTTCACGTCACGTCAGCTGTGCGGGATAGAGCGCGTAGATACGGCGTGAAAACACGAGTCCGGGCTGACTCATGGCTGACTGACATCACTCGGCTCCCGGTGAGTTCACACGATCAATACGGCTCCCGTAATCGCAGCAACGAGCCCATAAATACAGCTGTCCGCCGATCCGGAGGTGGTGTCGCTCATACAATGAGCTCCATGAATCACCAGGCAGCCACAAACCCGTACATCACTCCAACAAGCGGAGAGGAGATTTACAGCGGCACACTGCGACCTCGCAGCCTGCTGTGAAACCCATTCCTCCACAAGTGCAGTCAAAACAAGCTCATTTATTATCAGGCCACACAACTTCACACACACATGCACACAAACACACACACCCTCTCTCCAAGAAGGTCTGGGACTGTGAATACAGTAGATTACCTCATGGACATCAGAAAATCCTGTTCCACAGGATGGTAATTATAAAACTTTTTTTTGTGTGTGAATGATACCAGCTGAATGCGTCACCATAACAAATTCAACTGAATCATATTTCCAAGGAACCAGAAGCAACTGTAAAAAAAAAAAAAAAAAAAAAAGGAGGTAGCAAGTTTGAAAGTTTGTTATAAACTACCAAAAGCTGTATCAAATGAAAAAACACTAAATGAAAAGTTGTGCTATTCCACAAATGACAACATTCACATGAGAAATTTTCCAAAAGCAGTGAAGTTTTCTGTGATTGTGTCTTAAATTTAAAGTGTATCTTCATTAACTGACTTAACCTGTGTTATATGTTTAAGTAGAAGATCTGCGTGGACGCGTCCAGAAGAATCTCATAACCAAACACACGTCTTTCAGGACAAAACAAAGCCACAGCATCATCATCACGCACCACAGCGAAGAGAAGAAACCATCATGAAAACTCTTCTACCTGAGCAGACAAAGTTGCGCGGGACTCTTCCCGGTGATGATCAGCTGCGATCCAGACTGCCTCTGGGCGAGCGAATGAGTGAGTGCGTGAGAAGCCGCGGCTGTCTTGCCTTACATGGGTGGGTGAGGCTCCAGCCGCCGCCCAACCCTCCTCCAGACGCTGTGATGCACTGCCAGTCTGAGGAGGCACATGGCTGCGAGCCTCCCCTGCAGGACTGTGGTGCCAAGTACACAATGGAAAGAACTGGAGGAAACATTCCCAGTGATTAGATTATACACAGTCCCGGACAGACGCGCTGCTTTAAACTGAATCCGGACTGAATACCATCATGAATTCAGTTTTGTAACTGAGCACCTTCCCAACATAAACATCGCTCAGTATTGTATAATTTCCTAAGTTTCGAACCAGCCCATTATAATCCTGAGTAAATGAGTGACTCAGCTAAACCAACAGGACTGGGGCAGAGGCCTAAACTCTTCCACACACACTGTTATTTAAAGTTACCAAGGGTATTAAAAAACGAATAAAATGGTGTAGTGACGGAGCCTCTTTAGCTGCCGCATGGTGACAGTGGTAGATCACAGCGGCCCGAGGAATGTGTGGTGCGAGTTACATAAGGGAGATAAATGAAGCGTCTTTATATAACAGCCACTGTTTCACTAAAGTGTGCGCAGAGCAAACAAAACTGTGCAAACAGAAGTCAAAAGCTGCACGCACACCAAATAAGATCATGCTTGAGTATCTATCTATCTGGAGCTTTAGATAGAGCTGGTTTTTCTTAGTGCTCCATTAGGCTGCGTTTAATGGTTATTCCTATTTAATTTCTGCAGTATTTAATGATTCATCAGCTGCAGGAATGGGATCATTGGGTCACTAATAGATCTCAAATAAATAGGTTACCTGGATATCAAACATTCAAGATTATGCAGCCTTTTTAAAAAAAAATATCCAAAAGTAATTTTTTTTTCCGTTTCTGACAGTGAAGCGAATTATTTTTTTTCCTAAAGACTTTCCCAGTGTAACTAGTTGAGAGGCAGCGGTAGTCCAAAGAGAAGAGCAGCGAGCGCATGACTGTAAGGTCAAGGTTCAAGACCCCAGTCCTACTGGGAGTTACATCAGGAAAGGCATCCAGTACAAGATCTGAGCCATGTGGATCACAGTCCGCCCCTGCGACCCCGGACGGGTGAAGCCGAAAGCCAGCCTCATATTTGGTGGGGCTGGAGGGGTCAGGGTCCAAATCCCACCGCCCCGGAGAGCTGCAGCCGAAAAAGGGCACGTCAAACTTGAGCCAAGTTAAATACTTAGATCACAATCAGCTGTGGTCAGCCACGAAAACACAAACAAAACCAAAAATCTAACTCATGACCAGAAGAAATTACTGTCATTGCCTTAATATTTGATCACTTGTAGTAATTTTGCCTGAAAAAAAGTCAAACGCGATGTAAAAAAAAGCCATTAATCAACAGAAAACTGGCAAAATCCAAACTATCAGAAGGGAAAATCAATAAATTTTTGACTTTTAGAAGTAAAGAATGTCTTTACCTTTTCACTGAGGATCAATACCGACTCGCTGTTTCACCGCCTGCACGGAATAATGTGACTGTCTGATGGCGTAACTGTGCTGAATTCCTGTTATCTTACAAGTGAAGGTGAAGGCGCCTATCAGTGTGTTGACATGTGAGCACTGTAATCATCTGAGAATGTTTGTATCACACACAAGCGGCTGGGAGTTGGAGCTCAGGTAAGTGTCCTGCAGTGTTGACAAAAACACAATTATAGCTCAGCTAAGCTCTTTTAGTATCTTCGACTGCAGCCTTTTATTTCCCTGCTCCTCTCCGCTTGTTCTCACGCCATCACAAGTTCCCTTAAAACAACGTTGATAAGATAATAAGAAAAACCACTTAAAAACTATACCTCGTACATTTGAGTGGAACTGCAAAGGAAAAGCAAGCTCAGGGTTTTTGAAAACAGGAGGGGGAAAAAAAAAAAGGTCAAAGCTTGCGTTTGCGGCGACATCAGTGGACTCGCTGTACATTTCTCTTTGACCTGAGGCCCAAACTGTTCTCTTACAATGTTTTGCTCTTCTGCCTCAGGCAGGTTTCTGACAGTGACAGTTTAGAAAGTGAAAAATTACCCCCCAATGAATTCCGACTGCAACTCCACCAGCGTTTTAAAATGTTACATCAGGATGACGCTGGTCTCCGACGTTTGGCAACCTTGTGTTTTCCTAACAGATGCGGTCTGCTTCTGTTCTGCCTGGGTGGAACAGCTTTAAGAGACTGTCACAACAACATAATGCAGTTGTATTCGCAGGCGTATCCTGGTCTGACTCTGTGGAACATCCTTAAATCATTACATAAGAAAAGCCATTCTCACACTGATAAATAACCATACTCCCAGCCAGAACCGAGACGTTAATTCCTTCTGTTTTGAATACAGAAACACTTTGGCACAGTGTTCTAGAGCTAAATAAACAAATGAATGTGGCCCCGCGGTGTCGTACCTGTGCAGTCACGACGGATCTCGTCACACTTCAACTCACTCACGAAATATCTTTTAGGAAAGTCAGGCATTTCTCAATTGCATTTATAGCTTCTAAATTCAAAAAGAAAGAAGAAACTCTTCCATATCCAAAACGAAGGGAGCACACTTCTGTCAAACCACCAAACCAACAAGTCTTGGCACATTCTGTAATGAGTTCTGGATATGGATGAATTCGACATTCCTGAATGTCACTTCTATTGTTTTGTCAAACTAGATTGGTGTTCCAGAGAAGTCTGAGATGTCAGAGGACTTTTTAAGCATTTAAACCTGGCCTGAGGCTCTGATTGTTTCAACTGACTCGGATCATGTTGGGAGTACTGGGCTCTTTGACTTCACTTGTTTAGACACATCATTTCCTCTCAAGACAGTTTGTTAAGAAAAAAGGTAGTGGCTTTTTTTGTGTGTGTTCAAACTCTGTAAGATAAGCAAAGGAAGCTGATCATGTTTCAGGTGAGGGTGGAACAGATCTATCTTTTTGTCTGTTCAGTGGAGTATTTTGGAAAGATATAAGATGTCCTCACTTGTATTAACCTGATTTTACAATAACTATCAATTGATTTCAAATCAGACAGATAATCAAGACATTGCTAGAGTGTTACAATAAAGAACATCATTAAACTACATTAAACTACAATCAGACCATCCACCAAGCTTTGAGGAATGTTACCATGAGCAGAATTTTAGTGCTGAATTTTAAAGAAATTTGAGGATTAAAAAAATGCGTTTGGGATTAATTTACAAAGAGACAGGAATTAGGACGAAATGTTAAAAAAAAGTAGTTTCACACTAAACTGAACATTCCTTCAACATCATCTCCTAACAAGCCACTAAATTAAACGTGCTCTGTCTGTTTTTTTTTTTGTGTTTATTTGTAGGATGTACAGGTAGAATCACAGGTATCTTCACTCACAGTCGTTCTGAGGTCTTCTTCTCCATTTCCAGCGGTGCGCGTCTCTCCGCCGCCGCCGCTCATCTTCTCCGCGTAAAGTCGATCCGGGACATACAAGTTGAAGAGAAATGGCTGCAGTCAGCTTTTTTTTTTTTTTTTTCCTTTTTTCTAACTTTATATTTATCCCTCAGCTTCCTCTAACCCTCCTGTCAGACCGAGTTGAATGGGAGCGAGGCTCCTCTGCCTCCCCGCGCCTCCAGTCTGTCCAGGTAGTGAAGTTTTACGCACAGACCTGCAGGTCTGCGCCTCATTTCAATGGAATGTTCTGAACCTGAACCGTAAATTACGATTCAGACGCACGAATCATCACACACACGCTGCCCAACTGCAAGTCTGCTCCTTTTTTTTTTTTTTTTACGTCAAATCTTATTAGCATATTACCTTTAAGGCTTTTAAAGTCTTTTCAAAAGTTAATATTGTTACTTTTCCAGCACAAATTAGATTTTTGAAAAAAAAAAAAGTTTCTAACATTGTGCATCTATGACCTTCAGTTTTTAATGCTGTAATTATAACAACTTGCACTAGAAAAAGCAGTCAAATGAATGAATAAAAACTGACTTTTCACTCATGCATGACACTGAATTTGAACACTTGGTTGAAATAAACTGACCTTGGAGATGCTGCGGACGCCTCCATCCTGCAGACATTTGCTGTGAGCGCTGCTCAGCCATGACTTTTTGTTTTTGGTCACCTGCCTGACCTTCTTCCAGAAAGGTCCCATATGCCCTCACTCCTCATCTGTCCCGTTTCAGCAGGGTTTTCTCGGAGCTGTGCCTCATTTCAGCCACCCGGCAGCATGCAGGACGTTTACGGGAAGCGTGATCTGCTTCCTCCTGCTAATTCTGTGTCAGACCTGCAAATAGGATAGAGTCTGGTTTGATAAGTGTCCTGCCACATGTCAGGTGGCTCTGTTGCCACTTTCCATTAGGCCTCAGCTGAACTCATTTGCCTCAGCTCTTCACGTCTGATCAAATCCCTCACATTGGCCCAGAGACCGGCTGAACAATGAATCGCTGAGAAATATGCTGTGCACTAAACACAGTTTCTGCTTTAGTTGGAATTAAACTGTTGAATCCATGCTCAGTGCCATGAAAGCTGTTGGATAAGAAGCATATTGGTTTAAGTGAAGTAACACTGTTGTCCTGTTGTTACTTGCTCTCGGGGAGGTGTGGTATGAAACAGGCCGTCATCTTGTGAAGACTGGCTTATAAACCCCTTATAATCCTTCTTTACTTCGCTCAGATGCGTTTCCTCTCCAACTGACAGTCTCAGACATAACTTTTATACAATAGTTTGAGGTCTTTTTCTTTTTCCATGACACGGTAACAAAAGAAGCGGCTCTGTTTATGACACGGAACGACAATGACGACTGTAGATACAGCACGTCCGCTTTGTATGAGGAAGCTTTTGGGTTAAATGGATTTCTGCGAACAATGAGATGAACTGAAAAGACAGGCCGTCTTAAACAGCCCAACCCAGAGCAAACATCCACTGCTTTTTACACATTAATGGTTTTCTCTATTGTCAGATCTGCGGCTACCTTTGTGCGCTGCACAATGTAAAGGCTGCATGTTTCAGGGCCGAGATTCAGAACGTCCTCGCGGGCCAGGCTGTAAATTGTCTCACTTTCTGAATGCCTTTGGTGAGCGTTCCCAGAACCTGTAAATATAATCTGATTTATGTCTCACGTTTCTGAAAAACAGTCCATACGTTCTTTAGGTATGGGGGAAAACAGCATGTCCTGTATAGAAAAGCACAATCATCCCATAAACAGCCTCACAGAAAAACTCCAAAAATGCAGAGTATTCTAGTTGTAAAAAGCGCAGCTTTCTCACAGTGATCCCTCTCCGTTCAGGGAATCCAGTCTCCTTTACTGAATCTAATTCATGAGCAATGAATCAAAAAAATTGTGATGGATGTTTGAATATAAAATCAACAGAAACTCGATTGTGAAAAGTCCAAATATGAGAACAAGAAAGGAAGGAGGAAGGCAGAGAGGTTGAGTGAGGTGGAGTCATGATAACAGCTTGATGTCTGCAGTAATTACAGTAAACCATGTGAGGATTACCGAGTCTGTCTCTGAGGAGAAAACTCTGCCGAAGCTAAAAGCAACACAGAGCTCAGGCCCTCCAGAAGGCTCCAGCTGCGTTTGACGGAGGGTCAGTTTATTTTCTTATCATCGATCTAACTCTCATTTCTGATGTTCAACACTGAAGCAAAGTGACAAAGAATTCTTCAGGTTCATTCAGGAGTCTCCTGTACTGGAACTCTGAATAACAGATTGTGCCCTGCAGGAATTACATAACAAGGTTTGAAGTCGTGTAGTCAGCTCTCACGCTTTTTTTTTTCTTATTATTTAATTTATGTCCAAACTGTCTTGTCTCTCATTAGAAAATGCATTTCAAATAATAAAAATAAAACTATATAATAACGATCTTAAAAACACTGAAGAAAACATATACATTTTACAGAGCAATTTTATAAAACGTGAGAAAAAATGAACAAATCAGACCTGGAATTGAACGTATAATTAAAATACAATAAATACAAACACAGTGTGGAAAGGGTTAAAAATTAAGTGGTACAATAATATGAAAGCTTGGAGAACCACACGAAGTAAACCAAGCAACACACTGAACCAAAAAATTGTCACAAAACGGTCAGAACGTCACATAAAAGTCCACTTAAAGTAGAAATGGGCTTTAAGAAATAATTAAAAAGATGTAATTTGGTTCAGTAAACTTCGTATCTCCTCCAGAAGTTCCTCCCGAAGCTGAGGAAGCCTGACAGAGGCTTTGTTAATGTCTGATGATCCAAAGCATGAAGCTGCCTCCAGTATTTGTTCACTGCAATACAGGTTCTTACTCTGGGTTACTGTGAAAGTCATTGATTAAGACTGCAAAGACAATAATGTCTTCTGTTTCACTGCCTTGCCGCCTCAGAAGCTATAAAGCTCTGAGGAAAGGACGGCTGCAGAAGCGTTGAGCAGCAGCTGAAATGAGGTGAATCTGAGCAGCAGGACATCAGACGGCCTTGATCTTAAATTCTCTGTGTCCCTGCGAAGCGGAAAACTCACCTCTGGTTCATTGATACGTTAAACTATACTTGAATATGCAGCTTTTTGCAGAGAGGAAGTTCCTGGATGCGTTTTATTGTACACTACACTGTCTAAAACTTCTCAACAACAGAACAATCATTTCTGTTTCACAGAGCAACAACAAGCCCATTCAGACTATTTGCTTCGATTTCCCTACTGGATGCTTTTATACCTTTTTTTTTGTTACTTGAAGAGTTCAGGCTTGCTGCAGGTTCCTCCCTCAGAGACGCATACGGGCAGGTTTAACCCTCCAGGTAAGATGTGTCATGAAAACTAGTGAGGTTTTAAACGATTACTAGCACGGTGTCTTAACCTGGGTGGCTGTTAAGTACAAAGTTTCCTCCTGTAACTTCCTGGATCGGATTCCTCTGTGAGGTGCAGACTTTCCACAAAGAGGATATCTTGAAACACAAAGACAGCAACTGAAACTGATCTAATTGACTCGATTAGATTTGATGGCTGGGTCCGACTCGTGCAGCAGCATGAACATTTTACATTAATTTTTGAGAAGACAAATCCTCCAGCGCCCCGGCTGTAAGTACATTAGCAAGCAGCAACAAGAAAAACTATTACAGAAAGTTTCAGATGATCAATAATCAATAATTATAGATTTTCTTTTTAGAATGAATGATAAAAATGCATTAAAATGCAGAGTGGAAAGTAAAAAAAAATAGGCAAGAAAAAGAAAGAATTAATATATTTATGTTTTTATTCTACATGTGGTCCAAAATGTGCATCAAAGTTTAGTCAGAACTGCTGGGAAGCTCATAAAGCTCTGCTCCACTCGTCAAACGTCCCCAGCAGCTCAGTGAACACATTTCAACTGCGTGAACAGCCACCTGTAATTCCACCAAAGCAAATTTCAAAACTGACACGTTTAAAATGCCAAAGGATTACACGAACATTCATTACGGCCAGGTGCAACATGGAGAAATGTGGAACACTTTCAGCAATAAGCTCATGATGATTTTTCTAATACAAACGTACAGGCAAAGATGCGGGCGCTGACAAGCATGGGAAATACTATTTAAATTATCACAGCAGCAGCAGCAGCCTGTTAACAGATCACATGCAGAACAGATATGAGGTAAAAATGGACACAAGGTTAATTTTTAAGGCATTTCAGTGAAGACATGCACATGAATTCTGATCAATACATCCCAAACATCACACCGCATGAGGATCATAAAGTAGAAAAGTCCGTCGTCTCTGAGATTACACAGTGCTACTGCATGTATCTTTGATTGTCTTTGAGCTAAAGCGAATACGGTGTCATAAAAATACAGCCTCAGTTTCAACGGGCCACAACTGTCACATTTAAAAGGTAAAAAAAAAACAAAGAAAAAAAAAGTTACTTTCAACAATAAAAGAACCACTTGGAGCTGCGAACACTGATAAATGTTAACTCAACATGCAAAAGCAAACAGACTGGAGACATTAGAAGAACGTTGGGGTTTTTCAAGGTGATGTGAAAATGCAAATCTTCTGTATGGCGTGAACGGAAGCCACAGCGCTGTGCTGCAGCAGGAATTATTCTACACAGCAGAGAAGCTTTTAGAAAAAAAACCCCATGAATTTAAAACCCTGTAGTCTTCACTTGAGCATCACAGAGAAACAAAAGGCCTCTTCTCAGATTAAACATGACAGCGGTGAAGGAATCATAACCACAGCTCGTTACGCCGACAGCCTGTCTCTGCTGGACCGCCGCGCTAAAAATAAAACCAAGAGGAGCGACTGTGAGGTGAGGTGAGGCAGCAGAGTTCCTGCGTGCCCCGGATACCTCTTTTTAAATCTTTTCTGTGCTGCTGCTTCTTCACCTAGCAGTTGGAGGTCTGCAGGTGACCTTCGCTGAGGATGGAGGTGATGTTGCTGTCGAAGAAGCCGTCCTCTTCCTCAGAGCTCAGAGCGGTGGAGCCCAGAGCTGTTCGGTGTGTGTGCTGCGACTTCCGCCTGCAGAAAGTGAGGAAATAACTATTGATGCTGCTTCAGACTTGTTCATAAGGTTCACCTCACTGACTGGTTAGCTACTGCACAGCGCCCCCTAGTGCAGAAACGACTCGGGAGCAGTTAAGGTAGAGCCTTCGATTCGACGTTTCCTACTTCAGCTCGGCCTCCAGCGCCGTGACCTTGGCCTGCAGGGCCTCCTGGAGCTCCTGCTGCTCCTCCAGGTCTCTGAGAACCTTGCGGCGGACGCCCTCCAGGCGCTCCACCTCGCCCTCGCTCTCGTCCACCTGCCGCTTCAGGGCCTTCACACGCAGGGACAGCTGGAGGGCCGAGAGGGAGAGGAAGGGGGTTAAAGGGGAGCGGAGGAGGTCGGAGGTGAGGGCTCGGGGGGGCTGGTGGGGGACCAGAGGGGGTGAAAGGGTTTACGGGTTCGTCTATAAATGCTGAGGATTCAGAAAGATGATCGGGGTCAGGGGGTCAGAGGGCGTTCTGCTGGTGGAGTGAGGTGAGGTTTGGGTCGAGATGAGTGAAGATGAGATTAGTAACGTGTGAAGAAGTGACTGCTTCTGTGTTTAAAAAAAGGATCAGGTCCTCCAAAGCTAATAAAATGCAATATGCAGTCAGATCATGATAATCGGCACCTGGTCTCTCTGCTCCACGTGCTGAGTTCTCTCCTGGTCCAACGTGGCGGTGAGCTCCTTCAGTTTCCTCTCTGTTCGTCTCTGAGAGGCCTGGATGCTGGACTTCTCCCTGGAAAATGAAAAACCAAACTGTTTTTCTCTCGATATTTATAGAAGTTGACACACAGGGTTGCTGCACTGTGCATGGATGCAACGCTGCTTCATGTCTGTCAGACCTCTCCTCACTGCGGAGTCTCTCCTCCAGCTCCTGGATTTTGTTCTCCAGCAGGGTGATTCCAGCGGTGGGCCGCGGCTGCCCCTCCATGTCCGCCATGCGAGACTTCAGCTCCTTCACCTGCGGAGCAGAGCGACGGCAGCAGGCGTCTTTCAAACAAAAGCCTGGCTTGACTGATCTGTGCGGTGCACGATGAAGGCGTTTGTGTCTTTATACTTGTCTCTCCAGGGCGCTCTTGTCCATTTCCAGGTCGTGTCTGGCCGAGCGCTCCTGCATGAGCTCCGAGCGAAGCTGATCCACCTGAGAGGAACAAAGGGGCCGCCGTGCGGAGGCGGTGTGAGCCAACGTATCGTGCAGAGCAGCGATGCTGAAGCGAATCCTTCTTATTTGCATGAAATTCAAATCTGCCGACCTGATCTCTGCTTCGGGTGATGCGGTCGTTGAGGAGCTCCACGCTGCTCCTCTCCTCGTCCAGCTCGATCTCCAGAGACTTCATTTTATCCTGCGAACGCACAGAGTTTATTAAAATTCACATTTCTCATTCCATCCAACCCTCTGACCTGAAACATCACATGAATGTCTCTCAGACTATTTATTCCTCCTGAACTCTGCTTGGTAATTTACTCCCCCCCGCATTTAGTTGACCTTTGACCCCGAAAGCCTCACCTCCAGGCCTCTGATCTCTCGGGAGCGGTCGTTCTGCGAGCTCTTTTCGGATTCGAACTCGCTCTCTAAATGTTTGAGGCGGTTATTGAGGAGATCGCGCTCCAGCTGGGCGCTGTCTCTCTCCTCGCTGCACACCAGCAGATCCTTCTTCAGCCGAGAAACCTGAAAGGAAACAGGATGGAGGGAGTTATTTATGAAATGATGTGGGACTTCTTCCCGTTTAAGGATTTTTGGGGATTCACGAGCTCGTCCAGGTTTATTTTGGACTTTGTTGGGTCTTCGTGCACAGTTTACTTATTTGCTACAAACCGAATTTTCTCAACGCGGAAACATCTAAAGTTTTACCAAGTTTCAAATCTTGGAAGAGATTTGTTTCAATTCTTGGTTTATTTTTACACTCCTGGAAAGCAGTTTATACCACAGCCCCCAAAACTTATGAGTTTGAATCTACGGTCATGTTAAAGGCTGTTGTATTATAGTGGCCACAGTAAGGACAGTTTTTATTATCATCACCATGATATTAGTTGAAAACGTTTGATAATTGTCACTGAAAAATACAGAATAGAGGCTGTAACTGAGAAATCTTATAAGCCGAATAAAATCTGAAAAGCCTTATAAGTTTTCAAAGTTCTTCCTACTTCATTTGAGCGTACAAGTTGTTTGTTCTGTATATTTTTGTTCAGTTATTTTAAATTGTTGCTAAAAAAAAAAAAAAAAATCTGGGAAAAAACTAAAAACAAACTGTTGTTGCGTTGAATGGCTCCATAAATGATCTGATCTATAGTAGTGAATGTGAAGAACAGCTTATATATAAAAAAAAAAAGGTTAAAAGCAGGAAATGCTGCTATTTACTCAAAAGCATCGGTTATAAAATATAAGCACAGAATAAAAGTAGCTTTTCAAGCATTTCTACTGATGGTTTCTGGCCTTAAGTTTTCATTTATTTCACTTCCTGCAATGGCGCTACAAAGTCCAGCTCGTCTTATGTTTCGGTTGAAGTTAGGTCAGTTTCTGCCGTCTATTCTCCCAGGAAGGAGCTGTCCCGGCCCCTCAGCCTCACCTCCTCCTGCTGGGCCTTCAGGCTGCTCTGGGCCCTCTGCAGCTCGGCCAGCCGGTCCTTGCTGCTGCGCTGCGCCTCCTGCAGGTCCTTCCTGGAACGCTCCCTGTATTCGTCCAGCTGTGTCTGCAGGGCGACCACCGACTGCCTGGAGTCTCCCATCATCATCTCCATCTGCGCTCGCGTGGATAAACGTAGGAAATGAGGACGTCCGGATCACGTATCGCCACGCCGAGACCTTTGGTCTGCACGTTCTCTCACCTCCTTGTTGATCTTCTCCAGCGCTCGGTCCAGCAGCCTCTTCTGCTCCTCCACGTCGCTCTTGCCCCTCCTCAGGGCGTCCCTCTCCAGCTCCCTCTCCTCCAGCCTCCGGGTCAGGTCGTCCCTCTCTTTGCTCAGGCGGGTCGCTCCCCTCTTGGCCTCCTCCAGCTGGGACTTGAGGGAGCGGTTCTCGTCCTCCAGGGCCTCCACCGCCTCCTCTGCCTCCGAGCTCCGGGGCAAACTGGAGTGAAGCCTCGTCTGGAGAGGAAAAAGAAAAGCAAATGTGAACATGAGCGCAATATTTTCTATTTTTATCAATAAAAACAAGAACTCCAGTACTTCATAACCTGAGCGACATGTAAATTAGGAAGAAAGTTTTCTGTATAATAAAGGGATGCAAGCCTTTTCATATTCAAAGCAGGTCGATTAAAACCCAGACTGTTCACATGCAGAGCAGGTTAGTTTGTATTAATTTTACCATCTAAATTGATGCGTGTTTTTAAAACAGCTGTAACACTTAATGTTTTCAATGCACATGAAGCACAAAGCAGCATTTTATGCAAATTTATCTTGGAGGGATTATTTCCTAAGCTCACATGTTTGAGTTTGTTTTTTTGGACGATTTACTCCACATCTCCTGGTTGAAAATAGCGCCTGTGTGGGAGGATGTTTCTTCTGTTCTTGTACAGTATGTGTGTTTACATAATTTTGCGTGCGTGTGCATGTGTGTGTGTGTGTGTGTGTGTGCGCAGCTGTGCAGTACCATGCGGGCCAGCCTCTCTCTGAGGCGATTGTTTGCCTCTTGGAGCTCCTGATTGGTGCTTTGATCCACCGCAGTCTTTTCTGTCGCCCCGGCTGACGACTGTGGAGGACATGGAAACATTTTTCGACACTTGACTCACTTTGCCTGCACCGTTTCTGTAATTTTGCACATTTGTCTCCACAGAAACTACGGCGTCTTGTTTGTTTTGTGCGTCAAACGAGACGAGAGCTTCTCCTTATGCCCTCTCGAGTTGTTTATATCATCAGTTCTATGAAACCCAGACGATGTTTCACCTCCTTTGCCTTCTCGAGTGCCTTTTCCAGCGCAGCCTTATCTCTCTGCCATTGCTCCTTCAGCTCGGCGATCTCGGATTGAAGCTCGGCCTCCTTCGCTCCGCTCGCCCTCTTCAGCGTCTGAAGTGCCTCGTTCCTCTCGTCGAGCTCGCTCTTTTGTTTGTCCAGATCAGCGCGAGTCCGCTTCAGGTCGTCATGGCAACGCCGAAGCTCCTTGGGATAAGTAATCAGAGATGAATAATTGTGTCTGGGAGTAAAAAGCGCCGTGCCGGGGCGCACGACAAAAGAGTTGATATGAGAACCGAGCATGTAAGCGTGCATATTTTTGTCTGCAGGAGAAATGAATGGAGGAGAGAGGCAAAAACAGTCTGAACTTCAGCCAAAGCAGAATCCACAACCACAGCACTGCTCAAAACACTGCGAAAAGATGGTGTACACAGAAACAAGCCCCTGGATTTCACCCACACAGGAGCATAATCTTTGCTTGGTGTGCTGAATTACCTCTGCTAAAGACGGGCTCTCATTAGCGGCGGGAGGCTGTGTTTTCACGCCGAGGAGTGAACCCTGAAGATCCTTCAGCCTGCACAAAGGAAGGGAAACTTTTAAAATCGAAAATATCTTGGCCGCGCACATGAAATATGCATGAAGATCTAAGAACTGAAACACCGAAACAGAACAAAAGACAACAACATACAAGTTAGTGAGACTAATGTGGCTCTGGTTCATTAAAACATCACTGCGTCCAGAGAGTGTCTTTCATTCCAGCACAATCTGATTGGTGTAAAGAACAATTCAACAAGAGAATTTAATCGATTGGTCATCAGAAGGAAAATCACGGAGACTACAATTGGGTTTATTATCAATAGATTACTGTTAGAAAATGAGTTAATGATGAAAACAGATATCATCAGATACGAAATCCACGCTGATAACTCTTCTAGTCAATTTTTATACAACGTCTAATCAAAACCAGGCTAAATCTAGTCAAACCAAACAAAGCCAGACTAATTTTTCTCTCACGTTCGATGGCTGGAGGGTCTCCTGTTCCTGCCGAGTGAAAAAATCAGGCGAAAGAAAAAAAATAACTCATGAGAAATCATATATTACAGGATGGAGCTCTCACTGTGTCTCTTGGCATCTTTTTCTGGGATGTTCTGAAGTTTCCAGACAGATGTATCGATGCTATGAACTGATTCTGACTGTAGGGGGTGTCAGACAGGACAGGCTGCGTTTGATGCTTGACCGAGGCTGAAATGTGTTACAACAGTCGGTTCAAAGTGGCGGGAAGAAGCTGCGAACACGAGCCGGTTGAAGAGAGAGCGCTTCCTTACTGCTGCTGCTGCTCTCACTGTTTGTTGTGATGTTCCAGGAGGAGCCCGGCTCAGCGTGCAGGCTCGCCAACATTAGCCCCTCGCTTTATTTATTCCATCTTTAAAACAACATTGATTATTGAGTTTGAGCTTCTTTGAACTTCATGACATCTTTGAAGATACAGAATGTGTAATCAGAGCTCCCGGTGGAAGAGTCTGAATCCAGGAACAGCAGCAGTAAACACTGCCTGATCTGCACAAAGGCCAAAACACGAACCACTTCAGTTTCATGAGATACCAGAGGAAGGAAAACCAGAGCGTTACGTTATCTATACAGTCTGCTTCATCACATAGCTGTGGCTCTATCAGACGGGACTGACAGGCAGCGCCAAGCAGCCAGAGAGCATCAGCAGTAAGAACAATCTGGGGGTCGAGGAAAGGTCTTTTTCTGAGACGACATCATGGCGAACAGCAAGAAGAGGAGGGGAAAACTACGATGAGGCTGTGTAGAATGGATTGTCTTTCAATCCAAGTGTCGGTGGTTCAGTTTGCCATCTCTTCCTGCTATGTCCCAATTTATTTATTTCTAACACTATTAGAATTTTAAAGCTCACTAAAGTGTCCAGAAGCCTGAAATGTCACATTATTACTGGGAAACACATGAAAAATCCATAAATCAAAGTTAATCCCCGGACCAGACAGGTGTGGCCCAAACAGACAATGTTAACGATTACTCGGATTAAGGACAATTGGGAACGTCTCGCAGTGGATTTTTGCTTCTAGCGATGAGATAAAACAGACTAGCGGAGAGAATGCGAGACGATGCCGTTTGTATACCGACTGCTGTTATCAAAGAGGAGGATCACCAGAAATCTGAACGTGCAGAGTTTGATGAGCCCTCTTGAGAGGAGAGCTCCACGCACACAGAGAAGTCCAGGCATTAATTAATCACGTCTCTGGGCCATTTGGAACCACCAGCTAGTCCCAAATGTGTGTTTCTCAACTGTGAAACTGAAGTACCTGAAAAAAAACCCGAAATATTCTGAAGCTAAACCTGGATTTGAACCCGGGACATGAGTGTGTGGCCCTCTTTGATTATAATTTAGATTAGATTAGATTGTGAGGTTTTTTTTTTTTTTGGATTGTTTGAAATAACTCTGTTATCATGGTCCTCACGTTAAAATCCATCCATCCATATATGGGAGGTTCTATGTTGTTCCAGTTAAAAGTGGGTCGCTGGTCTTTGATGCTGCTTTTCATCACCACAGTTTAACTGTCAAAGCGTGAACATGTTCTGGGGGGATCGTCTCAATAAATGTTTCTTTCTGTGAAAGCTGAAATAAATAAGAAAAACTCTGGACAGACGGGCTCATTACTGTCTTCCAGCGTGTGCAGAAAAAGCAAAACGACTGCAGATACTGACTCCTGTTTGGTTTTGCTCAGCTCCTTGGTGGTGGCCTCCAGCTCCGTCTTCCACCGCTCCCCCCGATCCCTGCTGCTCTCCAGCTCCTCCTCCAGCGTCAACACCGAGGCGTTCACCCTCTCCCTCTCCTCCTCGATCTGCTCCTGGGACTGATGCATGAACACACACACACACACAAACACAAATTATTTTTAGAGTTATGGAAGTGTTGAGAATGTGTTTATCAACCATCCTTCTCATTGTTGTGACATGCGAAAGCGCAGTCATTCAAAGGGCACATGGCAATATCTAATCCAACACATTTCCCCTTTAATTCGGCTTTATTTCCAAGTAAATGTTGAACCTGAGGCAGCGGAGAAACACATCTTTTAACTTTTGCTTTCATCAGCATGCGCTGCACCCATTAAAATACTTCTACCTAAAAAATAATGTTGCAAAATATCAAATAAACAAGATGAAGCGCAGTACAGTCCTTACAGACAAAGATCCAACTGCTGGAATCCGCATCTCGCCAAATACTTCACCTCATCAGAAGCAACTGGCAGCCTGTCTGCTAACTTCCTGCTCTCAGGCTGCATGTTACTTTTTTCTCCCCGACGCTGCCGTTACCGCTTCCTCAAATCTGCATAATGATCTATTCCTGCACATACATATATTCCTCAAGTTTGCCTCACAGGCACATCCGACAGTTAGGCCCCCTCAAAAATAGTCTACCGGCTAGAAAGCAGAAACTTCAACAATGGAAATTCAGCTGGAAAAGTTCTGGGCTGCGATCACAGGCAGCCATATTCTCTTTAGCAGCCGGGCTCAGCCCGACCCGGCGCGACTCGGGCTCGGAGTTCGAACACTCGCTGCACACCGACAGATGAAACGGAATGACAAGGTAAAGCCGTCATGTTCAACAGGCAGATGCAGCATCAAAAGCTGGTTGTTATTAAATCCTTAATAAGTCGTGCAGGACACAAACTGCCTGACAGGTACAACCTGACGGTTCTCCCATCAAACCTTCACCGAGAGATGAAAACATTCCGGCGGTTTCCTCCTCATTCTCAACTGTGACGTATCAACCAAGAGATGAAAAACATGAAACGATTAAATATTAATGCAGGTACAGAGATCTGAGTGGAAGTACAGGTTTAAGTAAAAGTATCCAACTTCTTTAAAGTAAAAGTGGAAAAAAAAAAGACATTATTGTGACTGTACACTATGTCAGCATGGATACAGCAGCTGGATCTTAATGCAACAGATCATAAATCAATCACTTTCATAGCATTGTGTCAATTTTTTAAACAAAGAAAGCATGAATTATGATTAAAGGTTGAATAATTTCTGCAGCTTCAGTCTGGATGATGTTACTGTGAGCTGCTTCCATCCTGTCACTGTAACTGAATCGTCCTCTTGGAGGTGAAAACAAGTAAAGAGACAGGTTGGAGAATGTAAAGACGAGAAAGTTCTGATATTTGTGTTGAATGTTTGAAGCATCTTGTGTGTAAAATGACTTTTTAAAGCAGAAGATCTTGATGACGAAAGAAAGGAATGTTGAAAAACGCATTTTTGGTGTTGGGAAAGTGACAAGAGGGGGAAATCCCATTTTTAAGTCTGCCGTTTTCAGCTTCACTGCAATAGAGTTGTAAATTTTCATTCACATGCAAAAATGCCATCGCAGTCAGTGATTTCACATCGTCTACTTAGAAACTTCACAGCTGCTCATTTGGCCAAAATTCCGGTGCATTTTTCCCTCCGTTGGAAGCGGGATCTTTCCCACCACCCAGTTACTCATTAATACACCACAACACATTCTTCTAATGCCTGTTTGATTTTCCCTGCAGTTTATTTACTTCCTCTTATTTGTTCAGTAAAATTGGAGCCGTTAGAATATTTAGTTCCTTACTCTGAGTCAAATTAAGTTAATTTTTTGCTCAGAAGCACAGGAGTAAGCCTGACAGTAGGTAATAATCATATTGTCATCTTGTACCCAGTGAAAGACATTTTCTCAGGTTGAATATCTTCATTCCTGACTGGATTCCCCTGGGTATTTCTTCCTTTTACCTCCATTTTCAGAAAGTTTTTAATCATTTTTGTTGATAAGATGAGCCTGGATGCATAAACATGTGTCACAGCAGATCAGTATTCTATTTTGTGGTTTGTATTGTTTTCTTGAGGAGATGTAAAGAGGGAATCTGAGTGATCTGCTGTGTATGAAATGCAAAGCGCGACGTCCACCTGTGTGAAGTCCTCCATAGTTTTCTTCAGGTTGTCCATGTCCTGGCTGTACTGCTCCCTCAGGGCCTCCATCTCCTTGTCGTGACACTCCACCTCCTCCTTCAGCGCCCCCTTCAGGGCCGTCAGCTCCCGCTCGCGCTGGTGCAGCGTCTCCTCTTGGCGCTGGCGGAGCATGGCGGCCTCCAGCAGCTGCGTCTGCAGAGTCATGACGTCCTGCAGGGAGCGAGGCGCACAGAGACAACAACTGAAAAGACATTACTACTCATACTACCACCCCTTTCTTCAGGGACTCTCCAGAGTCAGAAACTCTTATAACAGGTCTAACCCAGAAAAACTCAGCTCTTTACAGCTTTTCAGGAAGAACTGTTGAGGAAATTTCCTCACAATATGAAAGCAGAATGTATCACTGAGTGACGTGACTGCTGAGGCCTTCCTGCTCTCCTCAATGAAGCTTTCAAAACTCTTCTCTTAAATAAAACCATGACTGGTGAACGCCGGGCTGTTCTGGATCCGCTGTCGCTGATTTCTGATCCACTTTCAGCCAAGCCATCGCTGGTTCCTGCCGTCACGTCACATTTCATCCTTGATCCAGTCTCCTGCTTTTGTCTCTTCAATCTAGACATTTTTTTTGAAATGTCTTTTTATTTCAGACGAGCGTGAAGTGCATCAGAAACCTGATTTTTTTTTTTAACATTGATAATTCAAGGCAGGTTTTCTATAAAACTACAAGACAAACTGAAAGCAATAGAAACTGATGATAAAAATCAAAACAACACACTTCCTTCCAAAGGAAAGAGTTTCTATCACTACATGAACAGGAAGGCTTGATGACGTGTTTCTTGAATTTTAGCCAATAATTTCACTTCATGTGTCACGAGACCTTTTTAAGAGTAGATTTACATTTGGACGGTTTCTTTTGTGTCTCCTGGAGAATGAGTGTTTTCAAGAGTGTTTTGGACATTCAGCGATCAGACAGTCTTTATTCAAGGTAATCAAAGGGAACCAATGTCTTAAACTTCAAAATTAACAAGAAGTTGATGAGATTAGAAGATACAAAAAATAGATACACTGAAAACTGGTTGGAACCAAGGTTCACGTTAATTGTAACTCCATTAACAGCAGTGTGTGTGTGCGTGTGTGTATGTTCATACCGTCTGCAGCGAGTCCGACTGAGGCAGGTTTTCTGAAACCCTCCTCAGCTCCTCCTGAAGCTCAGCCAGCTGGTCTTCCTGCAGACGGACGCGAGACTCGGCCTTTTCTCGGGCCATACGCTCCTCAGCCAGTCTGCACACACACACACGCACACGCACACATTAATAATGCATCGCCATTCATCACAACAGGCTGATCAATGAAGCAGCAACAAAAAAAAAAAAAAACCCACAGGTGCAATGTATGCAAGTTTATTGTTCGCTGTTAAGCGATGCAAAACCACATACGCACACACATACACACACACGCTCGCACACACACAGTCTTACTCATCATGCGCCTGATGCAGTTCATGCTTCAGTCGTCTGAGCTGCTCCTGAAGTTCCTCAAGGTTCTCCTTCCTGAGGCTTCCCTCAGATCCCCTCCTCTGTGCAAAAATACAGACAGACACACACACACACACACACACACACAACTGAAACACAGGACAGAGAGGAAGACTGGAAATGCTGCCGTCGTCGACCTTACAAGTGTATGATGTGCTCTGTATTTTCCAAAAACTTAAAAAGAAAAAAAAAAAGAAAAGAAAAAAAGGAAAGGAAAACCCAGACTTGGATTTCTTGCCCTAGTTTCTGACAGTCAATAAAATCTTTGGGAGGAAAAAGTCCTGCCAGCGTGTTCAGACGTCGTCAAAAGAGACGATCTCTCCACATAAACAAGTCTTTTCTGACAGGCTGAGAGGGAGCGGAGCCGGAGAGGCAGCTCATTCATCGCCCACACCGCTCGGAAGAGGCTCCCTCTCACTGAAGAAGAGGTATAAGCGCAGTCTGCCCATGAAACCTCTCTCATCCTCCTACACAGTCATTACACACACACACACACACACACACACATAGACGGAGGAGAGAGAGACAAAGCGGGGATCACGGATGTTCTGCTTCTCAGGGGACCTCACTTTTCTTCTGCTTATCGGTGATGGATTACCAAGATATACTCTGTACAGATTTGTTTCACTTTCTTCTCGTCCCCCGCAGGACAGTTTGCAGATAATCCCGTTCAGGGACATTCTGCTTTCTCTCTGTCCCCACTATGAGATAATTAATGAGAGATAACATGACTGAGAAGAAGTACAAGCTCTTTTAAGCACGCCGCGTGAATTGCGTCAGCTATATCCTCATGTGCACCACCGAAGTCCACACTAATGAAAACTCAATTAGAAGGAGAAGTCACAGCCAGCCCTGTTCTGCTAATAAGCTCCCATGCAGCGACTGTAACCAGTGGTGGACAGATAAGACTGAGCGGCCATCAAACAGTTAAAGGAGAACAGTTCAGCTGAGATGAATTCCTTCTTACCTTTGATATATTTTCTTGCATTAATTACATGATAATTCGGCCTGGTCGGGCCTTTGAAACGGCACGGAGTTGCAAAGTGGATTAAAAAGCTGGTATTTGAAGTGGTTTTTTTTTTCCCTTCCCCTTTTCTGCTTTCTGATTGGAATTCCAATGTTGGCTCTGTTGGCACTTGCAATTATTTCAACTGATTGGAAAGAGTCATTTCATTCTGAGGGCGATTTTTCTCGGTAAAATGCGACTTCAGAGGGAAATTTGTGAAAGTTATTGAAAATGACTTAATAGTTCAGAAACTATTGGAATTACTTTACTGGTTCCTGAAAATAATGCGAAAGTTACTTGTGATATGAGGCGTTATCTTTTGACTGGCACCCTCAATTATTTCTGTCTTGATAATGTGCACAAACACTCACTTTATTATCACTCAATAATAATGTGTGGAGTGCCAGGTTGAAGAGATTCACATTCACCTAAAAACAGACTGAAAATCTCATTAACTATGACAATATATGAACATAGAGTCGAGGACGGCTGCAGTTCAGACACGCAGCCTTAAAACATTTATGAACTTGCATAATCCTGAAAATCACTTGGGGGAAAAATGGAGATTAAATTGGGGACGGAATCAAAATATTCTAGATTTAAGGTTTCTGTTTCCTCGAACCAGATACCCACAAAGCGGCTCCCCTGACTTTGCAGTTTCAATTAAATTTCATCAACGCTGTTTGCTTGAGCATGTCGCAACAGGTAAACACGTCCTGTTAGTCATCTTAGTGATCAGTCTCTATACAAACACGCTGGCAGCAGCTGTCTGGGACTCGGGTAACTGAACACGCCAGCATATGATCCTCAATTAAGCAGAAACACAAACAGCGCGCCAGCGTAGCGACTCTGTCACTCTTCCTGAACCGACAACACAGGAAAACCGGGCAAAACGCACCAAAGGCGCTTAAGAGGGAGCCGCAGACAGCAGAGGAGCTCAGGGAATGTAAACCATGCTGCATGTTTTACTTTTTGATATATTTCAAAACACAAAGCTGTAAAAACAAAATGTTGCATCACAAATAACCTCAAAAGATTTCACACCAGTTCCTGGGTGTACAACACTCGCCTATCCGTCCCGAGCCTGATCTTATGTTCTGAGTTTTGATGCAGAGCTGGAAATAGCCTCGAGAACATAAACAAATAAATAAATGCATACCTAAACGAATCAAAGGGAGCCTGTAAACTCTTTCATTGTGTATTGATGCTGTTACCGGATTCTTCAGGAGGTGTGTTGCCTCTGAAGAACCCTGGTTGTCTGCTGGAAAAGTAAATCTCGTGAAGTGCAGGTTTTCCTCGGGGAGGGATCCATCCCGTCCGGCCAGTCAACCCCCAGCTGGTGCAGGGTTCCACTCCAACTCAATAATTGATGGCTCTCTGTGACTGCGCCCGCTGAACACACAGCTCTCCTCTGGCCGGCGCATTGTTGGCAAGAGACGAGACGGCGCAAATAATCCACGTGGTCACAAACAGGGCAAGAGGCGCATAACAGGGAGTCGAACATTATCAGGTACATGGAGGATGAGACGGTGAGGACACATTAGAATAACTTGAGCATGTAGATTTATGCAGAATCATGCACATTTCTAAAGAGTGTGTGTGTGTGTGTGTGTGTGTGTGTGTATGCTCATGACTGTGGCTCCAGCAACATTATCAAGGTGTCAGAGGAGATAGTCTCTATTACCTACAATTTTTGCTAATTTTAGTCTCCTCAATGACAATCTTTGGATCTGAAGTGTTAGCGGCTACACACACAAATATTCACAACTATTTAGAGTCATCAGTTAACGGAAGAAGCACGTCTTTGGATTTTGAAAGGAAGCCCAGAGAAAGAAAAAGAAAACGCACAGGGAGAACATGCAGAGGCCGTCGGCTAACGCTGCGTTATAAACATTACACCACCAACAGGTTGCTCACCACCTGTTATTTCATGTCTCCAACAATGACCCCTGTACTTGACACCGGCGATTGTCCAGCATGCCGACACCCACAAAGCTGACGGAGGCGTCTGAAAACGTTAATTTGTGCTTTGCTTAGTTTAATTATTTTGGACGATGTTTCAATAATTGCAACCTTTCTTCGCTGGACAACACTCCGTGGCTTCATACAGGAAATGAGAGGTCAGCATTTTCAGTTACTCTCAACGGTATTGTGAATTTAAATTTAAATCCTGGGTTTCATTTTATCTTCTGAACTGCTTTATCCAGCTCGGGGTCATGGTGAGCTGCGTACGGGTACAGCGAGGGTAGAAACAGATCACACACTCACTCACATGCATAACCAAAAGCAACTGAGAGTCTGTTTTGGACCTTGAGAGGAAATCTGGAGGAAAACTCTGCAAAAGCCCACAAGCACAAAACCTTGAGGCAACCACATTTTAATAAATCATATTATAATCTGTAGTGCAAAGGCATAAAAAAAAGCACCACCAAAGAAAAATACTTCCAATCACAGGAGTAATTAACAGCTTCTACAGTCACGTGACGTCTTACCGGTGAAGACAACCTGCATACAAGTTGCACAAAGGATTTACGAGAACTTCCAGCTGATACTATTTGTCACACCTGTTGTTTAAGGTCAGCACTGAACTCTCTACTTCCTGTCCTGTTTCTGGAAAAAAAAAAAAGTTTCTCTCTCTGCTACATTTTTCCTTCAGTAAAAATGATCTCAACATGTAAATCTCCCCACGTCGGCTGATATATTTGATTTACCTTGAAGCTGCCCGTTGTTTCGTAGACGAGGTTGACTTTTCTTTTGAGGGACGATTCACTCTCAGTGGTGCTGGTGAGAAAACATTCAACGGATCACACATGTAAACTCTAAAATGCTGATTCAAAGAGTGCTTGCAGTTTTTCATACCCGTCTTTGAGGATATTGTAAATGGCTTGTCGGATTCGAGCCTCTTCCCCGTTGAAGACCTCCGTGCTTTGACTCCTCGGGAGGATCTCCTGCGGAGACAAAGTAAATAAGGGAGTTAAACATCCACAAAACGACGGACAAACTTCAAATGGCTCCCCTCTGCCTCCACTTACAGGCTTTTTAGCGATGGCTGGAGGAGTGTCCTTGGCAACAAACTTCTCTGGTGGCTTTAAGCTCCTCTTGGGGGCCTCCAGCGCCGTCACCTTGGCAACAGATGCAGGGCTCTTACCAAGACTACCGCCTGCTGGAGCAGAAGACACCGGCAAACGGGAGGAGGTGGACAGAGGAGCGGCGTAGGGGTTCAGGGTGGGGGAAATGGGCGGGGGGAGAGAAACTTGTGGCTCTTTGCGGGCGTCCAGGCTCCGTGACCTGCGGCGCTCGTCGAACCTGAGCCGCTGCCTCGCCCCGGAGCGGCCCCGGGCCTGCGGGCCGCTCCCTGGCGCTCCGCTGTTGAATTTGCTGATGAGCTTGTTGATCGGAGCCAGGGAGTTCGTGTCGATCGCCTGGACGGGCTCCTGATCGGCCGACACCTGAGGTGCTGGGGTTGACTGTGCAGACGACACCGTGCCTGGTTTCTTCCCACTGCAGCCGTCGAGACCCGGGCCAGGCTCCTTCCCCCCTCTGGGTCCGGCGCCATTCAGTTTTACAGGCTTCAGTCCTGCTTCATTATACTCCTCAGTACTCCAGTCTCGTTTTTTCTCTTTTTCACTGCCTTTGGTTTGAGGCACAGCTTTGGACCTCTCCCCCTGTTTGTCCCTCCCAGCTCCCCCTTCCTCCTCCCCCTGTGTACCTGCTTGACCGTCACCTGGAGGCCTTTTATGAGGGCTCCCAAATATCTCCCCGTCCTCATCCTCGGCCGGAGAAGCAGTGGAGCGCGCTGGATTTGCAGCAGGGCTGTACGGATTGATAAATTCGGCTGGTTCATTGTTCAGTTTGGGAAGCGTGTTGAACGGTGAAGGGGGGCCAGAAGTGGGTGTGGGAGTGTTCAACTGGACGCCGTACGAGTCGCCCTTTTCTCCATCTTTTAGGACCACATAAGGATGCCCAGAGATCCCCTGAACCCGCACGGCCACGCCATATTTGCTGGAAGGAGGCGTTGCGCTGCTGTTGACCCTGGATTTCTCGGGGTAACTTCCGCCGGTGTCGTCCAGGTCTTTGATGAAGCGGATCTGCACTCCGTAGTCCACGAGTGGCTTTCTGTCGGCGGAGAGGCTGCTCATGTTCACTTCCTGGTTTGTGGGCTGGCAGTCTGGACGGACGTGTAGGAAAACACAAGACATGCAAAGCAGGTGACTCAGCGGCACAAGACAGAAACGTGTGTAGCGCATGAACGCAGAAGTCTGGATGATAAAACTCTTTATCAAAGTCTATGCAGACAGACAAGCTGAACATCGCCTCCTCAGTCTTTTTATTTGTTGACTCTTTACAGAGGGGGTCTCTCTCACTCTGACTTGGCTCAAATATCAGATGGCTGGTATCTTGATGAAGCTGTCATCTTCTCTTGCTGTCCTGCAGGTTAAATTCCTTCTCAGTGAGACTGCATTGTAATCATGCCATGCCAAATATGCCACTGGGGCACTAAGAGTCTCTTTGTACAGGCTCTGGCTTTCTTTCCCCAGAGGGTGTGTACAGAAAGGAGGAAAACGAAAACAACAGCAGTAGTTGTCACACCTCATGCCAAAAAAGAGTTTCTTACCTTTTATTTCCTTAGGCACTTTTTTATGCTTCACAAAAGAGACGAGACAGAAGGAGGGCATTGGTTTGACTGGATTATTCTTTTAGTGATGTCTATTTAAATCATATTCAGTGTTGTTGACAATAATTGAAGGTATAAAGGTCAAACTGTAGCGATGTGTAAGAGGCTGATTTGTTAATACAAATTCACCAGTTTCTGATTCACTTCATCGACAAGCAGATATAACGTCTATATAAGGTGTGTAAGAGTTCTTCTACCTGTTTGGCACGTGAAGTAAAGAGCAGCGTGACTCAGCTAATAACACTGCATTGATACTTTTAGTGTTTCCGGTGCAGCTTCTTTAAAATCACGTGACAGTCCAATACTGTGACCGGGTTTAATCATCCAATATTTGTGGTTAATCACAACTGTTATACCTAAGCTGGTTAAGCCCGGTAATGAGCCACCGGTTACGATCAGGAATAAGTAGGGCAGCGGTTCTCAAACTGTGGGGTAGGCCCCCCCGGAGGGGACGAGGGTGGGTGTAGCAACAGGGGGCTGCCTTTCATCGACTTTGTTGGTGATGAATTAAGGAAAAAAAAAGTTCCTTCGACACTTTGAGGAAGTACGAAGACATCTAAAAGATGCAGGACAGTGAGCTGCATGCATCAGAAACAGACACCAACGCATTTTCAGAAGTTACGACCACCTGGGTCTAAAAGGAGTTTTTGCACTTCAAGTACTTTTAATAATAGTATATTTACTAAAGGGAATCTCTCCATTCTTTTATCCCCTTCCTCATTCGGTTTGGAAGCCATCAACAATTTAATCCTCAATCATAAAACTAAAGGTGTCGCTTATACCAAAGTAATTTTCAATTTTCATTTTAACATTACAGGCAAGCAAAATACTACCGGGTCACCTGCACCGTTCGTGGTGTGAACAGCATGTCCACCTAATATGCTCTGGAAAAGGAGCCTGGGGATGGGCTCGATATGAAGGTGAATACTCCTCCCTTTGTCCGGGCTCTGTGGAGCATTAAACACTAGGGGCTATGTCAGGAATGGGCCTCCCTTCGCTCTCTTGCTGCCGCTGTCGGTCTCCCCAGCCACCAAACTTCAGAGCAGACCCACTCAGGCGTAGACTGTTTACTTTGAGCTGTGCAGACACACACACACACCCACACACACACACACAAGTATGGGAGCGCACACATAAACGCACACCTGCTGTGCATTCCCCATCTGGTTGTTGTGGATCTAATAAGCGTCACTCCTGTTGGTATCAAGACAAACCCAGATAGAGAATGTGCCTGTCACTGCCGTCATTAAAATACAAAACAAAATTCTTCTTACATTCATTATTCTTTGTATTTAGACTCAATCCATCTCGACGTCTGCTTCTTAATGATCCTTCAACTCAGGTCTGCTTCACTTTTCTATATCTCTGACAAAAGTCGACTGTTTAGAATTAAAATGTAACTGGCGCTGAACGACTGCTGGTTACACTTTAACATGCAGCCCCCTCGTCCGGCAATAAGGTTAGATTAGCGGATCAAAGTCAGACTTTGTCTTTCCTAAAAACATTCTTTGGATTCCAGACGGTCTCTTTCGGCATTGCGCGTGGTTTGCATTTGTATATTAAGGACAGATTAGGAGGAAACTCAGAACTAGGCCAGCATCAGCTGTAAAGCCTACACATGCAGAAAACCGTCCGCACAGGCGGTAAATGGAAAGTGACGAGACTAATTAAAGGACGACAAAGTGTAAAGCAAAAAATATAGGAAAAAAAGAAACAAATTTTCCATTTTTTGACATATAGCATCAAGCTGTCAAGTCTGCAGAACTTGTGATCTGCCTCAAGACAATGGTGGGATTGTTTGGCTTTACCCAGATCAATGTTATCCAACATGTGTTATTTCTTAAAAAGACTGATATTTTTGTCTGCATCAGTGTTATTGAGGTGCTCTCAGTGTAAATATATTCTTTAGGTCACAGTCCAACAAAGGCCAGAGACCAGTAGCGAAGCAGTGTTGGGTGATAACTGGTTCACCTCCTCTTGTGCTCTCTCTCACTTGTCACAAGGAATGGCTGTGTAAACAGAGACAGGAATGTCACCCGACTGGCCCGTCAGACACCTCTCGTCCATTTCTCCTCACCCAGCAGGCACCTCTCTTTTTCAGCCGGATTTGTTGCTGCGCCCTCCCCGGCGTCTTACTGCACATCTGAGGCTCAACTTTCTCTCACCAGCCGTCTCTCCCTCCGGTTCGCGAAGAAGAGCTAAAGTGATGCTCTGCTTTGGTGATGTGGTTTAAAGCTCGTCAGTCTAATAATAGAAACAATTAACGGAATAAATAAACAGAGGTGTGGTGATAAACTATTTTGACAAGTAATATTTGGAGGGATTGTTGTTGTTTAGCACTATTGCCTCAGAAAATAGATATTCTGAGTTTGACTCCAGTGAGGGGACCATTCCACATCCAGTTATACAGTATGTTCTTCCTGTGTGCAAATGTTTTTTTCCACTGTCCAAAGGGATTTGAGATTTGTATGCGACCCCTAATTGCCTGAAGGTGTAAATGTGAATCTCTGTCTCTCTGTATTCGTCCTGTAGTGGACTAGTGTGTCTTGCCTTCATTTTTAACATGTGATTGACTGCAGCGCCCTTTTGACCTTCAGTTGGATAATGCAGTTCAGAGGTTAATGGATAAACACATTTCTTGAGTCATTTAAAATAATGACCCTAAGAATTATCTGGCCAAAGCCTTTCAAATGTGAGTTACTATTTTTTTTTTTTTGATTGAATAATATTTCCACAAGTAAATAATGAATACATTTTCACTTTTGATATATTCACACAAATATATTGACAGCTTAACACTTAGAAAAAGCAATAGCAGCTCTAACTAATGTGTAAACTGATCAAGCATCATATTTGACATAACTCTCCACTTAGCTCATCATAAATAATTAAGGTTTAGGCTACACACCCCATAGCACATATGTCAGCATGAGAAGCAAGCGAATTTTGTCTGAAGAATCCCCCAAACTCAACACCAAAAACACGTTTTCCCGAAGCAGGAAAGCCTACTTTATTCACCAGCATTATGGGCTGTGGTGCAGAGGCAGCTCCTCTTGTCTAAAATAGCAACAGCATGGTGATGCTTGTTTCCTCATTAAAGGTGCATGTTTACCCAAACGCCTCAAAGTGCGCTTGAAGTCAGACCCAAAGCATAAATTTTAGGTCAATGCTATTTGTGGAGCTTTTTTTTTTTTTTTCCTTTTTAAAAAGAAGCGTACATAAAAGAAAATTGGAAACACCATCTTCAAACAGCTAGCAGCTGCACACTGTGTTGACAAGGATATGAGGCACCATCACAAGGACGCTCTTACTTTTAGCCACGCAATTTCCATTAAATAAAACGTCTGCGTCGTGTCATTTCTTGACAGAGTAGCCTAATTGTGTCCTATAATGAACTTATAACTATCAAAAAGGTAAATAAGTGAGTGGAAAGTGTTGTTATCGCGCACCTGTGCGTCCCGGATGGTTTGCGTCACTCCCACCTGTCCGCTCGGCCAGTATCGGTGCGCCGCGCGCGTCGAAACCGCCGCGCTGTTGACACGAGCCTCCGGGACCACGAGCCGGAGCAACAAGATAAACAAGCGGGCGCACCTGCCTCCCCGCGTGGCGCCGTCACGTCCCGCTTAAGCCTTCGCCCTGCTGTAATAATAACTCATATCCTCTTTGCGCGGCGCAGTCGGATCCAATTAGAGAGAGCTGCGTTCAAACCTTTGAAAACGCGCATGAAAGCGACCAACAAAAAGCTTTCTCTCCCCCCCACAACACCTCCTCCTCCTCCTCTTCCTCCCCGTGTTTGTTACCGGTCATCGCCGCGAGCAGGAAGGGCTTGAGCGCGAGGAGACAGCTGCCAAATCCAATCATAAAGCCACAGGTGTCCATCCCTGCTCATCCAAACCAAACCCGCTCCGCAAAACCACGCGCGCGACACTTACTTTCTCACTTCTGCGCGGAATTAACCGATTAAAATTGACGCACAGCCACCAGAAAACCCTCTTTTACAGGGGATGATCCATCAGCCATACTTACAGCACTGCACCTGTAAAGCGACGCTCCGAACCCTGAACTCCTGTCCCGCGTGCGCCAGCGGATGAGGGAGAAGATGTTAGTCAATGAAGTGAGGACATCGGGAGATTCGCCCCCTGCTACCAGTGCAACCTGTTGCCAGCACATCCGACAGTCGTCGTCCCGCCTCAGCACCGACTCCATTGGTCTGCGGCTCCCGGAGAGGCGGCGCCTGCCGCGGGATCAGGATCAGGCTCCTCTCCTCATCCCCGCCGCAAAGCTCGTTTCAACACGGCGACTTAATGGGCCGTTTTAATGGTGTTTGAAATGAATTTCTCCCTCAGCTGGAGGGTTCTGATGAGGGCACTATGGCGTAACCAAACTATACAGAGAGGCTTTCAATAACCAGCTCATTATAATCAAGAATAATGTGGAATACAGCAGAAGGCCGTCAAAACACACCCTCACTGGTCACATCTTTAGATGCACTCAGTGCTGTTTAATCCTGCTCCTGAAGGATCAGTGGTCTCTCAGCCCCTGTGCTCCTGATTAGAATGAGTGGCTTGTTATCGGGCTCTCTCTGGCCCCCTGATGTTGCCATTTCCATTAGATAAAGGTGTGTCCTGCAGGATGGGACCCCCCCCCCCCCCCCCCCCCCCCCCCCCCCCCCCCCCCCCCCCGGGGCCAGGGCCGTACCACCCTGATCTAATGTTAGCTCTGACAGAAACCTAATCCAATCCAGATTAACACCGATGCAAAGAAACAACAGTAATTTAAAACCTTTGGGAAGATCGCAAACAAAACTGAACTTGGAGAGTGTAACTGCTCCAATCCTATCTGACAGTGGATGTCTCTGTTGAAGTATTTCTACTGTTCCCTTCCAAGGTCACCTCGGCCGTTCATGTGAGCCACAGATTAGATTTTACGGCAGATGCCCTTCCTGATGCAGTTAGTGGTTAAGAGGCCGGACTCCAGGGTTCTCACTGATGACCTGTCAAACCAGCAAACGACACGGCTAAAATCAAACAATAAAATGTCTGAAACGACAGAGTACCTTACTCACATGGGCTTAAATAGAAAAATACTTCCCTCTTATTTAATGAAAAAGTGCTTCTGTGCAGCAAAGTGCCAGGCTACAGATCTTTGAATGCGGATTTTAGAGCTCCAAATCTGATAAATAATTCACAATCTCTTAACATTTTAAGAAGTTTAAACTCGCTAAACATATTCACACTTTCTTTTTAAATAACAGTTGGGATGCATTTATAGTAGAATTAATTAACATCTTCAAAACGTGTTGATTTGGTTTTAAACTAATTTGAACGACCGACTCAAAGGCAAGTGTATTAAATGTAAGCTGTGATGAATAAAGTCTATAATTATCTTCAACAAAACAAAAACACGCCATCCATCCATTTCTTCAACGCTTTATCCAAGTCCTCATTACCAGCCGACAGAAGGTGAAGGCAGGCCGGTAAACACAGACACGCCTCACACCTACAGGCAATTGAACCTTCAACATATGTTTTTGGCCTGGAGGAGAAAATGGTGCAGGGAGAACAAGTTAACTCCTTCCAGACAGAAATGCCCCACAGGGGAAATGCTACCTGTAAAAGTACCAGCACGCCCATCTGATAACTGCTGATGAGAATACACACCTAGGATTAAAGCTGCAAAGATGTTACAAGTCTGAAAATCAGGACAAAGAAATTACTTAATCATTTTCAGCAGGTTTTAAAACCCTTATTTTAATACAATGATTAGCAAACAAATGTAAAAAAAAAAAAAAAAAAAAAAAAAAAAAGAATAAAAACAAACGTGGACAAATACAAAAAAAAAATCTGTCTTTACTTCAGAAGTCAGTACCTTTCCCTTCCCTTCCCCAGCCGGTGTGGGACTCGCCGGTTCCTCCAGGTTCCACCAGGAGGCGCCAGAGCAGAGCAAGAGCACAGCACAAATACCAGTACAAAGAGAAGAGGGACAGCAGAGAGCAAGAAAAGAAGGCAACTCGGACATTGAATCAAGAACAAAAAATAAGAAGAGAAGGAGGAAGAGTTATAAACATTTGAAAAATGGGTCTCTCTCTTTTCTTTTCTTTTTTTAGTTATTTGGTCTACTTCAAGGTTTCTTGCAGGACAGAAACCAGAATATAAACATCAACAGATCAGACAGTTACTGCATTGGTTCACATGCACCCCTTTCCCTCCCCCAACGCTTTTTTTTGTTTTTTTTTTTTCCTTGAAAAAAAGGACAATGCACATCTGATATGACATGATGCCACTACTTGCTATGCCAACACCATCCAAAAAGCACTGGTTTCACAATTCATGTGTACTGCAGAGAAAGAAAATTTAAAAAAAGAAGCTGAAAAAGAAATGCTTGACTCAAATGTACTGTATAAAAACCAAACTGTTATACTGTACACAGCCGAGACACACGACTCCAACTCGTTGTTTTGTTCATTGGTTGATTCTGTGGCATGTTCACAACTCGTGGAAGTTCCAGACAAATGTTTTGTCCTAATATTTACAACTTTTTTTTATTTTTTTTTTCCGGCGGGTAAAATCCTCTCGGCGAGGCGTGGACGAAATCTCAGCCCGGAGCTCCTTTGGATAAATCAGCACTGCGTACAAAATGTAGAGCCAGAGTGTGTGTGTGTGTGTGTGTGTGTGTGTGTGTGTGTGTAAGGGCGCGTGTCTGGAGGTGCAAAAGTTTGGAAGTGATTCTGGCTCCAACTGACACTTGCGTTTCGATTTTCCAACCTGCAATGCAGCGACTTACTTTCTCATTTCTTTCACTAGCTTAGAGTAAAAAGGCGAACGATGTGAAAGGGCAGTGCTAGACTCCGTTAACGTACAACACTCTTTGATTTTAATTACATTTTTTTTTTTGTTTAAATCTCACACTGTCGATGCAGAATCAGGGAATCTTTGAGCATTCATTTGAAAATTTTAAGTGTGTGTTATGCGCATGTGATGCATGAGTGTTGCGGGTCGATCGCAGTCGATCAGTGCGGGAGCTTCTGCGCCGGTCGGTCACAAACTGTGTGAGGTAGTGTGTTGGTGTCAGTGCTTTGCTGGTTGGCAGGCTAAGAATCTGAAGGACTGTGTAGTTTAACATTCATCGTGATTTCACTCCTATTGGGGGGAAGAAATGATCTACCGAGAGTCACTCAAGGTGCTATTTAGAAGCATGAAAGTCAATGAGAGCGATTCTCTGCGTAGTGAACGAGTAAAGGGCTAGTCAACAGAAAAGCTGGGCAAGTATCCGACTTGACACTGAGGTCATTCAGTCTGATCAAAGTCTTGTTTGTCTGCACGCGCCACACCTCAACACCGGACTTCCTCCTCAACTCTCATTAGCTGCCACCAGCTGGCCTAAGCCTTGGCGCACAAACACGGCCTGGATGTCCTTGGTCTTGATGCAGAAGTCACAAGCCCACACAGCGGCGCTCTCTCGAGTCAGCAGCCCGTACGCCGGTTCTGTCAGGCCCGTGCAGTCACGGTGGAACCAGCGCTGGCACGACGCCTCGCACAGGATGGCGTCCTGGTCGTCGTGCACCTCTGCCATGCAGAGGCCGCAGGGGAAGACCATCCCGGGGCCGCCCAGCTTCCCGGGGCCGGAGCCGGGCCCGGCGGAGGAGGCGGCGGGGCCGGGGGGCAGCGGGGACTGGGTGTTCGGAGTGGAGGTGGAGTTGGAGGGGGGGTTGGGGTTGCTGCCGGGAGTGTTGCCTCCGTTGTTGTTGGTCATGTTGTTCTGACCCGAATTGGAGGCAGCGTTTGACAGAGGGCCGCCGGCACCGGGAGTGTTGTTCTGTTGGTTGTAAGGGGTGGAGCCTGGGGCAGAGTTGGGTGGAGTGGACTGCTGCTGCTGCTGCTGCTGGGTGGAACTGTTGGAGTTGGGGGTGTTCGTGTTGCTGGGGGGCTGCAGCTGATTGGGCGGCGGATGCTGCGGCTGGCCCGATCCGTTCAGGGGGCCGGTGGGAGAAGAGTTGGGGTTGGGTTGCGGTGGTGCTGACGGAGGCTGGCCAGGCGTGTTGGCATTGGGCTGCTGGACATCGGGGTGTCCGGGGAAGCCCCCGCCAGGCTGCGGTGGTCCAGAGTTGGGGGGAGGGCCGGGCGTGGTGTTGTTAGGGGGAGGACCATTGGGGTTAAGGTTAAGCTGTTGCTGCTGTTGCTGCTGCTGCTGCTGCTGCTGCTGCGGGGGTCCAGGCGGAGCTCCTCCGGGACCAAAGTTCTTTCCGTCCTCGTTGCCAGGCCCCGGTGGACTGGGGCCCGGATAAGGGCCATCCTGTGAGGGAGGGAACTGTCCTTGCGGGGGCATACCTGGCAGCCCTCCCACCATGTTGCCACCGGGACCCCCACCCATGCCACCCATCATGTTCATCCCCGGACCCATACCTCCCCCCATGGGAGGCAGGGGACCTCTCGGACCTCCACCACCAGGCAGCGGAGGGCTGTTAAACGGATGCCCACCCTGTCCGTGCTGCTGCTGTGGGGGCATGCCGAATCGAGGGTGGGGTGGCCCCCCTCCGCCGGGGCCCCCCATAGCCCCCGGAGACAGCATGGGATTGAATCCCGGCCCAGGATGCATGGGTGGGCTGAAATTTGGTGGCATGTTGAACTGGGAGGGGCCGCCTGGCGGGAACCCCCCACCCCCGCCTCCTCCTCCGCTGCCACCCCCACCACCACCGCCAAAGCCCGGCATTCCGCCAAAGCTCAGCTGGTGGTGGGGCCCGGCGTTGGCTGGAGGGCCAAACGGTGGCCTCCGTCCAGGCTGACCGCTGCCCGGTCCTCCTGGGGGGCCTCCCATGAAGTTCATGCCTCCACCCATTCTGCCTCCACCTCCATACCCACCTCCTCCGCCGGCACCGGGGCTGGGAAGAAACGGGGCGCCGCCGGGTCCACCTGCTCCGCTGGGTCTGGACGGGGGTCCGAAGTCATCGTCGAAGGGGTTGGAAGCGACCAGATGGTCCACCATAGGAGTCGGAGGGGGCGCAAACTCAGTGAGATGGGAGAACCCCGCCGCCTGAGGAAAACAGAAAGAGCATATCAATCAACAGATAAGGCAATAAGTTATAAAAAGAACTTTTTTTATACATTTTACAAAAACACTTTCTGGGAGTTTGGTTTATTTGGGGTTTATTTACATCATTGAAGTTATTTACAGATGTATTAATACTGCTTAAACACAAACTTCATTAACTGGATGGACAATCTGATTTCTACACTGACTGTAAAAGGAGGAAGGAGTCATCTGCTTTGATCTGTGTGCTATTCTAGTTTGATAAGAAATAACTGCATATCCCTACAAGAAAAGCAACAATAAAGGATCTCAGTCTGCTACCAAACAGCCTTTTCTCTGCTTCATGTTAAGTGACACAGCAGCGCATTCTAATAATCACAGGAAGCAACAGGTATCAGAGCTGACAGCAACATTTCTGCTCTTGTTCTGACTCCTTTATACAGTCTATTACATAATTATGAAAAGTCTTTTAACAAACAAACAATCCCCTCTACAACAATCCCACAAGCGTATTTAGCCTGGTATGGAGAATTTAGGTAAAACATCTTTAATCAAAGCAGAAACAATCCACAGTGTAAATGTTTCTAAAACATTAAAAGTAATATGTTTATTACCTGAGTTGTGGACTTCCTTGCCTTCTTTTTCTCCGGGCTCTTCATCTGTGAAGCTGAAATAGTAAAAAGTAAAAGGGAGAGGGGTGGAAAGGGGGAAATAAAATATAAGTCACTACAAATAAAGCCAATTTTTCCTGCTATTGGTCCACCACCAATTAGGTTGAAGAATCACATTTGGATTGGCCAATACCCCTTAGTGACAGAGTGGAGCAGCTTTTTTAGACCTAGGGCCTCTTTGTCAAGTCCAACAGCTGTGATGGATTCAATGATGGGACATAGACTGGCATGAGGACAAGATGCTGAACATCCAGGCGGTATCATCACCAAGGTTATGAAGCCTTGAATCGCAAATGACCCAGGCAGACCAAAATGACCCAGGCAAGAGGGAGAGAGGCCGCAAACAGAGGCAGAAGAGGTAAGGTCAATGAGGGAGACAGGAAAAGACGAAGACATGAGGAACGAGGAAACGGAATTGGAGGTACATTGATAGCAAGATAGACATGAACCCCGTTCACAGATCCACTCGGTGGGAAACAGCCACCACCGGAGACAGTCGTGAAGTTTACATATGGGGAGGCGAGAAGGGGTTTGCTAACAGCACCAGTGCAGCCCATTGCAGCGCAGTAATGGATGATTCCGATCTGATTGGGGGAGATGGGTGAAATTAATTCCTACCTTTGCTCCGTTTTCCTTGTCCCGCCAGTAGTCTCCCCGATTCGGCAGCCATTAGCTAAAATGACTGTCGGTGAAGTGGCTTATCACCGTTCATATGCAAGAAAAAAAAAGTTATAAAAATGACGACGACGTCTTGAAGGCTGAATGCCGACTAGGTGGAGTCTGCCTTCAGGTCATGTCAGCCACCCTCAGACTGTTATCGCCACAGTATTTACGAATTATTGGTTATGATGGCTTGAAATATAGCGCCGGCCCAGGTCTGCAAAATCCTTTCCAGCTGCAAATCTTTGGCCACGGTGTCTGTCACGCCGGGATTTGGTCACCAAATAAACGTCAGGTAAAACCGAGCAGGTATTCAGCACAACTTCGCCTCGTTGCAAACCAGTTTCCACGAGCTGCCTGAAACTGGTTACTTGTAACCGGGCTTGAAATGCCAGTACAAGCAAGTTAGAGAGCACCCCCTCCCTCTCTAAAATGATCACTTACAGATGTGTGGCTCAAGACTCGATCAGCTAGCTAACGCAAGCTAGTTACTACCTCCAGCTAACTAGCTAGCCACGTTACTCAAAGTGGCTAGCTAGCAGCGTTGAGATATCAGCCAGCAGTCGCAACACCGGAGCATAAATCCGACACTGCGATGTACTCCTCTGTATTCACATGTGAAAAGGATCACTTCTTACATGGTTCATGAAATGAAGCAGATCGAATACGTTTGGAAAACTGGTGTTTACTATGCTAACATTAGCTGGCTAGCTAACGTTAGCTAGCCATCTTGCAGACTGTCTTGGAAGCAAACTGTACCCTTTCTCCGTTGCTTGCTCTGCTGTCCTTTAAATTGAAACTCTCTGGTGTGTCATTGCCAGCAAACCAGTCCCCACACGGTGTATGCTTGTTGATCCACCGTTCAACTATAATTCATTCAAAAACGCAAATTTTGCCATAATTATCATGGCCTTCTGTCGCCACCGGACAAAGAGGGATAAGCAGGAGTATCGCACACAGCGGAAGGTTACATTTCAGCTTAAAAAATAGGGGTGTCAAAAGGTAGCCGTCAACACTGTACATTTTCCATGTAAATGTTACGTTTTAAATAATCAGTTTTTACTAAACATGCACATAGATAATGCAACATATTAAGTGCCAGTTGGCATTTTCGTCTTTCACTGATATTGTTTTAGAGTTGATAAAACTATAATCACACCTGTGAGTGGTTTACATGGAGCAGCTCAGAACGGACCACTTCTGAACGCTGCCCTTTACAATTAAAGCGGCGGCGGACATCAATCAGACGGGCAATTAAGCACGTGATCTAGTGACTTTATGATTAATATTGAATTAATAGCAAGGACCAAAATGTAGATTTAACTGTCAACTTTGATTTAAAGCAGCGACTTTTAAATGAATGGCTGCTGTTTTCCACATGCCTGCAGTGCCTGGGGCTCAGCGGATAAACAGCCTTTGCTAAAATGTTGCCATTGATATGATCTAATCATACAATTAATCATAGTATAGAAAAATGCAATCCAGAGAACCATCAAAATACTAGAATACTTAGAATACTTTCTTATCTCAGAAATGTGTTATTCTGTTTCTGTGCATTCTGTCTTTTATTGTATTTATGCTGTGTTCTGTGTGGAACAAAGCAGGAATAAATGTGATCTGTCGAGCTGCTTATTCTGCCACAGTGTGTCAATGTAAAAGTTTCTGGCCCCCTCCCAACTGCAGATGCCCCCTCCCAGCTGCAGATGCCCCCTCCCCTCTGTGCTGCAGGCGCAGTCTTGGTCCTCTCAGCCACTCCGGACGGTCGTTCAGGACAGATCAGCCTCTTTGGGAATGGGACCACAAATCACAAGCAAGACAAACTTTTCTTTCTTTCGGATCATCCCACTTCGAAAGCATCTCTTCCCTCAAAGGGAATGAACTTTCAATATTATTCTTTTTTTTAAACTGAAAGGGGGAAACAGGTGTCAGAGAAATTACAAATGGGATAAAATAGGAGTGGTGCGTCTTGACAACGGCATGTCGCCTGTTTTATTCCATTTTGACTTTTGAAAGTTTTTCTGACATGCTTTAAAGAGAGGTGTGGAGATCCCGTGAGCTCAATCCCAGAAGAAAGCAGCAGGAAGTCTTTTGTTGAAGGCAGAGAGGTTTGTCTGGAAGGTTTATGGTTCACATCACACTCATCATGGCCAAGTGGTTCAAGGAGTTTCCCATCAATCTGAAGAACGGTACCGACAGGATCCGCTCAGCCTCCGAGTCTGGCTCTCAGCCCAGAGCCAGCAGAGCCGGCCTGGTGTGCAGCATCGGTACCAGAACATCCGCCTCCAGGACGGGGAGCCGCAAGAACTCCTCCACAGACAGTCCGGCGGCTGGAGGAGGCGGAGGGGGGTCGCTCATGTCCGGGAAGAACCGAAAGAACTCGGCCGCAGAGCTGAGCAGGAACGGAGTGAGCCCCCAGAAGGACGGCAAGGTGTGGGACGGACTCCTGTCCGGGAAAAGCCGCAAGAACTCCAGGTCCGAGCCGGTGTTTGAGGAGCAGCACAGACCCCTGAAGAGCTCCCCATCCAGCTCCTACATCAGCCGGATGATCCGGGTGGACACGCAGGACAAGAGCCCCAACTTCAACAGCGGTACCATCAGCAGCAGCAGCAGCAGCAGCAGCAGCACCGTGGTACCTGAAGGCGACAAAGCAGCTCAGAGCAAGAACGAAACAGTGAGTCACAGACACAGACCCAACAGTCTGATCCAGACCAAAACAAGCTGATCCTGACCCAATATTAACATCATCAACTTCCAATCTTTAGTGTTTGATTCAAATCTGTTTTGTGATATCTGAGGAACAATCTTTAATGTTTGGTGCAAACCTACATAAATCATGATTTGAAATACTTAAAAGTTTGAAACAGAAACTTAGAACATTATCAGGATGTCACTATTACCCCACTTAGTGATGATAATCTGGTCTGAGATGTCTCAACCTTACTGTTGGTGGTAAAGACATTCATATTAGACTTTTTCACTCTTGTAAGTTCACTGAACTGTTAAACTATCCACACTAATTTAAAGAATGAAAACGTTGTAGATATATCCTATTGTAGATGCTTTGATTAACAAGAGCTAGATTTCCTTTTGTTATTGATAAAAATATTCATCAGATCAGATACAATATTGATAGCCACCTTGAATATCATATCAGCTTTTATGGCCTGATTTTAAGATGCTATAAATTAAAAGAGCTTATGGGCTGAATATGTGTAAATGACTACAGCTTTTAAACTTGCCAGGCAGTAGCAATGCCATCAGTGATTTCAAGTTGAATCTTTCTGTTAAATTTTATTATATTGTAAATGCAATAAACAACATTAACAGACTTTCTATGCATCAATCTTTCAGTTTTCATCAGTAATCAGAGATGACACAAGGACATTCTTACGCATTATTAGAGCTTTTTATTCTGTTTCTTCATGCATACTTCTGTCCCATATTTCTATGAGGGATTCTGCTTCATCAACTCCATTTCGAGATGCCAATGCTTCTTCCAGCTGCAGGATGTTGGGAGTTCTACCTGTTGAATGCACAGCAGTGCAGCAAAGTCTCCTCCTGATGAAGGAAGGATCCATTCCAAGCTCTGAAAACTGATCTTTTTTTTTGTTTTCTGCTTTCTACTTTGTCCCCGTTCTTCATTGTGTCCACTCCTAACAGCTTTTCTATCTGCCTTTCTGTTTCTTCTCCACCCCTCGCCCTCACAAACCTCAGCTTTGCCTGGAATACAAAGCTGCGGTCAGATACGAGGCCTTCACCTTCCTCTCCTTCCTGTTATCCGGCCGACTATATTCTTCTTCTTCTTCTTCTTCTTCTTCTCTCTGCCCCTCCCTTTGCTTCATCCCTCTCTTTCACTGCATTCAGCCCCCCTGGTGATGACTATCAGGTTATAAAAAGCATCGCGTTATGTGACACTCAGGTGCAAAGCAAAGTCCCCTCAGCTCGTCTGAAGTAAGAATGCAGACAGGAGAGGGAGGTGGTGGCGAGAAGAAAGACAGATAAATGATAGGACGAGAAAAAGGAGAAGTTTTATATTTCAGAGAAGGTGAAAAATCCCCAATTTCAATATCAATTTCAAGTCTGCTGACTTTTATGAACTTTTGTTCTATAGTAAACGTATCTTTTGATTTCCTGATGATAAATGCAGCCTGATCAATGGGGAAATTCAAATATTTTCTGCTAACACAGAACAAATAAAAACTAAACTGAGAATATCTGTATTTATTTAACACCCTTTCATACTGTAACTAATCTACAAGAAGCTTCAAATGCACATCTACAAGTAGATATCCACTGAAAGAGACCAGCGCTTGTAGATGTGTTGTAATTGGCTCAACAGAAACTCCTCGTAACACCCGGCTGTGCTCGCTCCTGTTTGCCAGGATGGGTTTCAGGCTGTATTCAAACACCGACACGTCCCCCCGTCTTTGTCCGGGCGAACACAGCTGGAAGTCGTTACGGAGAGGCAGCTTTTACAGCCTGCTATTGTCTCCTGTTGAGTGGCTTGTAAAGTAAACAAGAAATGACATGCCAGCGATAAGGTGACAGCTCCGTCAGTGGTGGCCGATGCAGAGGATGGATGATTGTGGAGAGACAATAGACTTCACAGAGATGAGTGCCTCTTCAGAAAATCGGTAAAATCAGCTGTCGAAGATAATTAATCAATAACTGACTGGGAAATATTGAAACTTTTCTACATATTCAATTATTTACCTTTTTTTTTAAAAAAAAAAAATAAAGTTATTCCTTTAGTTGTGTCTTCAACCAGTTTTACCATGATTACCTATTGCAGTATTTCAGTTTCTTTTATCAGGGTTTAACATTGGGTCATATTACACTATACTGGAATGCATATGGCAGTAAACTTGAGAATTGTTCAGTTTTCAACAAAATTCTACACAAAAAAGATCATTGGTTGTGTTAAAAAACTACATTAATGCATGGTCTTCAGTCCTTTCAACATTTTATTGAGAAACTAATGCCAAACAATTTGTCAGTTAGTAAATTCCTTAAAGCTGTCAACAGAAACTTTATTTCAGATTACACATTTACCTCCTGAAAGTTTTAAGCATTAATAATCTCATCCTGTTGGGCTCTGATCATGCTTGTTTTCTATTGGCATAATATTACTGCCTATAGGGATTACAAACATTTACCTGTATTCACATCTGTGTCAAATGATCTGCTCATTTGTTTGGCAGTTTGTGTAGTAAGTCTGTAGAATCTGCTTCTCTGACTGTTATTCTTGGTTTTAAATATAATGATGAGCAGGATTACTCAAAGGTCTGTTCATTTACCTCGGAAAAACAAATAGAATGAGTTTGATATAATTTATAAATGACGTGATCCTTTTCTTGTTTGAGGATAAAAAAGGACACAACATTCCTCTTCTAAAAATATTCATGAACTAAAGGTTGATGTTTCTTGATTCAGGTGATCATTCTTGAGGATTACGCGGATCCCTTCGACGCCCAGAAGACGAGGGAGCAGAGGGAGGCGGAGCGGGTCGGGGAGAACGACGGCTACATGGAGCCCTACGATGCCCAGCAGATGATCACCGGTACCGCTTCCGCCGCCGTCCTCCCTCCTTCCTCTCTTGAATGAATGATGACTCTTGCTGACAGGATCCCCATTTTCAGCCTCTCCAGGCGGAGCGGTGAGAACGTGAACTCGCTCCCCGAAGTGCTCCCTGCGCCCCATGGGGTTGCTACGGCAACTGTGTTGCATTTGGACAATGGGTGCAGTTTCCTGTTCCTGCTTCCTCTTTCCTGTCTCTGTTTCCTGGTGCTATTCTCTAGAAAGGAAGTTTGCCCTTGGTGCACGTACCCCCCCTTCCCCACACACACACACACACACACACACATCAGACGTAGCTCTGTGTAGACCCCTATATGGACCTGTCTAACCATTAATCAAAGCTTCCCAGCATCAAGTAAGACTGGTGGCCAGTTGTCCAATCGCATGCTCTCCTGACCTTTCCTCCCATCAGCCCTATTGTTTTCTCTGGAAGAGGTTCACAATAGCCTGCTGCGGCGGTGAAAATGCTTTATTGCGGTGCTGCCGAGTGGATTTGACTTCAGCGAGTGCCTGTGCTACTTCAAGGACTCCTCGCAGAGGATGTGATGATGCCGCCGACTCAATTTATGAGGTTTAAATCACAGCGAGGAAGCAAGCGCACCGGGGCTTAAATCAGGCCGAGGAAGTGAGCAGGAGGCTGATGTCACTGTGACTCAGTGAGCCGGGTGGCGAGAGTCAGGGCCACAACAACGTTCACGATCCACGCACAGCGGCCGGCATCAGGTACCGGGATCAGGCTGAACGGCGGCGGACCAACAGGTTCACCGATGACTGAACGTGATTATGAGGCTGCGCTCTCACTTTGACCCTGATCAAACAAAACAGCTGAGTCAAGACAAACACGTTTCTCCGGATTTCTGTGACGAATTTAGCCTCATGATGAGCATTCACCGTCTTTCCCGGTCACACGTGAAGCGGCACCTTCGTCACAGTATTTCGTCATCAAAGTTACTGCTTTTATGCTTAAATCTGAAGGATTGAAAACTAATTCAACCTTCACGGTTTAGTGGTAGAAAACACTTACTGGACTGGTGACCTGTCCTGACCTGGGCACTACATACATATTGCAGAAAAAGCAGGTTTTGGTCTTACCTGATCAGTCCCATTCATACGGAGCAGCAGCCATCACGAGAGGAGCTGGCACGCCATTAGCAACAACCTGCACTTCAGTCTCCCAGCATGCATTAGTACATGGACAGGTGGAGATGAGAAATGCACCATCAGGCTGTAATGTGTAATGGATCCTGATTGAAATGATCCCATGCTCTAACTTCTTTCCCATATTAGTGATATAATTGCAAAAATCAACACAAAAACAAACTTTCTGATATGCAGACATCATAATGTCAGTAATGTAAGTGTAATGAGGTTTAGTGTTGAATGACCGTTGTATGTAGCAGCTTTGGACTAGTTGTCTGACTAAATGTCATTCTCCACAGCCATGAAACATGTAGAACTAGTTTATGAAGCTTGGTGTTTGTCTTCTATGATTTATTTTGTACCTTCTAAGCCATGTTGACAGCTCCCAACAGCTGTCGATGACTGATGCGGTGATTTGTTTACACTTTATTTGACAAATTTTGGAAACAGATTCCACTGATGGTTTATTTTTCGTCTCACTTTTGATTCATTCATACAGTAGAACCTGAGGCAGCTGTGCTGGGAAAATGTAATTTATGAGCTTGAATTGCACTCTTCAGGCTGTAACAGTTTGAAAAATGAAAAGTGTTCATGCAGCATGTGAGATTTCTGGAGGAAATAACTGTAATGCTGTTGCTCTTATTGCACTTCAATGCTTGTTTTTCTACCAACTCTTTACTCCTGTTCTGATTGATGGACTGCGAGTTCTAAAGAGTTCTCAGGTCACTCAGAAGGTCTGTGAGGGTGGAGCAGGAGAAAGAAGCAAGCAGCTTCTCTGACACAGATGGATTTGATGTGTGAGATACGAAGAACTGGCCACTTGGATGAAAGTCAACAACATCTGTAGATCTAATTTATGTGTTTTAAGGTTTCATCTTGAACTGAAATCAAAGCTTTGGTCTGAAGATGCTCAGTGTTTCTAGCATTTTCTCCCTTCACTGAAACTATCGCAGTTGATGCATCACTTCTGATTTCCTCCCCAGAAGAAGCTCCTTATCTCCCAGAAAACCTTTTAATCTTGAATCCCTTGTTCTCTACCCACCAGAGATCAGACGCCGTGGATCTAAGGACCTGCTGAAGGTGTGTGTGCTGGTGGAGGGGAGCGAGGGCCCGGCGGCCGACGGGCAGCCGGCTCCTTTACAGATCTACGACACCCCGTATGAAGGCGGCGGTGACGGCGAGAAGACGGCGGTCACCCGTCCGGAGCTGGACACCCGCCCCTCCGCCGAGTACGAGCTGCCCTGGGAATGGAAGAAGGAGCAAATCGTGAAAACCTTATCAGGTACAACAGCGTATTTAGCCGACACTCGCCTGTGATGTTTTGACATGAGCTCCTCCACCTGTCGCAGCATTGTGAATCACAGCTTCATAAATAACACAAAACAAGTGCAAAACATCAAATCAGAGGCAAAGATGCACGTTATCAATGGTATCAATCATATATTCATTCAAAAACACGCTTGCAGAAGAAAAACACTTTGTAGAACATGTTCATGAACAATTCTCACTGAAGTCTCAGTTCCATACTTATAGAAAAACATCCAAAACTTCTACACTAAATTACTAAAATGTCTACAGCAGTTAACTCCACTTAAAATGGTCCAAACACAAAAAAAATTCAAAAGCTACTAAAACAGCCTAAAAAGCAACAAGGCATCATACATTATAAAATGTTATGAACTTCATTAATGTCACCTAAAACATAGTTTTTGTATACACAATAAAACCATTTGTATGACTTTATGAGCTGGTTTCTCCTCATTTTCAAGGTTTTGCAGCTCAACACAAATTTTATTTGGTGCAAATTGTGAAACAAACAAACAAAACAAGAGTAACAAATAAAAAGCTGTTTCATCATAGAGACTGCAGACTCCTGACTTAGATGTATTGCTCACACAGTAGTTACACTATTTTCTACTTATTGGTTGAAATCAGTAAAAAGTAATTCTATGATTTATTTGTTGTTGTTTTTTTCCCGTCATTAATTTAATATTCTATCTGTATGTTTTTTTCCCAAGAGCCCCGAGGAAAAAATTGATGTTGTTATTGCTAATAAATCCACATTTAGCTGTTACAGGTATCATTAATGACGTTACGAATCATCCCATTGCAGCTAAACTGAATATCAGCTTTTTGAATATCTGTCATCCAATGACTTTTTTTGTCTTGTTTTATAATATCTGATGTCAAGCTGAGCGCTAATTTCAGAACTGAACAAAATTCTGCATTTCTACACATCTGGATTGTAATTAATCCATTTTTTTGTTTTATTCCAAATGTCTCAAATTTGGAACTTTTGAACGAATTTCTGCATGTTTCCAATTGGCAGAAAGTGTGAATAGTTTTTCTTCATTATTAATCAGCATTTTTGTCGTACAGAAGCCTTCCCTGTCTCTTTCTTCTTAGGTCAATATGAAACATATTTGTTAAAAAAAAAAAAAAAAAACACAGGCAGGCTTACTCTCACATTTATATTTCATACGCTGCATAGACCAGCAGCATACCGAGCAGCGTCTTGCATGAAACATCAAAGTGAAGTCTTCTTATTTCATATTTACTGAAGGCGGCAGCATCCAGCTCCGGCCCGGGCCGAGTCGCTCGTTTCTTTTGCAGGGATCCTCATCTTCCCTCGCCGCTCGTCTCTCCGCAGCGCAGTTTGACGGCGCTGCGAAAGATGAGACGCTCCACCCCACGCTCACCAGACAGCCTCAGCATCCGGGCGCCCAGCCGCCGCCGCCGCCGCCGCCGCAGCAGCAGCATCTGAGGCAGAAGAGCTGGACTCAGAAGATCCTGAGGTCGTCTCCTCCCACCCTGTTGGGCTGCTCCACCCTCAGCAGCTCTGAAGCAGAGGCCTGCTGTGTGGATCCATCCCTGCCCCTGGAAAAACAGAGGTGAGGAACATCTGCGCCGACTGAACCAACACACCGCCAAGCACCATTCTCCGAAAAAGAAAAATAATATGAGAAAGAGAGAAAAGTTTCACAGCTGAAAGTGAATCCTCTGCAGACTTCATTTGTGTTTGATGTGGCTCAGAGTGGGGGATTTCCTGGAGACACATCAAACTTTGCTATTTAATTCTGTAATTCTCAAAGTATTTTAAAAGGAATCCAACAGCCCAAATGTGTGTGTGTGTGTGCATCTGTTTCTAATTCCACCAATGAACCTCCCCGCCTCGTTTTTATTAAATTTCAGCATTATGTAAGTCCTGCTTATTTCCAAAGGGAAGGTCAGGGAAAATGAGTGTTCGCTTGCTTGAAGCTGAAACTCGCTGCTCTGCTCTGCTCTCAGCTGGTACCACGGCTGTGTGACTCGCCAGGAGGCAGAGTTTCAGCTGCAGACCTGCAGGGAGGCCAGCTTCCTGGTCAGGAACAGCGAGTCGGACACCAGCAAGTACTCCATCGCCCTCAAGTGAGTGCAATCTGAAGGTGCACCGTGTTGAACCTGAACGCAGCCCGTGGAATCTGAACTGTCACATACAGTAGATCATAAACTGAATTATAATGAGATTAGTTCAGTTTTTGACTCAAAATCTGTGTTAGGAACAGTGCTATAACTACTTAGTATCTCCTTAATGCTCTCTTTAGTTATATGTTGGTGTTTTTTCGTCACTTTCACGGCTGCATGAGAAACAAAAACACACCCGGCCATTACACCAGTATTATACTGTCTATTATACTTAGAGGTTGTATTACCAGCTCTACACATCCTGTCTTTTGTCTGTAAACAGACTGCTATGAATGGGTCCTAATTATTGGAAAAACAATCTCAGAAGAAAACTTATTTTTTATAGTTCACTGAAAAAGCTTTGATGAGAAAATCAGATGTAAGTGTTACGAGACACGTTGCTGCTTGCCTGCAGGTTTGTCAACTATTTCAGTTGCTTTTTTATTGCTTTTAGCTGCCATAGCTTAGTAAATCAGATTTAACAGAGCGAATCAGTCGTTACTGCAACTTATTTGCAGATAATTACTTATTTTCAGTAACTTGCACGATAAAAAGAACTATTTTTGATGCCCATGCTTATTTTGTGCATTTTTTTAAGGTATTATCTGTGTGTATGTGTGATGCTATGTGTCATTCGAAAGCTTATTTCATGGCGGTTACAAAAATTTGAGAAGACTGAATCCTCCCTGGAAAAAACAAGTAAATGTGTTTTCTCCCTTTCTCTGTTTTTTTTTTTTTTTTTTGTAATTCAGGACAAGTCAGGGATGTGTTCACATCATTGTCGCTCAAACAAAAGAAAACGGCTACACCCTGGACCAGAGTAGCTGCGTGTTCCCCAGCATCCCAGAGGTGGTGCACCACTACTGCACCCAGCGCCTGCCGTTCACCGGAGCAGAGCACATGACCCTGCTGCACCCGGTGCCTCGCATCCACTGACTGACCCCCGACCCCCACCTCGCCACACAGACCACAACCTCACACAACACACACAGTCTCTTCAAGAACACCCCAACTATGTTCTTTCCAGCGGCTCCACCCAGTGACTGTGACTTTGTGCTGTTTGTTTACTCCAGTGTGCAGCTCATGCAAAACATCCAAGCGGCTGTTTTGCATGGGATTAATCTCAGCAGGAAGAACGAGGCACTTTTGCTACTGGAATGGAGACAACACACTCTCACTCTGATATGAAGTTGATATCATCAGATTGGCATTTTTTTTTTTTTTTTTTTTTAGCTGAACGCCTTCATTTAGTGGTGGCTCTTGTTCTCCCTCTGCTGGATCTGCTGCTACACCGCACCCAATCGCCCACACAAAGAAGGTTTTCATTGATCAAATTCATGTGTCCAAGCATGAAAATCCCAATAATACGGATAATATGAACAAGCACCATCTATTTTACATGTATCCTCGCAGCATTTCTGTTGGTTTATGCCGTTAATGCTGGTTAGTGTTCCTTAACCACTGACCCTTGAGGTTTTCCTCAGTTTTCACTGTGAATGAGAGACTTGTTTCTCCTGTGCTGTCTGCTCCGCCGAGTGTGAATGATTCACCCTGGTGCAATGTGCTTGAAGGCGTAGTGGCCTTGCAATAGTTATTGACAGGAAATGGGAATTGAGTCCATCTTTATTCCTCCATTAAACCCTCCCAAGAGGAGCATCCGTAATCCTGCAATCTTGCAAGATTATCTAATTTAAAAAGCGTTTCGACAGTTAGTCCCATTAAAACTGATATATCTTTTTGGAAAGCAGGCTGTTGTCACAGGTGTTGACAGTAAGTACCACTATAAAGGATAGAACACATAATCACACACATTGTACTCTTTAGTGACACAGCATTATTCAATTTGATCTGGAATAAGGAACTTATAAAAAATGAATGTCTTCAGTAGATCTTGGGCGCTGAAGGCTGTATGCTGTTTCCGAAAGTCTCACGAAAGAGAAATGATAAATAAATCAAGTGAATAGTAGTGTAGATGATCTCCTCCTAAAAAAAAAAAAAAACACACACACAAAAAAACCAAAACAAAAAGTGTGTAACCACCCATCTTCACTGTGTGGAATGAATTAAAACAGCCTGTCTGCTGCAGAGCAGCAACAGTATCTTATAAACCCCATGCAGAATTCTGCTTTTTATTAAGAGGTGGACTCGTGTTGAGCGGATCTGAGCCGCGGCTCGACCCTCCATAGCGGTCCCGGCTCGTTATTTGGCCCCCCTCTGAAAAATTAATTGCCCACCTTTGTTCTTAACTTGCAGTCGACTGGACTGCTTTATAGATAAAAGTGCATGAAGGTCTTTACAGATAAACACTTTCAAATATATCCATGAAAGAAATGTCAAGTTTTTGCTCTTTTGGACCCCCTACTGCTCCAATTAATGCAGGATGGAATCACAACCCCCCCCCCCCCCCCCAGTGCAAAAAAGCAGAAGAGCAAAACCCATCGTTCTTTTGGTTTTAAAAGTGTAATTCATCTTTGTTGTTTGTTTACTCCTGAGTAAGTGATATGCTGGAAATCCTCACTGTCATCTTTGATGTGCAACTCATTCTGAGGTTAACCTTTGAGCCGTCGATCAATTAGTTATCTGTTCTGCAGTTTGCCAACTTCTCTTCAGAGGTTTTTTTTTTTTTTTTTTTTTATGAGCGTTCAACTTCTGTGGGAGTGTTAAAGCAGCGGTAACCTGAGAAGACACACCTGCTAGATATTGTTTTATCAGTGTCTTTTTGAAAAGCGCAGGTCTTTTGTTCACACACTGTAAAACAGGCCTCAGTTAAAAAAAAAAGAAAAAAAAAAAAAAAAAGGCCTGGATCTCATCTGTGAGGATCCGCTGCGAGCTTCCTCTCTGATCCCAATAAATCAACAACGTAAACAACAGCATGTGAGGATATCTGTGTCGGCGATGTGAGCTCTGAAAGTGAACGATCAAAGCGAATCCTCATCCCCCCCCCGAGGACCCTGCCGGCCTGCGAGGGGGCTGGGATGACTGAATGGGGGCATTTTCGAGGGGAATGAATCTTTAACCGTTCACGATTGATTGCAGTCTCAGCACTTTTTGTCTGGAAGTTTAATTCCTCATTTTGCTAAATGAGGAGGGAATATTATTCCAGGCTGGAGTGAAAAGGTGAGGGGGCAGGGGGGGGCAAAGGTCCAGTGGGGAGATTGGGTTTAAACCGGGGGATCATGTTGAGGACAAGCGTCTTACGTACCTGCGGCGTGTGCCAGGTGTGGATCTGAGGTAAACGCAGCGCTAAAAACAGACAAAGAGTAAGAGTAGCAGCACGACACCCGTGCGCAGGATACTTAATGTGAAGGGAAAAAAGGAGCAATTGACACCATCTCCCTCTTCTTGCCTCCTTTTCTTACGTATCGGTCGCTCTTCTCCTTTACCCCGCTCTCTCTCTGGTGGCGTTATCAGAGGCCGTATCAGCCCGACGACTGTCTCTCCTTGACTCTCTGGGAGGACGCAGCCCCCGTTTGCTCCTGTTTTAGTGCCAAGAGATGGTGCTTTTAATTTATGAGGGTGAGTGACCCACAGGTTGAGTTTCGTTGTTCTTGGTCTTCTCACGATTGTTGTGTTACCTCATGGGTGACCTCTAAGATGGGGGGATGGGTGGACACACAAAAAAATAAACTAAAAGTCGAAGCAATACCAAAAAACTTATTGTGTTCTTAAAACACTCTTTTCAATCTGCACAAATGTTGAAATTACACTGAAACTCTCCTGTTGTGCGATTTTATCCAGTCCGTCTACGCAGATACATTTCCAGAAAGTCACATCATGAATCTGGCCAGTTATGATGAGATTGATGCAATGGAAGGAAGGAAAAAAAAGAAAAAGAAAAAAGAAATAACACACCAATCATTTTGCCCAGTTCTGGTCTCACTTTTCAATCCCCAAACCTCAATCGGTTGCCATTAATTCCTAGTTGGGTTCTGTTGGAGGTTTATTCCTACTAAAAGAATCAGTTTTCCTCTCCGCTGCGAGAGCGGAGGGGAAAACTCTGCTCAGTTATTTGCAATTGTTGTGAAATTTCCAGGACTCTCTGGAACATTTGAAAGCCAGAAGACGACTCTGTTGTAACAGACATTATATAAACTGACTTGTGCGTCCACTGAATGGCTTCATGCGGATAATTCGGTGACAGAAGTTTCAAAATGGTGTATCTGCTTGACCTGACACCCAGGGCTCCTCACTGGATAATGTGTAACATCGTTTTATGATTATATCCAGCGTTGTTCGGGGCTGGATCTTGATAAAAAATTTACGAGCTGCTTCATTGAACAGTAGTGGAGTCACTGAAAATGAAAACAAACTGCTAGTGCAGCTTTCAGAATCAGGACATCTTAATGATGAGAGCAAAGTTCATAGTATCATGGCAGGGTTATTGTGACACTTCAGCTGAAGACCGGCTGGGTCAGTCGAATAAATGGCTGAGTTCACTGAGACAATGTTCCATCCGTGCATTTCCTATATTACTTCCTAGTTGGGGTGGTGTGAAGCCATCACACAGTCTGGACAGCTCATTCACAACCACTACCAATTTTAGAGTCATTAACTTGAACTCAGATGCGTCGTTTTGGTCTGTGGGAAGAAACCCAAGCATGAGAACATGCAAACTCCACACAGAAAGGCCCCCAAGCTTGGAATCAAACCAGAGATATGATCACTGCGGTTTGCCCCCTCGTTTTAAGAGAGATAACGACTACAACCTGTGTGCACGGTGAGGGGGGCACAGTTTTCAAAAGCAACAAAATTTAATAACTAACATTGGCAGCAAAAAGAAGTGCTGTGAAGTACATCTGAGTAAATTCAGCTAATCACGAGGTCACAGCTACGTTATATACCTGCTAATGTGAATTTCACTGAGCTTCAGACACCGGATGAGTCACTTCAGGAGCAGTGAGGCGCTTCTCTCCCAGTAAACTGAATTTAAAAAGCTCAAAACATTTGGACGAAAGCTTTGTTAACACAGGAAAGGGAGAGAGAGACTGCAGCTCCACAGCAGATTTCATGTACGAAACTAACCAGTAACAAGCTGGAGAAAACTTCAGTAGTGTCAGTTTTACAAGACTAGAACGAGTTTGAGCCGAAAGTCGAGGTGTTACTGTACCATGCTATTTCATGCCTTTCAGTTCCCCATGTTGGGATTTGATATTATAGCGGAAGAGTCATTTTTTTGTTTGTGTGAATATAATCTAAACACAAAGCCAATATTAGTGTATAAAACAGGCAAAGTGCAAGATGCAACAGGCAAGCCTGCAGGATGTGTTACATACATGTGATGCAACAATGCATGCACGTCAAGTGAAATTAAATGACAACGCATTTCTTCAGTGCAAGTTCAAACTCAGCCAAGGCGTCTTTACAGCAACAAAAAGCAAAAGTGTCTCGAAAGATCACGGTTTAAAGCTCAGGTTTGATGCGTTTCTGAATGTAGACAGCCGGCTCGTCGTCATTCACGTGTCTCTGGATCGTTGGCTGCACGCTGCTCCCTGAAGGTCTTCCTGCGGTCTCCTATGAAGATAGATTTCATGAACCTGAGGAAAGCTGGCCTTCTCAAATTCTATCCAAGGCAGAGCGGGCTGCCTGGACGGGAGTTAATCATCACATGATGTGGATCTGGAGCCACCTATGCCACTGTATCCTTGAATGAATAATTTCATGTGCATGCCATCCTACTCTGGTATAATTGCCGCCCCCCTCCTCAGGCATGACTGCTCCCCGATCCGGCCTGACGGACACGGTGGCTTGACATCCGGGTGTCGCTTGACCTGCCCCGCTGGTAACCGAAGTGTCCCTGCCATCCTTATCAGATTCTCCGGGCTGGGTGCGGGTGACACGGCCCGGCTTTGTGTTGCTCATCTCCATTCCTCACGCGGGCAGCAGCTGCGCTTGTGACACATAAGCAAAGTGACTCCGTCGCCTCAGCCCGAGTCGGCTCGCCCGGTAAGGTCAGCCCTGTTTTAAGATACCGCGAGCAGGAGGCGCTCTGGCTTTTGTTTGCGGTTGAAAAGGCCGTGCAGCTGAGAATTAAGTAACTGCCGTGCAGCATAACTCGTGTAAGATGTCTCCCTGATGCACCTCAGTCACAGGCCTATAATTTACAGTGGGAACGTTAGCCTCTGCTCCCTGACTAAACACAGCATCAGTGAATCTAAACAAGAAGTCTCCGCACTTCACAGACACACAGATAAATCCATGTTATCACTATCAGAGTGGTAAAAATGAATGTGGTAGAACCTGAAAAGGATCTGGCTGTATCTCCTCAACTTGTACAGTGAATGTAACATCTGAATGTATTTGACATATGATGGTATTAAAAATGTCCCTGTGTGGATCATGGATGTCAAAAGTGTGATCTTGTTTCCATTCAGCCGTAAATCTATTTGAAAACAGTTGATTTATTGGTCCTTTGGACAGATTAACACAGTTACCACGGCTGTGAACACTTCTAAAGCGCTGTTGCCCTTGAGGCTACAGCAGTCTTAACGCTTGTTTGAATGTGTTACCTGTTTGCAGACTCTGCTCATTGGACTCAAATATTCAAACCAGCCAATCAGAGGAGGCTTTGGGAAAACAGGGGGGTGAAAGCTGATAGCGCGAGCCACGCCCTCGGACGTCTGTTGACCTCACATTGATTTCGTGTTATTGCCAGAGGTAAGAGGAGGAAGCAGCTACACTCATCACGGCTCAAGTACAATTACAGCCCGAGGGGGAGAAGAAAAGCCAGTGGAGAGAAAAGTGATTCAGCTGCTTCTCATTTCTTCCACTGTCATAGTTTAAAAGTGACGAACAGCTTCAAAAGCCAATGCGGTGGACGAGGACGTGTTGATTTACAGATTTCTGTGTGTGTGTGTGTGTGTGTGTGTGTGTGTGGGACAGTGAGTGTGTTCACAGTCGCAGCAACTTGAGCATTCCTCAGTGATTATACCGCCGCTGTCCAACTTACATACTTGACTGATGTACTTCATAAACTGGCTCCCTCCTCTGCCTACGCCGTCCTTTTTTCTTCATTCATGCACACACACGCAAACGCGCACACGTACAGGCGTACGTGCACAAACCTTCATTATCTCTCCCTCACACCCTCCCCCTTTCGTCTTCCTCTTTTGAAGAAGTTTTCGATGCGGATCCAAGTCAAACATCTGGGTCAGCTTATATCTAGTGGAACAAGACTTGCAGGATATTGTTGGCAGGATGTGTGAGCTGGAGCAGTTTACTCTGTGGGAATTCCCAATACACAAACACACAAGCAGATGCACACAGAGCGAGTGCTTACACACCGATGTGCAGTTCGCTGACACCGTTTCTCCGCTCTGCGTTCAACTTAATTTCCAGGTGCGGCAACTCGTGCCAGACGTGTTGATGAGCACTTGTGCAGCAGGAGGGTTTTGAATTTTACAATGGAGGCACGAGACGCCAAATACAACCAGGCCGAAAGCAGTTACAGTTGGTTAAATGTCACCTTTAATATCTTGAAGCATTGGTTATTACCAAAATAAATAAATAAAGGATTACAAAACAGGTGCAAGAAAGGGGATAAACATGCCCGGTTTTCAACACTGAGTACATACAGTAATATGATAATCTCTTACTTCATATATGTTCACAAATTATTCATGTGCAAGAAATGCCCAAACATCCATTTCTGCAAAAATCTAACCCCCTCTTTCCTTCCACAGCTTTTGCTTTTAATGTAATAAACTGTCAAAAGTGCTAAAGTTGAGTCTAAAACTGTTGAAAATTACCCTGTTGTGTTCATACAGTCAAGTGTGTGTAAGTGGTCTGAGAAACAGTTGCAGAGGAAAAACACTACGCTCCCCCTCGCCCCCCCCTTTCTGTGAACCCACCGACTAACTGCTGGACCTCCTCCTTCACTGTACAGCTGTAATGTTTGCAGATTGCATGAGACGACAAAAGACCACTGCACCTCTTTCCTGTCTCTCCTGATTCACAGTTCTTTTCCTTCACTTCTCCTCTTCTTCCCCACTTTCTCGCTTCTCCCTCCCACTTCTATCCCCTCCTCCCCTCCCCTCCCCTCCTCATCTCTTGCACTGATTCAATCTTTCTTCTCCGCCGACTGACACTCGTCTTTCGGTTTGTCGTCTGTCTTGTACTCCAGGAAGAAGTCGTTGCAGGCGACGGTCAGCGCGCCCATCAGGATGATGAACTCGGTGAAGTCCACCTCCCCGTCGTTGTTGGCGTCCAAGTCGTTCATTACCTTCTCCACCGCTTCATTATCTTTGGAGCTCTGCCGGGCGGGGAGCAGATAGAGCCGGTTAAGAATGTGTCCTCCTGTTATGTGTGTGTGTGTGTGTGTGTGTGTGTGTGCAGCCACTCATGATTACACAGGCTTGTTCAAACTTGCGTCTGAGTATGTGAGTGCATACTTTTGCCTGTGCAATGCATGTTGGCAAACTACGTCCGTGCGTTGGTGCTCTTACCCCTAAGTAAGTCCCCAGCTCCTCTAGTAGCAGCTCCTTCAGCTCGCCCCGGCTCAGAGTGTACTTGTCGCCTTCCTTCCCAGAATACTTGTGGAAGGTCTTTATGAGCATCTGCATGGCACTCTCCAGGTTGGAACTGGGCTCCTTGGACATGCTGGGGAGAGGCGACAGGTCAAGAGGTCAGACTCCGCCACAGAATGCCCGCTCCATCCCCAGCTGCATGTGCGGCGGTCACATAGCAAACAAGGGCGAAGCCACCTCCAAGATAAAGTGACAGCAGGACAGGTAGAATGATGGAAGGAGACTGAAGCAGAGGGAGGAGGGTTTCCGGCCTGTTTGCATTGCAGGGCCGATTACTAACCCTAGTGAAGGATGGACTGGTCACTGCTAGCGTGACCTTGCAAGGTTTTTACATTTCAGAGGTGGAAAGGTGGAAGGCAGCTTGGGGAAAGCTTTTTGAACAATCTTACACACATTGTGTCCGGCATCTTGGAGCGTCTTGTGCTGGACTCGTGGAGAGACTGTGCACACACAGACACAGACAGGTCACCGTCAATGACGCAGAGCGAGGAACGTAAAGAACTCACTTGGTGTAAAGCGCAGACAGTTCATCGTTTCACACACATCTGGCGATTGTTGCTGAGAGCTGAATCCGTCATGGGTGTAACGAATAACTCTGTGTCGTCCAGTGAAAACGTGTTTCGGTGTAAAACATGTCTCCGTCTGCTGGCCATGTCGCCGTCTCATAATTCAAAATGGAAACCAGAAGTGAAACATAACCCTGGTCTGGTAATCACATTCAGAAACTGAAGGGGGCGAGTAACCTGAGGTGCCGTACGCCAACCAGCGCGTGGAGACGAGCGCGCTCACTTCCACGCTCACTCGCACACGTTCAACTTTCATGCCCAAATTTAAAATGCAAGTTACCCACAAAGATAAACGCGGCCTTCGGCATCATGTCAAGGCAAATCTAGCGGCTCGCAAAACACTGAGGGACACAATCGATCCCCCAATCTCCTTGTGCATGATTTATTAACTGTTACAAAAGGAGACAGCCACGTTGATGTCAGTCACCGCTTATTGCGTCTCATCGTGCCGCGGAGCTTTGTACCGGAGAGGTCAGAGCTGCAGGCAGCGGAGACAAAGGAGAAGGCCAGAGGACACCAAAGCTGCCCAGCTGGAAAATCTATAGGGGTCATCTGTCTCACTGACTGACACGGTACAATGGGAAACCATGGGAACCACAAAGCTATCAGTAACACAATATTGAGTATGGCAAGAATGCATGAAAATTATGTAATAATAAGGATGGACCAGCATATATGATGAGTGATGTGTAACAGTTTGGAAATAAGCTTCACAAAGCAAGAGAAATCCAGGTACCAATGTTTCTGTACATCCAGGCAATATCTAAAGCATGTAAATGAATGTTATTTCGCTTCTCTTGTTTCTGTATTCGCCTAATGTATAAACTATCCCCAAAGCTTTTCATCAAAGGTATCACCAAATACCCACAATCCAAGATGATCCAGTGCTAAACATTTGGAGTTTCTCTGTGGTCGCACAGCTGGTAAAATCATTTCATTTGCAAAAAGACCCTGAGGAGATACAGAAGAGAAAGTTTCCTGCCGGAGCAGCGGCAGCAGCAGGCGGACCGTCTTACCTGAGTGTTGATGGAGGGCCTCCTTTGTCTTGAAAGAGGTGCAGGGGACGAAGCCAAGGCAGAGATGGATGGGGAGAGAGTCCGCCAGTGGCTTAAATATCACCTGGTCCTCTCCCTCCTCCTTCTCCCTCTCATCACCCCCCCCCCCCCCCCACCTCCCCCCACCTCCCTCTCCTCCACAAACTCCTTCACCCTCTTACACTGTTTCCACCCCACACCCCCAACAACCCCCCCTCCTCCTCCTCGTTCTGGCAGGTGTTTTTTCCTCACTTGCTCTCCTCATCGTGCACGACACCTGGATTTTAAACCGAGTGAGCCACACACAGCGTTGGAGTATTGTCACAGTTTTATTCGATATCTCCTGATACACGTTGGATAGAATAAGTGGGAGAGAAAAAAAAAAAAAGAAACAGCGTTACATGAGAAGTAGCAGTATTAAAAAAAAGTTAAGTTTACTGGACATGACAATGGACTGTGTCCAACTGTAAAGCACACACACACACACACACACACACACACACACACACATACCTTCCAGCGCTTGGCAGGCAATACGAACACGTACAATGATAAAAAGCCTGCACAACATCCTGGGAATGGCCCAATAATCACAAACATTTCACCCAATGAGCCTTAAAAACACTTGTGTACACACTTTTTTGTGTCTGCTTCAAGGCCTCTTAGCACGAGCTTCATCTTCATCAACCGAGTCTCACGCTGAAGAGAGACTTATTGTGTGGCAACAGAAATCTGGCCTGCAAACACTCCCTGCTGTAAATCTGCCGCGCTCGGTTCCAGCATGTTTTTAATCTGCATGAGTTAAGCTCGGGTGTGGTTTACACAACGGGACAGCAACGAAACGGCGAGCGCAGATAGTCCAGCCTCTTTGATGGAAGAATGCAACTCCTCTGGGTATCTGGGTATTTCACATCATTTCTAATGCAGGCTGTAGTGTGATCGTAACCAGATGATGCGCAGGAAACTTAGCTGAATATACATGAAACTGTCGGTAGTGCAAGTTGAGCCATTTTATCACATCAGTAAAGTGACTTTTGCTTCATACACCCTACTGTATGGAATCACACCCCCATGTTGGTGTGACGATGGAAAGATGGCGTTTCTATTAATAAAAATAATGCTGATTGTAAGATTGTTCGTACAGAAGTACCTAAAAAGTATTTTGTTATTAAAAAAAAGTACATATATTTTAATGAAAGAGATAATAAAGAAGTCTAAAAAACCCAGAGTGTCCAATAGGTTTGTTAGTAAAAGTGAAAGCGGGAAATGTAATGCACTGCGAGTAAAAAATGTGTGTGAGTATTTACAATGGGTGTGTCGCAGAATGGCAGGTTGATCACATGACACGAGCTTGTTTGTCTCGCCATTTGCTGCTTGCTGCAGCTGGACGTGCCAAACGCTGTCGCAGCGCCTGAGGTGCGGGTTTAGCGGTGTGCCTACAGGCACTTTGCAGCTGGCTGTGTACACCCACGACGCAGCGAGCGTGGAACACACGCCGTTTTCCTCGAGCCCGCGCACGTCACTGATGATGCAACAATTCACAACTCAATAAATTCTAATTGACAAATCGCTTATAATGTGACAAAAAAAAAAAAAAAAAAAAACATTTTCAAGTGATCTCCATAGTGGTCCAAATAAGAGTTAGATATGGTTTTGAAAGTTAAATATAGAGAGGCCTGGAAGAAATTAAACAAAGGCCACAATAAATTCTAATATAATGGTACAATGTAGAAAATACGTTTCTGACAGCATGCAGCATTTTAACTTCAGCCTGTTGTACAAGACTTTACCAAAATGATTCATAGTGATGGCTCAGTATTTATTTTCACTTTAAAAAGCACAACCTCTATCGACGATCTCCTCGACGCTACACCCTCGTCCGATGGGCAGCTCCACTGCGGCCTGGGATTACTCTCAGGTAACTGTGCCCCAGAGTGTGTTACCCATCAAATGCCTAGTCCAGTAGCTCCCCCAATGCCTGGTGCACAAGGATCCAGTTGCAGGTCAAACAGGGTCGTTAAACTGCACATGGGCGTGACCGACAAACACACACACACACACACACACACACACACACACACACACACAAAGGGCCGAAGAGCCGGAGCCCAGTCCGGCAGAAAACAAGTAATGATGAGTAATTTTGAAGAGAGCCTCTAAAACAACAGGTCGGGTTTCTGCCGAGACATTTTCCTGTCAGTCTCCTCCGTCCACCGCTACCAGGGTTCGCCCGGATAATGTACTGGTCAACACCAAAGTGGCTCGAGTGAACCTCGATCACTTAACTGGAGGTCACCGCTGATCTTCCAGCGCCTCCTTTACGACTACAAAGCGAGATGAAGAAAACTTTTACTGGGATCTGTGAGACAGAGACCGATCGCCCGTGAAAGACAGAGGAGAAAGAGGAGGGTGTGATGGGGAAGCTTAGAGGTGAGCAGAAGTAATGCAAAGCTTCAACAAAACAGATTTGTTTATTGTCATGTTAGCTCAGCTCCGCAGCACGGGGTTATAAAGGGACGCAGTATCATGCACCCATCTAATGAAAAGAGACATTTTTTTTTTTTTTAATGAAATGTGCATATTGCCGAGAGCTGCGTGAGAAGACTGTTACCACTCTCTGCGCCAGTGTGGATTAAACTGGGCTCCGTAAAGACGCTGCAAACAGCGTCTGGCCTGACTCTTTCCGAAAAACTGCCAGAATCCACCAGATATGCATCTTATCCTTTTATTTTACAAAACCTGAAGTGTAGACAATTTATGAAACATCCAAACAGTGACAACACAATTCTGAAGCGTCACAGGTGCATTAAGATTCGGCCGTCTCCTGCCTTTCCCAGTGATCATGTGTCGGCTGCAGGTTGTGGGTTCAAATTCTTTGGGTGGACTTTATCAGTGGCATTTCTCTTCTCATCTAGATCTTGGTTGCTAAGCTCATATGCATATTTCTAGTCTTTAGAGACGCGAGCATCCAGCACCAAAAGCACAAAGCGGGTAAGTAATGCCAAGCTGCAGGACACAGAAAGGAGCAAAACAAGTTGTCATCCGCAGTGGTGTGTTAACATACAGCAACATGTGCAATGAAATCATCAGATAAGGTTTTTCACAAGGATATAGCCCGCACGTGATAGTGTGTGTCGGCATGCTACAATAGGATATTATCATAATGAGGTATATGTGCTATATGTTGTAATGCACATGCTGTACATATATGAACATAGTGGTAAGTAGAAGTACAAAAGCAATATTTCTACTGTCACGTACAACAATTATATATGTCAGGATTTGAGAGTTTTGCGGAGCTGGGTTTGTAGTGTTTGAACTTTTACCAATATTTTGTGCTACAAAGTGGTTTTGTTAAAAAAAAAAAAAAAACGAAAAAACATTTTAGTGGTTTTTTTTCCAACTGCTTTTGGCGATAGTTGTGCTGTTTGGTGTCGTGTTGAATGTAAATGTGTAGTGTGCATATTTTCTGTTTGAAGGAATGAATTGTCCATTATGAAGTCGCCTCCTCCGTTTTCTTCTCCACTTCTTCCTCCGCCGCGGCCGGCTGCTTCTCTGCGTCTTCCACCACCTTCGCCGTTTCCTCCGCCGGCTTCCCGCCTTCTTTCACGACCACCTCCACTGTCGCCTCTTCTGACTTCACCGCCTCTGCCGCCGCCGTCACCGCGGCTTCCACTGCGTTTCCAGCCGCGGCGGCGAGCGCGCTCGCCGCCCCGGCTGCGGGCTCTTCCTTTGCCGGCTCGGGCTGCGTCTCCGCCTTCGCCTCCGCCTTTGCTGCGGCGGCATTTTCATTCGCCTCTGGCTTTGCATCCTCCTTGGGCTCAGCGTTTGTCACGGGCTTCTCCTCGGCTTTATCGGCGTCGCTCTTCGCCGCTTGTTCGGACGTGGCGTTTGCGCTGGGAGCTTGCTCCTGCTTGGAGAGGACGCGCTGCTCGCTGAGCGAGCACGCCAGGTAGCCCACCAACTTCATGTACTCCTCAAATCCCACTTTGCCGTCTTGGTTGGCGTCCAGCCCCTCGCCCATGTTACTGACCGCCTCCTTGGAGTCTGTGTCCTGCAGATAGGCAAACACGACCATAAGACAATCCAGCATCGTGACGAGTAACTCTAGCTGGACGTGCAGCGGTGAAAACACCATACACAATTAGTAAATGACCCGCTAACAGTGGATCAATTTGCATTATAATGCTGCTGAATGTCACTCTATCATATTGGATCACTTTCCCCATTCACGCTCCGTCATTCAGGCACAATTCATATGGTAAAAATGTGGAAAGGTTGAGACTGATCAGTGCTAATAGGAGGCTAATGTGTGCTTCTTTGTAGTGGCGTTACATAATACAGCAGCTGGCAACAATTCAGAGAGGTTCAATAATGATTTCCTAACCGTGAGGATGTTGCTGAGCTGGGACTTGACAAGGCCGTGGAAATCTTTCTTTTGTAGACCGTCCTTCCCTTTGGCCGCCTTCAGGAAGACTTTCACAATGGTCTGAATGGCACCCTCCATGACTCTTCTCTCTGTGAAGGGGAAGAAACGAAATATAGCAGATCGACACACCAACACACAGAAAGATAAATGGACTAATAAACAGGCAGCGCGCTGTTGTAAAGGGGATTTTCTGTGCTGGGGGATCTTCGAAACAACATTAAGTCAGAGGCACATGCAGTGGAAAATAAAGGCGAGGATCTCCTCCTGTCCCTGCAAGGCCTTTCGTTTCAGGTGTTGAGTCTGGAACCGCAGTGAGTGAGGGATGGTGACATGAGATAAGTGGAGAGGGTGAGAGGGAGTCTGATTGAGAGACAAGCTGTGATACACAATGGAAGTTCTGATCTTTGATAGGTCATCTGATCTCTCGAAGCCACCGAGGGGACGGAGCTTCGGGTTACCTAAGGGATTACCTACTCCCTGTCTGCTCTTCCCTCCCTCTCTGTCTTTCTCTTACTTTTGCCATCTTGCCAAATTTGCTTTGCCTCGTCGTTTTACTTCAAACGTTCCCATACAAACACTTGAAGGCTCGTTGTTATCAGTCTCTTGTTGTACATCAAATATTCCCACGTCTTCCTCGGTTTGACGAAAACAGCCGAGAAGTTCGATCCATACAGATGTAGAAACAGTTGTCAGACATTGCTCAAAGTGGAACATGTCAGTAGGTGACACATGTTCGCGGGAATTCCATTCATTGCTGTCTGCAGAGATCACTTAAGACAGGAATTTACAAGCCAACTCCGAGTTACTTTGCCCCAAAGCAGCGAGACGACAGGACTGTGTTCTAGGTACGAAGTACCCGTCCGTCAGCTTCGGTATTCAAATGCCGCAGAGTAAACACGAAGACGCGCTCTTGAGAAAACACACTGAACACACACCCCTTGTTTCAACGCCGATGTCGTTTCGCGTGTCTCGGCTGTAATTTTCATCGATATCTCCGTTACCGACGTGTACGTCACTCTGAAGCAGGCATCACATGAGCGGTTTCCCTCCAGGAGCCACCTCCAGCACACAGGGCCAATTAGGACCGGGCCTGTTAGTCTCATTACACCACGGTGACAATGAGCTCTGACAGCATAGAGCCATTAAAATCTAATATTTCACTCAAGTCCCCTTCAGATTTTGCAGGTGAGCTGCTGCTCTTTCACTGCCTGAGCCGGTGTGCCACCACATGGGCCTCAAAACAGCCATCACCGGAACATGTCGCCTATGATCACTAAACCACATCAATATTGTTTTCCAGCATGCATTACATAAAGGTCACTTTGATCATCTGCATTAAAAGAAGCCTGGAGTGAGTTTTTGTCATATTAGAGAGAAATCCCCCCCTTCAGGAGCCATTTTTTTCCCCCGCACAGGTGACACACCCTCTGCTGCCTGAGCACACAGGGGCCTGGACGACTCAGACTCTCCAATACACCAGACAAAGGCATTTCTTCTGCTCTTGAAGTGACTTTTCTATCCATTCTCACATTCATTATTTACCCAGCGCCCTGTCCTGAGGTGGCAGTGCCTGGATGGAGTCCCAGCGACTTCAACCCGTCCTAAATTAGACCAATGGATTTCAGATTGCGCCAGACCTGAGACAAACCAATCCCCGTTATTTGCCTTAAAAGCGCTCAAAATAACGACGCAAATAATTAAATATACAGGCCTACAACCTGAGGTTTCCCGTTTCCCCCTGCGGAGCCCAGAGGGAGATTGTGTTGCGTTTCCAAATGGGCGAATGCGATCCGGTATGTGCGCAGAGTAATGACAATACTGCCGCTAGTGTGGCATGAAATATTAACAGAGGAACAAGTTAGGTTGTGGCTGTAAATTGCGGCGAACAGACGCACGGCGGCCGCCGTCCTTCAAGCCATTTCCCCGGCCAGCTTTGAAAAATATGGAAGCAGCAGCTCGGACAGGAAAGAAGCTCCAGGTTTCCACCAGGACTCACTGACAAACACCGCAGGCACGCTGCCACCCAGCTCTGAAGGAAACTCTTAAAGTTTCACAAAATAACATTTCGGGAAAACAGCGTGGCCACTGGGCAGGGCTTTTTATTTTTTATCTTATGTTTAAAAAGTCATTTAATGCACACAATTCTCATAATTCGACTTAAAAATGCGCTTTTACGCGCAGCCACTGAATGTGCTCCGTTTAATCTTCTGTCACTTTTTTTAAAGAGGCTATTTTGCAATTGATCAGCGACTTGACAACTGATCTGCATCAACATATCAAATATCTTTCCAAGAAAATAAAGAAAGAAAGAAAGAGAGAAAGAAGGAAAGTAATGGCATTTACACACAGCCACTAAACCTCTCAAAATAAAATAAAAAAAAAAATCCACCAACGCAAATAAAGGTAAACGCTCCTAAAAGTGTTAAAAGTAAAGATCAGGGAGTAACGTGAGTTTCAAACGTTCAGTCATTGAAACCGTGCAGCACTCACACCGCCAACAAGTTTCAGGGGATGGCTCCAGCTCCAACAGGAGTTCATCGAAACGTGGCAAAAGAAAAAAAAAAAGGAAAAAAAAAAAAAAGAAGAAAACCCCGATGAGCAAACAAGCTGCTTGAAGGGAGCGTAAAGCAGAAATAATCCAAAAAAGACGCTTTGGACTCACCGTTTGCGGTCTGCGGGACAAGAGAAGCGTTTTAAATGTGCGCAAAAGGGACTTTCTGCGCTCTTCTCCGCCTTTCTGCGCTGCTTTCAGCTCAGGGAACTTGCCAAACTAGTAGGACTGCAGAATCTCTTCCGTGATTTAGGCTTTTTTTTTTTTTCTGTCCTTAAAACTTTTCCCCCCTTCGCAAGTCAAAGGGCGTGTACCTGGAAGAGCGAGGGGAGAAGTGGGAATGTGGAAGAGCGCGACCCTCGCTTCTAATGAGAGAGAAAAGAAAAGAAAAAAAGGGAGTGAGAGCAGAGCGTATCAAAACACTTGAAGTTTGTGTGTGTGGAGTTTTTTTTTTTTCTTTATTGGAATTATCTTTGGCTCACGGGCCAGCTGTTTCACGTCATGTGTGATTTGCTGGGTTTCTCGCCAGGCTGAAGGATCTGCTGGGACGAGCAGACAGGCGGGGAGGGAGGGAGGAAGAGGAGGGAGGGGGGAGGGAGGGAGGGAGGGGGGAGGGAGGGAGGGAGGGGCTCCAACTATTTCACTGATTAAACCGGGGCGGAGGAATAACGTTTGGAATTGAAAGTGCAACCATTACCCAGACTATCATAATCCTCTGTGGGGAAGACGCGCCTCAGAAAAACCTCGTCTGCACATCTGTTTGTTATTGAAAGGGGACAAATATTTCTTTGGTTTTATAGTGGGGTGGGTGTCAAACATGTGGCCCGGGGGCCATCGCCGGCCGTCAGAGGATTTTAATGCAGGATGGCATTTCAAAGTTTAAAAAAAAAAAGACAAGACAAGACACTTATTCACATTTTTCCCCTTAAAATAGTAAAAAAAAAGTAGTATTTCAAGAAAAGTGAATATTAGTTAAAGTTTCTGTCAATTTATTCAAAATGTATAAGTCTTTTTGAGAAAATGCATCTCCCTGACACCCAGATTTCTCTTTCTTGCATGTTGCACCTCTGTCAGAGCTCTCTGGTGGCCCTCCAGGTAGACCCCCGCCCCACATTTTGAGAACCGCTCGACGCACAAAGCCAAACTGTGAGGGTGAATTTTAGAGCTCATGCAGAAATCGTGCAAATCCAAAAGTAACAGGCCTAAAGAGAATCGCTGTGGTATAAGATGTTTCAGAAATTTCAGCTGATTTTCCCAACAAAAATAATTTGTTGCATTTTTTTTTTAAGGAAAATAAGTCAAAGGAAAAGTAGGAGCCATGGAGGTAGAATGTGTGATATTTGTTTTTATTTCACTGTATTGTTCACCTAAAACCCTCTTTTGAAACACACAGACCAAAAAGGATGCATTTTTTCATTAATATGTGTTTTTATCTCTTGGGATTAAAACTAATCAGAATGATTTATAGGTTATGATGCTATTTTTCACCAGTCTTCCCCCTTTAGATTAATCTGGTCTCTGTGGCTTTGTTTAGCTCTGGGGGAGCTACATTTTTCTCCAGTGACACTTTGGACATTCAGGAGTCATGAAATCGTCCTGAAGGGAAGGCGATGTGGGATCGGTGGCCGGCAAAGCAGTCCTGCCAGATTCCTTAAAGAATTTCTAAACCTTTGTTTTTTTTTTTGTTTTTTTGCATTCCCAGCTCAGATTACATCTCACTACTGGGCCCTGAATGAGGCAACACACACGCGCGTTGGCGTTCTGGTTATCTGCTAAAGCGTTCGACTGCAGAGCGAGGTGAGGCTTCTTTCCTACGCAGCCTTCAGAAGATGGATGCCATGCTCCTCTTTGTCCCTGCTGCTGCTGCCGCTGCTGACTCATTTGCCCATCGTCACTCCTCCCACGCTGGCACTTCAGCGGGGATAATTTGGGTCCAAAGTTCATGCTTACTTATCGGCAGAAAGATCCGCATTGTCAAAAATCGCGTTGGCAGCAGCGGCGGCACCTTTTCTCCAGTAAAATGAAAAACGGGTCTACGGGCTGTAAAACAGCTGGGGAGCGTGGCGGCACACATAACTCCGTCTAGACACAAGAATTAATACAAAGTGACCTTAACACCAAGCACGAGCAGCTAAAGGAGGACAATCTAGCAGCGATGTTGTAGAAACAGTGGCGACGTGTTCGGCGCTCCTCATTGACGGACAGTAAAGACCTTTGCTGTTTAATGCCTGAACAGGCAGCTTCTCGGAGTCATTATTGAGCTCTATGGAACTAGATATGGGCTGGAAGGTGTAGCAGTGGCAGCAGCAGTAGTGCATATAGGATTACAGGCCCCTAAATCAAGGCTGTAATACACTCCCTCCTCAAATGTGGGTGGCTGGACATCATATAATGTGGTGAATGAATGACAGGAGACGCCGCGCCGGTCGCCGGCCGAGGAGTCGAGACAATGAAGCCTTTAATTCAAAGTTCCCCTGCAATCAACAAATGGTTAACAAATGACTTTCACATGTGGAGCCGGTGGAGAGCTGAGAGGATCGAAGCGCCCAGTCAGTTTACGACCCAAACTGGGCGGGTTGGCGGCGCGCGACCGGCCCAGCGCCACGGACGGCAGGCGACGGCGGCGGGCTTAACTGAGGCCTCCCTCCTTTTCGCTGGCCAGCTGTCCAATCAGCTTCCAGAACTCGGAGAAGGTCAGCTCCCCGTCATTGTTCTCGTCCTGTGAGCTCATGAGCTTGTGGATCGCCCCGGTGTCGCTGCTCTGTGGGTCAGCAGGCAGAGGGAAGCAGGGTCAGTGAGGAGCGGCCGAGACGCAGCGAAAGACTGTCCTGCCACCTAATGGCTCTGGGGAGAACTAGAACTGAGCAGAGGACGAAGGCCTGTCTCATCAAATCAACGTCGGAACATGCGGATTTAATGTTCGACATTATTTTTAAGACGTGACAAACTGAAGCGGTTGTTAAGTTATTCAAAAGTAACATAAATAAATGAATAGTTAAATAAACAAGGAGGTCAAAATGATGTAAATACTCTACAAAAAGAAAAAGTATGTAGATTTAAAGCAAAAATAACGTAAATAGTAATAGAGGTACACATCTCTAACATATATACTATGACGAAAATATATCTGTAACTAACTATGAATGCATTGAATATGAAGATATATATAGTTTGTGCTGTATTATGTCATGATATATATTCATGCAAAAAATGTTAAAAAGATATCATTTTACAACAGCATTTTAATGTATCCATGATTTAGTGTTTCACTTTTCAGAATATCACCTTATAGTTGTAATGAGTATTCCTAATTCCCTCCAAAATATGCATATACACAATGACTGTTTTAAAAAAAACAACACTAATATTTAAACAAATAGGTTTTTTTTTCCAATTCCTTTTTATAAAGCTAAATTCAGTGAAAGGCAGTTCACTAATATTCAATCCAACAGTCAATCAATTAGACCCAAATGTCTATTTCTGGATTGTTGGTGGGTGCTTGGAGAAAACCTTTGCACAGGAAGAACATGAAAACCAAACCAAATCCAGACTCAGACCAAAGATATCGTCACTGTAGGAATAATTGGTGCAGCTTGTTTGATATTGCAGGTCACATGTACGCCACATCCTTCAGCATTCATCTCAGTTTAGTGCATTTCTTTCAGCAATTTCAGGTTTCTTCATGATGCAAGTCTGGAAGCCACAAAGCCAGATGTGTTGTGAAGGGAAATGCCAGTGGAACTATGTGCAAAAGCAATAACCTCGGTAATTTGTCAGCTCCCTGACCTGTCAAATGTGTGTGATCCCTTCATTTGCACAACAAACGAGTTTCTCCATGTCTGCCTGTCGGCGCTCTGTGTCTAAGAATCCAAACAATCTCAGGAACATACCTTGACGTAGTTGGGGAGCTGAGTGGTCACCAGGCTGCAGAACTCCTCTTGGCTCAGGGTGCAGGAGGAGCCGTCTTCCCCGGCGTGCATCTTGAACTGGGTGACCAGCGTTTTGATGGCTGCTTCCATGATGCTTTATAACGAGCTGGAAATGAAATCCACAGTGACACCAAACATCAATGCATTTGTCATTGGACCGTACGTCCATCAGGCAGAGGCTGCCGTCTCACCTGCCGGTTGTAGCGTGGCGAGCAGCAGCAGCGGCAGCAGGTCCCACAAATCTCCTCCGCTCTGACCGTCACCCCTCCAAATTTATACGCTTCATCTCCACCGGCTGATGCACACATCAGCAGAAAACATCAGCCTCCCCTCTTCGCCCCCGTCCTGCAGGCTGCCCTCATCACCGTTTGATTTCCACGACTCTGAGGACATAAATCACACACACACATATACACACACACACACGCGCAACACAGGAAACGGCCACAGTGTCCTACAGAGGGCAAATTTGTACTGATGATAGCACAAAACCTATTCCAGGCTGTTTGCAGAGCAAGGGCTTTTGTGTTCGCATCAGGCCTCTCTAATCAACTGGCTGGATCATGCACGTCTCAGCAGTAATTGGTTTATATACAAAACATGACTCAAAAAATGTGGCATTCTGGACGAACACTGCAGAGCGGAGTACTGGTTAGCTGGAGCTACATGGTCCCTGGTTTGCATGTTCTTCCTTGGTGGGCTACAGTTTACTCCTACAGTGCAAAAACTTTAGTTTCTGGAATTCTGGAATACCTGTCTGTCACAACGATGAATAGTTTCCAGCTTGTCTGCATTTGACCCCTGAGAAAGACGTCACAGCGGAAGAGAGGAGGTGGAAATGCCTAATGGGGTGTTTCGACGCTGAATTGTTTGCAGAATTTAAAGAATGGCAATCTCTGGTTGCAGCTTCATAATGACCATCTTGTTCTCCGCGGGCTGCTTACATTCCTGCTCATCAGCATATCAGGTCCGTGACTGACTGGCGGGTTATAGTATCGGCGCGAAGGCGGAGTTGGCGTGCCTGTGAACGTGTGAGCCTCCGCTGAGCATTTAATCTGGGTGTAAATATTTTAGTTTGGCTTCGCACTTGCGATAATAGATGCCTGTCATGCCAACACTTCCACTTCCCACCGGAGAGTGAGTCAAAGATACTGCACATGGCTCGGTGTCACTGTGAATGATTTAGTAGTGTAATAATCACATTAGGATATCCTGCTGTTTATCACAGAGTGACAACAGATTCAGGGTTTTTCTTTATATATAAATGACAAAAACACATTGGTACTGGTGAAAAATTTATTGAACTCAACATTGACTTCCTGACATAGCTGAAGATGGGAGAAATGAGAAATAGTCCAGGCCTCGATTACATCAATGTTTTGCGCAAAGTCCTGCATAATCAGTAAGCACGGAGTCCTACTGTTGTCCCACAAAGACAAAAATTACTCTTCAAATATTGATTCAACTTTCATATGTTAAGATTAAAGTATACTTTCGTTCTCTTCCTTTGGTCTTAAAAACCTTCAGAAAATAGTTTCTCTTCACAAACAGCAGAGAACAAGAAACAAAAACAAAAAAAAATCAGTTCAACACATCATGTGTCAACTCTGTGACATTCATCCTCTGCTCTATAAACAGCAGTAACACTGCAAGTAGTGTAAACTTAAGATTTCCTTCTAATCTTGCAAAAGCAAATGTAATCAAAGACCTAAAAGACCTCGTGTCCAATCTAAGATATTCAGAATAATAAAGGCACATAAGCAGCAGCAAAAATTTCTGAAAAAAGAAAAGAAAAAAAAACAAACAAACTTAACGAAAGCTTCACCATTTTCACATTCAATGTGTGGCCTGGGACACAAACCGTGGTTCTTTACATTAAAAAAAAAAAAGGAGAAGTCAAGGAAAGAGTCGCAGTGTTGGGACAGAATAAATAAAATGAGACACTTCAAAGCTTCTCTCAGTCAAGAATGGAAAGGAGAACTCACACAGTCACAGTCAGTCTATATTAAACTTTACATCCATAAAAAAGGGGGAAAACATTAAACGTGACATGAATCAAAAACTAAACGATTTTGTCGTCACTTAATGCCGCGATGCTTTTTGGACTTTGTGCTGTTCTTATCTCGCTCTCACCTGGCTTATCCAACTGTAAACCACTAAAAATAGATGAAATGTAGTGTCTTTCATGTGGATCTTTTTGCCTGAATTTCAACAAAACAACTTGCATGCAATTTATTACTGTTTGAACAAAACTGGAAAAATTCGGATTTGGCTGCCAATTACAATTTGGGGGAAAAAAAAAAAAAACAAACTATACAAACTCAAAGGGAGCAACTACACTACAGATCACTAGCTAGAATAAACTTTTACTCAGACAGATGCCCAGTGAAAGTAGATCATGTGCTGGAGGTCCCCTCACTACTTTACAAAACATAAAAAAAGAAAACTAAAGATAAAAAAAAAAAACCCCAATCAAATAACAGCAGAAGTGAAAGGTGACAAAAAGTGTTTCTTGTATACTTGTGAAAAGTGCTCAAGTGGTTTAGCCGTCTGTAAATGTCGCTATGGCTCCGAATGACTCCGTCCTATTGCTTTTCTCAGGAGCGACTGCGTCTCGCCAGACGGGTTTTTGGCCGTTGGTCGACAGCTGGGAGTCGAGGAGGGAAAAGCTTTTTTTTCCAAACTTACAAATCAAAATGCTAAGGGCACTGAAACAGTGGCCTGTGTTTGTGTGTGTGTGTGTGTGTGTGTGTGTGTGTGTGTGTGTGTGTGTGTGTGTGTGAGCCCAAGTCTACAAAAGAGCAGCTGAAAAAAGCCCAAACCGGTCCGACCTGCTGTGGTTTGAGAAGTGGGATCTCCTCCTCTGGGATTACACAGTTACACCCGACTTGAAGCGACTGGTATCTGCACCAACGTCCCCGTATTTGTTTTAACCTGCTTGCTCGGAAGATTTTCCCACACAAGGCAGAGTCAAAGGACAGCAGAGTATTTACTGTCAAACACATTCTTTTTTTTTATCCCCATCTCTGTACTGATGAATGGCTGATTGAACCGCTGCACCGCTGCTCTACTGAACCGCTGTGAGATCCTGTTAGTGTGGATTTACATGATGAACTGGAGGGAACATGCACTTATGTATAGCACTAAATATCAGAGGGAAATTCACACAACACTGCACTGAAGGACTTTGCTTTAGGGGGCATGACCTGACGGAGGTAGGTAACGACAACTAAGTCCAGGATGACGAATACAAGTCTAGCTTATAATAGGAGACTCATAGGGACACACTGATGAGAGGCACGACCACTCTGTACCGGAAGCTACTACAATTACAGCTCTGGAGAGGAGAAGGTAGGCAAGAAATGTCCTAGAAAACCACCGCTTGTGCTGTATCTTCCCCCCGGGCTCCGCTCCGATTGAATCTGTGTGTCTTTTCATGCAGTTGCTGCAAACTTCCACAGGGCCTCTCGCTCGAACTCCTCCATCTCCTCCTCCAGGGAGTCGTTGTCCTCCGACAGGTCCACCATGTCCTCCAGGATGTCCGCCACGTCCTCGGCGAAGTCGGCGAACAGGACCCGGTCGTGGATGAACACGCCGCCCTCGAAGAAGTCGGCGGTCAGCCGGGCGATCCTGTCCTTGCTCTCGGGCGACGAGCCCTCCAGCTTGCTCAGGTAGCCCTCCAGCAGCTCCTCGAACTCGGGCAGCTCCACCGGGTAGAGGCCCTCCCTGGCGGCGCAGCCCTCCACGGAGGAGCAGCCCAGCTGGGGGCGGACGTTGCGCTGCAGCTTCTGCTCCTGGTCCCTCCAGAAGTCGTGGTGGTGCCGGTGAGACTGGCGCGGCTGCTGGTGGTGATGCTGCTGGTGATGTTGGTGGGGCTGATGATGATGCTGATGCTGATGATGATGATGATGATGGTCGCCGTGGGAGTTTTTGTCCTTCCGGCTGTGCCACGGCTTCTCCTTCCTCCTCTCTTCCCTGTCTGACCGGCGCTGGTCTTTCTTCCTGTCCCACTCGTCCTGGTGTTTCCTCCAGGCCTCCTTGTGAGAATTCTGCTTGTCGGATTTCCACTCCTTCTTCTGCTCCTTGTCCCTCCTTCCTCCGTCCTTGCCGTGCTTCCATTCTTTCTCTCCTCTCCACTCCTTCTTCTCCTCTTTCTTCCAGTGGTCTTTGCCGTTGTTTTTGCCTTTGCCCTCCTTCCATTTATGCTCCTGCGGTTTCTTCTTCTCCCACCTCTCGACTTGCTCGGAGAGCTTCCTCTGGATCTGCTCCAAGTGGTCCCTCACCTGTTTCCTCTGGCCGCCATCTTTTTTCATCATCTGTAGTCTTTTCTTGCTCTCCTCTAAAAGACCTTTCTGCCGCCGGAGTTCCTCCTTCAGCGCTCCTCCGTCCGACGAGTCCTCTCTCCTCTGTGGTCCGGCTGCTTTCTGATTGCTCTCGGCCTCTTTGCCATCTGGCGGAGTCGCTGAAGGAGAAGAAGCCGGGAGGATTTCCTGCTCAGCTGTGTGGGAAATTCAAAATATCAAACATCTATTTACAATGTTACTTATAGAAACAATCCTTTTTTTTTTTAATGTGATTCATAAAGAAGCCTACCTTTCAGTTGACTGAGTTCAGTCACTCTGGCTCTCAGACTTTCCAGCTCGGTTTTCAGCTCAGGCAGAGACGACAGTTCCTCCTTCAGCTTTGAGTTTTCTTTTTCCAGATCAGCTTTCCCCTGCTCATCACCGCTGGCTGCCACCGCCTTCAGCGCCGAGTCGAGTTCTTCTTTTTGAGACTGAGACATTGAGAGAAATAAGGACGGCTTACGATGAAAGCTCAGGTTAAATCTAAAAAAGGGTAAACCTGCTAAGTTGGTGTTGATACGACAGCAGACTGACCTGCAGTTGAGCCTCTAGCTGAGTGATTTGCTGGTTTTCCTGCGTCAGTCTATCCAATAGCTCTTTCATATCCTGCGGATCACCGCTAAGCCAGTCCTGGATGGAAAATTGTATGAATAGAAATAGAACACATGCTTTTAGTTTACAAAAAAAAAAATCATTTTATGTTTTAAGACATATTTCTGTTTAAATGTCATTCTATAGACGCAGGCTGAGAATGATGGAGTGGATGAGTGAGCAGCAGTGGAAACAGACCTGGCTTTGTTCTCCGTCACTCAGGTCGGAGGCGTCAAAGTCACCTGTCGCACAAGGAAACGAGACTTTTGGAAAACTTGTGCGAAAGACAATCGCGCTGACACACGGCTGCCAAGCTGTCTTGCAGCAGCACAAGCTTCTGTCGTGAAATGCATTCTCTGACCTCAGGCGTCACCTTGCGCTAACCCGTGTTTATTTACGCAGGTCTTCGTGTTATTCTTCTGAAAAGAAATATTTTGCGCCGCGCCAAACACAATGATTGCAGTAGCCGAGGTAACCCTCGAGAGAGCACCCCGAACATCCACCGAGGAGGAGTGTTATTCTACAACTCAGAATGCATGTTATTTCGCTGTTTTCTGCTGCCGCTGCATGAACTGTCAAGCCGGATAAGCGCCTGGGCTAGTGATTGAGCGTTAGCCAGTGAGCGCAGAAGCTTACGCTGCTGTCTTATCGGCCATGCCGGACCTACCATTATCCAGGTCAGAGAGAAAACCTGTTGACATAGTACAGCTTAGTCAACAAGATCCCGGAGCACACATCTCACCAACGCTGACAACTGCAAACAAATTGGCTTATGCAATTTGCAAATTCTGACGTCGTCAAATAAGAGAAGGTTTCGACACGTAACTTTATGGAGAATTGGAAAGAATAAAAACAAAAAGGCCTTTAGAGCAGAACTGTGGATATCTGTGCTTTGTTTGGCCTAAACTGGTCAGAAAGAATGAATCTTATGAAAGAAACACAGGCTTTTCACAGGAACTGCAAATTCATCAAAATTAACAATATACCACAGAAATATTCATATTAAGCCACATTTCTACCATTTATGGCTTTTCTTTCTACAGCAATCCTGATTTTATTTATGTGACCAACTCAAGATGATGCATTGTGTACCCCGACTCGAAAAAAAGATCCAAAAGGTTTTGGTAAATTCTCAAATTAAGAGAAGCAAGCATGTAAACATAACAGTATTTCTCAGTCGACTTGACCATGATGAGAGCAGAAGCAAGCAGGCAGGCAGGCCGAGTTACACGAGACAGGAACTCACCTGAGAGAAAGAGGGAACCTAAGAAAAGCAGCACCAGAGCTCCCACAATGCACTTGTTCAAGGAGAACCATGGCTTTTCCTCCTTCTTCTCGGCCAGTTTGAATTCCACCTCCTCTTCGTCGTCTTCCTCGTCTGAGGTCCTCGGTCTGGCCGCCTCGAACGGCGGCACGGTGCGCCTCCTCAGGCCGTCCTCGAAGCCGCTCGGGTCGCCAAACTCAAAACTCCCGGATGGCTCTGGGAGCGGCAGAGACGCAGAAGAAGAAAAATGAATTCCTGCACAGGAAAAGCTAACGAGCCGTCACATGAGATGTTGTGTTTTGGTGACAGATGGGAACTTTGTGCCTGAATCTGAATGGCATGTGTTGAACTGTGGCTTCCGAATCGCTTCGGCGGATCTTTCCAACATCTCTGGCAAGCGAAGAGCTGGATGCGTTTCCAGCAGGATTATCTGCTGGCAGGCGCGCTCATGTAAAATACCAGAGTCTCAGCGAACACATTCACTGCAAGATACAACTGTGTGCAAACACCAAGAGACAAATGTCTGACAGAGAAATCAGTGCTGCTTGTGGAAACGGATGACATTTCCTCACCAAATTACTACAGCAGTAATTTCATGCATGGGGGTTTCTTGGTTTCTCAGTGGGGTGCAGGCCTCCCTGCCACACTGATGAATTACTTTACGCCTGCCAGCACGGCACTGATAAGAACCATGTTAATGATTTTTCCTGCAAGAAGATTCATTTTCTTCTTCTATCAGCTTGTGATAATTGCAAAGTGCCATAAACTATTTACTTTGGTTAAGAGTTTTTTTTTTATTATGTTTTTGTTTTTTGTAGTATTCTTGCTGTTTAACACTACTAAACATGACTTTAACTAGATTTACAGGTGATAAAAACAACTTAATCATCCAATTTCGAGACTAAAATGATCAGAAAACGTTTAAGACATCATTACTTTGACTCTGGCCCTTTTCATGTGGTGCATATTTTTACATTAACTTGTATTCCGAATTATAAAATGGGAAACACAGGCTCACAACTGATTATTTCTATTCAAACAAAGCTGCACATAGAAAGGAACTGGAGTTAAATGACTGTCCCATCTCTCATTTCTTAGCATTGGTCCCCCACAGCGGGTTATTTGACTAACAACTTTATCTCAGAGAGGACTCAGCTGCTCACTTCTCACAGGTAAGAACAGGATCAGCAGCTCGGAATTTCAATGTTGCTTTCTTTTACCTCTTTTGAGATTTTCACTGATGTGTAAATTTATCTTTTTGTATTTTTCCTGAAGAAAATCCAGAACGATTGACGCCATTGTCACGAATGAAAAGCATGATACAAAGATCTGTCTCCACTTTTAGAAAACATAACATGTAGACTTGTATTTTTGTAAAAATTCATACATTTTGTGGAAGAGTACACTATATTATTCCAACTACAGGAAAAAGATGTCTGCCTTGCAACTCCGCCAAATTAAGCAACGTCAGCTGGCAGCAACTCACAGAATTTGGTTGCCAGCTGGTTTTCGTTTTGACCCCTGTGACCCCAAGTTGGATAAAACAGGTATGGATGATGGACTGTTGTTTGTATTATGAACTGAATTATTAGATTTTTTTTAAAAAACAAACCGTGTTTTTTTGGTATGAATCATTTCTGAAAGCCTGATTATTGGAGTTGTGGACGTCTGGAAATTTCAGGTGAAAACATCAAACACCAACACGCTCCACTCCTGAGTTTTCCTGAAAGACATCCCATACCTTCTTTATGTTCGCTCTCATCTTGGGTCACCGTCTCAGGCGGCTCTGCCAGCTCTGCTTCAACAGAAGCCTGCTGCTCCTCCTGCTGCTGCTCCTCCTGCTGCTGCTCCTCCTGCTGCTGCTCCTCCTCCTCCTCCTCTTCCTCCTCCTCCACAGGCTCTTCTGGTTCAGATGAACCAGCAGTCTGGTGTGCCGTACTTTCATCAGCGGGCTCCGTCGCCGGGCTCTCTGTGACTCCGCTCGGCGGCTCTGTGATCTCTGGAGCAGGGCTGATATCGCCTTCAGCATCGGCCGCGGTGTCGGCGGCCGTAAGAGTCTCTGCGAGGATTTTAAGATCCGGTTCCACACTGAAGACATGAAGACTCTCCTCAGGAGGACTCGTACGAGTCGGGACAGTATCATCAGGCGTGTCGAGCACGAGCTCTTCAGGAGAGGTCTCAGTGAGGGGAGGGGCCGCGCCGGACTCCTCGGGCTCCAGTGGCGGGTCTTCAACGGGTGGAATATCGAGCGAAGGCCTCAGATCGATGTTGGTGACAAACGGCATGGCGCACAGATGCTCGTTGTCACTGGGGGAGCTGGTCACGATGTCGTGAATGACCGGAGCCTGGCTCTCCAGGTCCAGGTCTGGAAGGTCACTGGGGTCAGGTGGGATGGGACTCATACGGGCTGGACTAGACGGGATGGGACCCTCACTGGACTCTGGAGACGTTTCCTGACAGACCTAATGATGAAGCAGAGAAGGAACAAAAGAGACCTCAAATGTCTACACAAGCTGATTGATTAGTATTCTCAGCAGTGCTACATATGAGTTACAGACACATCAACAGGTTAATGAACAATTAACCCATTAAAACAGAGTAAATTAAATGTGTAATTCATTTCAAAGAGCCTTTACACTGATGGTGTGACAGCTGGATACTAACCTGATGTCCTTCTTCAGACAGGACAGTCTCCACAGGGATCTCAGGTGGTTTGAACTCTGCAGCGGCTCCTGATAAAATGACATTCACACAAGGTCAGAACTGAAGTCTTAAACTCTACATTTGACCTCTATATATTAGCGCCTTGTCTTTACCTGCCACCTCCTCAGCAAGGCTGGGGACGTCGCCCAGGCTCTCCGTACCGTCATCCACAGGCCCGACATTTTCAATAGCAACTTCCTGCGGAGTCAACACACCCAATGGGAGTCAGACTTCCTCTGAGCATTTACATCAACACCTACAAGATGATAACTTGAAAAATTGACCTTGACATTTACAGTGCTGCCAATACCAGCGGGCATGTTCATTCATGCACATAGAGGCCTGCACAAAGTAAAATTAGCCATTTGATATTGTACCATTAGTTGTTTATTTCTGTTCTGAAGTAGTATTTGTGATCCATTTTCCTTTAATAGTTTGTGAATTGTAAGGTAACCAAAGTTTCACAGGCACTGCTGGGCTTAACATAAGAGGACTATGTAATTTCAATGTTCCCAACATGCACTCATCTCCCATTTTAATTTCATGACTGTCTATGCATATATAGATAAAAGCAGTGATATAAGAGGAGATGTAAAGACTATACAAACTTAAGGCAAGTGAAAAAAATGTTACAAAGCAAGAAGGCGAGTGAAAATAGTGTTAATAGTTCTCGTCAGTAAGTACAATACAAAGCTGGAAAGTTCTGAAACACCTTTCACAAATAAGCAGGCTTTCTGTGACAGAGCCTTACTCTAATTCTTCTATCTCCTTGTGTAAACTTCCTCCATGATGGTGGCATTAGGACTCTTAGTGGACCATACCAGTACTTCGAGAACTTCTAGTTCAACTTAAATCATACTAACTGCATGGATGTCCTCTGGTTTGACACCCCTTGAGGTCAGAGAGTCTCAGATGTCTCACCTCTGGGGACAGGAGCGTCCAGCTGTTGGTGGAGGAGCCGGTGCTGCCTGTACTGTTGCTGTTGTCAGACATCGCCCCCGTCAGGCTGGAGTGGGCAGAGCAGGGGACAGATTCAGCTGTATGATATCCTGCAGATGACGACAGAAACAACGTGTCTTCACTGGACATGCCTAATGCACAGGCTGAGCACGCCTGGAAGCAGCGAACCAGATTATCCAGATGAAATAATCTGGCTGCTGCTCGGCCTACACCGTTTTTACTGTCGCGTGCACGCGAAACGTTTGAATAAGTCTAAGTACTCTGAAGATTACAGCATTAAATGTTGCAATTATGTAATGACAATACAGTTTAGGAACCGATGCAATTCGCACAGGGGGGGTGACAGAAAGCAGATTGTCGTGGATTCAAGTTATGTAACAGCACGGTGGCGTCCATAACACAGTGCTGCGCAGTTAAACAAAAGGTCCAGTCAGAGAAAGAATCGGGAAATCTCTGATTGCGTGCACCACTGAAGCTATTCCCAGCCAACCATTCATTCAGATCCATCCATGCAGTCAACCTGTGCAGCAGCTAAATTACCAAAAATGGTCAAACCCCCCTCCCGACACGAGCAGCTCATTGATTCTGAAACGAGCTAACAAAAAGGTAACGCTCACTCGGACGCCACACTCACGTGCACTGAAGCTCCGGCTCGCCCCTAACGGAGGACCACTTGAGGGGTCTCAGTTGTTGTAGCAACCAAATGTAAGGCTGACTCGTGATGGTAAACAAAGGATGGAAGGCTGAATATTCCCACTCCCACTCTTCCGCGTTTTCACTCAGGCCCAGCTGTTAGCAGGCAACTCCTGCACGCGCCGCCCTCACTCAAAACAAACCCCAAGAAGACGTTTTATTTACCCGCTCGCTCACGCCTCAGCCGAAGGTCGATAATTTCCTCCGAAACGTTTAAACTGTTTTTAGTCAGAACGCTGCTCCTCTGTCCCTCTGAACTTGGGAACTTTGGGAATTCCAGGTCGCGTCACGTCCACCAGCGCCTCTCGTCCAATGAGATTTCAGCAAAGCCCCGTGAGAGCCCGCCCCAAAACCGAGGCTGGACCAATCAGATAAAAGTATCGCGTCCGGGCAGCGCGACGGATATCCAACCGTGATTGACGCTCGCAGGTGACAGTGGCAGCAGCGTCTTGGTTTGTAATAATACAACTTCATGTGTGAACCCGACCCTGGAGACGCATGCATGAGCACATTATATATATACCGGGGGAGCGGGTGTTGCGACCAGCCGCTCACTGACACGTCTGCACTGCTATATTTGACTGTGGGACTTACCGGAGTGGACAACCCCTCCACTCCTGTTGCTCCAACGTGGACATTCATTTCATCATCTGACTCCTTCTCTAAATTTAGTCTGTTTCGTGTGTGACAGGCACATTTACTGTGACAGCAGTGCGCGTCTGACATGAAAATAACATTTACAGGCACAGGTGATGCTAAAGTGCTTTTGCGCGATTTGTTATAAAGAGCCGTTGATCATTATGCTCATTTTACCAAAAAAATGAGTATATACTGGTCTAAATCCATTGATCTTTTGTGTTTGTTAATTTTATGTGAAGCTTAACCCTAACCACGTAAGGATCCATTATTTGCGCAGTGCAATTGATAGATCACAGCCATCATTTAAAGTGTCATGGCATAATTGAAATTCCATCCATGAAACTCACTAAAAATAAAAATGCATCCATTATAGGCCCACTGCTGCAGTGTTGTCTGGTGGGTCACATTTAGCCTGAAATTTCAAGTTCACTCATTGAACACAATGAAATATCTTTACATTGTGAGTGGAGACCATTGTACCATAAAACAAAAAAGCAAAACAAAAACAAACCAAAGAAAAAAACAAACAAACAAAAAAAAAACCCCTATGCACACACAAGGAACCTATGCAAACTCCACACAGACATGACTGAACTTGACCCAGGGACCACCATGCATTCTTCTTGATGCCATAATACAGACACTCAGTGAAACACTTTCAATTACTTCATTGGAGATTCTACTTTTTAAAAATGCATTATAATAATCGTCAGTCATATCGGTCCAATCAAAAGATTTGTCATATAAAGAAATGTATTTCTCAGCTTTATTATTCAAGTTTTTATGTGATATAAGTGTAATGCATCAAAATATATTGCATCAGTGAAATGCATCAGCTTTGTAGGCTGATGATCTCTATCACCATCATTTTTCATATCTTTTTACAGATAGTCTCCATCCAATGTGACTGAACTTGAGGTATTTTGCAAACAATGGCCAAACATTTCAGTTGTGCAAATCTGCTTTATGCTAATTTATTCACATTAACATCAGATGTGAAATGACTTTCAAACCAGCAATCACAATTCAGTTAAAAGCTTTTGAGTATTGAATTTTTAGAAATATTCAAAACTGTGTCTTACGTTCACCAATTGTCAGCTAGGATTGGCTACATTTTAGCATAGAGAATCTATTTTTATTTTGAATCAATTTTACGGAGTTGTGTTGAATCTGAGTTGAGTTGTGTCTGAAATAACTAGAATTCAGCCTGAAGGAGCAGCACAGATTTTAATCCTCTCATCTCATCATGTGAAGGTCATCATTTTCGGTGTGGGTTTACATGTTCTCCATGTGTGTGGGTTTCTTGCTACCATTCTAGTTTATTCCCACAGTCCAAAAATGCCCATGTCAGCTTAATTTGTGCCCCTGAATGACTCTTGGGTCAGTTGGGTGTAAATGTGAGAGAGTGTGGTTGTCTGTGTTTGCTCTGTGATGGACTGTCCAGGGTGTACCTTGCCCTTGCCCCCAGCTAACTGCCATTGGCTCCAGGACCCTTAGATCCTGCACAGGATAAAGTGGTATAAAAGATAGATGGATGGAAAAGGTGGAGACTACAGATTTGCTTCTGAAAAGACTTTCATAGTTTTCAAATTAAACAGATAAATAAACAAATCTTGATTTTCTGTGGCCTCACAGTAATCCATTGAGTATTATTTAATACTCGATTTAATCTGAAATGTAGAGAAATGAAAAAAATATGTTTATTGGGTGTAATTCAATTCTACATTCCAAAAGTATGTTCCTCTAAATCCTGTGCAACATACTTCCACTACATTTCTTACAAATGTTCTTTAAATGTATTTTTTCAGTTTGAATACCATACAGTTTATAAATTCCTGGAACATGTAGTTCTTGTGAGACAGATAGATATTACATAATATTATGTCAAGATCTGGGTCAGTGATTACGTCATCACAATCAGGTATATATTTTCGTCATGAATATAAAATCTCAGTGAATTTCTAATACGGACCAATGAGGAAGCTGCACAGCGTAAACATCATTTCCGTCAACGGAGAAAATTGACCAATAGGAACACAGCTCGGTACTCGAATCAGCCAATAGGATGAGGCAGAGTGTATTTGAACTGTGAAAAGCGGGTCGCAAACATTCGAGAGGGAAACAAAGAGGGAGCGAGCACCCCGTTACTCCGGGACGACAAAAAAACTGGAAATAGTGTCTTTTTATTCACCCGCGGACTTTGTCAGCTACATAAGGTAATTAAAAATGTTTTACAGATGTACTTCAACTGCTAAATCGTATATTGGAGTTACGTAGACACTCATTGCCGTAGGTAACGTTCGTTCGGGCTAACTTGTGCCACGTTAGCTTAGCATTAGCTTCTGCTCTAGAAATTATGCCGTAGTAATTAGGACATTTATAAACTTTGTTTCACCTGACCTTATTATTTTCTTTTCAGGCTCCGACATGTCTCATAAACAGATTTACTACTCTGATAAATACGACGACGACAAATACGAATACAGGTAGGTTTGATCCCGCTTGCATTTTATGGAAACTTTCACTGACTCTTTCCGGGTTGATCTTTTTGGGAAAAAATGACATGGCTATGCAAAACAGTGTTGGCCACGACGAAATTTTCTACAGTACATACCTTATACCCACTTCTTTTTTTTTTTTCTAAACAGGCATGTAATGCTTCCTAAAGATATAGCAAAACATGTACCCAAGACCCACTTGATGTCTGAGACTGAGTGGAGGAACCTCGGGGTCCAGCAGAGCCAAGGATGGGTGCATTACATGATCCACCAGCCAGGTATCTATCTATCTGTCGTTGATGAAAACCTTGTGTTGGAGTTATTTCATTTAGACGTTATCTAATTGAGGAGTATAGATGTCTCCACCCAGTTTGTGAAGAGAGAGAAAAGAAATGCCTTGGGGTCCAACATTTCAGACTTTCATTCCAAACAGACATGCTCAGAGAACATGGACTACATCTATGTCTTTCCTTTAAACTAACCAGTTTTGTACACCATTTTAAGTTGTATGTGTGTTTGGTAAATGTATACTTATTAAAAGATTAGAACTCTTAATTTCAAAAATTCAACTTGATCACATGAATCACAGGATCAGATTAAACTTGGACTAACATTTGTCATGTTTAGCCCAGTATGTGAAGAATTCATTATCAAATAGCTGTCAGTGTTCCATATGGACAACAGAGGCCGAACCCGGTCACACCCTTCATTCAAAGTCTAAAAAGATGAAACTACAAGTGTCAAGTTTTCAGAAAGTATCACCATTTTAGTATCTGTGTTCTTATTTTTGTCTTTCCCTTTCAGAGCCACACATCTTACTGTTCCGCCGTCCTCTGCCAAGCCAGAAGTCATAAGGGAGATTCTCTGGGTCCTTGAAAGATCAGTCTGACCATCTACCACAGATCAACTCATCACAACAAGCAACATGTGGTCAGATTACCAAACTCTTCTGTGGGAGGTGATGTTTCGCTGATGATGCTGGACCTGGAGGGTCACATTGATGAACAATGATTGTAGAATGGAGTATAAGTTGAAGGAAAAGAAAAAAAGGAAAAAGGATCACCATTCCATTGTGGGGAGAAGACTTCTGCACGGGCGAACACCGTCGACCCAGAAACATTCAGATCAGCATCAACTGTCCTTTTGACTTGGCCTGTTTGTCCGACTCTCTGAACCTGCTTGGATGTTCCAGCTTTTCAGAATAACTGCTGTGACAGGTGGCGAGTAAAACTTGATTGAACATTAGTTATTCAAAGAGTGCATGTATCTGGGTAAAGCTCGGGTTAGACAAGCCAGATCAAGTAGCTGGATCCCAAATTAAGTTTGACTCAAATCTCCATCTGCGGTTTCAAATGACACGTTGCTGCTTGGATTAAATGACACTGTAAATTGACATTTAAGAATATTTTTTGTCATTTGCTTAAAAATCTGCACTGATGAGTCATAGAAACTAGTTTGGTTACTTTTGGTCTTAAAAGATTAGTTTTGGCCTTCTTTACAATTATATTTGAAAGTATTGATTTTACCGGTGAGCTGCTCAGTATTTATGTGTGTTGCTCTGTCTGGAATAAATGTAAACTTTTTAATTATTATTGTTGTGGTTTAGTGTCCCCCCCCCCCCCCCCCCCCCCCCCTATTTGTGTTTAACAATTAATTCAGTAATGTTCTGCTCTTCGCAAAAATAAAACAGCTTTAACAGTTGCTCAGTACTATTTAAATGTGGGTGGTGAGACTCGAATCAGGCTACACAATATTAAGCCTGCAGTAATATATAAATGATGATTTTAGTGCCAACATGCCCTTCCCCTCATCTTTGACCCAAATTAAAATAACCAATTCCTTCCAGCAGCACTTCAGAAGGAGAGCACTTTGTAACATCTAATCATTTTTCCATGATTGGATCAATATTTTGGCATACAAATCACATTCCATGCAAGCATAATTTATTTCAGTTGTCTTTCACAAAGTTGATGTGGCAGTGAACTTGTTTTATCACGCAACCTTCAGCCTCCAGTTATCTTGCTACATTGTGGCATCTAGGGGCAACAAAATGCAAAAATAAAGTGCTCAGTAGCATTTTAGTTTCTTTCTGTAATCTGGACGAGATGGCATTGAAATTCAAACTTGTTTCAGGAAACTTCCTGGTTCAGATCTGAGTTGTTTGGTCACTGCCAGATTGTTGAACCACTCAGGTTGTCAGATGTCAAACCCGTGCCTTATCAGACATGAATCTACACTGTTCAGTCTCAAGGCGAAGCAATCACTCCACAGAAACTGCAGTTTTCCTCATGCTTTCCACAAAACCAAACCCCCCTTCACCTTGTCTGTCACAAGTGCCTTTTATCTCCTCAAGGGAAGGGTTGAAGTGAAAAGGTCTCCCAGTTTGTTGGTGCAGGTAAAAGGAAATAAAGACAGTGAGACATTTTGACTTCAATACTTTAAATTCAGTCTTGCAGTGCATAACAGCACTGATGTGGTGATACAGTGGACAAGGTAACTGCAACAAACAGGAGAAAGTGATCCGCTGTGCACGCCGGAAGAGGCGATCACTTCACTACACACACACACACACACACACAGCACATGCACTGTGAGCCATTAGCGTAAACAAAGTATTCAGTGATGAGCTTTACAGCTGAAGTGTTGGGCTCATTTTTATCCATGGCCCACATCCAGACAAGTTACCAGTGAGATTAGTCCGGAGCATTATTTAAAAAAATTCAAAGAAAAAACAAATACTCCTGAAAATTTACATTTAAAACTTTTTCTCAGGCAAAAGCGTATGACCTTAAGACTAAAATGTCAACACATTTTCACAAACTGGCCTCCGGATGGATAAATTCTAAGTTGCTCAACGAGGTCGCCGGCTTTCACCGGTGCAGATCTGCCGTGGTTTAACCGGTTTCTCTCAGATAAAGTTGGGGGGAGTGATTACCTGTATTGAAACTTCAGTGCATTCCACTGATTTGTGAAAGCAGTTTCTCTCACATTAGCATCACAAATCCAAGCAGGCATGTTTCTAAAGCTGATTTAGCAACACCTTGCTCTGCCTTTATGCTTCACACTTTCCGACTGCTGAATGAGGTGACTGACGAGTCCCGCAGCTTTCTGACGGTGAATAAACACTGGAAAAAGTGTCAGAATGCCTTTTTCAATCGGTGACTTCACGCAGTCTTTTTAATTTGGTTTCTGATGCATGTTTTCACTCGACCCCGGGAGTTACACTGCAGCTCCTGCTCTTCCAGTGCCACAGTGACACTGCATCTGTGAACGGATCGCTTTTGAATATATCGTGTGTTTCTCCCATTTTGAGTGTAAAGCGTGTCCCTTCTACCAGTTGCTGCCTTTTGTTTTTTTTGACTGCAACGGACAGAATGCTTCCCCAAATAGGCCCGTGGTTATGGTGTTGTGCATGCATAAAGGGAGCGGCAGGCACAACATCTGCCGCACATTTAGTGGCGATGCTCGGTATAAAAGATTAGAGGATTATTGCTGGACGGGGGGGTTTCAACGACCAGGAAATGACAAAACCGTAAAACGAGTCTGGATAATTCAGATCGACCGTTATGCTGGTTATCCATAAAGTAACGGGAGCCGTTAGCAGGTGCTTAGTAAGCAACCAGAGGGCCCGTCGGACAGACTGCACATCGTATTTCTACGACAGCGGCCGTAACGTTACTGAATATATTTCACAAATTCAATCTCATCTTTATTTTTTATTTTTTTGGAAAACGTGCTCTTTATTTCCATTAGTCGTCTCATGATGAGTTAACGGAGAGATTGTCTCCAGCCGACTGACTGAGCTGCTGAGGAAGCCCCACAGCTCCGGCTTCACGAAACACGTGCGACGCTAACTGAACCACCACTGCCAGGAAAACACGCCGTTCCTGCTACAAGTTAGCTTCTCAGCGGAGATCAGCAGGTGTTACAGACTAATCACTCCCCGTTAACCTTTCACCTCGTGACACTGCATGTTTGTACACTTAGCAGCTTGTTTGGTTGGTATGTTGAACCCTGACTTCATGTGTTTGAGTGAGATTAAAAGATCACGGCTGAGCTATAATGCTTCAGGAGATTTAAGTGTGATTTTTAACCTGGTCAAGTTTATTCATACGTGTCAAATCACAGTGGTTCTTAAAGTTTTCAGCTATTTGTGCTGATGTGGAAAAGAAATCGGTAACATTGTTATTTTGTCACTTCTGTGCATAAAATGTGCTCGATAAGAGTTAGGAACTGGGTCAAAATGAAGAAATATGGACGTTCACTGCACAAACAGATGATAACATCACAATGTTTTAACAGTTTTAGCATCATGAACTGAGAGTGGATTATTTATACCTGCTTTGTGCATAATGAATGAAATAGGTACAAAAAAATCACTAATTATATTGTTGCAACATCAAGCTTCAGTCTTATGAATAGCAAAGTTAAAAACTACCCCTAAAGCTAGTAATGATACAAATGCTCAACTCTGATAGATACATGATCCAGGTGTGTTAAGCTGATTGATTATCGCCCCCCCCCCAAAAAAAAAAAAAACAATCCCACAGTAACAACCCCCCCATACAGTTCATATATCAGAGGAATAAATCACAGTGCAGCTCCATTATAATATCTAGATTTCTTCACCTTTTCTCAGTTCGTCCTGAGGAGGGCAGTGTGAGACAGCTGCAAAAAGGAGGAAGTCATTTACATGAAGTTAAGGAGCTTTGTGCATCTCTGCTATGTTGAATCCAAACTCAGGATGTAAACAAATATGTCTGACTTTAAGATACATTGAGACTTTTTTTTTTTTTTTAATGTGGGTGTTTTTTTTATGTGCAAAGCATTAGTGAAAGTCTCTGTGTGATGTTGACGGAACACAAATGAGCGAAACTCCCAAAATGCACGAGGGCCGCAGACTCCTCAGAACACGGCAGGTAGTAAATACACAACTCTGAAAGTCACGGGTAATGGAGGGAAGAAAATGTTTTGTGAATCACAGGGAGATTTTTTTTTTTTTTTTTTTTTTTTTTGGAGCAATTTCTGGAAAATGTTGCCGGGGTAATCACCGGGCTGTGATGGTCAGCAATCTGAGCCTCCTGCTGAGATCCGGAGATGTGCAGTGGGCAGAATAAGATGTTTGACGCCTTGTGGTTGAAAAAAGAAGATTTAGCCTGTGCCAGAGGAATCTGCGAATCATGCTGAAAATTGGTTTCTGTTGGAGCCCTGAAGGTGAACAGTAACCTAAACTGCAGTGCACTGAATAAAACGGTGAACCGGTTTATCAGGCCGATGACCTTTAACTGAAGCAGCAGCAGTCAGCGCTGTATAATATTATTACTAGTATAACTGCTCATTTCCAAAGGACGCTTTTAATGGCGCTCCGCCGTTATTTCACCTCAATTTAACGTCTGGGGAGGGCGAACGGGGCGACTGGAAAATTAAGATTAGCGTTTAACTTGAAAATCATTCCAAATGTTCATGTGAATGGTGCTTTTTTTTTTTTTTTTCCACACAACTTGCCTGAGTTGCACGTGGTGTCGACATTAAATGCATGGTTATAAACAGCGCTGTGCAAGTCCCTGAAAACTGCTGCTTGGCTACTTCATAATGGATGAAATGTAAAGTAACTAGCTGCTTTGAGAGCCTTTTTATGAGGCAGTGGGACCACTGCGTGTTATTTTCAACCCCAGATTCACCAGCTTCTTATATTCGGAGTAGCTGAACAAATGGAAATTAAAGAACCAAGTAAATACTAACAGTCACTGTTGATACAGTCTCGTGCTGGTTACAATCAGAAAACCTCGAGTTGAGTGTCGAAGTAACGAGTTGCTGCTCCTTCAGTCAACAGACGCCTTTCTTAAAGTAAAGTTTGAGACAGAAGCTTTTACTGAGAGCAGGATGAAGAGACTTTCTCTTAAGACAAAAGCACATTATTGAAATCATAATACTGACTAATTACTGCCAAAAGTAGTTTAGTCACAATAACGTCTTACTTTATAAAATAAAAGCATTTCATTGTGCTCTTTTCTCCGCTCTGTGGCTCCATTAAAGCACATTGTGAGCCGATGGTGTCAGGGAGCCGTCCTCCCACTCCGGGTACAATACAAAGGTTGATTGTTCCTCAGTTGATGTACCTTTGAGGTTACGGTGGAGAAGAAAATCAACAGTATACAGTTGTTTTTTTTGGCTGAAATCTCCGCAGCTTTTCTAGAGATATCTGGAGCAGAATCAACTCGGCCCGCATGCTGCAGCATTGGCTTGACCTTCTACATGAGAGAGAAACAACTGGCCGTGAAGGCGCAGTCAGGCGGAGTAAAGAGTAGAGCACGAGATGCAAAGAGGTTCGTAATGTATAGTTTCAGCTGAAGTTTTCAAGAAATCAAAAGAGAAACCATTCAGAACAGGTATCAGCACTGTGACGACTCGAGGACTCGGCTGCAGGGCTTCTGGAGGTTGCATTCATCCACGAGCGTTTCCCCCCTTGTTAACTTTCCCTGCTCCGTCCTCCAGGCCTCGTTCGGTGAAGTGAGTCAGCCCTGAAGCTGGCTTCAGCCTTGGACCTGGGCGGGAAGATAAAGTCCCCCGACGTCTCCAGACCGCAGTCCGGAGGCTGCTGTGATCCCTCACACAAAAAGTATACTTGAGTTCGACGCATTTATGCAACACAGCATGTGATCGTGAAGTACAGTTCTCTCAGCATGCATTATTCCATAAAGAAACCCACTTTTTTATTTAGACATGTTCCTTAATGGACAAAAACCTTTTATTTTTTTGAGTAAGAAAATAGCCTTGATAAAAAATATAGCCGTTTAGTCGTTTTTATTCATGCAGCACCAATTACAACACATAGTATGTTTATATAAGAAATAACAAAGAAGAAAAACCAAAAATCACAAACGCATAAAGTTCATGGCATGAAGTGGTGAATGATGGATGTGCAGCAAATATCAGAAATACAGTTTGTTCTCATTCAAGACTTTATTGTGCTTTTGTCTGGTGCTTGTCCAGCTGTGGCCGTCCGGACGTTAACCCAGTCAGTTCATGATTAGTTTTCACTCCTGAGTGCTGATATGGGTAATTGATGTCTCACTCTCATCCAGAAGGGGGGAAAAAATTCAGAAGTTATTAAGTTGAACCAGTAACATGAATAATTTACCCTAAAATGAAAATCTGTGAGACAAGTGTGTGCTGGCATGTGCTCAGGTGAGGACGAGGGGTGAAAACCAGAGGATTGAAATTTTAATGAAAAGAAAAAAGAGGTGAAGCCGAACAAAGATACGAAGGCGTAGCAGAGAAAAAATAGATGTAAATGGGAAACAAATACAAAAAAAAAAGAGGGATAATTGGTGACAGAATGATGTTAAGAGAGGGCATGGAGGGAAAGAAGGTCAGACGGTGAGATGAGAAGTGCCTTGGAGAGGAGGATATTTATGCGTGTTGGGCCACCTCTTAAAAATAAGCCGGGTTTTTTTATACAGAAAGCAGGAGGTGAGAGAAAAGGAGAGCCAATGTTTGACAGATGGCTGATGGAACAAAGAGCCCCAAATCGCCCCATTAGACTGTCCGGCGAATCACTTTCTAAAAATGAATTTCAGAAGAGTGCGAAATAATTCATAAGACTAATCTATCAAAGTATACAAAAAAAAAAATAATTCAAATGCAAGTCATTCTAAGGTTAATATTGTGTGAAAAAACAAACCGTCTGTGATAAATTAATCTCTGAATAATACATTTCAACAAAATGTATAATTTAGTTAATGTGATTTACTGATTTGCCTCACACTGATACTGTCAAGGAAAATGGAAATATGAAATGATCCCCCGGCCAAAAGAGACGCGACATGAGACCTTGAGGCAAGAAGGGCAACGCTGGCAAAATGAGTGTCGTATATTAAATTAAAGATCCTGGTGGGATTTGTCCAGAGCCCAAGGCACACGGCCTAGAACATTATGCAAGGGGAAAAGAAATGGAAAATCACAACTTTAAAGTTTTAATACGGCGTTGTATTAAAAAGAAAAGAAAAAAAAAAACCCCAACTGTGAGTTTCTTAACTGCCTCGTCGTTTTATTCATCCCGACGAAATGAAAGCAAACGTCACTCAGAGCGACAGCTTGTTGGCTCCCCTGCAAAACCTTCATTCTTTAAAACACTGTTTAAAAAAAAAAAACCCTCACTGTTGGGCTTTATTAGAGCACTTAAAACTAATTCTGTTTGTGTCCCAGTGTCCTCACTCTTTTTTCCTGGATGTCATATTAGGGATTAGATGTGTATTAAAAAAGTGTCACGTATTATAAAACAAGTTTTAATACGACTTTAACTCACGCTGCGGGAGTCGGGCAGCAGTCTGAACATTCATCAGGATGTCATTTTATTCCCTCACTCAGCCAGCTATTGTCCAGATTCCAATGCTTCTGATTCCCTAAAAGGGCCAATTAAGAAACGCGGTGTTTTCTTAGGCGCTATTTAAAATAATCATAGGTTCAGTCTTCTGTTTAACAGTTTCACTTTAACAAGGAATTAGTGCTGCAAGACTAAATGAGGACATAAATTAAATGTTGAAGGAGCCATATTTAACACCACATTATTGTTCTTGAACCATGGCGGTGTTATAAAAAAAAGTGGAGGGGGGGTGACCACGTAATCAGAGACCTCTGAGGAGAGTCCGTGACGGACTTTGCGGTCAAACTAGACTTTGTGAGGTTCTGCATTATTTTTTAATGTAACACCACGGCAACAAACTTCACCCCAGAGAAAAATCTAATTTAAATCTGATTCACTGATGAATTTGATGACTTGATGCTGGATCCAGAGTGGGTTCAGTGTTCTACATATTACTGGGTTGAATCAGTCTCTCGGTAGATCAGGGATGTACGACTTCATACGGTACGTCTGTTGTCGTTTTCCGCGCCAGTGAAGCAGGCGGCGCTCTGATTACCTGGTATGTATGTGCTGATTTCATTCAAGCACCGTTTCTTCCGCCACTTTATACAAAGTGCCCCCATCCATCTTCTTTACCACTTCATCCAATTCAAGGCTGCGCAGGTTGGAGGCGATCCCAGCAGTGGGGGAAGAGAGGAAGGTTGCCGGTCCGTCACAGGACAGACAGACAACTTTCAAAACTTGAAAAAACTTGCCTCTGCTAATGATTTATAGCTTAAATATATATAGCTTATTCACTGCGTTTCACACTAGATATCTGTATTAGGTTGTAAAACTTTATTGGAATATCTCACTGGGGATTACTATCCCACACTGCAATGACTTACCTGCAACCAAAGTTGCTAAATGTGATCCAAATTTGTCAGTTTTATAGTTTTAGGATAAAACAAAATGTCACATTTCTTCGTATTTTATTACTAAATGGTGATTTTCCAAAGCAAAGGGACTTAAAGATATCGGTCTTTACGTCAGTATGAGTGGAATTTGAAGCTGAAGTACCATTAAATTTTCATTTTTAACATAAAAAGTAAAACTCCAACACAAGTAGAACTGATTTGTCTTCCATTATTGTCTTTAACTCATCTTTGTTAGTTTGAAGGGAAAAGAAAAAAATGAGGAGGTTACTAAATTTGATCGTTTGCTGCTGTTTTGTTAATATTGCTCAACAAAACTCAGACACAGCATTGTTGTGAAGTTATGCACGGATTGTATATACTTGACATCTTTTAGGCCAAAGGCAAAAGGCCTGGGTGGATTCAGAGGAAACGATTCAAAGCTTCCCTGCTTTGCTCCAGACGGGGAAAACATGCTACAAATGAGAATGTTGCTCTTATTTCTCACATGTTCTGTGGCTATTTTATGCTTTCCCTATGATTATTTTTCATCTTTTGAAATTATTGTAGACTGACTCAAAGATGTTGAAGCCAGGTCTGTGTGAATATGTGTTTTGGATTAATTCAAAGCGTCTCTTATAATATCGCTCAGTGGCAGCAAATCTAATCATGTGAAGTACCTAAAAACATTGCACAGCACTGCACATCTTGCTCTTCAGCCGCAGAGCACTCCATTATGTTTACCAGCGATTCATTACCTTGTTTCGTCTGCTGCTCAGACCGGCAAAGGAACCAAATGTGACCTGAATTCTAAAATTAGTTGGGCGTCCGACTGGGGGTTCGAATTCCACTTAATCTTGTCCCTCGTTTTCTCTTAACAATGCTTGGAGGAGTCACTGAAAAAGCAGTGCACCCACCAAAATCACAACATTTAACTCCAACCAAAAACGTACTGCCCGGAGCCTAAAGCCGAACCTGAGCGCCGACTGATCCGCCTCCACCCGTCGCTCCTGTTGATTAAAAGGTGCTCTAATGGAGTCAGCCAGTCAGACATTGATCCGTCTTAGAAGAAACTCCAGCACCTCCAGAGATGCCCGTTTTAAGACGTTTGGTCCCGGGCACGTTGGCGGTTGGCCGTATTGATCTAACCTCGTAGACTCCGCTCGTTGGACTTTATGGTGCGTTTGTGGCAGGAGTTGTTCTATGAATTGGCCCATTGGAAAAGATAATGAGATTGGCAGTGGGAGTGCTTTCACGAGCCGGCCTGTTGGGATTACTAGTGGCACAGAGAGTCCTATAGCGGGGAAATCAGTAATGCCCGTCAATACGAGCGGCCGGGGTCAGGCGGCCGGTCCTCATAATGCTGCGCTGTAAACACCCGACGCAGCATTTCAGGGTCTCTCAGTTTCTTCTCCATCATTCCTCGGACGCATTTTCCGGTCCTCCTTTTGGAATACGTCCTGAGACTCTATTCAAAGGGAATAAGGCTGAAAATGAAATCAACCTTACAAACGGTGGCACTGGCTCATGTATTTTCAAGAGCTCTTTGTGAAAGGTGGGCTATAAATCAATTTTAGGATCGACCGAGCGCTTTATCTTGATTTTCAACCTTGGCAGATCCTTTAGGGGTCTTTTAAACATTAGTATATTTCTTGCTCCGGCAAGTGGCGGTCGAAGCGTCTGACTGCTCTCTTTATGTAGAACAAGGCGACTCAATCTGAGGTGATTCAATGACTCGCTCATATAAATGAGGCGTATTAAAAGCGCACCTGTTGATGGGCGGCTGAAAGCAGAAAAGGCTCTACGTCCGTACGTCTGCTTGACATATTGATCCAGCCGGAGGAGAGCTAGCTAGGGAGGACTTCCACGTAGCCTTGATGTGTGAGATGCTGTCTGGACCTGGCGACGACAATATTGATCAGCGCGCGGAGTCTTAAGTAGCCTCTCCATTCAGACCCCGAGACGGTAACTTACTTCCGAAATGACAGTAATCAATTGAAATGGTTAAATGACCCCACACAACTCAAACGTTATGAATTGCCCGGGCAAAGTGGATTTATCTTTTGTGGATTATGAAGCGCCGCCTGGCTTATTGACCACTTGGTGGAGGCTTCCTCCTCTCCCGTAGGACAGACATTGTGTCAAACCGCGGCTTAGAGTCGATGAACTGCACCCGTAGTGCGTCTGGAAATGTTTGCTTCTTCCCCCTCGCTGCCGCATAAGACCCTCTTTGCATGATAGATGGGCATTATATGAGCCGTCTTTTTCCCTTTGCACTCCGCGCTGCTTGTAATCCAAACACATTTGAGTGTGATGGTTGTCAAATGGTGGAGGGTAATCAGACAGACAAAAATGAATAATGCATCACAATATGTCTGGCTATCATTGTGTTGATTATTGTCAGAATGAGCCAAAGTACTGTTGTTGAAATGAAAAGACCATCAGCGCGGCTCTTGCTGCTCATCTAACAGCGGAATATACAATTCCAGTCCCCCACTAAGTTAGAATACTGAAAAGATATTTAAAACGGAAAAAAACTGCAACTGCAATTGTCAGTTCCTTTCCGTATAAATTGCATAAACTCAAGAGGGTAGAAGGCAGTCCAGACGTCTATCACGCCACTTTGCCCCGGCAGTGGAGCCACATTGACAAACAGTACAACACAGACAATCAAGATTAATACAGCCTCAGAGACACACAGGGAGCAGTGGACTTAGCAAAGAAGCACCGACATGGAAGCTCGTCGATAGTGGTGGACGGCTGCTGAATTGACCAAGCAAGAAACAGAGGAACAAGCGAACATATAAAAGGTAAAAAATCAAACAACTGCAATTTCAAATGTACAAATCATCTGTTATTAAATAAAGAGAACTCATATGTACATGTGAAAAAAAGTGCTGTAATTTGTGACCATTTCCTTCTTGCTTTTGCTCCACATAAAGTCGTGTAAGTGGCTCGGTAATTTGTGCGGATCATTACAGCCGGAGACGGCGTTTGTGGTGGGGGGGGGGAAGAGGCTTCTCACATCGGAGAGTGACAAAGACAGAGAGTGAAAGTGTGAGGAACTAATTGTGAAAATGACAGCAGCATTTAAGCCACTATTAAACAGCAGTGCTGCAGAAAGGGCGTCTCATTGAGACGTTAGCCATTTGCCGGTAAAAAGTCCGAGCTCGATTGTTTTATTAAAATGGATTAAGCTGTGTGACTAAGGGCTGCGGCTCCATGAAAAGCCTTGGGAAGAATGGTCATGTATGATAAAGTAGCATGCGCATGCACAGTGCGCATATAAATGCCGTAATCTTTTCTGACAAGAGTCTGACATTTTGGTGCTACTATTGCAATTTTTCAGAGCGTTACATGATGACAAGCCCTCTCCATTTTTATCTGAGCCTTAATGCTTTTAGCCCCACTCTTTGAATTAGCTGTCAGCCTCTGTGGTCTCCTTCTCAATGCTTCTTTGGAGCTCAAATGACTGAATTAGGCTCTACCTTTAAAGATAATTGCTTAATTGGGGTCTTTTCATATGCTGTCGGTAGCTGAGGACCTGAGAAAGGCTCTGATAACTCTGTAATTATGCGGCCGCGGCAGATATGCGCGTTTGTAAGCCGGGCTGTGAAGAATGAGCTGACAGCTGCGCGCTCGCCCTGCGTCCACTCGCCCACCGCGGACTCTGAGATACGGCTGAAATTGCGGGGGCCCTCTTTCAATACGAATACACGAGTACTTGCGTGTGTCGCTGTCTGGGCGAGAGTGTGCGCACGTCAAAAATCCACGAGTGTATCTCAAGTCGGCGAATGAGACGTCAGAGGATGTCTGAATTCAGCCCGGTTCACGCAAAGTCTCGGGCTCCTCTCTCATTCCCGCTGCACTGCCACTGTCTTCTCTTTGAAAGGCGGGAGAGCACTATTACCCGGCACGTCTTCTTCCTTCTTGTACAGCCGTTGGATACAAATTGTCAGATGAAGTCTATTTGTGGACGATGTTTTGAAGCGGAGCCTCGCAAACATGGCGTCAGCGTTCGCCCGAACCCTTTCTCCTGACTGTCAGCATGACTTTGGGAACAGACGAAGGAGGGGGGACTGCGGTGGAGAAGGGGAAATACAGTTATGGCCGAGGGTAAATTACATGAGGATGCCAGAGTGGGAAAGTGGGAGAGAGGGCTGGGGCGACTGGGAGGAGGAGGAGGAGGAGGAGGGCGGGAGATTAGTTTTGGTCCGGTAACTACAGATCATAAAAACACGAAGGGGAGGAAAGAGGAGATGAAAAAGAGAGAAGGGGGGAGGATTAGTGCCACTTCAGGAATGACAGAACATGGGGGAGTGAGAGAAAGAGGAGTGGGACGGGAGATGGGAGGATTCCTGGGAGTTTAGTTAGGATTAGTTTTGCTTCAGGGGCTGGGGATTGAATGAGGGAGCGGCAGTTGGGTGATCTGGATGGCGTCATGAAAACAAAACCTCTTATCAATCAATTGTTGACAAAGTGCAGCCCTGAACAATCTCTCTCATTCCCGACGCTCTCAGCCCTCTGGGATGTGTATATCTGCTGGACAGCACTGGAAGTGCTTTGGTAATGATACGTATAAAAAAATTCACCTGATCGTCACTCAAATGGTTTAGATGAACACAAATAGAAATATTCTCAAGTCAAGCACAACAAAAACTGCTCAAAGCTCCAAAAAGTGACATTTTGAGTTTTGAGTTCGTTGTCCTGACACCTGTTGGTTGCAGGATTTTGTTCAGAATGTATGAGTCTGACAGCCTGCTGGGCGCCAGTCGATCCCCGCTGGGCGTAAGCATTGGCTATTTTTTTTAAAGACGTATTTTTAAGACGTTTTCAGTGGGGCTGCTCGGCTGGAAACCGATATAATGGTCTGAAAAGTCAACAGCGTCACCTAATGCTCACAATCATGGCTCCACTAAGTCAACAGTGTCGGCCAAGCCCGGGGTCGATAAAGCCCGGCTGGCAGCAGACGGACGCCGTCTCACTGGGTGGACGCCTGAATGAATGGGCCATCCAAATTACAGCAGAAAGCCAGGAACACAGTGGGATGGAAGATGTTTTCAGCCGTTATGATAGCATATCTTGAAAGCCACCAGATCAATCACTTTTCAAGTAAAAACCCTGTGGTACCTGGACGTTAAGTTCTTTATTCAGGCTGCACCGTGCACCACCCCTTAATGACAAGCTGAAACCTAAATCAGAAAAAATATTAAAGTTTTCAAATGAATTGAATTAAAACAGAGTGCAGTTGGAACCTGAAATAGTTGTATTAATAATTAATGGTAAAAATAACCACCAAATGGGGACATATAAAGGAAAATATTCCATTTTAATGCTCAATTAACTTCATCTTAAGTAAAACCAAATGCTTCCCTTTAGTTAAGTCAGCCTTTTTTTTTTTGCACAGACTAATCCCGACTTTCATTTACAAATATGAAATCAATCGTGCTTTAATTTTAAATAGTTTTTAATAATGAAAAAAGAGCCTGGCCCCTGCATATCTATTCCTTGACCCGAACAACCTTTGAAAGTTGCGTTCTTCTCTTCAGCCTGGGATGGTTATCTCAGGTGAAAGCACCGCTGGAATCCATCACAACTTGCTGAATAGCTTCAGGTCTGAAACGGCAGACTGCGCGATCCTCACATCATTCCCCAGACGTATAAAGGTGAGAAATTAGGATTTTTTTTTTCCTTTTTTTAATTCTCAGTGTGGTACTATTACCAGTTGTGCTTCGAAGGTTTCTGGTAGATTTCCCTTTAATATTTATCTCACATGTGATAATGTGCACCCCAGCAGTCAGATTCACAGTCATTCCAGTGGAGCCGGACTATTCCACACGGCGTTACCTTCATATTCTCATTATATTTGCTCTTCTTGATGCGACTACCACCAACTCCATACCCGAGAGGATCAATTCACATATTGCAGATTTGTTCTGTCCAGGGTTTGATCTCATTCTGTATCAAGATTTGATACTTTTAAATGAATATTCACATCTTCAGACACGTGACGGACAGGTTAGGGGCCCTGAAATGAATGAATCACAATCAGATTTGATACACAGAAAGACATTTCATTTCAAATGGATTTTGTTAGATAAGTTTTTCTTAAACTTAGATGTTTTCCACATCAATCCAACACACCCAAATATACTAATATATAATAGATATAAAATATAATAGATACTAGACCTACAGAAGACAGTGTGATCAATATGCCAGGAACTGGAACTTTTTTAGGTGTGTTAAGAAACATTACATACATTGACTATGTTAAATTATTTGGCACATTGTTTTTTTTTTAAATTATCTTAATTTATTGAGAATAAACATGTAAAATCAGAGCCCTGTATTTTGTTGTCTGAACTCTTCACAGCCAAAGCAAAATATGAACTTTTACATTTATCTCTGCGTGATTCAGAATATGTTTTATTCATGCAGCAGCTCATAAGAAAAATAAACCTGGATACAATTTTATGCAGCGGATACCAGTGTATAATAAATAATCCAACAAGATCTTTTATTTCTAGGGAAACTCTGAACCTCGGGTTGCGAATCAATGTCGCAGCTTAATGTTGTGTCTGCTCATAAAACTGTGGGTAAACAGAGTGTGACTGACCCTCATCAGTGTATTCAAATTTCTCTTATGTTTTGGAGCCGCTCCATCCCCAGAAATCACAACTAATTACCTCCATCAGTCCAACACGAGGAATTAGTTTGCAGCATATGAATCAGAATGAGCGTCTACAGCTGTTACCTTTTCGCTTGGCAGGAATCTCTTGTTGCTCCTATTTTGCCTTGGAAATGAAAGACAAGCCCGTGGTATATTTCTCTTTTTATGGACGGCGTCAGGGGAGTTTTTAACAGAGAAATAGCGCTCGACTGGGGGTTATTTTCTTGTGATAGAGGGTAAGAAAAGGATGCAATAACAGGGCATTTGCGGCGTCTGAAGTTTTCTCCAAAGTTGTTTAAATACAAGAGGAAAATAGGAGAGAGCAGCAGCAGCAACAACAACAACAACAGAGAAATAATGGCCAACTACCTCCCCGGTTAATCCAGGGGTTTGCTTAGCAGCCAGGAAATGAACAAATACCTCTGCTTAATGGGAATAAACACCGCGGCTGGATCATGTCTTTGACTAATCAAGGTTCTTGGACAAAACCCCACGATATGAAAATGCGACTACGACAGATGTCCTCGGCTTTTCCGCGCCAGCATTCACGTGTGGCGGAGAGAGACTCATCCTCTGCCAAGCCAGGTGAGGGTTTTTATGAAGCGGCGTGCACCGGGATCACGGCGAGCCCTGACAGGTGGCGATGTGGGCAGAAAGGAAGAGGAAGACAGAGAGAGAGAGAGAGAGAGAGTACAACCGGTGGCGATGACTGGCCCATTAACGGGGGGCCGCTCGTCAGTGTCAGCGGGCTCAGCGGCGGACGGCGGGCGGCGGCAGCTCTGGAAGAACATTGTTAAAAAGGAGCAGCACTGTCAGATCTGGACATTCTCCTTAAAGTGTACGGCAGGTCACAGGGCGCATGGTTAACACCAGCAGAGGAGAATAACAAGTCCGGCGCTTTGTACAGATTGACTCTGAAGACTGTCCCAATGTGAATATCAAACCTCGACCATGACAAATAGGCAAAGAGGGCGAGGGACGAGGGGCCGGGCGAGAGCGAACCGACGGAAGGAGGTTGTGGGGCTGCGAGGGAGGAGAGGGAGAGAGAGAGAGAGGATGTGAGGAGGCAGATGGAGAGAGGTGACAGTGCAGAGAGAGGAAGAGAGAGACAGAACGGGGGAAGGGTTGTGTTTAATTAGCGGCCCTGGAGAGTGTCTTGGTTTGAGCCAAGAAGTAACATGGGATGTTCTCTAATTGGCCCCGCTCGGTGGAGAGGGAGGGAAGGAGGAGAAGCGAGGAGTGGACGAGACAGACGCGAGCAGGGGGGGAGAGGACGCGAGGGGAGCCGTGACTGGACCTTGGCCTGTTTGCGAGCTGGAAGCCTAGTTTGTTTATTCATCGCATCAATTCTTGAATATGCCACTTATTTATCTTGTGTAATTAAACTGCGTGATATATTATTACAAATTATCTCATGAAAGTTGGGACTACTTGAATTCTTTAGATGAAACTTTAGCATTTATCTTGTTTGCTGTGTTGCAGAGAAAGATGAGTAAAGAGCCGCAGCTGTGAAATTCATCTTTTCTGTGCTCCAGTGTGTTTTCTCCATTTAAACAAGGCCACATGGCGGTGTAGTGGTTTGAATCCTCATCTCATAACAAAAAAGCACTTATTTCAAGTGTGATTGGGATTTGAGGGCCTTTCTGTGTGGAGTTTGCATGTTCTCCCTTTGGACATGCGCAGTTTTCTCTGGGTTCTCTGGGTTTGCCTGGAAACTTCCTTCTGAATTGAGAGTTATTGTTCAAACCACTGTCACTGGTTGACATAACATCTGTATTGTAGTTTGTCAATATTTAAATTAAACAAGCCCCTTTTCAATAAAAATTGAAAAAGAACTTATTTAAAAAAAAATACTGATCTTTCATAGTTTTATAGTAATTTACATTCCAAATTCTACATCTTGTGATATTACAAGTTATAATGATAGAACCTAAACTGAGAGGAATGTTTAAACCAGCAACAGGGTCACATTAAGTCCGTCTCATTCCTGCATCTTTCCCATTTTGCAGTTTTGCTTGCTTGAAAGGAAAAAGCCAAATAACTTGTTCAAACAAGGTAATTATTTAAAGTGTTTGTAAATTAAAGCGACACTTGATAACTTTTCAACCTTAATAAAACATTTTAATATCTTTTGTGATGATACATCGACTTACAGCTAGTTGAATGACCCCTCTGTCACGGCCTGAGGGCGTCAGTATTGCTTTCACTTGGACTAAGCAGCTGTGAGGAGGGTGGTAGGAACCCTGCACACTATAAAACTGGAAATGTGCAGGCTGCTTTACGCCATGGTCTTTGAGGGTGGAAAAGCGGTGCAAAAACAAAGTTACGTTTACCAAAGTTAAACGTTTATTTTCAGCATCATGATATAACATTGTTTAGCCACCATTAGATTCATTACCTCGTCGCTATCCATCCTTCACACAGCCACTGGAAAAATGTAGGCGAGTTCAGTCCGACAGCATGCCACCGGGAGCAGCATTTCACGACGCCATGTGCTAGTCCTCATGGGAACTGTAGTATTCGTTCAGGCAAAACACTACCGCTTTTGTCCACTGGCGCCGCCAAAATCAATGAAAACTGAAAGTTCCATATACCCCTTTCACACTGTCCAAAAAACCCATGTAAACCTGCTAATTACCCGGGTCCTCATGGCAGTGTGAAAGTGTTCACTCGGCATTAGACCCGGGTTTTTCAACCCTGCAATCGATGCGGGTTTTTAGCGGGTCGCTACTATCGGCTTTTTAGTGGGAGGGGCGAAAGGGAGTGTGAAAGGCAGACGCGAGTCGACGCGGTAACTTACGTGATGACGTCGACGCAGCGTGGCTACGTTAGCGCGCTAGTTGCTGTTTCTGGACACAGCGTGAGATTTCCTTCGTCAAGATGACCCAGTATTGGCAAGATAGCGAGACCAGAGAGCTCCTCTGGATCCGTGGGGAAGGGGAGATTCGTCTACAGGTAACGGGGACTGTGTTCCGCTGCATTGTTTACTTTTGCTTTGCTCCGTCGCGCTGATGATGTCATCAACGCGGGACACTATCAGCGCGGGAAGATGCAGCGACGCGGCTCGCCAGCAGGCGGTTAGACGCGGGTCTGCATGCAGTGTGAAAGGACACAAAAGGCGATTATTAGCGGGTCGAAAACACGGGTTGAAAACACGGGTCGACCCGCTAGTTGCAGTGTGAAAGGGGTATAAGTGTCGCTTTAAAAGAAGTTCTGTCCATGCTTGATCAGTGCAGTCGAAAACTCATTTACCAACATTCTTTATAAACTGCTCTCGTGCTCATCAAGTTTACTCCAACACGAGGATGTTAGTGCTTTGTAACTTTAATACAATAAAATAATGATTATATTTTCACAAAGCCAAAGGTTCCATGATAGGTTGTGGAGTTTTGCTCTTAACTGTTTTTAACAAATGAAATTGTAAACTAAAAAAGAAGAGTTACAGTACAATACAAAAAAAGGTCATAATAAGGAGTTTTAATGAAATTCAAAATGAAATTCAGGCGATTGGCAAAAATCATAAATTTGTTGGCTAAAGGAATAAACTCAGCTGTATCGCACACATTTGCTTGTAGGTATCATTATATTTGGCCAGAGCAGAATTTCTAAAGACTACTTTAATATGATCAACTACTGACAGGAATAAAATTTTACTAGATAAATGTTAAAATATAAAAGCTTGTTTTATTGAAGAATGTTGTTATAAATTGTGTCTCAGTAGCTTGAAAGAATTATTCAAGAGCTTTAAGCCCTCAGATAGAAAAGCAATAGATTTGGCAAATAAATAAACCACCTTCAGAAACACACAGCTTCAGGAAAACATATTGTTGTGCACTAAGTTATGTAAGCATTTCTGCCTTCATACATTTTGCATTGTTCTGACTTTATAAAGATTGAATCGACTTTTTACTTCCAATTAAGTAAACTATAGAAGGAAAATTACTTTCCCCCGACCTCACTTTGTGTCTTTCCCACAAATGCAGCTATTGTGCCTCCATGAACAATGCCAACAATTCATTCTTTTCTCTTTTTCACTTGTACATAATAGAACAGACAACGTGAGCTTCCTGCAGCTTATTAAATAAATATGATTTTTCAAATGCATGATTCCCAATGCTCCGAGTGTCTTAAAGAAAAATGCAGTGACCGCTGGACTGTTGCAAATTTGCGCGTATTAAAGGCAGCTTGGAGTTCGAGCCGCTGACCCTGCATTCGCTGCACACGGCGCCTTCTCCTCGTTCTTCATGTTTTTCATTGCAGCTGCATTGTTTTCCAAGGGCACTTTTGAAACATAATGCTGGATTATTCCAGACAATTCAAAGTGCATGACTTGTGAGTCATTTTATGAGTCATTGATCTGAGGTTTAACCCCCTTTCACACCGGACCGTCGCAGATAGTGAAATCTAACGGTACTTGGGTTTACGAAATACGCTGGGAAATGATGCGAAATCAATACACTGCAGTCCGAAGCTGTCCGAGACTGTCCAACATGTTTTTTTTGGTGGTGGACTGGCTGGTATGAGGTTATACGTGAACAGTCAGAGGTCAATCTGCAATATACGGCGGGAAATGTGTGAGATCACTGTGGAGTCGTTCCAAAATCGTCCGAGATCCGCATGGAATTTAATCAATACACAAACACAGGTTCTTTTTCTTTTTCAACGAGAAATCGCTTCTCGTACACCTTCCTGCCATCACCTACTGCAGTCCACGGCAATCCGAAGACCTCGGTGGACAGAAAACAGCCAGAAAAACTGGTTCAAGACCATAATTGCAACTGAAGATCTATAAAATAACAGAGTTAAACATCCTCAAACAGCATGTCATCAACAGTTGTACAAGCTCCTGAATCATTAATGATTGATATTCAAATGAGGGAAAGTAACTTCAGCATCACTTTTATTCCTTCAGTTTCCTCTTTCTGTGCAAGAAAAACTGATGGTCTCCACCTGCTGGCTTTGGTACATATCCGGCATCTTATGAGCGTTCTGGTGGTTTGTCTGTTTGTGTGTTGGTAGCTCTCCGAGGTGGTTTGGTCATTCGGATTTTTGCTTTTTCTTGTGTTGGAATGAAAATAAGTTCCTGTTCTGTGTATGGTGGTGTCTTGGTGTCGTCAGTCCTGCTCTGTGCCAAACGTAACGGATTAATTCGCTATGTTTAGCTGATGTTTCAAGTGTAGGAAAATGCGCCATAATCTCTGGATTTTTGAGAGGTTCTTCAATGAAATGGATCCATGAACTAATGATTGTAAGAATTAGCACCAGGAAAAAAGCAATAATAAGCTTCACACGTGTACATGTATTATTAAAGGGATTATGTAGACCAGCAGTTAAATATACTAAAAGCAATACACAATTATCCTACTGAAATGATAAGGAACATAAGCGTTGATGTTGAGCTACAGAGAAATTTGTCTTCTGTGATTCCACTGCACAGTGCAGCCAATGACAATGTCATGTTTACACTTGAGGAACTTTGAAAAACCAATTTGCTTCCACTGAGCCACAGAGTAATTCGGAATAGGTTCATTCTGAGTTAAGTGATTCAGAATTCTAGCCAGGAGCTTGATGTTTACATGGGAAAAATAAAATCCTCTCTCACGCCGGGGTCTGTGAAGCGTTCTGATTGGACGGGGGGCGGGGGCCGTGGCTTACCGATGTCTCCCGGAAGTAAACATCGTTTTTCTCGTCTTTCTTTCTCGATTAACTTTGACGCTACAGATTTTAAGCGCCCGTCGACCCGCTCGTTTCATTATATCCAATTCTTCTACAACTGTCGTTAAATAAATCGTTTCCGTACGAGTCGAACTGCAGGACGCCATCTTGGAATATTGCGTCATCACGGCAGAGCGTGCGCACAACGACTGGAATGAGGTCGCACCTAACTTACATATAATTCCACTTCCAAAGGAGAATAAACCCGCTGCTCTATTTGGATGTAAACTTAATGCTGAATAAAGTTTTCAGACGTTCACATGGTCATTTTAGTGCGGGATTAGGATTTATTCAGATTTATAGAGGAATAAAAAGTCCCATGTAAATGCACGGGGTGAGACCACCTGCTTTCAGACTGGGTTTGTGCATCTGTCTGTGTGGAGTTTGCACTTTCTCCCAGTGTAAGTGTGAGTCTTCTCTGGTTGCACAGTCTGGAAACGTGTTTGAGGTTAATTAGTGACCCTAAAAACTGCATTTTGGTGTGAGTGTGTGTGTGACTGTCTTCATCTGAAATCAGACTGGATCGGCTCTCGTTGCTGGTCAGCGCTGATGCCCGGTACAGGAAACGGATGAATCTGATGTAGCGCAGAAATGTAAAAACATCCTTCAGTTTATTAAGACACACATTTTGCATCCCTGAGTCAATTTATGCTTTTGTTTCAACACGACATGGCGTTGCGCTAAGGCAGACAGTGCGGTCCATACAGGAATGTTTTCCCTGGTGTGGTGTGTATTAACTGTGCTGGCCTGCACCGAGCTCTGACCTTTGACACCACTGAGATGAGCCAGGACTTTTTCTCCCAGCATCAGTGTTCCAGCCTCACACATGTTTCTGGAGCTAAACCAGACCCAGACCACTGGGAATTGATAGGAAAGCATTTATAAAAAGTACTTATTGTAATCATATCCGAGAATGTAGATTAAATGATAGACGTAAGAGATCATGGGGAAAACTATTATTGGTTTGCAAAAGTGATATGTCCTCATATTGACATCTTTCACAATAATGCGCGCATGTGCTTTCGCTGCAGAGGGTCAAGGAGAAACTTGGTTGCCATGACACGCAACAAAAAGGAGAGGAGAGAAAGCTCAGAGGATATGAATAAGGGAGCAGGAGAGATGGATGAGGGGAGTGAGGAGAGGCTCCTGCCTGACAGAGATGGATGGAGTGAAGAGTCTGGCTGTACAGGGGCAGCGCTACAGAGAGAGACAATTCACAGATACACAGAGGAGATCTGGGAGAGGCTTTGGAAAAATGACAAGTCAAGAAGTTGGGGAAGGGGGGATAATGAGCAGAGACGGAGAGGAGAAAGTGTGTATCTGTGTGCAAAGGAGAGAGACAGAGGCCAAAAGGGAGACGTTGGGAGGGAAAGAGGTTTACTGAAGAGAATTTAAATAGCAGAGGAAGAGACGTGTACAGAGAAATGCAAAAATGGAAGAACTCAGAAATGCAAAAAAAATCACTGAAAACAGCTGAGGTGAAGGAGGAGTAATAAAATCAGAGGTAGAAGTGGCAAATCAGACCAGCTCAGCATGTTCATCTTCATCCACCCCATTTAGGATGGTGGCATTATTCTAACCATAGCCCCAGTCAATACCCGTGACAGCATATTGGTGATCAATCAAAGTGCCAGGACAGAATTGATCATGCTCAGTCAAATGTGACATAAACAAGGCCTCGCAATCGATACGACGTTAGTGTATTCAACCCAAGACAAACACCCTGTATCTCAATTAACTCCTCATTTCACTGGTGTGTACTTTGATAAAAGAGTCATTTATGCACACCTAAAGAAGAGCAGCGTGAAAGATGATGTGTCAGAGTAAACCACTGGGGAAAAAAAATAAACCTGAATAATAACATCTATATTGTGGCTAATATTACTGAATCAACCATATCTTTAAACGTTATATTTATCGAGAGAAGAATAAAACACGTTGCTCGATCGCTTTAATGCCATCTTTCTCACCTCGTTGTGCACAATGTGTAAAAAATACTTACAAAATATAGTATTACAATCAAGTAATATACACACGCGAGTGCCTCAGTGAATCAGCTGAGGAAGTGGAGCCAAGGAGTAAAGTTATCACCACTGCAAAACAATCAGATAATGCAGATCCACAAGAGCCGCCTTAATTATATGTAGGAGCTAGTTATGCTGTATTGACGCTATGCTGGCTGCGCAGATGTCACCATATAATGAGTCAGAACGAATCCAGGGTCAGGGGAAAGCGACACCAGGAAGTGGACCGCGCATCTCCGCGTCGAGGTCACAGCAGATACAGACCTAAAGATTTAATATCTTCATTAAAGCTCTGATCGCTGTGCAGCCTACTGGATGTAAATGAGGCTGCAGATCAATACCCAGATGTCTGGTTCAGTCGTTTTGAGAACAGGGTGACTGTGATACATGGTAAGAACCACGCTGATTCGCCAACCCCTGCTCACCCTGCGTACCTGCTACACCTGCAATTAAACGATAATGCCTCTGGGAGAGCAAGCGAGCGAGAGACCCCCGCTGCTCAAAGCACAGAGCTTCTATCACGGCTAAATGATACTCTCCCCGACCCCAGGTGTGGCTCGCCGCGGCGCTTTGGGAGCTTTTGCAGCTGTAATGCACCATTATGATATTGAACGGCCAACGGCTTCCCCTTTCTCCCGCCGCCGCCGCCCCCGATGACCTCCGCACGCACAGCAAACACACTCCCCGATTCCTCCGCCGCATCCAGCGCCGCGGCATCTAATGGGAGAGCAGCAGGGAGATTTCCAGGAGCCGAATACCCAAAGGAGAAAACAAGAATGGCTAAATTGACCAGATTACTGAGACTAATTGGCCCAATCGTGAATAACCGGCTGATTAAGGTGTGCGAGGAGATAACGAAGCACGGTGCAGAGTTGATGAGAAATGTGTGAGTCGCACTCATGAAAATCCTATGCAAAGTACACAGGAGAGGTAAATACACACACATATACACACACACACACACACACACACACACCGGCAGTACCTGGTTCCAGATAATTGAGGCTGTTAGAGTATAGCACACCAAGTTTTAATGAGATCTTTATTAAAGGTTCAGTTCACCTAAATCGTGAACACCTATTTTTCTCTCAAACCGCTGGTTGTATCTTGGCACGGCGTCAGTTTTTGTTTTTATTTAGCCTGAATGTGTGACGTGCGTCTCTGCTGTTCTCCTCGGCCAAAGCAGCAGTGACCATGCGGCCATGACTTCCAGAAATAATGGGGATTTGAGCTCGCAGCATATTCTGCCCAAGCTATGATGTGCTTTTTGTGTTGTCCTATTATATCATTTGATACAAAAAAAATTCTAGGCAAATGGATGAAATTTGTGAAGGATGATGGAAACTAGTAACTTGGAACCAGAAAATAATTTATACCCATTTTTTTTTTTTTTTTTTTTGCACTGCAGAAGACGATACAGCTACACTCCTCAAGACATTGGAGATACTCTATTCTATTCTATTCTATTCTATTCTATTCTATTCTATTCTATTCTATTCTATTCTATTCTATTCTAAGCAGCCTTTTCCCATTCAGGGTCAAAGGTGAACTGGTGCCATTCCCAGCTGACTCTGGGTGAAGGCAGCTTTCAGCCTAGGTGGATCACTTACAGGACACACACACACACACACACACACACACACACACACACACACACACACACACACACACACACACCATTGTAGGTAATTTAGATTCACTAATAACCTCAAACACATGTTTTTGTATTGTTAAAGGAAACGGGACAACTCAGTGTAAAACCACTCATGGCTGGCCAGGGATGTTCTCACAGTGTTAGAAACATGATAAAGATGAAAAAATTATAACTGTCTGAAGCTGATAAATTTAAAATTTCATCCCTGTCTTTATTTATTGCCAATGTTAATTCTGTGTACGCTACTGATATGGTTATAAAGACAAATTTAGTTGGAAAAAAAAAAGATGTTAATCATTGTCTATACTGCTCGTCTTTTGTTGTGAATGTGAGTTTTTGCTAAATAAATTGTACTTCTATGAACGTTCTCATTTGTCCATGTAGGACTTGCATCAAAGCAACTGAATCAGGTCAACTGGATTTGGTCATAAATCCACAAAGATGCTCACTGGACCAGGCTGGCTGGTCAAACTGGAGGGGTTCAGGTATTTACACTCTCTGTGTGTCATGCAGTGTTTCATTCTCACGGTGTGACTCACTGATGCTCTGTTGTGTTTTAATGACCTTCAGCACTGCTGTTCGAGGTCACTTGTGATTGACTATGACCCTAGCAAACTTCGATATGTACATTATTTAACAAGTAGTGAAATACTTTGTTTTCTTCTAAAGGCAATGATCCACAGAGGAGGAAAGAGAAAGGTGCTGAGATAAATGTCAAGATTTTTTTTTTATTAAGCATTTGAAGGATAAAAATGTGGCGAAGAGGGAAAGGGTGTGGAACAACCAGGAAGTGTTTGCTGAATTTTAAAAGCAATTCTACATTTTTACTCAATCTAGGTGGAGGACATTGTTTACCAATGCATCTAGGTATTTACAAAATCACATTATTTCAATAATTTTGTTTTATGTTGTAGCAGGAAAAAAAAAACCCTTGTGAAAAGAATCCTGATGAAAATAACAGTATATGAATAACCTTCAGTCCAGAACCCCTGCTCAGCCTCCTCATACTTCCTGTGCAGGATGAGGATGCTGCCTTCTTCCTTGGAGAGAATGTCCTCCCCGCCCCCTGCTGAGAAAAGCAAAAAGAAGTATGTTCCTGTTCACAACAATTTCTGGGGATAAGCTGGACTTTGATTCTGCGGACTGATACCTGCAACCCTGGACAGATAAGACCAGAAATGTCTCCATGGTTACAAAAGATAAGGTATTCATCAGAGAGAAACCACCTCTGGTATCTGGGGTGCGTTGACCCTTTAATGTAACATTAAAGTCAGCTGTTATGTTCTGAAGGTTGACGTACAGCCAATAAATTATTAATTGAATAGATGTTGGAGGCGAGCGGAGGGAAAGGACTGTTTCCTTGCGCTTAAGGCCTCCATCGCTTCAGCGCTCCTTCACTCCACGAGCCATCCCTCCATCACAGGGTGCGCGAGGGGAACGGACAGCGCTGCCTGGAGCCAGCGGAGCGGTAGAGCGCACAGAGGAGAGAGAGAGAGGGAGGGAGGGAGAGAGGAAAGAGCAGGTGCGAAAGAGAGGGGAACAGAATGAGGGAGCATTAGAGCCAGAGAGAGACCCAGACGTTAGCCGGAGAAGCCGCCCCGTCCTCCGGTTATCCTCCATCACCCTGCCCGTGCTCCCTCCATCCGCCGCGACTCTCTTCATGGCCCTTTGGCTCCGTGACCTCCGTGTCGGCTGCCATTTCTCAGCCCGGCCCTGTCACTCCCCCCCCCCACCTCCTCCCCGTTCACATGCCGCCCCGCAACCGGAGGGTCGAGTGTCGTCAGCGGACCTTGAACCACACACCATTGTTGTAAGACAGAGCAGATTCTGTGACGGACTGAATCTGACAGTTGAGCCGCTGACCTTTGGTCCGAAGGCGACAGACAGAGACCGGCAGCAGGAGCAGCAGCCTCCGTGCACACATGGGTACTGCATGCATACACAAACACACCCAGGAAGGAAAAAAAAAAAACCCAAAACAGAACACACACTCCCACTTCACTGGGAGAGGGTAAGTTCATAATAAAAACCTTGATGCTTGGAAGTTTCTCTCTCGCGGTGCCTTATCAGAAATAGCCTAAATATAAATAATATCACACACACAAATATGTGTTGCTCCTCAGGGGAAATCAGGACATCATTACGAAGAGTCAGGAGGAATAATCACAGTAAAATGTTGGATGAGATGTGTGTAACCTGTCAGAACGTGCAGAGGAAGGTTTTGTTTCCAGTGTGTGAACTGGTGATATTAACAAAATGATAATAAATCCGGGCTGTCGCATTTTGTGACAAAAAGTACTGTTTATTATTCATTTATTTTTAGCAAATGCAAATCTCTATTATCAGCTCAGACTGTTTCCACAGTCCTTTGTGTGTTTTCCAGTCGGGGGTTCCAACAGCATTTTATACACAGTATTTTATCAATGCTCTCTTGTATCCTCACGCCACTCGCTCACTGCATCCACGAACATCCTCGCTCTCTTTCCTCTTCGCTTGCCCGGCAGCTGCAGCCTGAGCCTCCTGGTCCCGACTCAGTCTCTACATCGCTCTCACCACATGATGGATGCCGTACATTATGATCTTGTCACTTCACCGGTTATTCAGTTACTGACCACTCAATCACATTTATATTCAACGAAACCAATAGATATAATTGTGTTGGATATAATGCTATAACAGTGGTCAGCACTAAATATGGAGGTTTGGTTGTGGTGCGTGCTGAGGCTGCATGTTCTTTCTGCTCCTGCGGGGGTTTTCTAGTAGACGAGCTTGTTAGGTCTGTCTGTGTTGCTCTGTGATTAAGTGGTGACCAGTCTGGGGCGTACAACGCTCTTCACACAGTGTCAGCTGGGAGAGGCTCCAGCGCCTCAGTTTGGATAAAGTGTGTGTAGAAGATTGATGGACAGAACTGCGACCTAAAACACAGATTTTTTTTTTTTTTATTCTCAATTCTTGTCTCACAAATATTTGGAGGCGTGTTTTCTAAAGGAGTAAAAAATGCTTCCTCCCAAATGCTTTGGTTTGGCAAACGACATAGGAACAGTGACATAAACACATGGTAATTGACAATAAATGGTAACGATCGCGTTGCCGTGACAACGGATCATTGATCCGGTTGAATTCTCCAGACATTAATCCCTGTCCGTACGCTGTGATCACAGTAGTTAAAGCTACCAGTGTAAAAGTGATGACCACAGAGGCAGCTGTGTCCAGTGATGAAATTTAACCTCCCCTGTCATCTCTACATCTCGGAATGTGAACATGGAGACGGAAAGTACAGCTAGCTTGTGAACTACAGGCCTCAGATGATGGGGGTGTTAACTCGCTGTGGTGAGAGGAGAACCTCTGATCTGATGCATGGTGGCTTCTATCAAATGACCTTTGCTTGTTTATAGTTCCTGCTTTAGTTTCATCCATGTTTTGTTTGGGAGTCAGACGTCAACTGAACCTCAAACACGAAGAACTCATAAAAAGTAGGTCTTGCTCAGGACAACCTTTGCCATTTAATAGTATTTGATCGGCCCCAACCAGATCGGTGGGAACAGACCAAATGTCATAAGACATTCACACCTGTGGGCGATTTTAACCACAAATTCATCATAGTGCATGTTTTTGGACTGTGGGAGGGAACCAGAATAATTGGAACACATCTCACGGAGAACATGCAAACTTAATGCAAACAAAGCCCTCTTTCGATGGAACCAAATGAGCATCTAATTTTGTACAGCGTAATTTGATTATCCGTATGATTTTAGTGATCTTGTTGCACGAGCACTGCAGTCACAGATCATTTGTCTTTGTTGTTGCATGAAATGTTTCTGAAGTACAGTAATAAATAATTGGAATAAAACTGATCATAAATGAATAAAACTGTATTAATATTTGATTTCTAAAGTACTGTATCTGTCTTTTCTCATGATGTAGCCGGGTCACTAATTATCTGTGTTGACAGTAACCCAGTTCTGGAGGAAGACGATGAGGCCCGTCTCCATCCTGACCTCATTAGTTATTTGGAGTTCGTCGTTTGATTCCCCAAGAAAATAGCAACATCGCGCCTACTAAATGAACCACTGAGAATTCAACCATGCCAAAACAGGTAATGCTAATAAAAGAAATCTCGTACAGTTTAATTCGCATCAACAATACATTTGATGTGTTTTTCCTTAAATATGTCAAGTATTTACTGTATCGAGCAAAAAGAAGCTCACCGTGATAGAAAGAGACATAAAAGCCAGTGGATAAAAAGCTTAACATCTTAACTACAGTGCTTTCCGTTAAATAACCATTTTGTTTTTGTAAATGTCAGGACAGGTTGTATAATCCCTGTAGAGTCATGACACTGGCTCCTCTCGCACCGCGCTGCGCCAGCACTGGCTCAAGTGAATATGGAAATCACCGGGATTGGAGGTAAAAGGTTTTCCTGTCACAGCGGCGTTGTGTGAGTTAAGGCTGAAGCGGTCCCTGAGGCATTTTTCCCCCCTCCGGCAGTCATCTCTTCTGTTTCCATCAATTCGCTCTCCTTCTCCTCAGTCACTCTCTATCTTTCCCTCTATTTTGCCAACTGCATTTCACCTTCATTGCCTCCCATCTTTTAAAACGCTCCACCTCTGAGTCCAATTCTACGGTCTGGTTCATAATCTGTCTCTTTATCTAGCTTTTTTTTTTTTTTTTTTTTTTTTTTTTTTTTGGTGACACACACACAGACCCACACACCTCAGCCTCTTTGCCATGTTGTCAATCTCCTAAAAGCCTTTTTTTCTTCCCTGCTAACAGAATAGCCTGCGTCCACTCTTTGTCTCTCGCCTTTCTTATTTTACCTTCTGTCTCCCTCGGTGGGCCCGGCTGCTGACTCTCTCCCCTTCCCTCCCCTCCCCTCTCCGGCTCGCTTGCAGTGTTTATTTAAGCAGTTTCACAGTCACTGCGCTCTGCTCCGACTGTGCCCGTCCACCGGCCCTCCCCTCCCCTCCCCTCCCTCCATCTCTCACGGACACACTTTGTGTTTCTGCCTCTGCATCTCTGTACCCGTGTCTTTATTGTTGCGCACTTCTTCATCCCTTCATCCCTCTTTTTTCCTTTCACTCGTCCTCCCGGTGCCTCCTGCTTCTTTTAGACATTCACAGATGCAGATTTGCCTTAAAGACACCACCACAGCCCCCCCTCCCCTCCCACTGCTGGAGCTTTCTAGATCTGAGAGGAGCCAGCAGCGGAAAACTGGGCCAGATGGAGATTGGTCCGGGAAGGAGAATACATATATATATATATATATATATATATATATATATATTAAGGCTGTGACTTTAACGCGTTAGTTACGATTAATTAATTACAGAAATTTTAACGCGATAAAAAAATTATCGCAAATTGTCGCGGAACGTTTGTCACCGGACGAGTTTCACCCGGACATATTTCGCTGTGACACCACAACGAAACAGCTCCCGACTTGGTGACTTTCTCGTTAAATCTGGCGACTTTCCAAAGCCTCCTGCCGACTTTTTTTGTCAAAAGCGACTAGCAACAAATTTAGCGACTTTTTCTGGTGCTCTGGAGACGTGACAGGACGTCTCGTTCTGCAGCTGCTGTCCTCAATGAGCTGCGGTGCTGCGTGAGCCCCTCCCCCGTCCCAAAGCTCTCACAGGCGGCCAGTCTCACACAGCGCCCCCTGCTGCAGTCAGAGCAGAGAGCAGACCCACACCACTCCTCCACACTTCAAATGAATCGCGTGTGCGCAAATACGCCACTGCTCACTTGCTGACAAACCAAGAATAAACAGAAGAAAATTCATTTGTAGTTCTAAACATATTTAGGGTGTTTTTTTAACTCACATTTTGCTTCTCCCATGACGTTATTCCTCTCTCCTACAGCGTCCATTACAATTACATGCAAATTGCAAATTAGGTAACGACCTCATCTTGCAACTTCTGGCGACTTTTAGGACAGCCAATAGGGACTTTCCTTACTGGGGAGTTGGCAACACTGCTCCCGACGACAGCGCACTACTTGGTCTCGTGCACAGAAAATTTAGATTTAAAAAGCCAGCGGATGGCAGCGTGGATAAAACCAAAGCTGTATGCATATTGTGCAGCAAAGAATTTGCATACCATCGCAGCACATCGAGCCTGCTATATCATCTGAATGCTAAGCCTGTCGCAGCAGCGGCCAACACGCAAGCCTCGCATACAGCGAGAGCTGAAGAGGATGTCACTCCGACTACTTCAAGGACCCTCGCCCAGCCCAACAAAAGTTGCACTAATCAATGTGTATTGGTTTATTGGTCTTGGTTAAATTCCTCCTTCCCTGCTGAAAAAATGAACAGTGTTTTGTTGCTTAAGCTTATGTATCACTATATTGATTCACTATACCAAAATCCATTAGAAAAAGAAAGGTTCTCACTGATCTCGGGTCAAATATCGATATGCGATTAATTGAGATTAATTAATTACAAAGGCCCTAATTAATTAGATTAATTTTTTTAATCGAGTCCCACCCCTAATATATATATATATATATATATATATATATATATATATATATATATATATATTTGCACTTAGACTCTCTCAACGACATGTAATTGTTAAATAAAAGGGAGATATTCCCAGGCAGCTCTTAATTATCAGAAAAGATGGATGCACTCGATGGGCAATTTAATAACGTGGAGAGGGCAGGGACCGTCGTATCTCGCTAATGTTTGAATAGACATTAAGCCCATTCATTTTCAGTCTAGTATTCATTTTTCTTGCATTAAAGATAGCTACATAAGTTTTAAGCTTTAGTGGTCTTGTCTTTTTCATTTTTGGATTTTTGAAATCACGTATTTGATAAAACCATTTATAATTTAATACCTCCGAAGAGAAATAAGGATTTCGCTCCTGGAAAGCATAACAATTTTATCTTTGAAATAATAACGTGTAAAATAAGTTACTACAGTGTCCCAATTTGGAAAAGTCAAGAAACTGCCTCCACAAGTTATATTCTCTGTACTGTCACGAAATCAAGCTGTAATTACACCCTGTACTTTTATTTCATTAACGGATTATATAAATACTGGGTAGGTCCATAATGTCCCTGCTTGATGTCTTCTCACTGATGTCAGTCTCAGTTTACATTTCTCACTTCCAAAGCTGCATCAGAGCCGTATTATATTGCAGCTCATCCAAATTTATGCCGCGTCTCTGATCACACACTTCCACACTTACAGCTGCTATTTCTGCATAAGTGTGCTTGCGCTGTCAACGAAATCAAAATGTCACATTGTTAGTGTGTGTGTGTGTGTGTGTGTGCGCACACTAGTGAGAAAGTTGAGTGTGAGACAGTGAAGAGTTGGTGCGTCTATCGGCGGCCATCTTGGTTTGATTGCACATGGGGAGGAAGCTTCAGTTACTGTGCAGCCAGATGCTCAAACTATAAGTTATTACTGCGTTATTAGCACCAATAATGATGCACTCTGAACATCACCTGGAATACAGTCATTGTAATGGAGAAATGTTGGATAAATTAAAATGATGTGAAGCGTGTGAAGCGGCAGGGATGAGGATTAGCACCTCCAAATCCGAGGCCATGGTCCTCGACCGGAGGAAGGTGGCTTGCCCCCTCCAGGTTGGTGGAGAGACCCTAGCCCAAGTGGAGGAGTTCAAGTATCTTGGGGTCTTGTTCACGAGTGGGGGACGGATGGAGCGTGAGATTGACAGGCGGATCGGTGCAGCGGCTGCAGTGATGCGGTCGTTGTATCGGTCCGTCGTGGTGAAGAAGGAGCTGAGCCGAAAGGCGAAGCTCTCGATTTACCGGTCAATCTACGTTCCCACCCTCACCTATGGTCATGAGCTTTGGGTCATGACCGAAAGGACAAGATCCCGGATACAAGCGGCCGAAATGAGCTTCCTCCGTAGGGTGGCTGGGCGCTCCCTTAGAGATAGGGTGAGGAGCTCAGTCACCAGGGAGGAGCTCGGAGTAGAGCCGCTACTCCTCCACATCGAGAGGAACCAGCTGAGGTGGCTCGGACATCTGTTTAGGATGCCTCCTGGACGCCTCCCTCGGGAGGTGTTCCGGGCATGTCCCACTGGGAGGAGACCCCGGGGAAGACCCAGGACACGCTGGAGAGACTATGTCTCTCGGCTGGCCTGGGAACGCCTCGGGATCCTCCCAGAGGAGCTGGAGGAAGTGTCTGGGGACAGGGAAGTCTGGGCATCCCTGCTGAGACTGCTGCCCCCGCGACCCGGCCCCGGATAAGCGGTAGAAAATGGATGGATGGATGGATGGATGGATAACAATTATAAGCCATATGTTCTGCAAATCACAAGAAATGTTTCTGTCTAATATACAAATAATAAGCCATTAATAAACTGTATTTGCATTTTGGGGGATATAAAAGGGAATCTGGGATTAAACTAAGGATTATTAGGCTAAAAGCTTACATGTTGGTCCTCTTGTGTGGCCAGTGGCAGGAGAACTTTCCTCTCCAAGTGGATCTGAGATAACGTCACAGTCTTTAAAAGCACGTCAGTGAAAAAAGCTCAGTTCATTTTCCCACATGTAATGTTTTATAACATGTGTCTGACGAGATTGTGTTTATGCAGCTAATGGAAACAAAGCGGTGTGTTTATTATGTCACACTCACACTGTTCAACTGGGACGCTATTCTCCTGTTTGACAGTCACTGGCAGACCTCAGACATCGCCACAGGACAGGATCTGATGCTCAGGCCTTGTTTTGCTACGGCGCTACTTCAAGAACACTAACCAGGTGTTTCTTCATGGGAGTTTGTCTTTCTCACCAACAAACTTTTAACTTTGGAGGATCATAAAACTCAGAAAGCCCACCAGACTTGGCTCCTGTGTCTCCATGTGCTGCTCAGTGTCCATAAACAGCCGCAGTGAAGTGTCTGCGCTGCCAGGCTGCACACCTCCATTTCCACAGGACGGCCGCCATCGCTGCTGTCTGGGTGCAGTGTGGAACACTACATGGGCTTATTCCAGCATGAAAAACAGATGGCGACTGTTAATGTTGCGATGAAATTAGATGATTGTTGAATGTTTGTGTCCATTCAAACACCACGAGTTTGTTCGGCCGCACTGTAAACACACACACACACACACACAACAGTTGTTCCATTTCCGCCTAAATAAGCTTTCAAGGATTGTTTTTTAGCTACGTGTGGTTATTATAGGACATTCTGGCCTTTCCTACACCCGTCAGCTTGCTCTGCTGAAGAGTTTTGGAAACAGCAGAAATTAATCAGACGCTCTGGATTGATTTATTCAAACATTCAGTCGTTCATTCATCAGATCGGATTTGGTATTGTAATTCATTACTGCAACACGCACGTGCACGCCGCCGCTGAACGCCCTACATCGCTCACAGCTCCACCGACAGCTACGACACTGTGTAGTTCTATAGAATCAGCTGTGTTTTGCGTTCCCTTCGCTCCCAACACTACCCGGGAGCCCTGTGAGTCTGGGGAGCCGCGCCGTCGATGACAGTAATATATTCCGGCCCTCCCTGCAGGCCTCCGTGGACCCGGCTCCCTTCCTCTCCTCGGCCTCCTGGGACTTCCCGACGCGGTGGGAGCCGAGGCCTGTTGCCTGCCTCCCCACCCATCCTCTCACAACGCGTTTCCTCCCCTGTTGATTCGATCTTTCCTGCTTTTATTACAGGTTAATATCTTCTCTCCCACACCCAGGAACAGGATTGGACAAGCTGTGAGAGCGGAGGATGTGGTGCAATATAGTTTAATAAAACTGAAATGCAGATTATGCGCTATAGACTTGAATAATGCTGAGATTACATTTCTGCTTCAAAAATTGGATTATGTGACAATAGTATGATTTGGATTATGAAGCCCCGCAAATTGGATCAGGCTTCTTTTTTCATCACCGTCTCATGTGAGACAAATGTGACGTCCATGCAAGAAGAAGCGACTTGAAGCAGGTTTAATGTCACATAGATTCAGTTACAATCCCAATAAGGATACATTACATTCCCTTTGTTTGAAACTTTTAACATTCATGTCACTGTCACAGGATCTTTCTTTGTCTTTTCTGTTTAGCGCTCATTACAGCGTTTTTCAGATGTTTTCTGGCTTCTGCTGAGTTTGTTGATTCTTTTGGATTAATTTTTCCTCCTAAGTCCAGTCAGCTGTGTTGAACGTTGAAAGCAGCGCTCTCTCTTGTGTTGTGGTTCCCTGGTCCGCATCAAAGTTTGCCTAATTAACTCCGGTCTTATACTCACATATTTATTTATTTCATTTTGTCATATTTATTTATTTTTGCACTGGTGCTGAGGAGGAGATGCGAACAAAGCAGATGACGGATTATTGTTGTGACATAACTTCTGTAATAAGTCTGTCTGCTGGGCTGCATGCGGGATATTCTGGTGGTGGACGCTCTCACCTCACTGCAGAGAATCCCCGCTTTGAGTCTGTTCTTTTGAGTCTTTCTGTTTAGAAATTGCAATAGAAATGCTGACTTTATTGAGAAAGTGCTGTAAAATTCACAAGCGTGAGCTCTAAATGAGCCAAAATGCAGCGAAAGTTTTCCGTTTCCACTTGAAAACATCCGTGTTGTAAACAACTTCAGTAGGTGTGCGACGGATTTGCATCCTGTTCGGGTTGGATCCTGCTTTTGACCGCTGGGATCGACTCCAGAACCCACCGAGACAGATAAAGCAGAGAAGACAGCGAGTTTACGAGCAGAGGTTTCGTCAGCGTCTTAAAATGTGTGTAAACAAAAATCTCTCCGCTGTACAGACCCGTTAGGGTCTGCAGCAAAAACACGGCGCCTCTGAAGCTCGTCGAGTCCTGCGTTTGGTTTGTTTTGGGATCAAACACCAACCCAACTTCAAACAACGCTAAGAACAATAGAAAACCGGTTCCTGTGTGGTAAGTACACTTTTTGGATGGAACCGTTCATAATCTCATAAATGGACAATAACTATAAGGTGGGCCTGTGAGCCAGTGAATCCTCACAACCAGTGTTACCTGTTAAACCTGACTCCTCTCAGAGCTAAATTCAGTTCAAACACATTTTGTGCTTTTAAAAAATACCTTTATCAAGCCTGAGATGCTCTGATATCACATCAAAAGTGAAGTTTTGGTTAGCATACAGAAAATGTATCAACATTATCTCTGGACTGTAATTGAATGCAACAATAATAAACATTTTTTTTACTAGACTGTAAATGAGGCTGGAGCACTCAGTTCATGACTGAGTCAGAGCATAATTTGACCTTTTTCCCGCCATAATCAGACGATCAGTGACCTTAATGTTTTGTCTGATTTACCCTGTTACAGACCGGCCCTGCCTTCGGCTTCGTTGTCAGGCGCAGTTGTTGGATTAATATATTTGTAACCAGACGCACACCGGGAGACGTGAGAAGTTGTCGCAGTTTCCTCCAATCAGTTGTCACTCAGGCGTCAAAATGATACATTTGCTGAATGAAGAGGGCTCGCTAAATTTTTTCACCATCACCTAATCTGATTCACGTCTTTGTTTGTTTGATCAGGTGTACTATAAAGCTGTGGGAGTCGCCATCTGTTGTCTGTGTTAAATGTTACTATGGTAACTGACCTTAACAAGGCATTATTCATTGGCTAAGGGAGCTATCTGTGTTTACCTGTCCACACACACACACACACACACACACACACCGGTCTCATTTCCATTCAGCTCTGCTGTGCACCACAAATTGAAATTCACTCTCATTAGTGCATTGCTTGTCAATCTCAAACACTGACAATTTGAATGAAGCTACAGATGCACAGCGGGGCGAGCCGAGGAGGAAAAACAAAACAGAAAACAAACATCGCAACAAGCTCGATACTCCAAAGCAAATCTATTTAATCTTTCTGTCAGGCGGTCTTGATGCTTGGCGTGTCTGCTGTGACATGATCGGCTGTGGCTGCCAACAGTTTGTAAGACGAGCGCGAACAAAGAAGGACCGCTGATGGTTTCAGTTGTTCGCTGCAATTGTGCACACAAGCAGATGGCCCGCTCAGATCCACGTTAACCGAAGAACAAATGTTTGCACAGAAGAGAAGTCATAAGAAGAGTAATGGCAGCGTCTTTCTCTCTGCTCTTATTTAATATCTCTGTGTTCTCTCGCTGTCCCTGTGTTTGTCCTCTAAATCGAATTATCTCATTGACACACTGATAAAAAAAAACTATCTCAGATACACACTCTTCTGCGTAAACAAAGGTTACGGGGCGTGCACACACACACACACACACACACACACACACACACACACACACACACTCACTCACACAGTATGAGGAGGACGTGCGTGCACAGATGCCATCAAACATATCTACAGGCGAACTCGATATCTCGGGTAAATCTGTTTGGCACAAGTTGAGTCTGGCAGTGTTTCTCCTCCACAGCAAACCACACTGAAACTAATGAGTTCATCTCTTCCACTCCCTCCTGCTCCTCTACTCACATTTGCACTCTCCGTCTCTCTCTTTTCCTCCTTAGCCTTGGCCTCCGAGTCGATCGGTCTCCCTCGTGCTTCCTCCTCCTCCTCCTCCTCCTCCTCCTCCCCCTAATGTCTCGGCGAGTTCAGCTGTTTCTCTCTCTCTCTCTCTTTCACCCTCCTCCATTGTCTCTCTTGGACATCCTCTCTTTACCTGTACAGATGGTTTCGGTGGCTCCTCTGAGTCTTAATTATTCCGTCAATTACTGTGGGAAAATGTGCAATTAAAGTGGACAGTCATTCCGGGCTACGTGGCTCCATATTTATTAGGCTTACACCTGATTTCGGAGGCCTGGGAGGCTTTTTTCAGTGCTCTGTGCCATATTTTGTGTCACCTCCAGGTATGTGTGAGAGACATCTTGAGGGAATTAGCATATTTTATTTGCCTAATCTGTTCCACAGTAGGGACTTACACTAATGGATGGAGCAGCATTTTAAACACGTGGACTGTACATTGTAAAATTAGATGACGTACCTTGAGAAAGATGTTTCTTTCTTTGTAATGGTATTGATCTGCTGCCTGACGTGCTTATCTCAATCAAATGCGTTGCGTTCATTGCAGCTCTCACAGCGACCTGCAGAGAAAATTTCCCCGGATTTAACCGCGGGCCGCCAAAACGCACGCCGTGACGCAACCGAGCAGTTCCGTGCTGCGCTAATCCGTCGGAGTACTGATCTGGCCCAACCTCCGGGTCCGAGACACTCCCTCCGCTCTTCATTACCGGGTCTTAATCCTGACAGCGACACTCCACACACACCGGGCGGCGAGGAGACGGATGAACAACAGGAGACCTGCTCATTCGCCAGAAGCCCAAAGCAAATACCGGACCTGCCGCTGGATGTGATGCTGACAGCCAAAGCATGACTGTGTGTGTGTGACTGTGTGTGTGTGTGTGTGTGTGTGTGTGTGTGTGTGTGGTGACAGTGAGAATGATAAATGTGGGATGTATTTAAGTCGACCTGTATGACAAGCAGGAGGCCAATCTGCATTAGAATCCACCGTAATGACGCCGAGAGAGCGAGACAGACGGGGAGAAGGGAAAACGGGGGGAAAAATGTGAAGAGGATGCTCCGCTGATGAGGAAAGTGAGGAAGAGAAGGAGGCAAGAGGAGTTTTGTGCAAAAAGAAAAGCGTCAGAAGAGGAAGCTGAAGAGAGCAGCAAATAAAAAAAAGAGGGTGAGGGAAGTGGGAGGAAGGGAAAGAAAGAGGGGGAATATGAGTGAAAGATTAATAGGGAGACGACGGAGATGGAGGATGGCGGTGGAATAGAGTGAAGGGCCCGTGGCGCCACTCTAAGTCGTCCCGACCAATGAGGACCTGGATGCTGAGAGGGCTTGTTCACAGCAGGCAGCTGCGAGCGCGTCGTTCTGAAGGCCCTCTCACATCCCTCTCCTCCACGTCTTCCTGCTTTCCTGCCCCCTCTCGCTTATTGCACGTCACGTATTATGAATGTCTATTTCACGACTTGCATTTTTTGGTTGGTTTGTTTGCTGCTTTCAGGGAAGCTGCAGTCTGAGGTTGTAAATGAGAATCCAGATCATAGCAGGAGGATTGTTCTTTTTTTTTTTTTTAAGGTTAATTAAAGGAAAGAATATTATAAAATTCCTCTTCCTTTCCCCGTGTCGCGTGGCGGTAAACATACATACTGAAATTAGGCAGAAGCCTCCTCGTCGGACTCATTAATGAGAAGATATGAAGTAAAGCTGAAGCAGCCCAGCACGGGCTGCGAATACATTTCTTTCTGTCTGGAAGGGAAAATCAAGTTTCAAGGCTTTACAATTTAACGTTGAGGGACATTAAGCCGCTGATGGAAAACAAAATGGGTCTATCTACATAACGAGGCCGGCGAGCGTATCTACAAGACGCAGTCTCTTGTCTTTGGAGCTAACTTCAGTCTCATCACACTGACTGACAGGCTGACAGGGACCAGACCGCTCCGGTTCACCGCCGTGTCAACTACCCGGTCCAGACAATCTCCCCATTGAAGTTCAATAATGGAGTACAGAGGGAAAACGTATCGCACGCTGATAATTCTCAGTTAATGGGAAGTGAGAAGAACAACAGGGAACCTTATCAGGCGCGTGATGTAATGTTTACCGGCTTTATAATTAATTATGAAAATTAGCCAAAGCGGTAGGCACACTGAGAAGTGAAATCAGATCTTTACGCTTATCGCAGCCTTGCAGCTCTCGCAGTGCGCTGTTTGAATGGCATCTCGCACAGAATGCTCGGTCCCACACACTGTCCCTCACAAGCCTACACACACAGCGCGTGCAGACACGCTTTACCTTTGCATGCATTTCAACAAAACCGCAAAAATAGCTGAACGTTCACGCTCAACAACTTCACAAATTGACATTGAAATATGAAAGAAAGCAACGCCCGGGAAAAGCAAAAGGTTATTGATTAGTTTTACAGTTTGAAAGCATAAAGAAAATCAGATTACGTGGCTTTGATCGTGAAGAGATCAGTGAGTTCTCCTCCAAACGTAAGCTGGCCTGATCTATATTTGTCAGCATCGATCTGGAAAAAGACGATGAACCGAACATCCTATACACACAGAAACTCCAACAAGCAATTACTCCAGTGGCTGACATGGCATTTCTGTGGTGATAGTTTATCCAAAAAAAACACAAGTTCTTTTGTATTCTGTGGACAATCGGCCTCAGTGCGAAGTCGCACAGGAGAGGTTTTTCTGGAAGTGGAGGGAAAAAAAAAAAAACAAACCTCTGCAGTCTGTTGAGGATATGGATATGTGGGCCATAGGTGACAGAATATAGTAGTTCCTCCGTCGCAGTGTCATTGTTTTCGGTTTGTAGTGCTTATTAAATGCGGAGAACTGTTGGAGGGAATCGCCTTTCTCTTCAGTCTCAATTATTCAGCAGGTAAAGTTCGTCCCTGCAGGACGGAGGAGAGGAGCAACAGGCAGAATCCAATATTCCACCTTGGAAGGCAACCCGCTCTGCTCCTGTCATCTCCAGCCGGATTAGGGAACAGGATATTTTCGGATATAAGAGAGAGGGAGCAGAGGCTGCACTGCCAAGTTCCCCCCACCTCCTCCCTCTGGACTTGTGGCGAGAGAAGTAGTGCAAAAGAGAAACACGGACAAGACAGGAGTTTCTTTTTTCCTCCTGCAACTTTGGATCAAAGGAGGTTGAGCCAAGAGAGTTGAGGTGTCCGTGGGGAAAGACGGGATTAGCTGGATTAGCCCAAACACACCGGAGCCACGACCAGACCCGACTGGGCCGATAGTGAAACACTGGCTGGCGGATGAGAGCGCAGAGGCCAGGTGACTGGAGCCCAGCATTGTCTCGACCAAAGACTGGATGCAGCTCCGAGAAGTGCCGCAGCCACTGCTTACCTCCCACATGTGTTTGTTTATCGATGATAAAAGGGACAAGCTCTCGCTGTCAGGTGCAATGAATTCTAGTTTGGGTCCTTAAGAAGGTCTTTCACCTCCTCTTCTTCAGAGACTTTGCAGCTTTCAGCTTCGCTGCTTTTCGCAGGCTTTTGCTCACACGGCGGTAGGAATTTGCATTTTCACGAGCTGCTCCTCAACCGATGATGAAGAGACTGCTACTAATAACTGCTTTAATGGGAATATATGCAAAAAATGAATAATGAATGAATAAATAAAGAAGGTGTAGCCTGAATATTCACCGATATTTCACTGGGTTGATCAGCCTTGTGAGACCACCTTAATGATACAGTGGCCATGAATCCCACACTCCTCCAATTTAACACAATGTTCTCCTCTCAGGACATTAAATTTTCTCTTTTATTACTTCTCCTCTGTGCATTATGTATATTTTCTTTAACACTAGAATTTACCGTGCAGACACTCTGCAGCTGGAATAATCCCCATAAGTCCTCTCCAGCAGCACTTGTGCTGCACGGCGCTGAAGTTAAGCGCAGTATATCCATATGCACCTTGTGCGACGCGGTTTCCACATTCATTCCTCCGCAGGACGCCGCAAGGGTTCCCTACAGAACAGATTCCCTGTGTTTCTGCAGCAGATATCACAGAAATGCTCGATAACGAAAGGGAACGAAACATAGAGTGGCAAAGAGGAGACGAGAGCGGGGGGGGGAAAAAAAAGAAAAAGAGGAGGAGAGCGCTGAGAAGATGGGAGGAGAGCAATTAAAGGAGTGCGGGAGACACCCATAGAGGGAGAGTGAGAAAGACAGAGATGTGAAACTGTGAAAAGGGAGGGGGGGATTGCATGTTATTAGCCATGCTGGTGTCACATTACAGCACCATGGAGTTTGTAAAGTGGCAAGATAACTCTCACCTGAGGCCGTGTGCCGCTGCCATCACTCACAAGGACAGTCATGCAGTGAGACTAATGCTGTTGTGCCTACTGTTACAACTCTGTGTGTGTGTGTGTGTGTGTGGGAGAGTGTGTGTGTGTGTGTGTGCGCGCGCGCGCCCCCATCTGCATTCATCTCTGTCTAAATCATTCACAATGTGTCCACGTGCGTGCGAATAAATGTGAGTCAATGGCCAAAACTACAAAGGTAGAGCCGCCGCCGGCGGGCCTCAGCTGGGCCGGAGGGGTGGAGCGGCAGCTTCTCGGGCCGTGATTAATTCTCCGGTCCGCGTGGCGTCCGAAGAGTCAAGCGTGCCTTGTTATTTATCTGCACCCCGGTTAGTCCCTCACAGGGCTCCCCTCTTTGGTCTCCCGACACGAGACCGCGGTCTTATTGTGGCTCGCCGGCGCCTTATCTGCAGTCGTGTCAGGAAAGACCGAGGGAGAGGAGGAGGAGGAGGAGGTGGAAGCAGGAAAGGGCAGCAAGGGGCAAATCTTTAGCAGGATTGTCTTTGCTGTAGCTCTGCAAAGACAGATGGAAGGTAAAAGAAGACGGGCTTCATCCCTCGGCTCAGACGCTCATGGTTCACGGAAACCGTCCTACTGGACGACAGGAATGATCCTACACTCCACATCGGTCAGCTACATGCATGTCAAGGGCGGCACGTTGAAATTTACAAGTGCAGGCGAGTTGTTTAGCTCCACCTCGCATACATTCTCCTTCATGACTCCGTGTTGTTTCTGCGCCCCGTGTTTCTTTCGCGTGTTTGTGTGTAAGTGCACGTGTGACGGAGGCACGGCCACAGGGGAGGTGAGGAGAGACAAACAGAGAATGGCTGCTGGTTACAGCACACGAGAAAACATTACGCTTCAGCGGCAGCGCCTCAGCGATGAAAGAACAACAGCGGCAAACACAACTGCAGCCGTGCACACATACACACACACACACACACACCTGCTAATCACCATGTGCAATCACACAGCTAAAGGGTAATTGCACAGAGTGGGTAAGTGCTGTAGCTACAGTATGTGAAGCACGTACTGTTACAGGAAAAATGACCTCTACGTTCCATGTTGGCTCGCACCTTTTTCTTTTTCTTTTTTTTTTTTTTTTTTTTTGTCTTTTCTCTGCACAGCATTATCACCCAGCCGCCGTAGTAAAGGTGCGCTTTAACTGCTCGTGATTTTGCACAGCGAGCCTCGGAGCACCCTGGAAGCTGCTCACAGTAAAAAAGCAGAGGATGGAATCGCTCCCTCAGCAGGCCGAAACTACAGACCAATCACAGAATTATGGAGCCCCTGGGAGCATGACCTGTTTTTAAAGAAAAGCGATGGGTGTGAGCATCCAAGATTTTCCTCAGTTTTTTTTTTTTTTTTCCAGACAACCTTTGAGTCAGTCCTACTTTAAAAAAAAAAAAAAAAAAATGACACCCAGCCTCATTCAGTGTGCTCCTTTGCAGGCTTTCTCTTTATAATAATAACTCCATTCCAGTGACGCTGGCAAATGGTGTCCCAGTTTGCTCCCCTCCTCCTCCTCCTCCTCCTCCTCCTCTTCCTCCTTCTCCTTCCTCCCTGTGCTCCCACTAGTGAAATTACCAGTTGGTTACTATAGAGACGTGTTTATAAATGCAGTTTATGACTCCCTTTCTGCCCTTTTCTCTCACTACATTTACCTCCTCATTTCCACACCTATCTTCTCCTCGCCACCGAAATGACATCTTTCTTTTTTTTTTTTTTTTTTTCCTCCATCTTTCTTTCGCCCCCTCTGTCTCTCTCCTTCATCTGCCCCCTCTGTCTGGTTCTTTTTCGCCCTTTCTCTCCCATTTTCTTTGTCGAAATCTCATTATTTAGTTAATCCTGTTGCCAGCTGTCAACGCGACTCGTTATGTAGGGATGGAATTAACGTGGACTTTACCTCAACACTTGATGGGATCCATTCAGCATGCCTCCCGGTGTAGGTGTTTACTTCTATCTTTGTCTGCCTCCGGGCTCCAAACTCTTTCTCTCCAGTGATAAGTAACTGTAGCGCTTGTCTGTATGATAATGCATTTGTGTGGGTATACGCCATACATCACTGTTTGCCGAGCACTCTCCTACCTTTGTGACCAGAAAGGTAACGTAAAGGAAATAAAAGCTGTGGGTTGTCTTTCTTCTCCCTCATGAAAGTCTAATGGAGAGCTGATTCATGCTTGCGTCGCTCCGAGAAGACAATGGACGTACAGGCGTATTTATACCACTCAGAGCGAAGTGCTGCTGATGCTACAGTTTTACTCCTACTGAGTTCAGGTGTGTAGGGGAGCTAATGCACGGCGGAGGGTTCTGCTTTATGTGATTTCATAATGACCCGCCCACCTCTGTGAGACAGAAACGCTCAACTCCAGTTTGATTTCTTCTTTTTTTTTTTTGCACAAATTGTGTGTTCATTTAAAGCACATTCAGTCATCTTGTAGTAAAAGCTATTTATCTTCAACACAGCAAAAAAAAAAAAAAAAAAAAAAAAGAAGTCAGTTGCTCTAAAGACAGCTAAACAGGAAGGAAAATGTCTCCATTCAGAGTCGATTTCCACTTCCTCGTAAGTTTGACGTGATTGAAAAATTTCCCTGGGTGACAGTGATTTCAGTGAAATGCCAGTCTTCTTTGCCTCCCGGGGAGTTTGGTTCTGGTTTCCCGTCCACCCAGCTTTAACTCTGCTTTCATCCAGGCGATATCACAGCGTGTCAATCTCACTCTATCAACGTGTCAAACGTGAAGCGCACTACAGCTCGTTCGCGCGAGCCGCCACCCAACAGCACTATCAAAGCCAAATTACTGCGGCCAAAATATTCCATTGCTGATCATTTATTTGAACGGCAGTGCCGGGGCTGACGCTGCGCCGACGATTTGCTGAAGAAACATTGTATTTTTCAATTGCAGGTGCAAACACTTTCCACTAACAAGTGTTTTTTTTTTCTTTGTGAAATCTTCCTCTTTGTAGTCTTACCTGCTTGTTTTGGAACAGCTTCCCCTGACTTTCCTACAGTGTGATTACTTTAGAAGTTTGTGTTGGTTGAGAACTTGCGATACCAATTTTGGTGACAAACATAGTGATAAAAAAACAAAAAAAGCACGAGTTTCTTCTGACTCAATGAACAGTGAAATCACAACGAGACACTGTATAGATGTAGCAAAGCAAGAAAAGGGACAGATATTTGTGCTGTGTTTCGTAATGGAGCTGGTATTGTTTCTTTGCCTTTTCCCTTTTTCCTCACGGTTCTTGGCGTTGTTGTGCTTCATGTTTTGGTTTTATTTTGGAGTAAAGGTCTACAATGCAAGGACAGAGAAAATGTGTTCTAGCAGGCAATGCCAGGAAAGTTTCTTTTAAAAGTTATTTTCATACTTTTTTCTTATGTGATGGGAACTGTTGTGTGATTTTTATTTCCAGAATTTGGAAGTGAGAGCTCCTCCCCTACGTCCAGTCTTTTTTTCTACCTTCTCAAAGGAGTACCGCACTTCTCAAGTAAAATGTCCTGAGTTACCCTACATGAAAACTACGTCGTTTTCAGCGTTTCTGTGTAAACGGACATCATTTTCAAACAAACCAAAATTTTATTTCTGAAATGAAAAACCTTTTTCAAGTGTTTTCACTTTAAATACTGTGCAAACAGGCTCTCAATCTCATTCAAAGACAGAGGAGAAGAAGACAACATGGAAATAGTGGAGGGAAAATGAGGCACACAAGGAAAAAGATATCTGAAAATCTTAATGAAGACCAATTTCACATTTACCAAAATTCTAACTAAATACTTAATGAAAGTCAGATTACCATATCATGTTATCAGTTGTTGAACATGTGATGTGGATTTCTCACAGTGTCCCTGCAGCTACAAGTGTCTGATGATACCAAACTGGGTCACTTTTATACATTCTTGTAATTTCTCTGCTATATCTGTTTAAATTTATATAGATCATATTTCTAAGGAGCTTGCATTTGTGGGATGAGCAGCAGACAGGCAGTCGAGATCTGGCACATTTTTCAAAGGTGTATACACATAAAAAAGGGATAGCAAAAGGTATTTCAATAATGATAATGTTGTGTTATGTTTGTTCACACAATTTATGGAGCTTTACAAGGAAAGTGTAAATGTACATATGTATAAACAAAAAAGTCTCGCACTGCTTGTGTTCCCATGTTTACAGCAGGGAAAATAAGTATTTGATGGAATACTGATTTCTGATTTTGCAGGTTTTCCCATTTACACAGAGCGGAGAGGTGTGTGTCACAGAACCTTCTGCCTCCATTACCTCATTTCCTTTGGATAAATGTTGATGTTCGGATGAAAGGAAGGCGCACATTACTCTCACCATTAACTTTATGGAGTCTGTTCTTATATATATTTGTGTGGGGGTTAAAACCTGAGTCTTCCTCAGCTCCGTTGGAGGGGGGATTGAAATCACCTGTGAGCTTAGCTGAGCTCTGTCTGACTGGCCAGCCAATCAGAAAACCAGGGGATTAAAGGGCAATGAGAGACTGTTGCTGAGATTTTTTTTTTTTTGTTCTGTATTTGCAGAGAGAGATCATCTAAAATCAAAAACAAAATCACATTGTGTGATTTTTAATTTTTTATTACATGAAATAAGCGTTTGATCACCCAGAAACCAGCAGAGACTCGTCAGTGTTTAACTGCACCTGTTTGAAGGCGTTACTGTCCAGACGCTCACTCAGACGCCAACCTCCTCATCATCAGCAAAACCAAAGAGCTGTCCAGAGACACAAGGGACAAAACTGTTGAGCTGCACAAGGCTGAATGAAAGCGGCTTGGTTATAGAACTGCTGGCACAATTATCAGTAAAATAGAAGAAAATCCAGATGACTGTCAGTCTCCCTTAGTCGGGGCTCAGTGCCGGGTCTCACCTCATGGGGCGTCGACGATCAAAGGAAAGGTGAAGGATCATAGCTGAAGAGAGCTGGGACCGAGGTCTCAAAGGTCACCATTAGAAAGACGCTGTGCAGCCCTGGATTAAAATCCTGCAGCGCAGGTCTCCCTGCTAAAGCCATCATATGTCCAAACCCAAGTTTACCAGCGACCATCTGGATGATCCAGAGGAGACACGGGGGTCTTTTTGGTATAAACTCTACTCGCCTGTTTGGAAGTAAAAGGATAAGTGCAATCCCAAGAACACCATCATAACTGAAGCATGGAGGCGGAAGCATCATACTTTAGGGGTGCTTCTCTGCAAAGGGGTCAGGACGACTGCATGATCGAGGGAGGATGAAGCCATATATTGCTAAATTTGGGAGCTAGTGACTCGTTCCCTCAATAAGAATGAAAAACCATAAAGGTTTCAAGGTCCTGAGGTGGTCCAACTGGTCTCCATACCTGAACTCAATGAAACTCATTGGAGGGGACCAGAAGCATCTGACTGCTGTAAATGTAAACAAAGGTTTCTGTAGCAAATTTTAAGTTCTGTTTTGTATAAAATGCTTATTCGATGCAATAAAATGCAAATTAAATGTTAATACTTATTTTACCCACTGTAGTGGAAAACCCCCAACATTTACTACCATAATTGATTCTCCACCTTAAAGCCACCCATTCATTTTCTATACTGCCTCATTAAACGCAGGGTCATGGGGGCACTGAGACCAATTCTTTATGACTATTGGTGAACAGAGACACACCCTGGACAGTGTATCAGATACACATAGGGAAAAAAAAATCTAAATTTAAAACTGCACCAAAACAACCCTACCTGCACTCAAACCAGGGATTTTCTTACTGTGAGGCAGTAATGCTAACCACTGCACCCATCGCTGTAGATAATGATGACAGGAAAGGGAGCCTTACAACAGACTTGATTCGGTTTGAGATGGATAAATAAAAGTGTGTGTGGAGGGAAGCAGTGTGTGCATCTGCCTCCATCGCTGATCCTGTCTTGTCATTGTTCCTCTATTCCAAGGAGCCACATTGGCAAGGCAGAGAAAAAGGCCTGTCTAACAGCCAGGCTGGTTAGATTATACCGTACAAGACAGCGGGACGTGCAGCCATGACATCGATGACACGACGAGTGTCACCCCTCTCCTGTCTCTCTGCCATTTAGCTCTGTGCCGCTCTGTGTGGGGCCCATTGCTGTATTTTTTTTTTTTTTTTTTTGCTTTCTCTCCCTCTGGGATATGATGAGGTGCAGTAATATATAAGAAATGACTTGGTGGCAACTCATCTAATATGATTTGTGTAGGAGCTCATAAAACCTCGCCAAGCGTAACTTTAAAAGAATGAAATGGAAGGGCCGTGTTGATTCCACTCCCTCTGTCGCATTGCAGGGATCATAAATGTGCTTAAAATCAGGCTTGAGGGTGAAGATTTTCTAGGAATTTCTATCAGCGCTAATGACAATCCTATCATTTTCTCATAAAATGTGCATGCGCTCACTGTGTGCCATCCAGCAGCGGCTCTGACTCCACATCCCTGCACCTGGGCGACTCTCCTTCAGTCTGTATCGCCCTATAAGGGGAGCAGTGAGGCGTCTGATTCCTCCCCTGCCGCCTCTCCCGCCACGGCTCTGGAAATAAATAATAAACACGTTTAATTAAAATGAAAATGCGCCGCATTTCTGCGTTAATCCTAATTTATTCGCCTTAATTGAACCTCCATTTGCTTTGCCAGTGGTTGGCAGAGGTGCTAATAAATAAGCCATTGTCTAGATGCCACGAAGCATTTAGCTGAGCAAATTCTAATATACTGTAGCACTTCACCTGCCTAATCAGCGGGAAGAAAACTCCTCAATGTCACGACGTGAACCTCTGCATGCACGCCGGCAATGCATGCCCAAGCATACACATACGCACGGCTCCCGGCAACGTTCCTGCAATAATTACAATACTGCAATCATAGAAAAGCACGTTCACTACAACTTGCTGTGATAATATTTCCTCAGTCATTTATCTGCTGCGTTCAGCTGGTGTTTGGTCAATCGATGTAGTTCCTCCGCTCTCTGTGTAGCTTATTAGTGTCATTTCGGGAAGAGGATATCTCTCTGATGGCAGCCTTTACTCCCGCACTTGCTTCTCATCTTTCTCACCTCGTCTCTCCACATTAATGCCATTTTTTTTCTCTCTCTTCCATCAAGTGATGAAAAGTGAGCCTTTTTTCTCCTTTCTGGGCTTGGATAATCATTTTCTAAAGCAAGAATTTAATTGCAAGTTAAAAGTCCTCTTCTGAGTCTTTCACTGTTCTTGAACTGTGCTCTTTTGTCTGTCACCAGACTAGCATGGAAATAAACTCTCCCTCTCCTCCTTTCTGTGTCTCTCTTTCTCATTAGCAAAGTTTTCCCTTCATTACCCTAATGTCATAATTTTCTCTTTTTCGTCTTCCTTTTTGGAAGATGTAATTGGGCCTTTGCATGTTAGTGATCTGTCTCTGTTTCTGCTGCATGTAAAAATCACTGAGAGAAATTTTCACCCCGGGCTCATTTCCACTGTCTCTCAATGCCCTTTTTGTTCAATTCAGAGAGCGTGAAAGAAAAGGTTGAATCTGGCCGAGTCTCTATCAGCGAGGCTGTAGCCTAACGCAGGCAGGCGTGCAGAATTTCACCCCTCGTGCATTCGAAACGATGTTTATTTGTAGCATCTGATGAAAGCCCGTGTGTCTTCGCAGGGCTGCAGCAGGTACCCGGTACATATATATCAAGTGGCATGGTCCTCCTCCATGTGGCCCAAGGCGAAGCATCTGCACACATCTGCAGAGCGCGGTATCCCCCGTTGCCTCGTTATCTTCTCCGGAGCTGCTTAGTGATTTATTTACCTGCTCACCACATGCCGCTCAGGAGAAAGGACGAGGGGCATAAAGGGGGGAGAAAAATGGAGGGGGGATGAGGAGGAGGAGGAGGGAGGAGAGGGACCGGCCGAGGACAGGTGACGGGAGGCCGAGGAGAGCAGGGGAGGAGGAAGGAGGCGACGAGCGAGAAAGAGTGTTGGGGTGATGATAACATGCCGGCGATGAGAGGAGCAGGTGGGAAGACGCATTCAGACGTCGTTTACGGAGTGACAGAGCCAATGAAGGAGCGGGCGAGAGGAGGGAGAGCAAAATGAAAACGACATGTCTGAGATCCAGCGAGCTCATTGTGCCTCGTGCACCGCGCTTAAAATCTAATCAGGGAGATTTTATTTGGCTAAAATAAAATCCATACAAAACCCCAAGGATGCCACTTCATATTAGTTTGGACCCAGTCATCCATAAAAGGACGCCACAAACAGCTGAGAGACACCAGGTGGCAGGACAGAAACGGTATTATTCAGTGAAAAGTGTGGTGAAAATGTTGCTTGTTGGCATGCATAAGCAATTATATTTACAATTATAAACAACGGACAGAAATTTATATTTCCAGGTATGTATACACGCACGCACACACACACACACAGACACACACACACACACAGTCGAGAATACTGTAACAGGAATATCTGCTTATAGACCCTGTCAGCCGGCAGCTTTGAGTCATAAAACCTTTCCTGCTGCGAGGCAACAGAGCAAATAACAAATGTAACTCAACCTCATACGTTTTTAGAAATATTTTTGGGTTTTGACGCAGTGAAATATAAAATGAAAACTCCATTTTGAACCAGTGAGACCACAGTGTGGTTGGCACTCCACAAACCCAAAATTAGAGCAGATATGTTTAAAAAAAAAAAAAAAAAAAAGAAAATCAGGAGATTTCTTGCTGTGAGGCAACAACTCTAATCACTGCTATTGTGCAGTATATGAGGATTTTTTTTGTCTGCAGGAGAAATGTTCTGATATTTCAACTTTTAAAGGCTTTTTTTTGTGATTCAATTCTCTCTCTTTAAGCTGAAATATTAGATTTCCCAAAATATCAAAGTTGATCAAATACTGCAGGGTTGAGTCGAAAACCCAAAAAAGCCTTTTGCACTTCTCTTCCGCTTGTCCTGAGTTAAAAGCTTTCTGAACATTTCTCTGGTTTGTTGTCTGACACCATACGGACAATAAATCTGTCAGGAAACGCCACACTCAAGGTCTTCAGAGCTTTTACTGTCCCAGGAAAGTGGCGCTAACAAGTAGCTGAATTAAAACTCCAGAAGTTAAAAGGAACATTGTGCTATCAAGCCAGCGGCCGACATGACCTTAGTGTTGGTATTTTCCTCCCTTTTTCTCTTGTCACTCTTTCCTATGCTGCACACATTTTAAAGCATTTTCTTGTCTCATCTTGTCCTTTCATCACGTTTCCTGTTTTATTTTGTCCCCAATTGTCTTGTCCTGTTGTCTGAAGACGTCACGACACTTTGATTCAGTTCTTTTCCTTCTGGTCTCTGAATATCATGATCCATGTTTGGCATTGAGTCTCATTGTCCTCCTTTTCTCTGGGTGTGTATCTGGTCCCATCTTCTTTTGGCTTGTTGATTAAATCCCCGCTCTGTGTTCTTGTCGGCTATTCTTTTGTTAAGTTTCTCCACTCCAGAGAGTTCTGCTCATGTTTTTTGCTTCATGCTCGGTTCTTTGAGGCGTCGACCAGCAGGACACCATATATATACCTCCACAAATACAGCAGCAGGATTACGGTTTAATCTCTGGAGAATGTGCACGCACATGCACGCACCTCTCTCAATGCCTCATGGAGACGTTACTTCAACTCACATTAATTTTCTGCAAACTTACTTTGAACTAAATTTTAATCCAATGCTAACCTTCGTCTAACTTTCAAAGATGTATAGAAGAGGACAAAACATTCAATTCAGTCTTTTAATACAAAGTTTGATCCATAAATGTAATGTCACTTTAGATTAAACCAACATAAACACACGTGATTTTCACAACTAACACTTTTTTAATCCACACAGTACGAGTTGAGTCAGGTTAAATCGAGTTGCAGACGGTTTCAGCAGTGAGCGGATCCAGCTTCAGTGCTCCCTGCAGGTAAATGTGTATCAGTCAGGAACCACCTGCACTGCTGCTCACAGCCAAATGAACTTTGTCATGTTACTCAAATGAGTGAGTACTGTAACTCATGTACAGCTAACATTCTGTCATTTATACGGCTGGTGGAAGTCAAACAGTTGAAATGTTTTGTCAGGTTTATCTTCAGACACTTAAACAGTTTAAAAAGACACTAAATGAAAAAAAACCTATTTAAAGTTGTATTTATTACATTTATTACATTCTAGACGTGTATGTGATATATAGATTTTATATACCTATCCTAATTTGACTTATATGACTACAAGTTGATCTGTATCTCCATTTATTTGCATTCATTCTGTGGCTAATGTGCCTTTTCTGACCCTTCATGTCTTGATAGACGGGCGACCTGTTGAGGGTTTATTCCACCCTTCAGCTGTGATAAGCTCCAGCTCCTCATCGCGCCGGTCTGGATGCAGCTGGAATCAAGGATGAAGGCTGGACAGATGTGTGGAAAATAGAACCGACGCCAAGGAGAGTGGACATATGCAGCTGCCATGACATAAAGAGTGTATCAGCAGTGATTGTGCCACTGCTCCAATGTAATTATGGTGCATGCCACAGTTTAAATATTTTTTTTTATTGATAGACGGCGATCCCTCACTTAACCGCCTTAACATCTCTTTAAAAAGCAGATGGGTTGGCAGCGAGTGCAGCTTTTGCCAAGGTCAACCCCAGGGTGCTCAGAGATATCGGTGCCTGGGAGGCAGCACTTTTATCCACAGCCAAGACTCACGCTGCTCCCTGGAGCTCTGCCTTTCCTCCCCATGCCACCCCCTCTGTCCCCTCTGGATCTGCAGGCTTAGCTAACTCAACCGTGTAAGCACGGCTCCCCCGCCGCTGGAAACCGGCCTCCGCCGGGGCCCTCGCTTGCTCGCTCGCTCGCTCTGCCACACAGCGCGCGCCGGGCATGCTCCGCCAGTTTCACTGCGAGCCAGGCAGACGTTCGCATGGAAATCCCCCCCGCAACCACCTCTCCTCGTGCTCTAAGCCTTTCCCCGCCCCGCCGTACTGGTTTCCCCCCAGAGGTTCGGTGCCAGTCATGTCGCAGTCGAGCCCTGAACCGTCGGGGGGTCCGAGGTCTTGCTTCCTCGTGCCACCGGCTCCCGTCTGTGGCAGATTTGGGCTAAAGGACTCGTTCGGCCCGATCAGGGTTTTTGGAGCCGGAGTGCTAAATGACCCTCTTAATGTCACTTGGGAGAAAAATGGGCAATCTCTCAATTTGGCATGAGCCGGTCCGTGGCAGCAAGGCAAGAACTTGATAGAGTGTGGAGGTTTTAAGCGGCGGGAAACCTGGTGACCTTTCTCTGTTTTCTGACGCGCTGACTCGATTGCCCTTTTGAAAATGCTAATACGGAATACTTCTGTACAAAACAGGTCCTCCAAGAAGGCCCTGGGCGTATCGAATAAAAAAAGGGTGGAAGAAGACCACAAGCAGCGTTTGTTTGGAGGGCGCCGCGCTAAGTTTTCGGGGGTTAAAACTCCATGTAATGTGAGGCGTGCCGCATTCATTAGACAGTTCTTTTCACATCGGGGTAACTTTTCTAAATAACTTCAAACAGTCAATTAACTTCATGCATAAAACAAAAAAACTGAATTGCTCCCTTAAAAATTTCAGCATCTGAAAGGCTAATTCATAATTTTATGGAACTGTCATGAAATCACCCGACTGTAAGCCTGCAATTCACGATAAAGTCGGCCACATTTCCCCCGCTGAGAGAGAGTTTATGTCTGTCGTTGTTGCACCTGCCAAGCCGCGCACATGGCACATGGCCGCTTGGTTTCTTGAGCTCTGCAAGAGCACATAAAGAGCAACTTAATTATTTGTGATTTTATTCATTCAGTGGGCCACAGAGGTGTGCAGCGAGCGATAGAAAGCATAATTATCCTAATGGAAGACTGAGATGCATGCCCTTTGTAACACAAGCACCTCTTAACAGCCAAATCAATAGCACACTACGGCGGCGCCCTCAGCCCAGGAGTGGATCACCTCCATCTCCACTATTGAGCACTGATGATCATAATAAGCTGCTTTGATGTGATTCACATCACCACAAATAATGAGGCATCCTCAATCTAGAGAACGCTATTACCTTTTCCATCTTTCTCTTCCCCCCGCTCTCTATCTCTTTTTCAGCAAAGTTCAACGTCGATGTAGCTAAAAAAAAGTTTCTCTTCAAACCCCTCCAGGCTTTTTAATCCCACTCGTTTACTTTCTCCTTTTTTTTCCCCTGCTTTTCCTTCATTTGATGGACATTTTTCTGAAGATTAATTAACATTTTGAAGAAAAAAATAAGCCCAGTTGTGAGAAACTGGGTTTGACAGCCTGATAAATACCAACAATAGAACAACTGTATCTGCTGACAGCGTGTCGTCCTTGTGGATTATCAAGAAATCTGAGAGCTCGCAAACAGAAGAAGACGTTCTCTAAAGATGGCTGCCACGCACTGGGACATCTGCAGCTTTAAACCACACCGAGTCCCTCGTGAGGCTTGCATAACTCCGTGTGAGACCACGTCAGCTGTGTGTCACCGGGCTATGAACAAGTAACACTGATTGCTCGGCTCATTACTTCTCCTCGCCGGACTACTGACTAACAATACTCCTCTGAGACGTTGCACTTGGCCTTTGCACAAGTGCTTACAGCAAAGCGGACCGTGTGGCTCGCTGAAATAGCTCTCCGAGCATCAGCTGATTCCCCCGTGGCTCGTACCGACGCTCACAGAAAGGAGCCGGGGCGTTAGGGGAGCAGCCAGAACAAGGGGATTTAAATAGAGGCAGATATGGCTTTGTGGATCTCAGCTGGGAATGCTGTCAATAGGATTTGGTCTCAGAGAGCGATCTCAATGTGCGATCGGGAGCAGAACAAAAGGCCTGAAACTTCCCAACGTTACAATGTGCCTGCTGGATGTGGACCTGACGGATCTGGTCTTTGTGGCGGGAGACAGTTTTGAGTTTTTTGTTATGTGCTTCAACTCTACTATGATCATTCAAACAATGGACACAGTGGCGTAGTGGTTAGCACTGTGGTAATGTCTCTGATTTAAATCAATTTGCATGTTAGATAAGTGTGACTGTGAGTGTGTGTTTCTCTGTGTTTGGTGTGTGACGGATCGGTGATCCGTCCAGATTGTCCCCACAGTCAGCCTGGATCGACTCGAGCCCTCCGCAGATAGATGGGACGGATTTATTAATGCCTTGAAAGTGGTACGTTCTGGTGTTAAAAGCTGCTGCATCTGTTTTGACGCTACTTTTAAGTCCAAGGATGTTCAACGCCGATGCGAAATAAGATGGCTGTGTCCTCGGGGAGGCGGAATTTTGCACGGACTCTAAAATTACAAGTACATCCATTATGCTCAGAGTTGACAGAGTTATGATTTTTACACAAATTGTCGCACCTGGCACAAACAGTTGCTGGAGGAGCTTGATAGTTTTAAAAGACCAGAAACCACCTGTCCTCTTCACCTCATGTCGCTCATTCGTTCATTCATCCAAGCCTCTTTTCAAGGTACACCCACCACAACACTGCCTTTTTCTACATTTTATGTTTTTATTTTTTTCACAACTGAGCACGAACTGTATTATTGACTGAAAGATGCTTTTTCCTCTTTCTTCCCAGCCACTGAGCAGCTGTCTGTACTGTCACCCTCCCGCCTCTCTTACTTAGGCACGAGCACGACAAGGCGCAGCCACAAAACTCTTCCACACACCCAAAACCCTCCACACACCAGACAGGAGGGCAATTACTCAAACTGTTAATTGGGTCAGTCAGCTCCTTCGGCCCTGGAGGCGGAGGATCGCGCAAGATGGTCGGGCCTGACACACTGACCTCGTGACGGCCTGCCTGGGCATCGCTCGCTGCGATTGGTCTGAAGCCAAGGGATGAGTGACCCGAGCATCAGACGGACTCATGACTGAAATCCTGAGCATCGCGCACGGGCCTTCTGGGCATCCTGCCATGTGTCACTGTGATACTGTACTCTATGGATGCGCGGCGGCCAAGAGGAAAGTCCTTTTTAGCAGCTAAAAAGGGTTTTATTTAATTCAGTGGACAAAGGCCTGAACCAAGAATCGATCTGATTTAGGGAGGAAAAACAAAGACTACACATGGGTTAGATAGTGTTTGCAATCAATTTGGAAGTTACTTGTGTCTTATTCTTACTTGAACCTGCACAAAGCACTGGAATTCTGCAGCGTGGCAGAGCCAGACGCTGAAAGAAACAACTACAAAAGGTTAGTTCCCCCACTCACATTTAGATTGTCTCACTGTTGTACTCTATTTGATGCTTCAAGCAAAAGGAAATATACTCTGACTTTGTTTTGTGGAGGGATGTAAACCAGACACTCATTACTATCTGCAGTTGTTTCTGCCCTTTCTTCCTCTTTTAATGGATCAGCACAAATTGAGCTGAGATAACAAGAATAAAACTTTTGTACAGGCATATATATTGTTGGTTATGCAACTTAGCTGGAAGAGAAGATTTAATCAAATTATCAGATTCCTGATATTGCAGGAAGCTGCAGTCAAAACAGGCTCCTTTCAGCATCCTCTGACTTTCTGTACAACTCTGTTCTGTTGAAGTTCAGCGATCTGGTCGACATGAATAAGAAGTTAGAAATGAGAAGTTTTATCATCTGCTGCTTAGAATCTCCTGATGATTGAACTGTGCAATGCAGAAGAAGAATGTATATATATTTTAAAAGCTGTTTTGAAATAAACGGAATTAACTGATTATTAACTTATGAATGTGTATGTACGCATTTTAAACACTGATTTGGACATTATTGTAATGACATTCCTACTTTTGTTTAAGATTGGCCACTACTTTAAGGCACCTCTTGGTCTTTGTCATTTTTGTTGTTTGGCAAAGTCATATTCCTCAAACCTCTGCATCATTCAGTCTGACCTAAAGGAACCAGGTTAAATAAACCACATTCCACCTTCAGCCTGCAAATCAGGACTGCACTGAGCATCCAGCTAATATGTGACATTCAACTTGTTCGTATTCATGAAGGTCAACGCATTAAATGGGAAAGTAGGCCGGTGCCGGCCGACAGAGAGAGCAGGTATAATGAATGTGTGAAATAACTAAGGGAGAGCCACAGCGACTTGTTGCTTCCGGAACATTTGGTGAATACAGCTGTCTGCAACACTGGCTGGGTTTGTGAGTAATTGCCTGTAACAGCCTGTAGTGTAGATTGCACTGCCGCTCGCTCTCTCCCTGACGGTAAATGCACAAATATTAAAACCATTAGTCTGCAGTTAGACGGGCGTTGAATCTACTGGGTCATCGTAATGCATGGTCTGTTTGTATGCCCCCTCATTGCATTAAAAATCTGGGTTTCCATTCCTTAATTTGAAGCCATAATCCACAGGTTTTTTTTTTTTTTTTTTTTTTTTTGGCTACTAGAAAGCACACGCAGCGAAAGGTTGATGTCCATGCCAGGCTTTGCTCTGGTAGTGATTGTGACATTTCTCCTTTTCCCTCTGGGCTTCACTGAACCCCCCCTCCTCCCTCCCTCCTCCGTGCACCCTCTCATCCAAAATGCTCCGATTTCTTGGGAGCAATATCTTCTGCTCGCGGAGAAAAAGGTCACATGCTCCATTATTTCAAAGCGAACTTTTGACCTAACATTTACAGAGAAGGCAAGAAATAGCTGTCAATGCGAAGACGCAGCAGGTTTAGGGACGGCTGTGTATCTGTGGATGAAGGATGGATGGACGGGCAGGCGAGACGAAGCAGCATCTGAGGATTAGCATTGTTTAACAACAGAGCGCCGAGTCCCCTATATGAGGGCCGGCAGATAAAACAGGCCGGCAGAAATGAGCGGTCACACACACACTGATCTCTGTCTTTTAGCTTTTGTGTACCGAACAAGCTATTAAAATACAGAGCAGGTTGCTTCCTGCTATTAATAGCCGCTCCCGCCTGTACATTGAGCCTATATGCAGGATCCGGCTCGCCCCTGAGGCTGAGATGTCAGTGACTAACGCTGCGTTCTGACTCTGATTCACTCCACCAGGATCCGTCCTCCGTCCCAGAGCCGCTCTGCCTCCATAGCTCCTCATTAGAGCCGTGGCTCGGCGCCGTGATGAGATGCAAAGTGAAATTTTTTGCCATTCAGACGGTGTCATTAAGTGAGCAAAGTGACAATGAAAGGGAAGCTGTGTTTACTGATGTTGCCCTTCTCCCGGCGAATTCATGATCATTAAAGGATCTCGGGAGCGCCGCGTTCGCTCACCAGCACACACACCAACGGGGACGGACAGCGGATGAAAGAGGAAAAGAGGGCAAGGGGAAAAGCAATCTCTTATGAATACATTGAGATGCTTACTTAATTGCTTCCTCAATCGATGCTCATCCCGTGGTCAGTCGAAGCCGCTGATCTGAGTCTTGTTATTGACTCAGACGTTGTTTGCTTTGTTGTACAAAACCAATCCTCTGAGCTCCACCAAGAAAGGACCTGAGCGGAGAGAAGAAATCCAAAAAACTTTCCACTGGACGGAAAGAAGTTCACAGTAAACATCATTTTCTGTCTTCTTTTTGCAACCGATGTAGTTCTCAGCATGCGTTCAGGCCTGTCAATACTTGTTCGTGCTTGTTCTTGTCAGGTAGAAGGCTTATGTAGACATTTTTAATGCTCGGAGCTCTGCAATGACGGGCGCCACCTAATTTCCAAAACACCGCCTCGGTGAAAAAAAAACACTTCACTGCAAGATTTTCTATTACTTCCATTGATTTGTTGCCAATCATGAAAAAACAAGGAGATCTTTTTTCTTTATTTGTATCTCGTCCTTCCACCCACCCGCTTTCTTTATTCACCTACCTAGATTAAATTTTTGAAACAAAATGGGAAAAAAAGCCTTTTATGATCAAACACATATTTTTTTAGAACTAAAAGTTTCTGCAGAAATGAATTATGCATTTAATTCAGACATTAAAAAAGACAAATTAGACCGCAATGCAGAAGCATTCAACCGACACAGCAGTTGCAGCAAACTATATGTGAAGACTTTTCAAAGTAAAGCTCCTATAAACTTTTTCTCGCTCAGTGATTTTTGTCCTATAAATCTATTCAATAAATTGACAGTCATTGATATTGAAATCCATTTCAAGGTGCCTCTCTGAAGGAAGTTTCTACGATTTCCCTTTGTGCGGATGGGTTTTTCTGGCTTGTGACTCTGAATTGCTCCCTGAGTGTGAATGTGACGCTGCAGTCTGTCTGTATCTCTGTTTGCTGTGTTTGAAAGGCAACGTTTTCCTTCACATGTAGTCAGCTGGAATTGGCTCCAGCGCACCGTGACCCAGAGATGGATAAAGTGGTAAAAAAGATAGACGGATGGACATTCATCCAAAAAAAAAAATACTACTCAGTGCGAGCCAAAGCCGGTGTGAGAGTTTGTGTTGGACTAACCACCCCGGAAAAGCCAACCAAAGCGCAGCCATGTGATACAAATTGAGGTCTCCGAGAAGCCCGGCAATTTGTCACAGGAAGTGGAGGTAAGTCCTTCGCTCTCCTCGACAATAAAACTCCTGAGATTGCACAAATTTGACCTGCATGCAACCTCTGAGAGATGAAAGCTGTCCGGTAAGAACATCTGAATACAACTGGAGGTTTTTTATTTTCTCCTGAACATACAGGCAAGTGCAATTTTTTTTTTTTTTTTTTTTTTTTTTTTTGGGAGGGAAATATTGTGCAATGGACCAACGAATCAAGAGTTGTCTGAAAACAGTGACGGTAGATATGTTTGGCATCGACCAAAAGCAACTTTTCTGGAGAATAGTGGAGGATAGTGATGAAAATGTTGTGGTCTGGAGTTGCTTCGCCGCCTCGGGGAATCGGCGTCTGGACGTCCTTGAGTTGTTTGGGTTGGCAATAAAAAGGAAAGAAAGAAAGTTTTTGCATGAAGAACTTGAAAACAAAACATGCTGAGATTATATGATCAACATGAGTTTTCAACAAAACTAAGAATGAATTACTTTTTAACCTTTTAAATTAGAAACCCTAGGTGTGTCTACTGTTCTATAAGACAAAATGAGTCTTTCTATGCTGTTTGATCGTCAACGTTGGACCCTTCACATATCACAATTGTGTAATAACAAACCTGGAGGCTGTTATTTAATTTTATTTATCACACCGTGTTGAACTCACGAGGCACTGAGAATGCTATTATATCCAAAATTGTTTGAAAGCTGTTGTTGTTCCACTGTATTAATCTCACAGTTATTTAGAAATGGCTGGCGGCGATGTAACATAATTGTTTGCAATGATAAGCAAAATGATCTGGTTTTAATGGGTGTCAGTCTATGAAAAAATATAATGGATTTTATGCACAACTTTTTAATGATTTCAGGCAAAAAAATGATCAAATATATTTGAAAAGTGCCAATAATTGACACAGTCATGCTCTGGAATGATTAAAACCGATGTGACTGTGTGTGCGTTGGAGATCTATACGTTAGAGAATCCGTATTGAAGTGTTTGAAGAACGACCCACACCTTGAGGGAGTGCATCGCACCACATATGCAGCAGACCTATATTTCCACGTATAATGAAACCCTTCCCCCATTTTTCACAGAATCAACTTCCCCGGCGGTGAAAAATGCCCCGCGCCGCTCCGATTCGGCCTCCTGAAGGCTTCGGCGCGGTGGAAAATATTCCTCCTCTCTGTAACAGTCATGCTAATAATTTCTCCTCTTTTTGTTTGCTCATCAGACACATGCTGCTCGCCTCTTGTTTTCTCTCTCCCCTCCTCAATATTTCATGCCTCTGAAAGTGCATCTATTCTCAGCGTTGCCTGTGCCCTACCACCTCCTGACTGTCAAAACATAATTTTCTATCATTCGACACCCCTCCACCTTCTTAACCCTCTCCGCGCCTCTCCATCCTGCCAGTGGAGGACATTGTGTGTGTGTTGAAGCGACCTTAGGTGGACTAAATGGCATTTTCCTATACATTCGGAGGCACATTAAGATGAAGGTTAACGTCTGAACCAGAACGGGACCTTCATGGCTTCACAGAACACCGTCCTTTTCATCAAAATGCTGGATACTTTTCATGTTTGCTCCTCGGAGAGTTCTGGGTAATGTCGAACAACTCACACAGCATATCAAAGACTGAAAACTGTAAAACCAAATCTGACAAATTAAATTAGATACAATTTCATAGACATGCTCCACGTATTATAAAATAATGGGAAACTGAATAGCGAAAGGGAGTGTGTCTTATCAGGCATTACTATTTGACTGAAACCACTTTCAACTTCAATTGGGGGGAAAAAAAATCTCCCTGATTGGGAACGTTTTTTTTTAAATGTGACCTCCAAAGTTTAGGTGACTGGAACTACAGCAGTGCAGTCGTGATATTCAAGGAACTTCTCAGTAAAGCAGATGTTCAGTTTTATCGAAACTTTCTATGAAGCAGCCAGATTCATGTTTTCACCTGTGGATCCATGTCCATCCGTGTTGACATTTCGCTGAGCTGGCCGTCTGTTAGAAACGGACTCAAAGGCAATGAAAATGCACGGAAATAACACACATCCATAAAGGCTGAAACAACCACAACACATGGCAAAAACACGACAAATGCTGCTCGAAGACTGCGAGCTCAGTCCAGGTATCACTTTAGCTAATTTCTCTCAATGACTTAATGTTTCGTTCCAGCCTTTAGTTCAAGTCTTGTCTGGTTTTCATAAAATTATGTTGTCATTTCTGTCTTTCATCACCAGGGGTCTGCAACCCGTGACTCTGACGCCACATGTGGCTCTTTGGTCCCTCTGTAGTGGCTCCATGAAGCTTTCGCAACATGAAATGTGAATAAACATTTAACGTTTTATATTTAACTTTTTATTATAGTGGCACACCACAGTACTGTTCAAAAATCATTAGTTGCTTTTGTTTCAAATGGGAATCAAAAATGGTAGAGTAAAATTGGGGAAAATAGCTTAAAACACAAAAAAATGGGGGGAAAAGCGATAGAACAGCTTAAAAAAACCTGAAATGTCAAGAATTTCTAAAAGAAGAAAATTAAATATGGTTGGGAAAAAGCTTGCAAAACTGATTAAAAGGAGGTAAAATGGTTGAAACAGCAAAAATTTCAAAACCTGTCAACAATAAAGCCTGAGGAACAAAACTGTTGAAATATGTTAAATATAGAAAAATGTTCACTTTTCTGAACTGTAGTTTAAACTACATCATGAAATACAGTTTTTGTAGGGTCATCAAAACTATATGAAACTCTGTGAGCCGCATTGGCCTCATTTTAAATGTTGAATGTGCTTTGCGGCTCCAGAACAACTCGACTTGGCAGAAAATCATAAAAATGGCTTTTTTGGTCATAAAGGTTGCAGAACCCTGTTCAGCACCGTGCAAACACTGGATGGTGCAAATTTGAGCAATCCTGTAGGTTCATTACCTGGAACACTGTGCACGAATCTGTCAAAGTTGGGCCTGTTGATAAGTTTGACTGCAGGGTTTCAACCTCCTGTTTGCTCAGTAGCAAATCCCACCATGTATGACAGAGAGCAACGATCATGCACTTCACGCCACTTCTGACAGGAAATGAAAATAGTAAGAAAACAAAGAATTGAGTCATTAAAATCAAGAAAAGGTCTTGGAATGCAGAGCAAGAAAAAGTTCAGAACAGATGCAGCTCAAGTTTTATTCAGAGGAGGGTGTCATGTTTTGAAGTTTGTCGTCCGAGTTCACTTCATCTGCAATTAGTGACACGATGAAACGCTGCTGCCGGTAATAACTGAAATTCAGGGGCATAAACAGACCGGGGTAAGCAGACGCCAGCAGTCCCTAAATGTCCTGTTAAAAGGCCATGATGGCTGAAAATTACACCTTCCTCGCGCGGCCGTGCGCAGTTGAGCGCTTGCAGTTGACGGTTCTTGATTTTAATAATGGATAATTAACTCAAACACGCTGAAGTTCCATGTGTTCACTGCTGTTTGCGTCCTGGCCCACACGGCGCCGTCAGTTCAGCAATATCACAATAATTGTACACATCATTTTAGGACAGATCGCGCTGAAGGAGGACAGTATTTCACCGAGTCACTTATACTTTTTGTTGTTATTCATTCACTTCATTATTAATAAGTGTTAACTGTGTTCAATTTGTAGCCCACGGGGCTGTCGGCTGAATGTCTTCTTGATTATGGCATCCGTTTGGTCAAAGGTGGTCTTCACTATACATTCAGAGAGTCTGATAATAATTGTTCATTTTCCTTTAATCGAAACATTTCTTAAGCCAGTTTTTCGTCGCTTTGAACATAAAATTACTGACACAAATGTTTACTTTCCTGCCACTGCTGGTTGATTTGTATATTTGCTCGTCTACCTGTGGAGCTGAGAAACAGCATGAAGCTATTATGAGGACTTCTCTTCGCCTGGTTGCCGCGACGTGTTTGTATTGTATGAACAAGACCAAACAAATATGAAACCCAGTGGGGAAAACACAACCTATGTGCTCTTTTTTTTCCCCCTGCTAATGGTCAAAAACTCCACAGGAAGCCTTTGGATCTTTCTTTCTGTAGCGTACTGTCACATACAATGTCTCAGCTGGCTTTACAGACCCAAAGCAGCAACGGCTTTCCGTAGAAAACGCTCCTCGTGTCTGCAGATTTTCTTCCTGCTTGTTCTCAGCGCCGTCATGTTAAGACCATTTGCACATTTATCAGGAAAGATTGTGCCCTTAATCCATGTCATTTTACTAATAGAATTACCCCTGTATTTAATTTCTATCTGTTCCTCTAAACAGATTGTCCTCACAGTTCATCTCCTCGCTCCTGCCCTTTTACAGCCATTTACCAACACATCACTCCTTCCCCAAGGGCTCAGGCCTCATCCCGGCATCCATTTCCTGGCGCTCCCGTTTCATCACGGCCCGATGCTAAGGAACATTGTTCTTGATTGCTCGGCAGATGCCATTATCCTGGGCTTATATCTTCACAATCACATTAGCCATTTGCACAGCTGGGTACTTACCGAAGCGCGGCAGGTTAAGCACCGCACTCGAGGGGACGGAGCGACGGAGGCCCACCTGGAGCTCAGGCCGGGGCTCCTCCCAGCACCATGCCATTAACAAAAACCTCCGCTGGCCTTTCTTCCATTTGGATAATGCCTCCTCGTGTCGCTCACCGTCTTCCCCGTGCACTTCCCTCTTAGTTACGTCCGCCGCGACCTTGTGACTCCTGCACCCTCTGCTCCTTCAGGTTTTTCCCTTCTTCCATCACAAACTCAAAGCTGCTTTTTTAAAAAAAAAACTAAACCACTTGTGCCGATGCAGAGAAGTTAAGGCTCTTCAAACAGCGTACTCACAACAAATGAAAGCAGCAAAGATGTGAGAGGAAGGCCAAGTGACTGCGTAAAAACAGTTTGCTGTCACATTGCTGAGCGCAGGCGACGGCCCACCGATAGTTTCACTCACTCCTGCTTTTATGCAGAGATATTTATTTGTCTGTGTCGGGAGTTCGAAAGGCCCTCCGCTGCTGCTGTTGTTATTTTTGTCACACTTGTTTTATATTCAAAGGTTTGACATTTCGCTAACTGATTAATCAAATAAATTGCTGTTTACTGACACCGCCGCTGGACGCTAAACTCAATCACGACAACCTCATTTTAATCCATTAACATTAAAGCTGAGATAACTCCAGAATAAGATGCGGGGAAAAGAAGCACAGCTGGGTGTTGAGAATTAGACAAAGCCCTGATAGAAACTAAAGAAGACTAAAGAAATCCTTCTGAAGGAAGAGCTGGTGTTTTATTTTTTTTCTAACTTGACTATTATGTACAATGGGAATGAAGAAGGTTGGAGAAGAAAAATCGATATTAAGCCAACAAGGATATACAAAAGTGTTGAGGCTGATTGATGACAACGAATTATCAGAGTAATCAATATGTCCATAGCTGGTGTTCATGAATTAATCACAAACGGAGCCACAGTCAAGGTAACGAGTCATGTTCACCGTCACTACAGTGTGAACCGCCGCCTGTAGCAGAACACACACCAGGCGTGCAGCTTGCAGAGGCTGCAGGAGGCAATAAGCGTGCATAAACAGTGCATCGCGTAGTGTGAAGTCAGAAGAACAAATGTGTTCAATAACTTATGACACAGGGAAGCTCGACTCAGTCACATGTTCCTAATACACACTCACACACACACACACACACACAAAAAGCGGGTCATAAATATGCATGTGCGCCTCTGCCGTTTGAGACACATCCAGGAAACATATTAAATGTCATTCTCTATATTTTCATCTCGCTTTCATTGGCGCCATGTGGTCGGCACGCGCACCGGGAAGCTGGGGATCATTAGTTTAGGAGGAATTGGAGGAACGGGTTTTCCAAGACAAAAGGTTGACAAATGTAACGGCGAACGGCGGCGAGTGATCCAGTGGAGCCGCACAGATAGGTGGTGGGACGGAGAGAGAGAGAGACGGGGGGAGAGTTGGAGAGGGGGGGTGGGGGGGCAGTGATGGTACTTGCTCTTTCATCCACGCCTTTACTCCAGTCGCCACGGCAACATGCCTGGAGGGCACTCAGGAGAGGCGTCATCGCTGAGAAAAACAACAGGAAGGAGGAGAGCGACTGGGGGCGAGCCGGGCAGACTGTGAGTCAGTGAACGCCACACGAGTGGAAGGCAGGCAGCGGCTCCTCGGCCTGCGTCCCCTCCACCCGGAGCGGCGTGAATCCTGACCTTCAGGGACTCGTCTGTCTCAGACGTGTAATGAACATCCATTTATCACTGGAAGTAATTCAGATTAATGCTCGGATCGCGCGGCTAAAGTTTCAGCAACAGCGTGTGTGACCATGTTTACGGGTGTGAATATCACTGATATCCCCTCTGAAAAGGACACTATTACCAGATATGAAATTGTCGGAGTTAATCAAACCGAGGCCGATGCTTAATATTTAGAATTAACCGAGCCATTAATGCCGGGGCTGCTGCTGGGCTAGATAGAGTGGTTAAACCACCACCGGCGAAATTAAACAGGTTAATTAAAGTCTCCAAATTTTCATTCACTCCCCCTCAGTCTACATTTCACTGTTTAACTCACGTGCGCACACAGATACACACCCACACATATAATTACTCAGACATGTGTGTTATTACTGTACTTGTAATAGCTTTTTACTGGCTATTAATTTCTAAATATTAATCCGGGTCTTCATTTTAACCTGAAGCTTAACCCCTTTTAAAACAAACAATACAATCATATATGAAGAATTACAGTGAAAAAGTAGTGAAACCTCATTTATCTTATGCAAAGCACATGGAGCGCGTGTTAAACGCACACGAATTCTGCCTCTTGGTGAGCGTCCATGCTGAATGTAAAACATAATGATAACGAGACGGTAATTTCTGGGATTTAATGTGCAGCGGATAAGAGGCGCCGTCCGCCGAAGACGGGCTTTAAACAGCGTTTCTGACCGCTGCGGTGTGAGTGTATCAATTTGTCACTCATTTGTGTTTCGGGCAGCTTTCATGTTTCCTGACAGAAATTTGAACAGTGTGCCGCTGATTATGGATGGTAATGGTTAAACGTGTGATAATGAGTCATTTCACAGCCAGAGAGGATTTTAGGCTTTTAGTGTGATCCTTCAGTTCAAACTCGGAGTGGAGCCTCGATCCAGCCCGTGCGCCCAGAAAGGGAAATGCAAAAGATCACCGCAAGATACGCAGCCCGACATGATTTATTGTTGAGTGAGTCATGAAAAGCTGTTAATTCAGCCATCCAAGTGGGTGGATGGGTTGAGTGGAATCTCACAATTACAGGAAATACATATATAACGCGCCACTTATTCAGTAAGGACTGGCACAATTTTCCAGGCTTTTTGGATGCCTATGTAGAGGAAAACAAACTAAGGATTTTTCTTATGTGTGTAGTAAAGGAAACCGTAAATGCATTTGACTAATATGGCACTTTATAGCCTTTCATGATCAGTCACAATTCATAAACAGATCGAACCTTGAAAATGAGAGAAAACCCGGCTCTACCACTAAACCACAGCTGTAATATCAGATCTGAGCACCAGTCAAACACAGCAGAGACACAGTTTACCTGACGGTTACTGGAAAAGCCAATCTCTTTACCATCCGTTCATCCATCTTCTGCGCTGCTTTATCGAATCCACGGTCATGGGGGCCTGAAACCAATCGCAGCTGACTATGGCCAAAGGCGAGAGATAACATGGACAGGTCGCCAGTCCATCACAGGTCAATCACACACACTTACATCCACTCCTCCGGGCAATGTGGAGAGATGGAAACCACTGGAAACGAAATAAACGGAAATCATTCACTCTGTTTACCATAAAAATATGAAAGGTAATTAAGCTAACATATGGCGACCATTAACAATTGCCAAAATATGGAAATCAACAATTTGCATTATTCATTGTTAAGTATTAAGGTGGAGGGATTATTTACTGTTGTGTGACACAGTGAGGCAGCGGAGCCGTGGCGAACTCGCCACTGGGCACGGTATGGACTGACTGACTGTGACCTAATTGCTAATTAAAGGAAGGTGCAGTGCAGGCTTTTATGGATCCGTTGTTTGTAAAATTAATAGCAGGGAAGTGAACGTGCTCTTAATGATGTGTTCGCGCAACTGAACCAGTAGGGAAGGGCCAATTTCCCAGTCGACGGTGCTCACACGACAATAAATAAACAAGCAACACGGCGTTTGATGGCGCTGTCAGGGTCTCGAAAAAGACAAACAAGCTCGTCATGATGCTCAGAAGGTACAATTTATTATCGCCGGTATGAAAGCACAGTCGCTTTACAGTTGTTACTTGCTTTCCAGCCGTTGTTATGCTCATTGTTGTGGAGCTTTATAGCCACAAACGGCATGCTGATTTCTACTGAAATGAAGAGAGGGAGAGTTGTAATTTATGTCTGTGACTACAAGGAGAAACATGATGAAAATCAAATATTTATTCACAGAAAGCGCTGCCATGCCGAATGACGTCAGACCTGCTTTTTGAGAGCCGCTTTACCAGTAAGGAGCTATAGGAGGTGGGGCCTTTTCCCACCAAAGGGTGACTAATGAATGCACCATCAGATTCTGATAGATGGATAAGTTTCAGCCAAACTTTCACCATTATCTCCTCCATGAAGCAGGAATCTGATGGGAAGAGTCAGGATCAACTTTACTGGCCAAGTTTGTTACCAGATGTGCAATTTGACTCTCCGTCCTGTACGATGTGTGACAGAACACCGCTGAGGGAAGAACCGAAATCATTCAGAATTATGAATAAGGTGCTTAGTTAGAATGTCTTATATTCAAGTCGGGGTATGTTTTTGTGTGTAGACTGATGTTACTGATGTGTGTGTGTGTGTGTAACTATTTCTGTTTGCCCGGTGTTCTGTTCAGGGTGTCCTTTCCCTAAGACGAATAAATAGAAGTAATACATCGGTGGAATAATAAACCATGCACGCGTTTACAGTACATACACGCGCGCACACACGTTGGCGCACGTGTGTAGGGGGCGGGGCTGCGGGCCGGAGGAGCGTGCGTGCGTGCGCGCGTGCGGGCGGCTCCGGCTCCGGCTCCGCTCTGCCATCAGAGGGCGGGTTTGTAGCGTTGTGTGCGCAGCGCGCGGCTCGTGCTGCTGCTGCTGCTGCTAATGATGACAGGAGGCGCAGGTACGCTCAACCCTACAGCACAGACCCGGAGACTCTGAAAGCCGCGCGCGCGCACACACATACACGCACCAAACACCCACCTCAGCCTCCTCTTAATGAAAGCGTTTGCCGGGAAGCCCGAGGAGAGACTTGAAAGTGCGCTGCGGGCTGGAGGAAAGAAGTCCAAACACGTTTTGGCACAAGTGAAGAAGATGCGCAAATGGGTCTCGTCGCAATGGGATTCGTGTTGAGGAACACGTAGCCTCTCAGAAGAAGTCTCCCTCGTCCAGCCCCCGTCGCGAAGGCAGCCGGGAACTTGAGCGCGCCGTCTCCCTGACCGCCGGGATGTTGTGAAGCGGCGGCGGCACGTCGCGCGGGACAGAAGGAGCCGGGGACGCAGCGGGGAAAGATAAGGGGGGACACCAGGGCTGGACACGCGCGCACCGGAGGGGATTATGGCTCTCGCAACGTTTTCTCTCAGCCTCATCACGCTGGTGCTCACAAACTTGCACCTCTCCAGAGCCAGCAACCGGCATGCGGTGTACTGGAACAGCTCGAACCTCCTGTAAGTGGCTCTCCGCATCCATCCGGCGCGCGCGCGCTCGGCACAGCGAGCAGGTCTTCTCTTTGTTGATGCGCACCTGTGCTCGGAACTTGTTTACAAGCCATTGTCTCGCGGTTATGATCTCGTTCATTTGAAATGCCATTAAAATACAAACCGCGTCAGCAGTAAGGGGAGCAGTTTGCAGTTTTAACAGCAGTGATCAGACTGTCCAGCAACTGCAAATTATCAGCTGCATTGCTTCTTTTTATTTGGAAGATAATTTTGACCTTCTTTTTTTTTTGTTTTTCGCTTCAATTCATTAATCATTTGAGTGCTCTAATGCATCTCCAGTGGGAAACTGTTTCTGCAATGTTCCTCCGCTTCGCCCTGCATGCAGAGTGCTTGCTATATAAATATTTGATCTCTATCTCACATTTACCCGTCCACTGCTTCACAGTAATGACTCATTTAAGCAGTTATCTTTTCATTTACCTTGCTTTCAGTTGTGTGTTGTCTGTCATCCTCCCTGCCCCCTGGCAGCATCACAATAATTCACATGCCTCTCAAACTTCCAATAAAGAAGCGTGCCCGGCACACACACATACACACACACACACACACAGGTACACATTATTGCATTCAAAACACACGCATAACATTTCTTTTTTCCCAACCCTGATCCTTCAGCGGCTGTAAGGTTGCTTTACCTCAGGTAAGCTTCCTCAGGCTCTCCTATCCCTGTCTCTACTTGCATAAAGCCAGTTTTCTGTGGGGCAGAGATCGATGTGGATTCTACCGCCTTTGTCTTCTCATTAACCAACAGTGAATCCATCTTTCTCACATTCTTTTATCTCCTCTCCTCACACAACCTCCCTTTTTTTTTCTTCGCCAACCCTTCCTCTCTCTATCTGTGTTCTTGCTCTGTCCATTTGTATTCACCTCAGTCGTGGGTCTCTCCTATCGCCTCTCTATCTCATACTTGGTTATTTTCTTCCCTCTCCTATATTTCTTCTGTGTCTCACCAGCCAGCCTTTCTCCCTCAATCCTCCTTTTTATTTTGCATCTCATTACCTCCCCCCCATCTGCTCCTGGTGCCTCACTCACCTCTCTCAGCTTTAAGGCACATATACAGATGATTAGACATAAAAATTGCATGAAAGTTATTGCAGGGCACATGACTGTGAGATGATTGAATTGTTTGAAGGCTTGCCCACCCAGCAAGGCTATAAAACACCGGCAGAGACAGTCGGAGGGACTCTCACTTCCATCACTGTCATTAATGCAAATTTCTGAATGGCAGAGTCACATTCAAAACTATTTTATGTTTAAGACTGTCGTCATTGCAATCGGTGTGAAATGACTGGAGGAAGGGCTTATTAACTGAGTCTCAGATGCATTTAACTGTTGTACCAGAGCACAGGTCTTAGTGAGTGTAGCGTTCAGTATTAGTTCAATCTATCAATCCTAATTAGTGGATTTGGTGCGTGCTCCATCTAAAATGATTTTCACAGCGTGGGTACACTCACTCAGTGCAGTTATTCATGATAGTGTTAGCACATTTGGTGGCTTTAAACTGACATTTATGCATTAAGATGACAGATATGTGCTCACATTAATGAATTGGAGTGTGTGTGTGTGTGTGTGTGTGTGAGGGAGAAAGTGAGAGACAAAGTGCAGGTGCGGGTCTACATGCCTGCGTGTGCAAAACCTCTCCCTTCTCCACCGTGTGATAAAAATCTCCAAAATAATGCAAAAACTGACCCAGTTTGCAGGTAGCAGACAAATCCTCAGAGGCTATGGCGAGAATACTGATGGCCATCAAGCTCCAGCGGGCCTCAGGCTCCGAGCCACTTCTCCACCACTCGGAACACACGCGTTACGGCCAGGGCCTCACTTCTCCAACAGCCTAACTCTGTCCCCATCATCTCGCTCTTCTCATGAAGGCAAACTCAAGAGGGAGCTGTACGAAATTAAGGGAGTGACTGAGAGCCAGAAAGGGCTTCAGGGCCAAACTGTGGCTGTGGCCTTAATGTTTTACCCTTGAGCACAGCATTCTGCACAGATGGTTACGGCACAGCTGCAAGAAATCGGATCACTTGGAAGCCAAGCTGTGTGTACCAAAGCCGTGAAAATGGCTTTTTATGATAACTCTCAGCTAGAAATGTCTTGCTCTGGTGTACTAAAAGTCAAAAGTGGATTGTTACACAGTCAATGCCCAGTGGTACTGTTCCTTTTTTTTGGGGGGGATTTTTCACAGCTTTCTGGAGGTAAACAACATCAGGCAATTTATTAGATCGTTTTCTTTCGCCTTGGACAGTTTGAGACGAGATGTCTGGATTATCATAACCCAAAGAAATACCTCCGCGCTTTGATTACCGCCCGAGATCGTCACGACCGCACTATCCTCCATTACAAAGTGTTGGTCTCAGCTTCCACTCTCAGCAGTGCGCCTGGCCAACTCGTTACAGATGTCCCTGCTAATGGCTGACTGAGGCAAGAAAAAACACACACGCAGGCCATTAAATCATCTCGCATCTGAGGCCATCTGCCAATTAGAGGGGGGAGATGTGAAACATCTTGAGAGCACGGGGGAGCAGCGGTGCACTGCGGTAGCTTCGCCTACCCACAAGCAGCGTCCCGTGCTCCCCGCAACCTCCCCCCATCAGGTGTTTGCCCTCACTAGTTTTACGGGGCACATCTCCATAATTGGGCACCCCATGTCAGGATGATGAAAACAGCGGCTCGGCTTTCATTCTTTCTCCCACTTCTACCATAAGTCACACAGTGGTTCCTCTAATGCTTCTAACTTAGCAGAACAGAAAGCCTTTGAACAGGCATGAGCAGGAGTAACAAGGAATCGATCTTGGAAACGTGTCACACGTTCACCGTGCAGCAAGATGAAAGCGTTTTATCACTTCTTTTGCTGTTTCTTAGTGATTTTAGTGGTCCGTGTCTTTCATTCCTAACAACACGGCCCTGATGTGGACCTCAAACGGTGCCTGTGAAGCCCCCTGGACCGCATGATGAAAAAAACAATCCCAGCCCAGGCACATTGTACCCGGTGCTCTGAAATAAATTATCACTTTGACAAACAGCTTCCCTGAGAGTTGGAGGAACGGGGGGCTCGCTGATCAATGTTGAGTCAAGGTGCCATCTCGCTCAACAGGCTCATTAACCGGCAGGTCTGTCTGTGTGGGCGTGCGGACACGGCGAGAGTCTGAGGTGGTTCCCTGAGCAGCGGTGAAGGACCCTGTGCCTTGCAGGGAAAAGTTTGCAGATATTTATTTTCAGAAAATGCAATCATTACTCACAAATGAATGAAGAAAAATGTGAATTCAGAAAATAGCTGCAGAGAGAGAGAGAGTGATGCAAAGTGTGAATATAGGATGGTCCTATTGGGAACAGGTGGGTGTAATGGAGAGACTGTTGGTGAATTGATTGGAGAGCATGGGGCAAGGTGAGATGCAGAGCGGTCTCCAACTCAACGCAGAGGAAGGATTGATTGAGTTGCCCTAAAGTCAGAACGGGTGAAAGAGAGCGCAGGTTTTTACCGGATGCGTGGAAGTCGGGTTATTTGGTTGAGTGTGCCGTCGCCGCGGCTTTCTGAGGAGATGATCCCCGCGGGAGTTGATCCGTGCTAATGTGGACACAGGCTGGGTCATTCATGTGGACCGATGGGCAGAGACAATAGCTCCCACCGTCCACCTGGCCCTCTGCCCCCGTGCAGACGGAGCATGCAGGAGACAAAGCAGCAAAGTGTCTTGGCGATTTTAGAAACAAGTGCATCTGATCCACAGGCATTCAGCTTCAGCTTTACATTCTTTGCATCACCTCAAACGGCAGGAGATAGCGCGTTCTTGTAGATGAGAGTAAACGAGTGTGAATTTGTCACCGGTTAAAAAGCGCAAATCGACCTTTAATGCGTTTTTGAATTAAACATTCTTGAGATGTGGAGTGAATTATTCCTCTCTACATCTACTCGGCTTGTTTGTGAACATTTGAATGCTTCCTATATTATGCAGTTCAGACATCCCAGGAGTAGGTTGATGAATAGTCTTTTTAAATATATAGTTAACTTGACACTTTCACCTGGCTTTATTAAATCAGATCCGCAGCGATGTTTTAAAATGTATCGCTTGGCTACATATTGTGTTGGCCATTTTTAGCTCGACAGGATCTGCTGTGAGTCACACAAATGGATGGAGAAACACTGAAAGGATATTTAATGGTTTGTATGGATCCTAGAGTGGGTGTGCAGATCAATACATTTATATGGTAAGGGAAGGTGAATGGACCCAGGCCGAAACGGAAAAAAAAAAAAAAAACACACACACACACACACGACCAGGTTGCTTTCTGAGCAGCAATCAATCCGGCTGCATCACGTGATCAATTTCCAAATGCATTTTTAATTTGATTTTGCGGTGTCAGTAAATTGCCACGAAGCATTTGGAGTCCAGCTCAGGAAGCGCAGAGCGGGTCTTGCCTTGGAACAACATGCTTGAGAATTGATTACACCGGGCTCGTCAGTCACTGCTCCGGGGTTCAGGCTCCTCAGAGATGCCTTTACTAAACATGGCCTTGGTGAAGTATCGGTGCTGAAGCGCTCTGCGGCTTAAACAAACTGCAACGCTTTCGTTCATGATATAGAGAGCAATGAGTCTGTGAGATTTAAACAAATTGTTAGTTATTTGTCCGTGACGTGAAAATGAAAGGCTGTCATGACAGTAGACTTCGTCTGTTTGCGTTGCTGATTTAAAGGTTAGGCGACAACAGGAGTATGAGCTTGTCATTACCGCTAAGTGTCTCACCTGCTCAACATCTCGTGACAAGCTGGGAAAAAAAAAAAAGCTTATTGTATCATTGAGGATTTGCATTTTTTCTCTTAGATATGCATCATTAAGTATTCGCGACACTTACAGTCACATTTGTATGAAAATAATGGCAAAGCGCTGAGAAAATAGCACAAATGCATTAATGCTCATTCCAGGTCGCTTCTATTGGTAAACGTTAATTTGACTCAACGGCGCGGTTAGATGAAAAGGTGGGAGGGGACTCTGATAAACTCTCAGGAGGGGGCTCTTAATCAACCTGGAATTAAAAAGATGTGAACCAAAGGGAGATTGTGAGAGCTTTGACTCTGTTGGAATGAAGCCACACATCTTGGTATTTCTGCTCCTTTATATCCTCACTCCTACCTTGAGGGGTCCAAGCCACTCGGAGCCTGCCGAGCTTCAATTATTATGAGGAACTGGCAGTTTTGGTGTGCCATTATTACCTGTTCATGGGCTCTGATGGGAAGGTGCCATGCCACTCATCTCGCAGGTGCCTCAATTGAAAGAGAGAGAGGGCGACTTTCTCTGGAGGAGCGGAAAGAGAACCGTAGTTTGGTCCTTCAAATGCTATCAAAAGGCATTAGCATTCCTGCGCTCCCGGGTTATAAAAACTACACTTAACCGGCAGTGGGAACCCACAGGAGATAGTCCCGATCCCAGACAGGTAGAACCAATTTCAGACTCAATGATTTGAATGCAAATGCTTTCCACAATAGAAGGCTTTCCAGTTTCCGATTGGTGGCTGCACAGTACATTACACTGGGAGCCGCGCCGCGGTGGCCGTCACCCACTGGGAAATTACACCGCTGCCATGATGAAAATGGCTGCCGTGCAAGAAGAAAGATCAAAGTTGTTGATAGGTGGATGGTCACTAGCTAGAGTTTGATTATTTGCGAAATGGTTCCTGTTACGCTACGCGGCCTGGAAAATGATATGGCGGCCTCGGCGGCTGGTCAAAATAATTTGTTTTTTTTTTATTGAAGCGGAAGGCCTCTTCTGAGGTACGGCAATTTAGGTCGTATTTTTGCCGCCGACCGGCGCCCTCAGAGTTATCGGTGTCCCTTCATAAAAAAGGCAGCGAGTGAGGACACAGGTTTGTGCTCTGTCATATCTTGTTCTGTGTTCGTTCCCTTCAGGTCTTGAGCCGTGACAGGTCTTCCCTCTAATGCTCTCGGGTGCTTAACAACGGCGGCGTTGCGAGGAGAGGAAAGTGTCCTTACAGCTTAGCGGATGATACGGCTGCAGTTTTCCTTTTCATGCAAGGGCAATTTTGGATATGGGCAGCGTAGTAATTAGATATTCTGTTATAATTGAGATATTTCCTTATTGAAGATGTAATTATATGAAGGTCTGAAACCCTTTGGCAGACGTTGTCTCTGTAATAAGAACATTTGAAGAAAATTGAAATCTCTCTCTAGTGCTCTGTGCATCCAGAATGACAAAAAGTAATTTGACCCCTCAGCAGCAGCCTCCACCACATCCAGTGGCTTAATGTATTCAGCTTATGCTGTTAGAGGGAACATTTAAATCAGTACATCTTCAAGGGAAACTCTTCTATTACAAATATGATAGCAAAGTCTTTAGAGCTTAAACATGTGATGTAACCGAGTTGGACGGGAAGCTACCTCCTGGCGAAAAATGATGTTGTATTTTTTTTGAGGAAGCTGGAGGGCTGTGCTGCTCCAATGTATCATTTGCAAATGTTTGAATGATTTTCCAGGCGAGGTGGCTCCATGCATCGAGGAAATTACTTTCTTTTACCAAGAGAGAACCTGTATATTTTGTAAAATATACACTCTTGACAGCTGCATGCAAGCCTGTGCGCTTTGTTTGACTGCAGAATGAATACATGAATGCTTCTTAAAATCCGTCAAGAGTGAAGCTGCCCAGTGAGATGCACAAGCGATTTCTACTAAAAATATCAAAATCTACCTGCTCTGCTTCTATATCTCCACTTTAGAGGTGCACAATGCGCTTTACCTAACGGCACACAGCAATTTAACATTCACCATACTGCTGGAAAAAAAGTAAATAAAGCCCGAGGCTAATGGCCCCAGAAAGAGCTCACCGGTGTCACGATTAGAAAACCCGAAGTTCAATCAATGGAAGGCGATTTGAGCCAAGTGCAGAGAAACTACGACTTTTAAAAGCACTGCGACTTTTTGAATTTGCTGCTCAGATGAAGCTCATGCCTAAGATGGCTCAAAAACATCGCTTTCCAAATGATGTTCGATCAAGAAGTGTGAAGGGAGGAACAAGGTGGCCTCGTAGACTCCAGGTATTCAACAGTCCGCTGTCCTGCAAAATGTCCATAAATAAAGACAATTTATTACTGTAAGCGTTGTCTCTAGCAGAGGCCCCTGACTCCAGGGATAATTACAAAATTGTAAGGAAGGTATAAATACGGGAAGATTGCAGGCTTGAAGGAATCATTACAATAGTTTAACATCTTTGCCATTGGGCTACAATATGCAAAACACACAGCAGACATGGCGCTCATGGACGCCTCGGGGAAAGAAACTTTTCAGCCCACAAATTCTCAATCGTACCGGGAAAATGTGCACGGGCTTGACTTACTGCGATCCTGTGTAAAGAGTGCTGAATGACCGACAGCACACGCAGACAGGACCTGCTGAATTCAAACCCTCATTTAATTACTTCTGTTTAAGAAACGGTATTTTCCCTTGTTTATTTGCCATGGAGTGACTGGATAGACGTTCACAACCAACAAGCACAAAGCTCAATGTGTTAAAATGAGATAAACCTGTTGGTGGAGGAAGTTATCAAATATATCTGATGAGCAGAAAAAAAACCAAATTAGTCTGAATTTGGCTAAAAGAGAAAATAGATTTAAAAAATAAGAGATGATCATTCAGAAGAGCAATGAAGGAGATAAGGATTTGATTGCAAAGGACTAAGAAACGCAACAAAAACACAAAATATGTTTTAATAAAGTCGGCAAATAAAAGTCAAGATGAGACAGGAGAGAAAATTCATCTCATCATAACAGCGGCCTCTCTGAGCTGATTTGCACCTCATTTTCAAACATTAAAAACAGATGCAATCCCGAAGATCCCAGATGTTTTCAGACATTTTTAATCAAGTTGTGTGTTATACATTATTGTATTGGCACGAATTCAGTGGAAGCCACTGGCGATATTCCATATTCATGAAGGCGGATACGCTAAACGGATCGTGCCATTCTGCATGTCTGAAGCGATCCTCGCTCCATCTCGGTAGTAGATCAGCTTCCTCCAGTGGCTGCCCGCTTCAACTTTTGGCCTGTTTTTATATATATGCTGTGAGATATGGCGGAGGGAGAATTATGACTCGAAGCTGCTTTTATGAGTCAAGGCCTGCACCACTCACGCCATCGATAGGAGATAAAATCCAGCCTTTAATGAGGTATGCTACACACTCATGTCAGGAGGGGTGTTTGCCCGCTGAAGGTCAGTAGAAGTTGGTGATGGGGCTGAATGATCACCCCGGAAATAAACATCATGCAAAACAGAAAAAAAAAAATCCACCTTATTCTGCGTATCTCAGAACCTGGATGCCATTGAAATGATTTGGGAATAAGTCTGGGTCAGGAGGAGCTGACAAAAAAAGGTTTGACCAGTTAATAAATCACATGTTTATTCACTCATTTAGCCTGGCAGCACTGAATTGTTACTGCTCTGTTCAATGAAGCATAAAATCTTCTAGTTCCTCTCCTGGTGGGAGATTTAGCATGTTTGATTTGTCTTTAATTGTGATTTACATGCAGATAAGATTGTCTTTCATGACCCATTCTTACAGAAAAGTACGACATTTGAAAGAGTTTTACACACTTTTTTATTAGCATTGTAAATACTTTGCAGGCTTATAAGAAATGTAGCAAATAAGTTTTCACAAACATACATTTATCGCTGTTTTATTTGAAGCAAATTGCGAAGTTAATCTGTCGACACATACCATTTTGCTGTTCACATTCAATAATGGCAACCAGATTGCTTGAAATGACTCCTTCATTATTTACGTCTGACAATCAAAGCCGAGGGAGCGGCTCGTCAACAGGATGGATTCAGATGAAGTCTCCTGTCTGCTCCTCGGCTGAAGTTACACTTCCACAGGCGCGCAGGCCGGGCTCTCCTTCAACTTTAAATGTCTGGACATCCTGAGTGAATGTGAATCAAATATTAATGTGTGCTTAAAGTATTACTTTGAGATTCCAACTGTTGTTGTTAGAGGGATGCTTTCAATCATTTGCTCAGAGATAATGTCACGTATTGATTGATAGTGACTATATTGCCTCTAATAGATGAAGGTCAGCACATCCTCAGTCTGGCGGAGGAGGCAGCTCATACCGATTCACAAGTACCAGTGTTATTGAATTTTTAAAGCAAAATGTCTTTTACTACCCATTATAATGCCCACTTAATAAATCAATATTAGTTTATGTGCGTGCTGTTTTTATTATGTTTTATACTTTACTTTGCTGTCGTGCAACATTGTTTTTTTTTTACAGCAGAAGCAATTAAATTGCTTTCTTCGAAGCCACCAGGCCTTAATGGCAAAAACATCAATTTCACTGGGCAGAATGCAGGAGTAGATGATCTACTGGTGCAGCGACTGCGCCGAAATAAGCAAGACTCTGTGATACTGTTGGAGGAAAATAAACTAAAAATATTGAAAAGTGAGAGTAGCATTTTTTCCAGACCTCACAAGTGATAAAATTGTCTGATCTACTCAAGTTTTTTACGTGTAAAAATGGACGCAGACTCGCGTGGAAGCTGATTTTTGACTCTACTCAAACATCATATCTGAAACATGTGCAAAATAATACACGCCACCCATTCAGTGCATTTTTCTTTGTGATTATTGACTAATGGGAACGTTTTCCTGTGAGTTAGTGCCATTAGATTAACATGCAACTCGTGATTTGATTTAAAATGTGTGAAAACATCAGCACTGAATGCATCTGTTTTTAATGTGCCTGGAAAGGAACAAAAAAATCAGCTCAGCCTTTACAACTGATTCAATTCAGTTCAATTTATATCCCGAAATACAACACAGTCATTTCAAGGCACTTTCAAAGAGAAAATCCCAACATGAGCACACAGAGGAAAGGAAAAACTCAGTTTAGTGGGAAGAAACCTGAAAGAAAAGATGATCCTCTTATTGTGGCGAGACCCATTTCCTCTCTTGGCTCTCCACCACTTTTGCTTGCAGACTTTATTACAGGATACTCTCCGTGTTGTCTCCCTTCTCTCGAAATCTCTTCTGTTGCTTTTCTTTTCCCCGCAGCTTTGACTTTCTGACAGATCATCCTCCCTATTGCATTTTTCTGTCTTTTACCAAATTCATATTTATTTGATGTCACGCTCTGATGGGTTTCATAGCTTCTGTTTCACTTCTATCTTGTGGCTGTCGTGCCATTCCATCCAATCACTCCATGGTGAATGCAAGTAAACAAACATGGAAATGACACAGTTTCCACCAGTTCACTCCCATGTAAACAACACTTGATGCGCTCGAAACTCTTGTTTTTATACCGAAGTTTTTTGTGTGATGTGTCTCATTTTGTCAGATGCATTTGCATAAGAATGGAATTTAGCACGCTTTATTCAGGATATTTGTAGCTCAGGCCCAAGACTCTGATACTGTCAAAGCTCACGTCACATCCCCACAATGCTCTGCCCTTGCTTTAACACAAATAAACTGCTCAACGCTTTCAACAGTAAGCCAACAGCTCCTGTCTTCTGCTGGGTAAAATGTCTCTTTGCCAGTGTAGTCTGATGGCTTTGAGGTGAGAGATACAACCGTGCGGTTTCCCATTGGTAAGAGCTGTCTGACTGCAGGGTGAAGCTGTCAGACTGTGGAAATACTCTATGTATAGCCCACACTTGAGTTTACATTGATTTTTAAAGTGGAGACTCTTTCAGTAAAGTAAAATACATTTTGTTGCTGACCATGTGAACATCCAGTAGTTTGATTTAGCCTCCATGTCGTTTGAGCCGCCGGCGTCTTCACACCGATGTGCCGATCGCATCGACTTTCGGCAGAAACAAAGTATTGATAAGTTCTTCAAGGGTCGGTTTTCAGTTGGTGTGTGTTCGCATTGCGGTTTGACTGGTGGTTATTTCATCCTCCAGACAAACAGACAAAGGACGCTCCGTGCTGCTTGATCAAAAGCTTGCGATGCTTTTACAGATGGCTCGGTTTCCCAGTTTGATGTTTACTTTGCTCCCAAATTAAATGACGTAGTTCATTAAAAAGTGAAAGCGTAATGCGATTCAAGACGACTGAGCGAATGAAAGTTGCAGCGATGTTTTGGGCTCCCTCGCCGTTTCAACTCGTTACGTAATACGAGGCACGCTACAAAGTCAGCAGATGAGAAAACACCTCTATAGTACCACGCGTCTTTCTCTCCAGGCGTGTTTCCATATCTTCAACCTCATCATTTAATCAGGTCTCGTGTTGGCCTGCTTCAAAAATCTATTTGGAATTCATTTGCTGCCTTGATGTGTAAATTCGGTTATGGTTAATACATGAGCTACGACACATGCATAATCATGTCTCTGTACTTACACACCTGCATTCTTCTGCCTCCCCAGTGTTCTCACCCATTGATTTGTATGGACAATTCATTTCACACTAATGCTATCTTCCATCAGCGGGGGCTGGAGAGGCTCTCCCTTTACCTTCGCTCCCTCTCTCGCTGTCTTGGGTATCGGTGGTAAGGGAAGGCGCTCCGCGGTTCGGTCGGACATTTGCATTTGCTACAGTTGGGAGGCAGAGAGATGAGAAGGGGTGGCGCCCTGCCCCGTTGGCATTAAAGTTGGAATATTGTACTATTAATGACTAGATTAGTGAGCAAATGTACGGCGGAGCCTGTGGTCTACCTGTGCGATATTTTCCCCTGATTAAACTGTGCAAAGTCTCCTCTGGCTATGTACCGATCCGGTGCGATGCTCTGTTTGTTAACTAATTCATTTGGCTGCTTCAGCTGTTCCTCAGTAGCTTTGGGCGATATTGTACACCCGGCATCTCGGATTGTTGTTCTCGTGACTTTTTCTAATGACTTCAGTGATGTTTCTGTTTCACGTGGCAGCGACCTGTGCAGTGCAGCACGGCGCCGTCTAGACCGGCATTGTGCTGGAAAGTGGGGGGAACACACAGAGACGAGCCGGGCTCCTCACCATGCTGTGTGTGGGTGTATGGAATATCAATGTCCTGCTGTGCTCCCTCACTCCGCGTTTGTCTGGCTGCTATTAGGTGGCATTTAAGGTGTTTTCATGTCTCATTTTCTGTCTGGGTTATTGTGTGTGTGTGCGTACATGCTTGTTTGATTGATTGTCTGTGAAAGCCGAGTAATGATTCTGTCTCCTTGCCTCGGCCCTCCCTGTCTCTTTTGGTCAGTCTCTGTGCCTCCTTTTTTTGTTTTTTTGTCGGACGCTCCTTCCTCCTTCGTGGAGCAAAGCGGGCCTCTCTGTCTTCCTGCCGTGTTTTCGCTCAGCCTTCTGTTCCTGCTCCGTTCTCACCTTGCGCGGAGTCAATGGGGAGTCCCAGAAGACTGCTTCGCTCAACCGCATTGCCGTGCGCGGAAGGAGAGCGGGAACTACTGCCCATTTTCCGCCCTTTAATTTATCGCTCCATTGCAACCGAAAGAGTAAATCACATGCGTTGTGTCATTGTTTTGAAACGTTGACTTTCTAATACAAGACGACAACGCATGGAGGAAGAGGTGGCTTCCTCTTTCTCTGCAGGGTTTGTTTTTTTTCTTCCCTGTATCACTGTGTCTCTCAGTATATGATGGAGTCACTATACGTACAGTAAGAGATAGATGGTTATGATAAACAGATTTGCTTTTGCAGCACTTAAAGAGATTCTGTGCCACATCCCAGGAGAAAGAGGTGGGGAGATGAAAAAAGGGAGTTGTGACAAAAAATAACCAAAAGGAAGAGGAAGAAAGTGTGTTTAGGAGAAGGGAAATGCAAAAAAAAATAATTTTTTTAAAGTGCAAGAGAGAGAGAGAGAGATGCGAGAGGGTGATGTAAAGCATTTCAGAGACGTAAAGGCAGAGAATGGAGTGGAAGTGGGGATTGGCAGGGAGGGGGAAGGGTGCGCTCGTACGTATAGTGAGGAGGAAGACTCCGTATGGAGAATATTAATGGTGTGTCAGGAAGTGGAGTATCTTTAAAGACCTCCACCTCTTTTCTGGTGCTCACGCATGCTCTGTCGAAACAACCAGCTCGAAGGCACTTCCACAAAACCAGGAAAAAAATAGCACAACAGGCCTCTGTTCCCCACTCCCAGTAAAATCTCAGGGTTCCTCTCAGCTGTGGGGAGACAAACTGAAGTGGCCTCAACAACGGGAAATAAATTAAAGCAAGGAAGTTTGACCTGTGTTGATATTACATGCCAGAGAAGCATCCATCCACCCAGGAACACGGGCTTATGTTTTAATGAGTAAAAACACAGCAAAGGCTAGCAAGCTGGAGTTTTTTCCATTTTTTTTTTACAAGGACTCAACGTCTGGTAGTTTTTTTATTATTACTTTCAGCAGATTGTTGACTGTGCCTTCTGTAAAACATGCAGTAAGAGAATAGCTGTGAAAGGAGCAGGTCTGTACTGAGTCTTCTCAGTTCCTTCGTGATGGGAGCACTTTCAGCTGACGGACCTTACGGTTTGTTTGATTCAGTCTTCTTTTGTAAATGCGTTATAATTATTATGTGCCTCAATTTTATTTTTGTCTCACCGGACCTCGTATTGACTCATCTCTTAGAAAAGTCCTGTGCACTGAGAAGACAAAATGATGTTGTTCAAAAAGAAAGGAAAAAGATGAAAACATTACATAGAATGTAATGTTATTGATTACAAATTGTTGTTAAAAAATAAAAATACAGAAACAGTAAGTTTTGTTGCTGCTCTATGTGCACGACGGCATTCATGGGCATGAGTGAGCGAGTAATGATTAAATAAACGATGATACGGATCTTTTGTTAAAGTGGAATCCATCCATCCATCCATCCATCCATCCATCCATCCATCCATCCATCCATCCATCCAACTCCTCTTTTCTCCATCCATCTATCTCTGTATTGTATGCACACACTCACTGATTTCTGAGTTGCTGCTGTGCTGCAGCTCAGAAATCCCTTCCAGCATCTGTCAGTGTGGGGATCTACCGCAAGAAGTAAAGGAGAGAGAGAGAGAGAGAGAGAGTGTGTGTGTGTGGTGTGTGTGGAGAGGAGCTGAGGGGGAAGTGACGCTCATTTACCACATGATGTAAGGAAGAAACACGCCGTCTTTCGTGGAAGCCTTGTGTCACAGGTGTCAGTCGGTGACAGGGCCAAGAGCGGGCCTGTCAGGGAGGCAGGAACCAAAGAGGAGGAAGCACAGGAAATGAATCTGGGACTCCTCGTATAGCAAACGGCAGGAATACACACAGAGAGAGTATAGGCGTAGGCTGTGATGGCAGCGGGAACAACAGTGGAGCACATTGTTGAGAGTTAAACGGCGTAGTGAAGAGGAGAACATATACAGCCCGGGGTCGTTGTATAAGATGGGAAAAGCTGGTATGACACAGCGGCGGCAGAAGATTGATTCCCCCGCTGGAAATGGGTCTGATACCAGGATGTTTATTTCGGAGGCCCCCTAACTGCTGTTAAAGAACACAGAGGTCGCGAGTGTGAAAAAAAAACTGACTGTGGATAATGAAATGGACATCTTAGACTGTTTGATGTGGTGTGTATGCAACCTGGAACATCAAGCTCTATATTTTTCATTTCAGTCAACAGAAATTCTCTCTGCTGAAGCTCTGTTGTGTTTGCGGCATGTGAAGGAATCACTATCAGGATTTCTCTACAAAACTAACCCCAGTCTTTACATTTCCAATCCATTAAAACAGGTTGCGATTCGTAATTAGCTGGCCTTAATTTTCCTATTGGGAATGAACTTTTGGTCAAATTAGAGGTTCCATTAAGTCTAACCTCTGGCGACTGCTATACGGGGGTAAATTAGCACCAAGGAAATGATATCTCCAGGTAATGTGCAGTGCCAGGAAGATAACAGCGGCCTCCAAAATGCCAGGGACATTAGCATTCCTCCTCTGTGCTGCGTGTGCGGGGATCTCACTTTTTAAATCTTCAAAAAAAAAAAAAAAAAAAGCTGTTTGTCAGCAAAAAATAAAAAGCCTTTCCTTTCTCCCTCCGACACCTCCTCTTCATTAGACAGTTCATCAACAGGAATCTGTCATCTTATGTATTATTTATGAGCAGAGTTAACACAGCACAGCCGCGTATTTTAAGTTATTTGGTTTCAGATATATTGTGAAAATAGTGTGTCAACCCTATTGTGTTTATATAAATTCCCTCCCAGCGGCGGAACCTCACACTGAGCCGAGAGCCGCGGTTTGCTTCTCTGCCAGCCGCTGCTCACAGGCTTATATGCAAATATCCATTTTTCAATCAACCTTGCGGTTCATTCTGGGGCGTTCGATATTGGTCTGGCCTTCTGCAAGGTAATTTACCCAGAATTCCTTTGACCCGCAGGGTCGCAAGGTGGAACGACACCTTTAATCACTCGCCTCCAGTCAATGTTGACAAAGGCGGAGGTTACGGAAAGTAAACCGGCCCTGAGTCTGTGTTGGAATACGTGAGAGACGGTGTCACGGCGCTGACTGAGTAATGTTATCACCTCTTACTGTAATATGATAAAACAATTTGCACCATAAAGACACAGACCCTGACCTAATGTCTCCCTTTATTAACTCACCAGGGCGGCTTCCTTTTATAGGCAGGAGAACAGGAGGGACAGTCTGTGGACTGGCAACATCAGGGTGAAAAGAACTCTCATTGTAAGAAAGACTGGCATAGATGGAGTTTGGTTGGATTTCCAAACATTTGATCATCTTGATATTGTGAAAAGTGGCTTCGCGGCTCCAGTTTAGGGTCGAGAGTTTGCAGGTTTTCCTTGTGCTGGCACGAATTTCCTCCAACAGACTAAAAACATGGATTTGAACTGAGGGCCTGATATTCAGCGTGAAGCCCCTGAAAGAGAAACACTCCACTCTTTGCTGACATTTACCACTAAGGTGCCCTTGAGCAAGGCAATAAACTTTTAATTCCTCCAGTGCAGCGTTTTAATGGCCCACGGTACAGCACTGGTTTTACTGTGTTCCCCTCATCTCGTCTGACTTCAGGCCGCCGCTGTAAATGTCAGCGCCGCCTGTCTGAGAGGCTCAAGGTACCAAAGAGTTAAAGGAAGCGAAGCCTCGGCCCGCCATCCAAACTATACATAGGGAGGAATTACACCTTAATACTGTACGCTCTCATCCTCTCCCAACTCGCCCATCCAGTTACAGCACTTTATCAGAGCTGCAGCCTCAGTCTGTGTGCAGCTCATCTCACTCTCCAACGCAGAAACCCAAATGCCAGATCTCCTACTTTCCCTCCATAAGCCCTGTGATTTATAGAGAGATACATTATAAATCCACTTGAACGTACTTCAGCGTCCTCTGTGCATGGCAGCACACACTTTCTACAGACAGCACCGTTCAGCACGGCTGGACTTCCTTAATAAGGAAATAATTGTACAATTGTATTGACTATTGCGACGTTATGCAAATTCGCCACTTCTGCAACTTTTTATTTTTTTCACTTCAAATGCACGTAGAGTAATCATGACAAATTGATTAAAGTTCTGATTGAGGGACGATTTTTGAATGCTGTGGAGTTATCACCGATGTGCTTTTATAAAACAGCTAATCAACCAGGAAAAAAAAAAAAAAAGAGTCTTTGTGCGAACAGAATAACATTATGTCTAACTAATCAAGGAAGAAAAGAGCTGCACACACGCACGCACGGGCAGAAGAGCCGGTATCTCTGATTCCTCTCTGGAAAGCCCTGCAGGTGTGGTCCACTCCTCCTGCGCCGGCTATTAGCACAGCCTATCATTGGTATTCATTTCCCGCTCCTAATTCCCCCACAGTATTTTTTTTTCCCTTCTCACTTGACAGAGGACCGTGGGTTAAACGCCGGGGGGAGCGCTTCATCACGACTAGATCTGATCCAATTAAATACAGATTTAATCAGCCTCGCAGTCGGCGTGTGAATACGCAATGCGATCAGGCCATTGGTAACTGGAGGCACGGCTGGCACTGGTTTCCATCCCCGGGCCGGCAGGTTGGCTTAGCGGGTGAGGAAGCACCCCGATCCCACCTGGCCTGTCAATTAAACACATCCACACGTCTGCAAATAGGTTTGGTTTTCTGTGTTTTAATGAACCGATTACATGTTTTCACCCGTTGCTTAATGCTCTGCAGGGTCCGCACGCCGTTGTTCTGCTGACCGCCAACTCGCTGATTTAGTGCTCGGAGTTGCTGAGGCTGCTGAGGAAGAGCCGTAAGATTTAGTGTTGATGCACATACTCCATTAATTAATGATTTAGGTACTGGAATATATCTGGGGCAGGCGGTAACGATATGTAGGAGGTTAATCTTTCATTTACTGGCCTGTCTGCTGGCGTCTGCGGCGGAAAGCACAAACACAAAACCCCTTGTCCTGCCAGAGACGGACGATTTTACCTCCTTCCTCCCAAATGGCTGCAGCTGCTGATTGTTGAAACCTTTTACTCTGCAGAGGAAGCAGTCCTGTGATATGAAGTACAGCTCCCCAGTGCCCCATCAAAGTCCACTGTAACTGCTGTGTCACCTTCACAGTTCCAGGGGAGGATTGTACATGGGGAGCTGCTGCGGAGCCTACTAATGAGACGTCATCGGGAAGCGGGTCGCTTCTTAACATAGCCCGCCGTCTGGGGTCATTTCAGTTACGGCCCGGGACTTAATTACAAATCCTGCTATTTAGCGTCGGTGCGGTGCGTTCGTGTGTGTGTGTGTGTGTGTGGCTGGCGGTGCGTGGCTTGATATCGCCGTGAAAAACAGCGACTCTGGCTGTCAGTCAAATGTGTAGCAGTAAATAAGCGATGCCTGCCTCGGTTAGCGACATCCCACACAATGCAAACATGACACACCGTGACATTAAGTGCACTGTTTAGTCTGTGAATCAGATCCAGCCTGGCGAGCGGATCGCCCTGGCTGCTGGTTTTAACAAGCTGGAGGGGTTTGTTCCTCGTCCAGCCTGCCAGCACTTATGCTACTGCAAACAAGTTCACTCGTTTTCTGTCTCTTTAATGTTTACAGTGATGAATTATGCGCGATCAGATCGCGGCCTCGTATCCTGAGAGTCATTGACATTCAGAGCACCCTGCGGCCCCTCATTGAAAAACCGCGGGACGAGATGCTTTTAATTCTTCGCATTGTTCAGAAAAGCTTATCGTGGCGCATTGTATAGAAAACCTTCAAATTAATACAAAATTACCGAAGGAGATTTTTGTGGTTTTTCTAAACTGAAAGGTCCTAAAAGGTGTAATTTGTTAATTACTTTGTGAAACGATTCCATTTTTTTCATACCTTGAGCATTTCAGCCTCATCCGGCCCCTGGGATGGCCGTTTTTCACTCCTCTCCACCTCAGATCAGTCGTCTTTAATTGCCTCCTGTGTTTGGGGGAAGACTCACCTCACTTGTTATTTCCACGTGTAAATGAGACGAGGAGAGAAAAGGTTACCCTGAGCCCCACCAGACCGCGCGGTCCTCCAGGATGGTCTCGTCTCACCCCTGCTGCAGTCTGATATCTCAAACAGAGCCGTGTTTGAAGTGCTCGGTTGGGTGCCTGCTCGTTCTGCACTCGGGCGAGAATTGCGGTGCTTGTTCAACTCTGGCAGCCCCTCTGTAAGTTCCTTCTTTTGTATTTGCATACCGAACAAACAGGAAATTGTGTTCATTTGTATGCAAATGTGTTTGTCCCCAAGGCTGGGATTTTGAATTAAAAGTTTTACCGTCCCATTAATTCCAAATTACACACAGGCACTGACATGGGCTCCTCTACCCGGCAGGGGGGTATCCGATTTGCCATCCAAACGCATCTCTGTCAGTTTAGGATGTTTAGTTTGCCATCTGCGAAACTGAGTCGGAATTTGGATTTAATCTGGTCCACTGATTTGCAGATTGATCGTCTGCGCCACGTTGCAATCTCCTCTTAATTATCCTGCGAAAATATGCAAAGAATTTGGTGTGATTGATATTCGGGAATACTACCGGAGACAGACGTGAGGAGGCCTTGGAGTGGCTGACTGACAGGTTGTGAGGAGCATAGTGAATGAGGGGGAGTGGTGAAGGCCGTCCACTATGCCGATGTAGCACACCTCATCAGCCCTGCTCATTAAAATACATGTACAACCTTATGAAAAATGCATGACCCCATCAGTGACGTGTGGCATGTATGGCCCGATGCTGACAGTCAAGGTAGTGTGAAAAATTAGCAGCAGCGCAAGTGTTTCGCAAAGGGACCCTTTATCAAAATATTGCAGATCAAGCACAAACACTGTACCAGTTCAGCTGTTCATCGTATTGATTGCAGTGACTGAATACCTGATCTAAATAAAGACGCACCGACGCATTGACGGACTGAGAGACAGCTATCAATCCATCTTCTCTACCCGCGTCTGACATGCCGAACAGGTTTCCAGTCCGTCACGGGACTAACGCAAAGAGGAACAGACAAGCCAGAGCCTGATAAGCCTGTGTTTGGAAAGCTTGAGCAGGCAGAAGGAGAACATGCAAACAACTTGCAAACAGAGCAGCCAGACGGTCCGGGTCAGGGACACTGCTGTTGTGAGGCGCTAACCACTGCACCACACTGCCAGAGAGAGAGAGAGGGAGGGAGGGAGAGAGAGAGAGCTTATTGCACTCAAATAATGAATGAAAACGTCTGCCTGGAAGAAAAGATTAATTAATCAGAGACAGATGAATCGATACGTGTCCTGATCTAAACTCCACCCTCTGCAGCTCTTGTTTCGGTCTGAATAAGATTCAAGAAATAAAAAGCTCAATACTGTGATGTCTATTTTTTTTTTTTCCTTAATTTTAAAATGAAATGTCTCTCAAGTTGAATTTGCTGCCATAAAGAATTGATGATGTTTTATTGGAAGTATATTCTAGCTTGTATTTCATTACAATGTGGAAGGACTGAAGCCACTGTTCTACTGTTTTTCTGAACATTTTTTAATAGGTTAACTGCTCCTGTTGTTAAATATTTATGCTGGATTGTCTGCAACTTGACTTGCACTTGAGGGTTTGTGTCCATCAGCCGCACCTCTGCTCTGAATACTGCACAAAAATCAAAGATAGATTAAAAAAAAAGAAAGAAAAGTGTAACATTTTCCCAAGATGCTGCAGCTGTTGGATAAACACCAACGTCTACGAACGTGTTAAAATGATGAATAACAGCACTCCACACGTACACACACGTGCGCATGCACACAATGCTGCTCAGGAATTAATAATGCATGGAGCACATCTTGTACACATGCAGACTTTTGGCAGACATCTGATGTCTCTGTGTGATGAGCCAAGGGGGACACATCATTTTTGACTCTCCAGTTAGAGCGACTGGCGGCTGAGTGCTCGGATGCCAGGTTTGCTAATGAAAGAGGCAATCTGGCTGTGTGGCTTTTTCAAAGGGCTTTTAAAAGCAGGCTATGGCTGGTAGGTGGCAGGGGTGTAATGAGTAAGAAGCCTCTGAACAACGGAACAAAGAACACTGAGAAGCGTCATCCTGAAAGAAAAATGTCACGCTCGCCGGAAAAAGGTTGGAACGGAGTAATTATGTGGTTCAGTCAGAGCAGGAGGCTTCTGGTGCCAGTGTCGAGGGTTTGATTCCCCATCTTGACCCGTGCGTACGTCGAAATGTCCTTGAGCAACATGCTGCATTGCACTGGTTTGTATGAATGGGTGAACCAGAAAAACAGTGAGTCTGATGAACATAATCTGTTGGGCTGAACTAGAATAAAAATACTCAATTTGTTTGCTTATCATGAAGAAAATGCAGCAAAATTAAAAATATCCCCCGTCCAAAAGACAGTGCTTCAAATAAATCAACAAGAATTTGTTAAAATAAATGGAGCATCTTCCATATATGGTGGCAATCTCCTCGTATTGACCAGATTTGAGTTATTCTGGCAATACGTTGTTTCAGTGATCGGACAGTATTTAGAACATCTATTACAAGAAATTGGCTTTTTACATTTCATACAGTTGTTCTATTATTTGCACTGGAAAAATCAATGTGAAATTTATTAAGAACAGATGGAACCAGGATTGTTTTGCACCTGAACAAAACCCCTTTTTTTTGCAGCAGTCAGAAAACACCAGGCAGATTTCTGTTTTCATTAGCAGCGCTGGCATCCGCGCTTCCTGCACGGCTCGTGTGACTCGAATAGCAAGAAGAGGCTGCAAAAATCCCCGGGTGGCATTTTTAGCGGGCGTCTCTCCCTCGTGATACCTACAGGAGCAAAGTCATTCAACATAGAAATTAGAAAGATGTGTCCTAATGTCATCCAGATTTTTTTTTTTTTTTCAAATGTTCATCCTAAAACACTTTAATTTCACATCAGGAAGTGTTCCGACTCTGCCTTTCCAGTTGGTGTACATTTTTGCCACAGGGAATAAATTTGTCATGAATTTGTATTCAGGAAGTTGTGGTGAATGCTGAAAGCAACACGAGTGCTGAGTCATGATCCGCGCCGCGCCGTTCGTCCTTCCTCGGTGCTTCAGAGGACCTGCTGCCTTTTGTACCATCTGTGACAGAAGGCGCTGCTTTGTAATGAGACTTGTTGAAATGCTTCTGCACCGGTGGCAATGAGACAAATCACAGTCTGTGTACTGTACCGACCGGCCGAGGCGACTCTCAGCACCTCGCCAGCCAGCCATAACATTAGGACCACCAGCGTAACGGTATACACCTTGAGGAGGCGAGGATACCACAACACCTCTGAAGGCGTCGGCAGCAGATTCGTTCAGTCTTTCCGTTGACCTGTTCTGATTGATCCTGACCCCTGCAGACCGGGACACCCTTTAAATGTTATTAATTTGAGAACGAAACAAACCAAAACACAGCCAAACAGCGGAATCTTGTAGCTTTAGTGATAATAATTATTAATATTGTCATTATTATAAAAAGAAGTAAACCAAAATTGAAATTATACTCCATTGTACTCCATCCAAATTTGACTTCACAGTCCTGACTCCTTCCGGATAATTAAACATGGATCCAAAACCACAATACAAAGCCTGCAGAAGATAGTGTAACAGCTGTTGGATGAACAGCACCACCTATGCCCCTGTAAAAACAATGAATATCTTCACGCACAATAACATCTTGACTTATTTAGTGATTTTTAAAGCAGTGCAATTTTACAATTAAAAAAAAGTTGAGGCTGCTTATTATGACTCCTGCTGTGAACTACAGCTACCAGCAGCCAGTAGAACAGCAGCAGAAAGGGACAGGATGATCACAGCCGTACCAGCGCTGCACCAAAACAGTCATTTCCAGATCAATTAGAAGATAAAATGCTGGGCCGCGTCCACATTCTCCATTTACTTCTATGCTGAGATATTTCCCAGCTATTAAACGCGCAGTGGTTCTCTTCTCTGTTAGCTTCATTTATTTATTTATGGTGCGTGCGCCGCCTGGATGACCCGCAGGATGAAGCTGTTGTCACCTGCGATTCAGTGGCGGGCGACACGGTGCAGTCAGGTTTATGAAATCCACACCGCGCAGCGGAGTAGGTAATAAAGTAATAAGACTGCCACAATTGTGTCGCTGCCTTAATAACTTTTAGGACGCAGTGTTCACTCGCTGCCGTGACGAAAAGATAATCCCTGTTACGTTCTTCAGATAAGGAAAATTCAGCTATCAGAGCAGCTCCAGATTACATAGAAATATAAAGATAAATGTATAATAAATGAAATGTGTCATAAAAGATTGTGGTTGTGATGTTATGTATTCAAGATGTTAGAGATAAAATCTAAATAATATCACTTTTTTCTTTCCGTATTTCATGTTAGATGCATTCAATTGACTCCAAGTGCAAAACAAAAGTCTTCTTCAATCAGCCACTAAAACAGAGCGACTGACGAATATTAACCCGAAGGAAAGATTCGACTCAACTGTGCGTCAGAACTCAGTGCAGCTGAGGAAAGCCTTTGATAATCAATGAATCTGTTGACTCCCGGCGCTCTTCCTCGCTGCCTCATTCCCGGCGCCATTGTTCTGCCTCTGAATGAACTGTCACCAGGCACAGTATCGTCCGTCGTATACATTTCCTGAGGTGAGGAGTTGCCAGAAGTTATTACAAGTTTTTCCTCTCTTGAGTGCGTGAGATGAAAGCAGCAGCTTGGAAGGAAGGGTTGTAGTGGAACAAACATGCAGGAAAAACATGGAGGCCAGGTTAAAAGACGAACGTGGCGCACGAAATAGCGGCCGCATTATCACGGCCACCGTGTCCACCAGTTATCACTTCGAGTGGTTTTGGGGGGGGGGATTAAATTAGAGGGACTTGTGTTTAAAAGCCCCTATAACCGAGCGGCGGATGCCTTTCTGCTTTCTGCCCGAGAGCCGGCGAGGGTCAGCGGGAGAGCGTGAGTGGGCAGCGGGCGGCAGTCGCAGCCACTCACAGGCGACCTGAAGGGGGGGGGGGGGGGGGGGGGAGAGGGGAGGGCCGACCGCAGCTTGGCAGCTCCACTGGAGTCTGATAAGCTTTAATGGCACCGCCACAATGATTCACACCATGCGAGACGCACACAGGGCAATCGCACACATGCAGAAACACACTCACACACATTCTGGGCCGCTTTGTGAGGAACAACGCCTGGACCCTGGATGAATTTGCAGTAGCAGGGAGTCTCTATTTGCTAGTAATTGCATTTTTCTGCCCTCTTTCAGCCCTGCCTTCGAAACTGTCGGGAGCCTCAGGAAGTTGAAGGTGGCTGGGGAAAAGCACGAGAACATGTTGTCGGCCTCACATGGGGTTCTGCCACGAGTTGACAGCTTATAGGCCAATCTGTAGCACGCATGAATACAAGCTGTGTGCGGCGCATAACCTGTCACACAGACATGGCGCATCATCTGCACTTCTCCAGAGCCCGTTCAACCGGAACCGAACGGGTTTAACCAGTGCATGTGTGACTTAATTGACCCATTATTCATCATCAGAGATGCAGTTAAACTATATTCCCGCTTTAACACAACATCTGTATTCTCTGCAGCTGCCTATTGGGGTAATTTATGATAAATGCTTTGAGTATTTGGTTAATTTTCCACGTTGAGGGGGGGGGGGGGGGACTAAAGCACATCTCTTGGCATTGATGGGATGATATAAAAGAGGCTCTGGAAATGTTCCTCATACTGGATGATACCAAAGCGCACGATTTACGTCCAGTGCCAGCGATCAGTGCCAGTCGTAGGGCTGGGTGATTGAGGAGCGGCATTAAAGTGAATGGGTGTGCGGTGGTGCTTCTGATTTTCATGCAGATGATCAGAAAGATTTGCATCCTGGCATAGGTAAAGGCTTTGTGGCATGTTTTCTCTAAAAAAGAAAAACACTTCCAAAAAAAAAAAACAAAGCACAATGTTTCCCACCCTGAAAGGTTCACTCCACTGATTTGAAATTGCACTTTCTTTAATAGTGGGGGATTTGCAAGGCAGATTTAGAAAGAACGGTTTTAATCAAAACACCTCGGTTTGTGCTCTCCTCACACCACACATTTTCACCATTTTTATTTGTAACCTGTTAAAACTCTTAGTTTTCCAACAGTATAATAATCGAATCTCTTTCATCCTAGCGTCTTTAAAGGGAATAGCTTTACACTTTGGGGACCATGCTTCGCTTTTGTGCCAGCAGTCAGATGAAAAGATCAGCACCATCTGCCTGATGAAGTGACAGCCAGCAGCCCGTTAGCTTAGCTTCGCAGACAACGGCGGGGACCTGCTAGCTCGGCTTTGTCCAAAGGCGGCTTATTTCAGGTCATTGTCAGTGGCTTGCAGAGCGAGTTAGGAAGCGATCGGTCGCCTCCCTGCCGGTGTCGCGTGATGGAAACGACTCAAAAACGCCTAAAATGCCTAAAAAAAACATTTGCTCATTTCCGCTGGTCGGCAGGGATGAGCGTGGGAGCTGGTGGGGGTGCAAATTGAACTTTGATATATATTCACGGTGGAAAGGAAGAGGGGTTTCAAACACGAGGAACGCAAGCAGCAGAACCAGCGCGAAGTTGCACCTCCACTTATTGTACATGCAGCCGGTGTGGAGACACGCAGGGAAACACCAGCAGAAAAATCAATAGTCTGAAACAGCCACTTGAATTTAAAAAAAAAAAAGAAAAGAAAAGAAAAATCCAGCTTACTGTAGTTTTTGAAGCAGCAGCCTCCTTACGTCTGAGCAAAAGATCTGCCTCTTGTTAGGAGGAAGTCACTACAATGCAATAATGTACTTAGCAGCTTAGTCAGTAGAGAGTGACTGCTGTGCAGACTGCTAGCAAGTGGAACAGATTGCAGTATTGCATATGACTCAAAATGTCCATCTGCCCCTATTATGTGCGCAATGTCTGCTTTTTTTTTCCCTTTAGTTTTTTCTGCTGCTTTCAGCATTCTGCTTAAATCATAATCACACATCCCTTTTGCTTTTGGGAGTTCTGGGTTTTGTGCACATGAGCACGCACGGGGCTGGCGCTTAAACACACATGCCGGCAACCTCGCCACAGAAAGGCCTAATTATTTGAAAAGAATGGAGATAGCGCGTGGGGGTTGCAAATTGCTATTGTGGAACGGCGGTGCGGGACGGGGACGTGTCAACTGGATGTTTTTATGTACACCTCGTCCATTGTTGTGCGTGGTGAATCGCGGAGGGCAGTGTCACTGTATTTACATGGATCTGCTCGACCGTGGGCGTGTTTGTTTGTCTTTGTCAGAGAGGATGATTTGCCCCTCGCTGGGGAACGCTGGCGGCGCGCAAACTGCCGGTAAATGGGAACATGAGTTTAGCAATAATTTTGAACCCCTCTCGAGAGTGAAACAGTGGTGTGCAGGAAGCCTGTCGCCACCTGTCATCACCCCCAAAACAGCGGAAAAAAGAGAAAAAAAAAAACGCGCACACACACCTGCCTGTCAAAACTGTTTTTGTTCGATGCACTTTCGTAGAATTACTGGTTTAATTTTGCTTTATAATCAGTACACATTGTTCCTGCTTATTGTTTCCTTGTTCATTTATTTGTGTTCACACGTTGGCAACACAAATGTTCTTTTGTCATGCCAACCGAGCGATTTGTGCTCAATTCAATTGGATGTGATTTAATTTAGGGAGAGCGCAAGAGGGAGCGGCGGCAGCAGGAGGGGACAGGGGAGCGAAGAGGCACCTGCAGACATGGGGATCAAGTACGGGAAAGTAGGGAAATGCCAAAATAAAGACTGTTTTAGTGATTCCTTCAGGCTGCCCAGGCACTGTTTTAACCAATGTACCTGACAGAAAATGATGGATTATTCATTTGAAAGGACACAATTACCATATTAAGTAGGCTGTTTTTTTTTTTAAATTCAAAAATCAGACTGTTATATGTAGTGCCTGTTCATCTGCAGATATAGTAATAAGAACCAAGCAGACCATTCACTTTGTGTTTGCCATGCTATTGCCTGGCAAGATGTGTTTGATAATCCCAGGTTGAATCTTCACACTTATCTATTGAGAATAAGCTTCAGGACCCGGTAATCCTTGGATCTACTATTGATTACAACTGCTGTGGCTGCGATTATGTTACAGCATTTTTCTCTTTTAAACAGAAGATATATTACTCTCCTTGTCATCTCAGAAACATTTAATTACTTGGAATATGGAAGTGGGGAAAATAAACTGAATTTTCAGTTGCAGGATTATTAAAATATTTGAATGCCAGTCACTGTGTGATAGAAGGATTTGGATGCTGCAGTGGTGATAAAGAATGTCACCACTATTATCACCACTCCAGACATTATCGCCGCTTACAGCACGAGTGCACCAGCATTTTACAGCCACATGAAGAAAAAAAAGATTTATTTATTTTTTTACATAAACTAATTAAATTTTTATTATTTACGACGTTGAGGAGATGACTCAAAGCTGAAGCACAAGCTCCAACTTGCTTTTGTCAAATAAATGCAGCTGCATGACAGAAACTTTGGGCCTTTGAGCCACATACTCTGCAGCCAATTTCAAGGAATTGATGACTGATAATGGCAGGGTAATTGTCATTTTAAGCAAATTTCAAACAGGTATCTGACAAGATTACTCTGAATTACTTGTGATAGAAATGCTCAGTCTCAATTTTTCACTCCGGCAGTCAGAAGGACATTTCTGCAGCCTCACAAAGATCAAAGTGTGTCATCCTTGATATCAACCGAAAAGCTTTCAGGTATTTTTCAGATATTATCACTGATAAATAGGGCTTCCTGTTAAGAAAATAACGGTGAACTTAAGATCATTTGTGTGATGTGCAGCATCTCCGATCTCTTTTCTGATCTGATACTAAGTAAAGATCCATGGCTCGTATTGGCGATTCGATACTGATACTTTGTAGAAAAGCCTGGTGTGTGACCTGATGTGCTGAGAGAATGAAGTTAAAGACATTTTTTTTTTCTTCCAAATCAAAGCGATTGAACAGACACCGAGGCAAACATGATGTTTGCTGTCAGCTGAACAAATCTCAGCCCCAGAAATGACTTTCTTGAGGGACCAGTGGTGTTTATACAGCTGTGTTAGCATCACTGTTCACACAGGGAAGAAGTATTAGTTTAGCCAACCGGCAGGAAACAGTGCCTCAATAGTTAATTAATTTTTAATACATGTTTATGGAAAAGTCACTTCAATCTCAAGATTGATGATTTAGCATGAGAATCGTTCCTTTAGCGTGGTAGCAGGAGTATCAATATTTTATCGACTTGAACATCACTGGTGTGTCATTGAACACACACTTTTTTGCTATCGAATGTATATGAATATGGTTTATATAATTTAAAATGCACAACAGATCGTTAATTTACTTCTGGGGGAGAAAAACAATTTAAAAAGCCCTCAGATTATATTGACGAGAAGTTGATGCAAATGTTATTTCTTTAGCAACAGGGTGGCTCATTTTCATCACCGCACTGACGCAATCCGCTGTTGATTTCTTGGCCTCGATACCACAAACAGTGACCAAATTAGAAATAGATTTAAATCATTAAGGTAAAGTTATCTGAATCATCTATCCTTGCTTGATTTTTTAATTAACGACAGATATGATGAAGACAATTGAATCTGATAATGTGAAAAATGCAAAGACTCTTTTTCTCATGTGAATGCAATAAGCTTGTTTTATGTAAGACATGCAGTATGGTTGTCTATATATATATATCCAGTTTGACTTTAAAGGATCCAGTGTTCACAGTGAGGCAGAGATCAGTACCTGTTTTGTCAAGTGTGACGTGTTGAGAGTGTGAAGCGTGTCCAGCTCGCTCTCAGCCGGGCTGCAGGCCGGTTCAAGGCCTTGTGGTCATCTCGTAGCGCTGCTTCTGAGGGAGCGGGGCGGCGAGGGAGGAGGATTGATCGAACTGGTTTTACACTGGGGTTGTCATAGGTCTCCTAACTTCCTCACAAATCAATACGGCCCTTAAACTGCAGCCAACCGGCTGAAACTGGCTGCAATTTCCTCCCCAGCTCAGGGCCTGTCCACGTTTCTCATCAGTAATGACTGAGCAGTTCAAATTGAGCCAAATGCCCCAGTGGGCCAGAGAACACTGACTCATGTTGTTCGCGCACATTAATAATGCATTATAGCATGTAACACGGGATAATTAACTCTGCTGTTAAATACAAACTCGGTCCGGAGTGCCGTTCTGCCAGGACGCCGTTTGCTGAGAGTGAGGAAGTGGAGTACGACGACGGACCATCCATATTTGCTGTGAATGACTATAAGCTGTAATGTTAAGATTTATTTTTTTCGGTTTACATTCGGTTGCATAATTAAGTCAAGATGTGTGACAATTAGAAGGGCATTAATCAGTCGCTCAGTTATGAAGCAGACTGAGCTTCATTTCCTGATTTCAGTGATAATGCAGTGTTGTGATGTGGGCGTGCGATTTCAACGCTTCCTCAATAGAAGGCTGAGTTTAATGTTATGTTATTTTGTTGTTGCTTTGAGTCATATGACCCACTTTCACTACTTGTGCCACTTAAAGATCCAGTTCTATAAATGATCTCGCTTTGGTGAGTGGCTGACATATAGATAATGAATCACACCGTGACCACATGAATTGATATGGTGTGAAATGAGCTATCCATCCATCCATCCATCCTCTATCAGCTTTATGGAATCAAAGGTGGTGGGGGCGCCGGAGCTGATCCCAGCTGACTGTGAGTGAATGTAGGGTCCATCCTGGGCCTCTAATGGATGATGTTCAGATGGATTTGGTTTTGGTTTATCGATGATGGCCATGATGACTGACAGCCGCACTGAGTGAAGCAGTCTCTCTTCTCTGTGTCAGACAGAAAAGCGACTTCATCAGTCGGTCACTACTCCACTGAAGCTGCTTACAACATCACAGGTTCAAATCAGATCATGATGACAAGCTACCACTGAGCAGGACCTTTGACCCCCCAGGAGCTGCACTGGACAGTCCTATCGTATTGCCATCCAGCTTGTTAACAAGTTTACTAAATGCTACACGGATTTCATTCACCTTCGTACGACGGTACATCTGACTGCGTGATTTCACTCTCCACCTAATCAGAGAAGAAAATACTGTACTTCTTGCAAACGCTAACAGCATTACCCTGTGAGTTATCTCTATGGTTTTCCGAAAGCGAGAACATTTTTTTATATAATAAATAAATGAATGTGACTAAGAGCGCAGCTGTTATTCTTTTGGGATTTATGTACAGGGAAAATACTTGGTGTGGAAATTGAGGGAGAATGCAGATGTGGTGAAAATCACACATCGAGAGCCGCCTTGAGCTCACGTTTTCTCAAATCTAAAACACAGTGAACTGCTGTCAGATTGTGATGAAAACAAAGTTGGTATTTTTGCTATTTTGATGTGCAGAATGGTATTTTTGCGATCTCTACCTTGATCAGGTTTTTCCTCAGTGCTAACTATGGATTTGAGGCTTGGTGAGACTCCTCTTCCTCAGCACTCAGGATCAGTGGTTTCCTTTGATTTGCTTTTGTTCTCATCTATTTCAGCGCTGCTCCCTCGCTCTCAACGCTCCTTCTTCTCACTTGGACTCGCTTCGAGCTTCTTCTAAGACAATCCCTGTTACATTGCGCGTTACAAATCGGCCGGCGCTGATAGTGATTTGAATTCTGCCAGCCCTAATTTAACCAGTGTAACAATCTAATTGATCACTTTACTTGTAATTGGAATCATTTGAAGCTTTATGCTCCAATCTGTGTTAGCCATGCTTCACTCCTCTCTAATACATCTTTTTTTTTTTTTTCGTCCCTCTCCTGCTCTCCTTCCTCTCTCCTTCCCTTTGCTCTCGCTCCATCTCCGGTGGTTCAGGTCCACTGCTCTCCCTCCATCTCGCTGCCTCTTTATTGACTGTTGAGTGTAAGGCTGTGTTAAACCAGCTCCAGTGTAATAGTGGGCATTAGCCCTTTGAACTGCCCTTAATCTGGCCGTAATAAACGCACATTTATTTGCAGTGACGCACGTATTTCCGCGTGCAGACGCACGAAACACGTGAGGGCAGCTCCTCGGGCGGCGTCAGGTGTGTGTCGAGGGTCGGTGTGTGTGTGTGTGTGTGTGTGTGTGTGTGTGTGTGTGTGAGGGAGAAAGCTGGTCCCTGCATAAACGGTCATTGTAATGGGGACGGCGGAGCCAGAGCGAAGCCTGTCAGAGGCTCTTGTGAGCGGCGGCGCGCTCCAGCCGTGCTCGAGACGCGCCTTTAATTGGAATGTAATTGGAGAAGCACCATTGATCATGAATCACATTCAGCTCGGTCTCCCGTCTCCCTGAACTCAAGGCTGCTCTGCTTTCCACCGGCGGTCCCCGACCCTCTCTATCCCTCCCTCCATCCCTCCCTCCCTCCTCCTCCTCCTCCTCCCTCCTCCCTCCGTACGGAGAACGTCAGTCATGTGCAGTGAAGCGTCGCAGAGGAACAAGGCCCCCTACTGGGTCCGGAGCGCGTGGGTCAATGTGCATCTGGGGCACAAGCCACAAGAAACAGGGAAATAAAAAATAAAAAAAAAAAGAAGGGAGGAGTGTGGGCACTGAGGAGAGGAGATTAAGAGAAAGAGGGCGGGAGCGATGAGATGGAGCGCACAAGTGGAATTGTTTGTAATAGCTTGCGCGCTCTATTGCGCCATTTCATCCAGCGTTTAGTTTAACGAGATTTGTTTGGTTTTGCCTTTGTTGTTGGGGAATGCTCGGAGAAGTCAATTTGTTGGCTCATTTGTCAAACGCCGGACTGCGTCAGCGGCATCTCGCCGGTGTCATGGAGCGGGGAAAAGCTCTCTCACTCAGCTGGAGTGTAGATGGGAATCGGGCGGCTGGAGATTGCCTGTGTACCGTCTTAAATGCGGACGGGAAAACAATGAAAACTAAGGGCACTGGCAGGGCAGCTCTGTCCCAAATTGATTTTTAAGTGAAATAAAGGCAGCATGAGTGAAGAGCGGGGAGGGAGATAAGGAGAAAAACACTGACAGAGTGCTGGAGATTGAAAAAAAAAAACTGTAGAATATCAGGATCACGGGGTTATGAGCTCTGAGTACGGAGGCGAAAGTTTCAATTAGTGGCTGCTGATTTCCCAAACTCTGCCAAGTTATTTACTCAGACGCAGCTAATTAAAGTTAATTGTTGACCCAACAGTTGGCAGAATAAACAGTTGAAACCATCTCTGATTAAGAGGCGTTTGCTCCAAGAAGGGGTTTGTTGAAAATTAACGTGACTCTGTATAATTTTGATATTAGCTTCATTGCGATACTTGGCTTCATATAAACTGTCTCAATATAGAGTGAACATTGTAGTGAACACTCTCGTCCATTGATGGATGGATGGATCCATCCATGGAGGATAGAGGATGGAGACGGCAGCTCATGGTGAAGAGAACTCTGCTACTAAGACCATTTCCGTAAAGACCTTTTCCTGGGACATTTATAGACATTTCAACTTGTCAGTGGAGCAAAATTACAGCTGAAAGTCATATATTTAGTGATGGCTCACTTCCATTTATCTTCTTCCATTTGCAGTCGCTGCCCAGGGATGCATGTCCTCAGTCTGTGATTCAGTTCAGCAGATTGAAGTAATGACTGATGTAACAGTTTTTTTCTGGTTGTGTAATGAATTGCATTTTGACACGCATGACGTCTGCAGTATAATTGCAAAGTTTTTCAACCAGTGTGAAAACAGTTTTCCTGCTGCTGGCATGTTTCACATTATAACTTCTTGAATTTCAATGCGGAGTTGCACGGAGACAGTGCAGCGATGGGAAAGAGCTGAGCATGTTAAAAGTAGAGGATGGCGGCGGTCAGAGCTGGTGTCCGACAGCGAGCTCAAAACCAACTGTTGCCTGAAGCATGTATGAATTTGTTCCTGATTAATTTTACTTTATAATGTTTGAAGTTCCAAAATATATATATTTTTAATATTTATGTTTTGTCAATGGCATTTTTTTCCTCCATCTTTTAGTCATAAATTCAAATTTTTCCTCGTGTAATGCAACGTCAGATTTTGCTCAGCTTCAGAATGTGGAACAACCTCTCTCTCCTGGATAAACCAGAAACGATCACTTGAACGTCGCCTCCGAAAAAAGATTTCATGGAGAGTCCAGACAGGACTGACTCTGCCTTGTTTTTCTATGCTGATCCTGTAATAGCTCAAATGTGTGACACCTGTGACTTTTGCTAAAACAATCAGTGTCTGACATTTACCCACTCTCTCAGAAAAAAGCCTGCGTTACGCGATGTGCCTGCACACCTGCATGGGAGAGAGTTTTAATAACTCTGGTTGGTGACTGCGTGTTTTCAAACCACTTAAAAAGAAGCGCACACATTTCCAGTAACAGTAATGACTGAACTGCTTCTACAGTTATAGTGTCTGTAGTGTAGCTCGATAAATTGTTAGATTGATAGATATATAATTGCTTAAGTTAAATTTGAATATAAGCAAGATAATTGTGTAAACTGGCATTTTATTATTTGATGATTCATACATCAATAAAGTGGGAAAAAAGGGAAAATGGAAAGGAAAACATGTTATATTAGATGAAAACATGTTTTCTGTGACATATGGAGAGCTTTAACACATTTTTCGCTTTTAAAAAAAGGATTAATTCATTTTTTCTTTTTGCTTTTTCATTTTATTTTTGAAGTTTTACCCCTATCTCCTTATAGTTATTTATTCAGAGGAAAAGGGATGTTGCATGTAAAAAAGTTCAGAACAAGATGTCCAGTTTGGTCTGATCGTCTTCATGCAGGCTGATGTTATTAAGGATATTTTATGTCCTTTAAAGAGGCTTTTGCTCTGTGAGCTTTCTCATATGTGGATATTTCTGTGTGTTCTGAGTTTTAAAAAGAGTCTTTCGCTTTCCAACAGTCTTCCTCGTGGTCATGAGGGCGAAGGTAACATGACCACCAGCAGCATTCAGGCCAGGAGCCCAGCTGCCGTCTGCTCTTCATAACCACATCCATTGCTTTTATAATGGGCTTTACTTTGAGGAGTCGATGCTGTGTAGCAGTTCATCACCTTTGTCTGTGAGACATTGTCTCAAGCAGCAGGCCTGTCGGAAGCGCCAGCCGGAGCTGTCAGTCACAGATTAAATCATTACAATGGCTTTTTCGCAACTTTCCAGTCATTGTAATTGATACACCTTCCATCCAGAATGCGCTCTGTTTGTAAATTCTAGCTTCTTTCTCAAATTTAATCACACTGAAATCCGATATTTTCTCGAAACCATTCAGCTCTGCTAACTAAAGAAGGGAAAGAACAAGAGAGAAGCGGCTCGTGCTGGAAACTGGAGCAGGGTCAAGGATCCCTCTTGGATATTTATGAGACATAAAGAATGACATGAAAATGTGATCAAACGGATGAGACGGTGCGAGAGATGAATGTTTGAAAGAGCAACGGTTACTGATGAGGGGAAGGGGAAGCGGTGTCGGGCCGCCGTATTAGAAAGAACGAGAGCACACAACAAGCCCAACCTGAGCAATCAAACAGACAAACAAACCCAGAGGAATAAATGATGCATAAGGAGATGCAGAACAAATGGGGGAGCGAGGAAATGAAGTGGAGGTCGTGAGGTATGGAGGAGACGAGAGGAGAGGGCAGGAAAAGGTTGAGAGTCAGGGTGAAAAGATTTGAAGAAGAGGAGAGCGAGCACGGGGGGGGGGGGGGGGGGGGGGGGGGGGTGCGAGGTTGTTGTTTTAAGATCAGTACGGATGAGTGCGTCTCCCCTCTCTGGGGAGGCGGCCCATCGGCTCTCTATGTCTGTCACTCCACTCGTTTATGCCTCGCTCCGAGGGAGAGGTAAAGGGCACTGAGTTGTCGGTGCGTTTTCTGTGTGTGTGTGTGTGTGTGTGTGTGTGTGTGTGTGTGTGTGTGTTCGAGGTGGCTCATGTGAAAATGGGGCAATTTGGAAGAGGAGTGTAGTGCTCTTTTCATCACCAAATGAGTCACCCTTCCTTTCATTAGGTTGTTTTTCTTCCCTCTGACACCCTGTTTTTCTACACTGTCCTTTCACTCCCTTGTCCCACCTTTACAAATTCAGCTTTTACTGCTCTTTGCTGCTGCCGTCTGAATGTCATGCTTCCTCAGGTGCTACAGTCGTATCCTGGAGTTGTCAGGCAGAAGCCAATACGGAAGAATTGCTTTAATAAGACAATTAAATGATTTTTTTTTTTTTTTCCCAAGCAGAAACAAAAGTAAACCCTTCAAATGCTTTATAGTCCAACAATTCCATCCGTCTTCTGCACCATTTTATCTAATTCAGGTGTTGGAGACAGATGGGAAACTTAGTGTCATCAGTTCGCCCGAGGAGAGGCTGGAAAACACTTTAGAAAACCCCATAAACCCCATACACAGGTAGAACATGCAGATTCCACACAGACAGGTCAGGCCCGGACTGTAACCACTGACGTCATGCAGTTGTTTCTTGAACAGAAGTACTCTTACTTCAGCGTCTCTACAAAGTAGAAGGAAGACGGTACAGGTCCTGAAATGTACTCAGGTAAAAAAGGAATTTTCAAATTTATTACCATACATGCCTTTTTCTAAGTCGGTACATACATGTTTGCACATACATTCTCTCTTTCTCAAACAAAATAATCACTGATCCTGAAACATTCCAGGTCTGTAATTTAAAAGTAATTTAAAGCAGCAACAATAAATGGACACCCAGAAGACAAATACTGACACAGACACTCTTTTATGAGAACTTTAAACATACATATACAGCAGACATGGCTTCAATGAGATCTTATCACTTTGAGCTTCCTGCAGCTTCTACCAACTGTTGTGTTGACTAAAGAAAGCTTCAATGAAATATTCTGAGTACGCAGAATAAATCAACAGCACCTTTTAATCAACCGTCAGTGAATACAGTAAATTGATTTATTTGAATTTGTTTAAGATGAAAAATCATTTCATGTGTGTGTTTTTAATCATGTCAGGAGTGTGAAAGACTGGTGGAACAAATGATTCCTACATTTCAACACATATTCTTATCATACTCTATTCTGAAGACTTTTGGGAAATAAAAGACTTTGCAAACATAATGGATGGTAAAAATGCTGCTTTTTTAGTTTACAGATAAAAAAAAATATCTTTCTTTCAGTAGTGACTCATTACAATTAGTTCCAATCCCACCCAATATGTGTTGACACAATATAGCATATTATTAATATTACAGCACATCAGACAACTGAAAGCGAGAGCTAAACAAGAAATAAAAGTCCCTGCTGGTTTTATGGTCTGTTTCTAAGTGTCTGTGGAGGGACGAAAGTCACTGATCCAACTTTAAATCACTGACTGGCTGACAAATGATATTTAATTAAAGGCCAGTATCAGTCACATATATTCGCCATCTGATTTATCTGTCTAACCCGAGCAATAAGTGAAATCCACTGCGTTGTACAATTAGCTCTGAAATACGACTCAGTTTCGACGTGATAACGGTTTAAATTACAACACGTCAAAACGCTCCGTTTTTTTGGCGCTAATAAATCTGTCAGGCTTGGACTTAACTGGCAGCCGCCTCGGAGGCGCTCCCAGACAAAGTTATCGTTGTTTTTCCAGGTAGGCAGACTGTCACCCCGAGTGTGTGTTTAGCCCAGTTGCCATGAAGGTTATCAGGCCAGCGCACAGACTAGACCAGGGGTGGAGGAGGGGCGGGCTCCCCACAGGTTAGGAGCTATAAGTATGCAGCACCAGGTGCTTAGTTTTTACCTGTGTGTGTGTGTGTGTGTGTGTGTGTGTGTGTGTGTGTGTGTGTGTGTGTGCGCGCGCGTGTGTGTGTGTGTGTGCAGAACCTCCCAGCAGGAGCAGCCAAAGTGCGCTCCTCTAATGTCATCCTGTGGCCGTCCTCCAGCTAAAAGCCAGCGGCTCGCTCTCCTCCTCACTCCTCCCCCAATGTCACCTTTCCTCCCTCCACTTTTTACATCCTCCTCCTCCTCCTCCTCCTCTTCCTCCTCTTCCTCCTCTCGCACCTCCTCCTCCTCTCCCCCCCTCCACCCTCTCTCCCCGTGTTTGTCATTTTTCATCATCTGTCTGTGTTTGCTAATCTCCGTCCTTTCTCTGCTCTCCGTCTCAATTCATCATCTCCACTTGGTCTTGTGCTGAAGGTTACCGAGTTGCTGATAGAGAGGAGACGAGGAAAAGATGATCATAAAGACTGACAAGGATGGAAAGAGGGAGGTTTTCTCCGCTGCTCCTCTCTTTCTCCTCTTTGTCTCTCTTCCTTGGTTATTTTATTGAACGCTTCTGTCTCTCTGTCTCTCTCTCTCTCTGTCTCTCTCTCTCTCTTCATCTGTTTGTCTTTCTTTCAGCCTTCCCTCTGTTCCTCCTCTCCTGATCTCTGCCCCTCCATCTGCTTCTTGCTGTCACTGCCACTCTGACACCACTCACCTCTCCTCCTCCTCCTCCTCCTCCTGATCCGTCTGTACTGACAGCCATCAATTTCAGACAGATGGACAAACTTCACAGAGATGACATGTGATGTCTCTTCTGCGTGTGTGTGTGTGTGTGTGTGTGTGTTGGGGAGGGGGGACTTATTATAAAGTACACCCTGTTAACAGACCTGTCCAGGAGGTCAGCTGTTAACCCTCCGTTTGCTGAGCAGCGTTTTGTGTTTTGCAGTTTGGTGTGTTCTTGTTAGATGTGGTCGGATCGCTCTGCTCTGCCATGCTTCAGCACAAATGAATGCACAGCTACACACACACACACACACACACACACACACACACACACACACACACACACACACACACACACGGTTCAGTACATTAGGCTGTCGGAGTCTCCTATCTTTACGCACGTAAGGTCACATTCAGCGCTCCTGTATGCCTCGCTACACAGGCCGGCCGGCCGGCTGCATTAGGCCCAGGAATCATGGCGGAGCGGCCCGCCTGTATCTGAAATTCTAATCACCGCTCGCAGACATTGCTATTCAGCCGGCGCTCCCGCCGGCTGCCTGCACAGCGGCTAAGCTTTGCACTAAAGTTTTGGTTAAACCGTGAAGGCCAAAGTCCATTTCATAACACCCACATTTGTGTTCCGTATTGATAAACACAATCCGTCTGTTACTTCCTTCCCCCCGATACGCCTCCTCCTCCTCCTCCTCCTCCTCCTCCTCCTCCTCCTCCTCCTCCCCCCTGCCCCGATGCCGGTGGTCTCCCTTCACCTTGGCCTTGACCGCTCTTTGCTCCAACTTCAAAAAAACAATATTCCCCTTTTCTTCTCCCCGCAGTGCATTCAGCAGATCTGTTTCTTTTGTTGCCAGTTATTTATGCATTTCACATCTTTTCTTAATAATCAGTTCTCTCATCTTTCAATTTTCTCTACTTTGCCGCCCTCCGTCTCCGCTCCCCTTTCTTCCGCCTTGCTTAAAGCGGTTCACCTCTCCTCTATCTCCATGCCTGGGCACACTTTTCCCACCTTCCCACACAACTCTTATCTCCCCCTCTGAATTTCTTCATCTCTTCTTCTCTATCTTTCCGCCCAGCTCCCTCTCACATCCTCCCTTCCCGGTGCCCTCTATCCCCCCCCGGCTCTCCGTCCTCCTGCCCCCCGGCTGAAATTAAACCCCGCCGGCGCGAGCCCGTCCCAACCACGTCCCCCCACCGCGGCGCTGCCGCACCGACCCGGGAAAACAGACCTTGAGAAACAAGATAAAGTACATCAAAACTGCAGTAGGTTTCACCGCTCCGTGGGCAGCGTATATTTTTGGATACCATTTCACATTTTTACGCTTTCCCCGCCCTGCCCCACCCAGCCGGTTTGCCCCCCCCCCACCTCACACACACACACGTCTGTTTTGTTCTCTGTCTCTCTCTCTTTGTATCCTCCTCAGACAGACATTGTCGCATTCTTGACAATGAGGCGAGTCTGCAGTGATTAACATTGATTAAAGTGGCTAACGAGTCTCCCTTTCATTCCAGTGTGTGTGTCTGTGTGTGTGAGACTTTGTGTTCCATGTATGTGTTGTACAGAAGAGGTGTAGGTGTGTTGAATGGGACTGTGTGTGTTTATCGGTGTTCGTTCCTGCTTCTGCTGAACATACAACTCGCATGAACATACGAACAATTTCAGCTGCCTGTTCCGCGGAGTCTTTCATCCTTTGTTCTGGTGCCACATGGAAGGTTTTTTTTTTTTTGCCCACAGATTTGCTTTGTGAGAACCGAACGGCCTGCGGCTTAATTCAGCCTCCCGTCAACGGGCCAAACAAATTTGTCATTTCACATCAAAAACACACTGTGTGTGTATCGCGGTCTTTTATGAAATCTGTGGGTGGGTGTGTACACATTCCGGTTATATTTGGTGCAGAATTTAGATGAAGAGACAAGTTTTGTTGGATGAGTTGTTGACTGGGGCGAACCGACGTAGCGTAGATGTAATATTCTCTTCTCTGTATTTTATCCAGATATCCAGTCGTCTTCTGTTCAGTTTTATGTAATCCAGGGACACCGGAGCTGCACCCTGTACCCTCGCCCGGCCGCCACAGTCGGAACACACACTCACACCTTGGGGCAGTTTTTTTAAATCAATTATGAGTCTCAAATTCATATTTTTGGCTTGTTTGAGCAAAATAGAGTACCTGAAATATATGAACACATATGGAGGGATAAGGTGCTGAAATCTACACAAGAGATGTGCCAAGCACGACGCGGCTGCTCGGTGTTTTATACAATGATTTGATACCCGAGCACAATGTAAAAATGTAGCGAGGAGCCCATTGAGAATCACCACCTGATAAGAAAAGCTCCTCGCAGTTCCAGAAGGTATTTTCGTTTGCGTTTCAGCTAATTGTTTTTTATGTTGTGCAGCTTTATTGTTTGCATTACTCTCACAAAGAATCCTGAGGAACACGGAGGAGCGTTTCCCCGCCAAAGAATCTAATATTTCCCTCGGGAGTGGGCAAATACCACCGAATAATGAAAGCAAATAATGACTTTATCGGATGACCAACAACAGCTGAAAAGGATTGCTGTTCTCTATATGTCTGCTTAATGTGGCAGCAGTTATTTGTGAGCGCTTAACGCGGCAGTTTTTAACGTATTATCTCCAAACGTGGCTTTAAGTAACTTAAAAGACTGAGCATCTACTAAAATACTTAAATCATGTGATTGCATATAGAAACACCAATTTAACCATGAAAACCAGCTTTAAAATGTTGAAATAAAGGTCACATATTGCACCTTTTGCAGTTTGACTCTGTTTGAGGACCTTTCTGTGTGGACTTTGCATGTTCTTCCCATGTACGCATGGGTTTTCAGGCTTCTCCCTCCAGTCTTAAAGCATGTTTCAAGGTAAATCGGAAACAAATCTGCTTGAATGTGTCACTGTGTGCGCTCCTATCCTTAGCTGGAGTGGAGCTGGAGCTGAAATCCATCAAAAGATGGATAGAAATTGAAAACCTTTCACTGAATTGGCTTTGCATCAACACCGATCTGATGGCGGATATTTAATATAACATAAGCACACCGTCCTGCTTCAGTTCAGCCGACAGTGGAGCATTATTGATTCACCATTACTAATTTACAGGTGCATTATTCGTAGCATAAATGCTCATCTGTTTGGCCTTCGAAACAAAGCCGGCATAGCGCGGGGAAGTAGACAATTTGCATTTGCTGCAAGATTCAAGTGTTATTGAAGGAGGTGATTTAGTCTTGTATGACACCTGAGCACAGGAGCTGGAGCGATAACCCTCCTGGCCGAGGCAGTGCAGGCTGAGTGAGCCCTTGAGGCGCACAGATTCACATCCGACATGGCTGCCTGAGCCATAAGAACAACTCCATGAATTATGAAAGGGCATGAGCCCATTGCTGGGCTGCTCTGAGAGGGGAAGAGATGGAGGGAGAGATAACTACACATTGTAGATAGGTGGAAAGATAGTGTGGAGCAAAGCAAAATGGGAAAAAATACAAGGAGACAAAGATGCACTGGCACAATAAGAGGGGGAGATAAAGCATGCATGTGTAGTGAAGTGAAAGGGTGTTTGTTTTAGAGAGAGGGAGGAAAGTGTGTGTGCTCGTCTTTGTGTGTGTGAGTGTGTGTGTTAGTGAGATCGACACAGCATCGCTCCCAAATCTAAGCAGCTGTGTGAGGAATCGGTAACCACGCCACTGGATTTAGGCTCATCACTGGGCCCACAAAGGCAACATTTTCACACACAGACGCAACATACACACCACGGCTCTGTTCCAGGCCGTTCAAACAGTTTCCGCTGTGGAGGTGTGACAGCGCGCCAGGCGGGGGCTCTGCTGCCCACCATCTCCAAACCCCAGCACAAAGCAGAGGAGACACAGAAATGGGCTATTCTTCTCTTTTTTTTTTCCCTTCTTTTCTTTATTCTTTTTCACCAATTATCTAATGTGTGATCTTGGGGCCTGGCTGCCTGTCATGCTCAGCCTCTGGTTTATTCTGTCTTTTAATCTTTCTGGTAATCTTTTTGCCACTGCGCCGCAGGTGCCACAGCGGTGAACTCCAAGACAAGGCAATTCCATTAGGAAATGGCATGAGGCGGCATTCATTAATGGCCCCGGCCAGATGCTGCGCTGCGCACGGGAGACGGGCACGGGCATTGAATTTGATTCGAGTCCTCGAGATAATATATTGTGCCTATTCAAGAAACTGTTCCAGGAAAGGGGATTTCCACCATCAGATGGAGGCATTGTAGCGACAGCAGGTGGAGCCGGTTTACATGATGTAAAAATCTGACGATAATTCTAATAAATCTGATGTGTCTCCATGTCCTTTTGACTTGTGGTAAATGAAAAACACCAGTTCAGGTGGTCACAAGTGCATGTAGTGATGTACTGCGTTACTTTGCTCTGCCTTCGTCGTATCGAGCCGTCCTCAAATCAATTAACATGAATTTCATTTCGCTCACTGCAGAATCGACTCTGTCAGCTCTTCTCTGTGGCACAGCGCGTTTGTATTATTTGTCTCTGGCTCATTGTGACTATCTCACCTTGATTTTCTTGAGGTTTTGTTTGTTTTTTACACCTGCAGTGACGATGACATGAATAAGGATACATGCACGATGTTTTGCACAGGGCATTATGGTGGAATCTAGATGTGTTAATTAACTCCTGAAGTCAGCTCAATGGGATTTTTATTGTGTGTGTGTGATCCTACACTCTCCGTTTCATCTTTTCCCATCGCTCACTCTGCTCAGGTCCATCTCCATCAGCTTCATCTGAGCCTACGATGCGTTCAAGGCTCTCTTTTGTCCGACACAATACAAACACGCGGCGTCTCAGCCTCCTCCGCCCAGCGGTCCCAGTCTCCCTCTCCTGTCGCTGTCTGCACTCGCCGGTGTTAGAAATTGTCCAGAAGACGTAGACACGCTGAAAGACGCGTCGCTTCTCCCAGGACACCTCGCGTCGAGTGCTCTCACAGCGCTGCGCTCTTTATGTCCCTGGTTATGTAAGTGCCTATACGTACCAGCAACCTTCACAATTAATAGCCTTGGGAGATGCAGACTGATGGAATGGAAAACGGAAAAAAACAAAAGTCAGGGTGAAGAGAAATAGAAAAGCAAAAAAAAAAAAGAAGAAGCCTATGGAAGCGTAAGAGCCGTGCAGGTGATGAGAACGAGAAGACAGAGGAGAGCGAGGAAAACGTGGGCTTCAAGCAGTCAATTATTCAGAAGAGAGAGGTCTGTTGTACCTGGGGAGCGGCGTGGAGCAGGCCCGCCCGCCGTCACCTGCTAATGGGCCGCGGACTGACGTGCTACCTGAGCGGACTGGCTCGCTCCTCTCATACAGGCTCTTATCGGTTTCTCTCCGGTGGAACATGTAAATAATTACTCCGCGACCACTGCGCTGCGTCGGCTGGAGGGGTGTTTGCACAAAGAAAGGATACGTTTTCAAAGGGCGATGGGCTATTTTGAGAAAGTGGGTGAATTATTTATGGAGATCTGCGATGAAGTGTTTTTGTGGTTCTGCATGTTGGGTTTTTTTTTTTTTTTTTGGAGTTTTTCCACAAGCTGGAAAAAAATCTGCAGCGAGAAGGTGGTAATCTTTAAAAGATGTGTGTGAGGTGATTGCACTGAGCCTCAGTGATCAGGGACTATATTCAAGGCGCTTTGATGTTTTTTAACAGTTTTAAAAGTGTTAGAAAGTGAGTGTGTTTGGTGGTCTTTCGGGGTGCTGCGTACCTACATGAAACCCCGCCGTTGCCATGGCTTGGAGATGAAAGGAAGGATTATTCTACTTGGCACCCATTAGGTTGGCGCTGTCTAAATATCGTCCGGTCTAAATCTGACCCAGAACTACTTTCCTTCATCTTTCTTTCTTTCTTCCTTTCCAACTCTCTCCCTTTTCCTCCTCTGGTCTTTGTTCTCCCTCCCCTCTTTTGTACTCGCTGAGAGAGGGATGTGTGTGCCAGCCCGGAGTGGAGGCTTAAAGACCCGGGTTTTTGAAAATGAACACCCTACTGTGTTTGACTTCCTGTGAGAACAGCACAGCCCCTCTTCAAAGCCTGCATACTGCACTTTATAAAGATAATGTAAGTCGCATTGTTGTCTCCTGGCTCACAAGCCTCTCTGTGAATTTACCTTTTGTGTTATATCTGCTTTATTTCCTCATTATTTCATGTTCGTGTGGGTTTCAGACGCTTAACCCTAAGCCGGTGTGTATTTGTAAACTCTCCCAGACTATTTCTTCCACGCGTCCTGCGCTTGTTCACCGGCCAGACAGTCGGCGATTGGCGAGATAAGCGCTATGTTTTTGGACATGGCCGCGCGGGCCAGCGGGAGCCGCCTGGCACCCTCGCTGAGGGTGTGTACTGTGGAGAATTCATCTTGATGAGAGCCGCTATTGTGTGTCACAGCTCCTCTCGCTATCTCACTTTCCTGTCTCTCCGGCTGCCAGTTCGCCTCCGTTTCTCTCTGAGGCCGACACCCTTTACGTTTAAGTGGCAGTGTGCTATAAACAAAATCGAAATTTACCTGTTCCTGCAGGCGATATGTTGGGCCTCTGACAAAAGGGAGGGAAAAAGCAGGAAACAGAAGGCTTCGATTCGCCACAGTGTGCTGATAACTTCTGGTCTGAACTCGTCAGGAATTTGAAGCAATATCTTTTCTCCCCTCAGTAGATGAACTTGCTGAGGCACAGGGATGGATCAATTCCGGCTAAAACAAAATTGATTGTTCATTGTCATTTAACGACACCAAGAAGGTGTTCCAGCAGATTTATGACTAAATGTGTGAGACAGAGCAGCCAGGGCTTTTTTTTTTTTTTTCCTTTCTCTGCACGTTAGGTGTTTAGTTTCTTTTACACTCTTCTCATCACAGTTTGAGTAATTTATTAGGTGAAAACAAGAGAGACGACACATCAAGAGTTAAACATAATGTTGAACACACACACAGCGTTTAGGAAAAATGGCTCCAGTGAAGATTAATTATGTTCATGAGGTGAATCTGGGTTTAAATGTGAAAATCCAAGAATAACATCATGCAATCAAAGGCTGTTTCACAAGATTGTCTTGAAATAAAGAGAAGATCGATAAATCATTAAAGCCCAAGCATCCATGACCATGATTAACTCATCCATGCTCCTCCTGATTATAAAACAGTGGCCTGTCCTCCCCTTTAGGCTACATCCCATCCTGTCTATTTTTTTTATTTCTATTTTATTTCCATGAAAGTCTTTACCAGGTCAGTTCAAATTATTTCTCCTGTGTTCATCATCTGAAGCTAATCACAGCTGTGGCGTGTGTTGCCTTTGTTTCGTTCGATGTCAGGATATATTTATTTTGGACATCACATCTTCAGCACATCCCAAACAGTTCTCATTTCAGCCCAGTGTCGTTCTCAATGACGTGAGAACACGTCAAAATCAATCCCTTATGGAGAAGGAAATAACACTGATTATCCGGTGACAGCGGCACCTGTCAGGGAATTTCTATGAGGCGGCTCATCAGCAGTCAGTAATGGTACATGGGAGCAGACAAAATAGCAAGAAACGAGGACCCGAATGGAACTTTAAAGAAAAGCTAAATTGTTGAGGCCAAGTAGTGATCCAGCTCAAGATGAGGGTCTCTGCTCCTCTCTGGGAACTCCAGCCTCGACCTGTTGCTGCAAATCGGTCAACGTTCTCATGTTGACGTCCAAAAGTACCTTTAGTGGACGTATGAGCATCAAAACAGAACCAGACAACAGTTGAGGGGCATGAATTGTTGTAAAGCGAGCGTGCAGGTGCACGTGTGTGCTCAGTACCAGGGGGAAGCGTGACCCCCTCGGGAAAAAGCAAGCCAGCAGAGACGGCGTTCCCCTGGGAACCGATTTATCCTGCAAGAACAAGGATCTTACTTTAACATTCCTAAACATTGCTGCAGAGTTCACAGACACTGCTTCATGTGGATGGCGGTGGCTTCCTGCGGCAAGGTAATGCGCCCCGCCACGCTGCAAACACCAGCACGGGCTTCCGCATCGGCCAAGTCTGCCTTCTGAAAAACACTGGGATGTCAACGCGACTTTCTGGTGAGGAAAAGAAAAGAAGTTTAAAAAGAAAGAAGTCGATATGGTTTTAATGGTTGAGCTTGACATCGGTGGCGTGTTCTGAAACGACAGGTCCAGTAGATTGCAACCTTTTGAAAGTCTGATGCCCCGGACAGCTCCGGAGGTTCCTGTGGAGTCCAGGCCTCTCACAAAGACAGCATTCATAATATCCGCGAGGTGGTTTCATTCTTGTGGCTGATAATCGTTTATAATTCCACCCCCACCACACACACACTCACACACATACACACACATACAGACATACACATGCTCATTTATCGCAGGTCTGATCCAATCTATTACATTTCTACATGATTGTGGAACAATTGTGGGAGAACAAGCGTCACTGGCTGAAGGAGAGGAAAGAATGAGTTGTTCTTTTCATGATTTGATGGCACCGCTGTGCAAAGCAGATAAATAGCGTGCGAGAACAGGTTTTCGGTGGGGGGGGGGGGGGTTTGGGTGTGCGACAGTGAAAGAGCTACAGGCTCACAGAGGGAGCAGATGTGGGCGATCGAGCCTTTAATAGTGAGACACAATTAGAGCCTCACCTTGAGAGAGATGGACGCTTGTTATCCCGGCGTGTCGCAGGATATAATCACACCGGGATCTCAGCAGGATGGATCACTTTTCAAGACTTTCCCTGATTGTAGTCCTGTAGCCTGTGATCCTCTGAGGCTTTCTATCTGCTCTCGTTCACAGGAAACGGGATTCCCATTCCATTCTTTGCCCATTCAATAAGGGATCCGTAAAGATATCGGCACATTGGTATCTGCAGATAAACACACACAAATATATATTATATTTCCATCTGTAATCTATAATATTTTGTTTTAAAAATATTGGATATTGGCACATACCCAATATCGTGCGTCCCAACTTTCAATGCTTTTATCTTACAGTCGTTTCATTCCATAATTAAAATGTTAACAATTTTAGACATAACTAATATTATAACATCAATATGTTGCTCACCCAAAAATCCCAGTTGCATTGAGCAACGTTCAATCCACAGTCATTAACACAGGAATTTTAATTACTGGGTTTGAGTGCTTCCTAGAGTGTAAGCCATATTGCTGCCAGTGTGAGCTGCCATACCAGAGCAAAGCCCAAAGCCCAAGGGCCAATTATAGCCAGAAAGAGATTCCCAGTCAGCCCTTGGAAACTTTCCACAGTAATAAAAGTAAAGACAAGATGCCTACTGGTCTCTGCTAAATGTATTTCATGCAAAAAGTCTAGCTGGAGGAGAGCCACAGTTTAATATTCAACTGTGTCATCCATATTTCTGTTTGATATTTAAACTTCCTCTGCGGATGTCTAGAAAGTAAAGAGCAGCTTCAGCCACATAGATTAATCAATTGAATGTATGCCTGCTCCTATTTCCTCTCGATGAGCTGGCAGCAACCCATGATGCTTTGCAAGCGATTTAATCAGAAGTTGGAAATGCGGAAATGGTGTTATTATGTTGATCATGATCGGCTTAGTTTCCCTCAGTGTCACAATTCAAGTGGCGACATCCATGAGACCCAAACGGCCTTCTGCAAAGAAAACCCGAATTACTCAGTTATTAAAGGGAGGGTTTCCAGGAGCTGATACCGGGAGAAACAGGCCATGATCCAATAAATCACATCCACACAGGTGTGGAAGTTGATCTCCTTCCGGGACACACTGAGGATCGCATGTGACAGACACACACTCCGATTTAATGAGTCTGCCTGCCTGAATATGGATTAATAATCCTTGGGGCGTCACTCAGATCATGCAAAATATTCAGTGGAGGATGTGCTAATTCTTTCATGTACGATGTGATTAATACCTGTGGAAACGATTTATGGTTGGGTTTGTTTTTAACTGCACACGGAGACGTAGTGGAAACCCAGAGATGCTGCGGTTTTTGTCATGGGGAGCATTTTTTCAGCTGCCTCGCCATGACTTTTTTTTGCCAACTTCAGCATAATAAATGTTCTGTGTCTCATTCTCTAAGGCTGAATTTCAGTTAGCAAATGAACGCGGCAGCGATGCACAACATTAAGCAACAGTAATCAAGCTTAAAAGCTTGAGAAACACTCATCGAACATGTAAACTCCACATAAAAAAGTATTTGCTGGAAGCACTCCTCCTCCTCTCTGCAGCCCCTATACTGAACAAAACGAACAATATTTCGAGGTGCTGAAACACGCTCACAGGAAAATGATTTGCAGTGATCACCAGTTAGTTCTTAATCGCATTTATCAAGCGCAAAAAAAGAAAACATTTCACGCTTTTATCCTCTGAAGTGTGAAGCTCTGTTGTTTTCTCTGTTTTCATCTGTGCTAAATTAATATTTAGGGGTCTTTGCACCAAGATGGCATTTTGAAGTCGCTCCTCAGGGATTAGGGATTCCTCGCTGTTTTGAAATAATTCATAGACCAAAAGATTAATTAATTCCTTTTCAGGAAAATGAAGTAAAGAAATTAAGGAGTGACGGTCTTTCACGTGCTGGGTGTGATTATCGTCTTGTGAAGTTTGTCAAGGTTCTTCTCGGCTGAGGATCGTTTGAGGAGAAGCGGCTGGTGGAGCGGTGAGACGAGAGGCCATCCTTCACTTTAACCTAAAGATCCATTTCTCAGGCGAGAATTGACCCCACAAGCTGCAGGATGCTCCTCTTCAGCTGATTCGGCACAGTAACGCTCCCCCGCTGAGAGAAAGGGGGGGGGGCAGATGATCGATGAAATATCACTTCAAACCTGAAATCTATAACTTTCTGCACGGTCAAGCCACAAGGGTAAACCCTCTGTATTCAATTGTTTCACTTCATTGTTGCTTCCAAATGTCACGACCGGGCAGCATCAAGCCAAATGAATTAATCACTGTGGTGATTAATTCATTTAAACGCTGCGGCATTTCAGCGTCTCGCAGCCGCCGAGCGGCAAGCAAGCGTCTTCTAACACTTTCTGGTGTTTGATCTCAAATCTCATCACACTGTGGATATGTTATGACAAGTTATTAATTGATTCATTAATTATGAACCATCGCAGTCTTTACATCCCCGCCTCCCCGCCTGAGGCTGAAGTTCGAGTTGCTTCCATGTAAATATATCGGGAATGGCTCCGTGTTCACATTCTGGTCAGTCAACCAGCAGGATTGCTGAGATGTGATTGGTTCAAATCAATAAACTGCTGTTAGAGTGATTGGTTTGAAAGAGTAATTTATGTCAAGGTCTCCTTCAGCAAGACTCGCAATTACTTAGCGGGACTATACACCACTGCAGGTGATCCGGGGTCAGCAGACACTCAGCTTTATGGGGTAGTTCAAATACACACGTTCAAAAAGTTTGTTAGCAAGTGAAAAACTTCCCCAAATAAGCGATAAATAAAGGTAAGAAGAGAGGCGCTGCAGAGCGTTTCAGATAATACAAGAAGAGGTGAAAATCAGGGGGAAACTGCAGGGTTTTGTGCAGGAATTGGTAAATATGAAAAGGTAATGCGAGTGAATTTTTCTTGAAACCGGAGTGGACAGAGGTTGTGGAGGGAAGCGATAGATGAGTCCCGGAGGAACAATAGCGGATAGTTGCAGCGTCTGCCTCTTCCCACACACTGCCTCAGCACTCGCGTCTCCCCCGCTCCTCCATTTTGGATCGAAACGTTGTAAACCGGGCCGTTAATTGCGGCGTTAACTCAATCAGTGACGACTCGCCGGAGATAAAGCGTGTGCGTGCGAGCGTCCGATCGTTGCCTGTGCCACTGGTGCGCTCGTGTCCGTGCGCAGGTAATGAGTTTTGGTGCTGAGGCTCAGAGAAAAACAGCAGAGTCTAGCGTGTCGCCGCCCGGGGACTTGATTGGAGGAGTGTTGTCGGTGGTAAACAGACAAACTGGTGAACGGCATTTTAGTCTCGGGGCTCCGTGCGTCGGTCGTTTCCCCCTCCGATCAGGCTGATGTTGATTACCCCGGAGAGAGTGTGTTTAAGGTCACCGGTGACGACGCCACACTGACCTCGTCTTCGACTACTCTGAACAGCCGACACACATTTTAGAAACCGTCCACAAGTACAAGATTCTGCATAATTACTTTGATTGAAGCTTCCATCAGCTAATTTGTCATGGCAGCTATATTGGAGACCAATAATGGAAAACAACCCAAGTACCCATGTTGTGCTGGTAATTGAATATAGATTGTTTACAGTCAGAGCAGAGTTTGATTGAGTAATTCTATAAAAGTCATTTTTCTAACACTTACTGAGTAGATTGAGAAGTTCAAGCCTAAGGTGTTGAAGTCAGTTTAAGGATAAATTCTTGTCATAAAAGGTAAAACAAAAGGGGTTAAAATAGTACATATTTCACATTTCTGGGGGAAAAAAGTTCCCAAAAAGGCATTTTTCCCTCCTTAAAGATTCCTTCTGCAGAATTAAGTACTATTTAACAAGAAGTATAACATATTTAATGGATGTGTTTGTAAAAATAATCACTTTCATTGGTAGTTTTCTTTGTACAATTCTTTTTTTTTTTTCAGGATGTTTTTAAGATAAATACATCTATCAGGTTGAACATGAGATTAAAACACTGTTTTAAAGCCATTATAAGAAGCCTGACACCCAATTTAGCTCAACAAGTTCCTGCTACATTGTACTTCCTCCAGTTTGGTCATTGTTCACGTGAAAAAAAGAAAACAATCAAAAAAAAGATGCACAATTTACCGAACGTGTTTATTTCACTAAGTTTAAATGAGATCATAGTGACTGTATTGTGTGACTTTTGCGACAGGAACACTTCACTGGTATTTGTTTAGCATCAGTATTAGTGCAGTAAATGAGCAAAAGAAAGTGTGAGAAATGAGAACTGGGCTTAATAAAAGAAGGTTTTTGAACTATGAGAGCAATGAAAGCACCACTGTGATTTGGCTTTCTTGTAAAACTGAGAATATTCACAAAAAGCCTCTAACAGTTATTGAAATGTGCATTTACAAAGGATAATACTGGTGTAATTTTATTCGCTACACTACCTATCAGCATTAATACCTCTGAAAACCACAAGCGCCTGGCTGTGCAGTCAGAAGCTATTACTGTCTTTTCTTCTGCCAGGTTGGACGGCGTTTGTCAAAACCCACTACTTTTCTCTTCCAGCTGTTTTTAATGGATTTTTAAAAACAGTTTGAGCCTCTGGCAGCGATGTAGGACGAACCTGCAGCAGAACAAACAGCGGCAACTTCAGTGACTCAGGAATATCTCAGTGGGTTTAGACTTTTCATAACCATTCATGTCAGCGGACGAGGAAAAAACAAAAACCAAACACAACAACAAATACAATTGAAGCAGTATTATTTTTTCCTTGGAACTCAGCAGCTCTCGTGCCTCTCCTGTCCCCCTTTGATGCAATCTGACAAATTTTATTAAACTGAAGAATATGAGCGGCAACGCGGATCTGTTTCAGCTTCCAGCTTCTGGAAAGCAAAGCCCAACATGATTGACATCTCTCATCCTGAGAGTGAAGGAAAGAGATTCCTCCTCTGTTTCCTTGTTTACAAAGGCACTGACTGTTCACTTTCATATCGCAATGTGATAATCACTAAATAGACAAATTGATTATTTACTCAATTTCCCTGGAACAACTGATACATTACTCTAATAAACACTCAGCCATAAGGGAGCGATTACTTTTATTGCTCAGGTCGATTGTGTTGTTGTGACATTGTCCCTAATAAATATTGCAAATATCTGATTATAGATATAATAAAATTTTGTAATATACCGAATCCTTCAGTCGTTCAAAGGTGGCTAAAGTACTCCATTCTTTTCTTAACTAGATGCACAGATAAATGTACTCAAGAGAACATAATTTAGATAACAGGGATGTCAAAGTATTTTTTTTTTTTTTGTCACAATTAATCACATTTTCCCATAGTTAATTACAATTAATCACGCTTTGATTTGCATTTTTAAAATTCTGTTCTTCTGCATTTCAGGGCAGTTTTCAGCCCATATCGTAAAGCATCCATCAGTCCAAAAAATCAGTTCAAAAGCTGAATTTAAAGTTTCGGCATCACGACTTCCTGCAGTGACTGATTTCTTACCGGAGCGTCTTGATCGGGAATCAATCAGAGAAAGAATTTCCTTTTTGACCTTGCTGGATTTTCTTTCAAAATAAAGTGCCGTGTAGACCCACTTAATAAATACAATGTCTATGTTAAAAATATAGTTTTTAAACCAAGAAAATGCCCTGAGACAAATTATGCGATCAATCACGATAAAAAAAAAAGAAAAAAAAAGGAACAACACAAAAAAACACAGTGAAGCTAAAAGTTTTCATTTTTGAACATAAAACAGGAATAATTTGAAATCAGTAATTATTGATGTAACTTGCTTTTTTTTTTCTTAAGTTCTTCACCGCAGCTTCAGTATTGATAACTGTTACCTTCAGTTATCCACTTCAGGGTCATGACGCGTCTCTCAGCAGATATCAGGTTCTTGCAGGTTACCGTGAGATGGACGGGCTGCCAGTCCATCACCGAGCAAACACAGAGAGAGACAGACAGTCATAAACAATCAAAATCAAACCTGCGAGTCATGGATCAATGTCAGTTTGGTGTTTTCTCACAGTGGGGAGCTGGAAAACAGGAGCAGAACTGCTGTGTGCACAGGGAGAACATGGCTGCTCCCATCCGCTCACTGTCACTCTGAAACATCCTCATAGAACTTCAAACCAGCAACAGGCCGGTTTTAAGAATTAAGGAGTAGAAAATAAAAGTATTTATGTAAATCAAGAATGCCTCTGAATTCCTTCTCCTTGAGTTTTGGGTTTTTGTGACCACAAGAGGCGTTTTTACTGCATCTGATCTGAATAAAGGACAAAAAGCTCAACTGAGAATCTGTATTTTGGTTTTATGTAGTCCACTGCTTGTGTGTCTAGTCTGAGAACCTGAAGTGCAGATCAAAGATCGCCCGCTGCTTTTTTAAAGACTCAGAAAAACTGCTGAGGAGCTAAATGCTTACGGCTCGATTTAAAGCAGCGTTGTTGAAAACGCGGGGTTGTTCATGACACACACCATCTCGCCAGGAAATATGCAAATTATTAAAGCAGTCAGCTTCATATTACTTCATTCTAGCGATAATTAAACACAATCTGAAAGAAACACATATGTGATCAAGCAGTGTGTTTGAAGGTGTGAGGGGGGTCACAAGAAAACTTGTGCTTTTTATTACCTATGGATCACTACAGCCGTTAACTACAACATCCTATAATGTGAAAAACATTGTGAAATCAGGCGTCTTACCAAACACTACTGGGCTGGAGACAAAGCCTGTGCAATGTTTCTGGAGCTGTGTGGAAACACAGAGGGGGGGGGGGGGGCTCATCCTCCTACACCCCATCATAGCCTTATTCTGCCATATGCTCAAAAATATTGTACTTGCAGCAACACCCTGAAACAGTGTGAGGCTTTTTGGAGCCGTGTCACCCACCACTCCTCCGGGCGCTGTGCTTCCACATGTTGCATCAGAAAACAAGATGGCGGATTCCACTATGAAGTCAGGGCTGCAGTGTGAAGGGATTTACTGCCAGTCCAGCTGTTATTTTACTGTCAGCTACGCAGTGCACGTTGCTTTTACCTGTTAGCAGGGAAAATGCCGTAATGTAATGGTGATCTCTGTTATATTGATGTGGTCTGTTTAATTTGGTGAAAGCTGTTTCCTTTTTTTTTTTTTTTTTTTTTTTGGCATCTTCTGCCATAACCCCTCTATACCAGTGTTATTTATTACCTCTGGTGTTCCCCAAAGACTCTTTTTAGCCCAGATGTGAAAGGTGCGGTGGTGCTGTCTTTGTCTCATTCTTTCTTGCTTGTTTTATCACCTCAACCAGCCCTCATCCCGCTCTATCACTCTCTGTCTCCCCCCCCCCCCCCCCCCCCCACCCTCCATCTGCATCCCCCGGCAGTCTTCACCAGCCTGTGCAGCCTTTACTAACTAGCAGTGCACTCCCACTCAGAGGGAAATGATGATGAGACAGCGAAAACCACCGCTGAGACAATGCACAGCGGAAAGAGAGGAGGAGAGCTGAATGCTGCAGGAAAGAAGAGAGACGCCGCGCCGATGAGAGCCATCAGTCTTTTTTATACACTTTTACCACATATATGTTCATCCCCGGGGAGCGCTACGTCTCTGTCTGGGCCTCGGCCTCCCTTCCCGCGCCTTTCTCAGTGTTGTCATCATTCAATGCGTCTTCCTCCGTCTCCCACCCCGCACCTCCCCCCACCTTAAGTTATTAAATCTGTTCTCACCGCTTCCTCCAGTTCCCCTTCTCCCTCCATTCCTCCCTGCCCCGCAACCTTTTTGTCTTGTGCCGCTAAGTGGTCTGCTTATATAACAGCGCACACCTAGAGGGACTCCCTGCCTCCTCTCACCCAGCCGTCTCTTCTCACTCCACCCTCCCGGGCTCCTCTTCTTTTTTTTTTTTTTCCCCTCTGTCCTCCTCTCTACCGCACCTCACCTTCTCTTCCTCCTCCTCCTCCTCCTCTTTCATCCTCGCGCCTCCTCTATTGCTGACTGTGTTTGGAACAAATGGTCCTCCTGCTGCGTCGCTACAGCCAGTCGGCCTAAGTGATAACCAAAACAGAAAACAGTACGGTAGCGGGACTGCTTCTTTAATTCTGTGCCAAAAGCGATGAGGTGGACAGCAGAAAGGGAATCAACGAACAGAGCGCCGGCAAATATTGAAAATACCAGCATTTGTTAAATCAAAATCGGGACGTCTGTAAAGGCTTTGGAGGATGCTGATTCTCGTTTCCACTGCTTTGGTCGGACCAGACCATTAATCATTAATCACTGGAGGAATGAAAGCAAAGTGTGAAGTTTTCATGTCCTCCTGTGCATGCTCGGGGTTTCTCCCATTTTCAGCAGGAATTTGAGATTATTGGTGTGACTGAACTGCGCCCTGCATTGTTAGCTGGGATTGGCTCTCCTGGTCCAGTGATACACACAAACTGCTCATGTACGTGCACACACATGGCTCAGTCCACATATATTGATGAGGACCCTCTGGAATGTTTCCTTTGGCTCTTCATTTAGGTTTTGCTAGTGTCTGTTTGTATTTGTGAGCTCCATGAACCATATTAAAGCAATTTTTTTACTATATCTCATAATAATCTAGAAAAATAAAAGCCATTTGCTTTACATGTATAATGGTCATGAAAGAAAAATGAGCCTGTCATTATGCATGACCTTCCAGTCACACGGAGGAGCTTCAGCAGCGTGCTACATATTTAAAGCTCAGTACCAATGCAGCTGAAGAACTGATAGACATTAAAGGCTGACTTTGAAAAGGCAACATATGTACTCAGTTATCTCTTATTTTATCTCAATTCTAGAGCCATTTGATCAAAATAAATCACGATCATCGGCGTTCAAACAGGCGGTTAGGCAGTGCTGTAGAGGAGCATGGCTGTGCTGGAGTCATGTGACAGAAGCATCTTTTTTCACTGTGATTTTTTCCTCTATTTGGTACAATAGTATTTTTTCATCAATGAAAAAGTTTATGTCTTATTTTATAATATGTCTAAATTCGAACTTTGAGGAAAAGAGGCAGCCTTGAGGCGCTTAAATGATTTAAAGGACCGGCTGAATGATGTTATAATCAGCGTCTGAATAGTAAGCAGGGAGAGGAACACATCAGTAGAGCTGGAGTCAGCTGGACTGAGTATACAGTTTCCAATATTTTCTTCAAATCATATCATTTCTGTTCTTTTTGTAAACACTCTGGTTTTAAAACGTCTAAGGAGAGCACAGTAAACTTTCACCGTCTCTACACCTCTTTAAGAGAACCACTGAAGTGGAGCTTTGTTATCTGTGGATTAGTTATACATATATAATAATAATACTTGAAGTTATTGATGCAGCTCCTGGGTTTATTCTCAGCCTCCTCACTCAGGTTCCTTGGATCCGGCGAATACGACGTTATTGTCCCTTTCAGCAGACTCTCATGTGCACATTTGAATAAAGTAAGTGTTGAAGAAGAAACGCTTTGCCGACAAGTTTTGCTGCATTTGCTGTTCTGTCTCAGTGGTACCCGGCAGCCTTTCATCCATAAATACTATTGAGCGCTCAAACACAGACACACTCTCTTTCTGAATCCTCTTGCTTTCTTGTATTCGGCTCCTCTTGCACGCCGCTGCCCTCTCACTTATTTCTCAATGACTGCGGCTCTGCCTGACTTTTGACTCGCCGCTTGCATCCAGGATTCTCCTCTGAGCATCCTCTCATCTTCGGCACGCCGTTTTCATCCTATGCGTATCTACTCGCCTTTTTAGCCCACGCCCATTGTACCTCTTTATCTGTTTCCACTCCCCCCCATCTCAACCTTCCTCTCCCCTCGCCTACCACCAGCCCCCCTCTCTAAATATAGCCCCTTTGAAGCGCCGCAGTGTTGTGTCTTCGCGCAACACTGCAAGACAAAAGTCTTGTCATCTTCACATCTGAGCAGCAGGGATAGAAAACACAGATAAGATTGATGGCCCGAAAAGAATACTGGTTAAGAGAATTGATATTCATCTGCTCCAGCGTGAGTGTAAATGGAGGGAGAGGGGGGGAGGAATGAAGATCAGAGTCAAGGAGAGGCTCCGAAAAAAGAAAAGATGTAACGCCACAGTGAGAAGTATTACAAGATAGAAAGAGAGAGAGAGAGAGGAGGGTGCTCTGACATTTCTGATCTTCATTTTGTAATAAAATTATACCCTCTCCAGAGGCCTGACCTAGTAATGCATGCACGTGCACTCATGTTTAGGTGAGCCTGTCAACAACTTGGCACAGTGGAACGCACCGCGAGCGAGGGACGGATGCTTACTACTGTGTGAAATCCCTGCTCTCTTTTGTCGGTGTGTAACATCATGTGTGAGAAAGAGGAGAGGAGCAAGTGTTAAAAAAAAAAAATGGATGCAGAGGATAAGAGGGAATAGATGAAACTCACAGGAGAAAAAAAAAAAGCAGCTCGCTGATGTAACAATAGCTCCACCTAATGGTAGGAGCCAGTCATTACAGCCGGCTGGCGCAGGTTACACACGCCACTGCAGCCGAGGACAATTCCCATCTCATCAGCTCACCTGCAGGAGCCCTTCTAATGACTCCTGCTCGGTGTAATTACAGATCGTGTAATTTACATAATCAGTATACTTAGTATTATAAACAGTGAGGGTAGCAGCATGGAGGCTGCATGGGAAATAATATCACATCATCCTCTCAGTCGTTCAATGAAGAGAGTTCAATCAACTAAAGGGTTACTGTACACACACACACACACACAAACCACCTGAGAGAGGTTTTTGGTACCTGCTAACATCCCCCTCCTCCATCACGAACCCCTGCCAGGGGAGTTTGTGCTGCGTGCAGACCGGCCCCCCTGCGGCCGGAGCATACATCGCCACTGACAGAACCTCCTCTCACCTCAATGACCTGCCTGTAGCCGGCTCAGGGCCGCGCAGATTAGCATTCTCAACACGGGTCTCGGCGAGTGCCACGAGGCAATTTCACACACACACACACACGCACACACACGCACAGAAAAAAGTGTGCTTTTATATGCAGCGGCAGGCGAGAGATGTATTAGTTTATCTCTTCAAGAGAAAAAGGTGTTTTTAAAAAAAGTCTGAAGGGAAAGTCTATTGCTCCTCACTCTGTCAGTGTGAACTGTTTTGCTGAAAGTACGAGTCAATTAAAGAGTGAGTTGATATGCGTGGAGGAAATTGGCAACTGATTAATAATTTATCAAGATGCACCGGCGCAACTACCTGATTCACAAGTGTGAGGGTGTGCTGCTTTTCTCCGACTTGCATCATTGTCATTGCACTACTGTAAGTCAGGGGATTGTTTATTTTTTTTGTTTTTTGAGAAAACTGTCACTGGTCTGACGCTGGTGTCCATCCAGGAGCACCTGCAGAGAGTCACGCGTCTTCACGTCTTGTTTGTTTGTAAAACATCTAAAAACTGGGTTTCAGTCTTCCAGGAAAATATGTCCGTCTCGGCTGAAAGAAGTGATGTTTTGATGTTTTGAAGTTTGGTTCGGGGCATTTTCAGCTTTCACTCAATGCCCACATTTATTTTTCACCTTTCTCTTTTTTTTTTCTGTGTTTTCTAATGCAGGCTGCGAAGGGAGGGCTTCACGGTCCAAGTCAGCGTCAACGACTACCTGGACATCTACTGCCCGCACTACAACAGCAGTCAGCGGGGGACGCTGGAGCGCGTCGTAGCCGAGCAGTACATCCTCTACATGGTCAGCTACCGCGGATATCGCACCTGCGACCCCCAGCTGGGATTCAAGCGCTGGGAGTGCAACCGGCCCCACGCGCCCCACGCGCCCATAAAGTTCTCCGAGAAGTTTCAGCGCTACAGCGCCTTCTCGCTGGGCTACGAGTTCAACGTGGGCCAGGAGTACTACTACATCTGTGAGTCAGGCCAGTAAACACCGCTTTGTTGTGATGGATATAGGGAAGAAAAAGGCCTGAGGGGGCTGAACGTCCGATATTTTGATTGGAGATCATAATGAGGCCTCAGTTCCGCTGCTGTCGCCTACATGTATTGATGGCACGTGGGCGTTGATAATAGATTGTGGAAGTTCAGCCGAGGACGCTCTGAGCTCAGCCGGGATGGCTGCTGAGGGTTGTGCGGCCTGCAGAGGGCACAAGGTTGACGTGTTTTTCCTGCGTTTTGCCGTCTCCTTTCAGCCACACCCACTCACCACCACGGCCACAGCTGCCTCAGACTGAGGGTCTACGTCTGCTGCTCCACTGGTGAGATCCAAAAATCTGCCTCCTCTACTCGATCCCTGCCGTCCTCACTCACTCTTTCTGTGTTGCTTTGTTTTCACATCCACTCCCCTCCTATCTCCTTTGTATCTCACAAATAAACAGAGAAGCAGAAACAAAGAGGCAGAGAGAGGTAGACAGAGAGAGAGCGAGAGGGAGAAACTAAGATCTGACGGTCTCGTCTCTGTCGTGCCGCCTTGGCAGCGTTTTGATGATGGCGTCTTTTTCCTCGAAGCAGTGCTTTGAGAGTGATGGCTTAATGTTATTCTCTGTCTCAGTGCTATTACAGTAATGCTCCATCTCGCTCTGTGAATGACATGCTCTCGTAAAGCTGCACAAAAGATGGGAAAAGTAAAAAAAAAGAAAAAACTGAATCCGGCTCCTCCTGCCCTCCTCTCCGTCTGTCACTCCCTATACCTCTCCTGACCACCCTCTCCTTCTCCCTATCTCTGCTCCTCTGTGACGCCTGCTGCTCCGTGTAGTGTGTGTGTGTGTTATTTTTACCCCCGGTAGCCGGCTCTCGCCCCTGCAGGCCTTTGATCAGGCAGCCCAGTGCTGAAAGCCTCCCCCTCTCCTCTAACCTTGTCAGCACTAATACATCCCACACTCAGGCCAGTGTCAGCCCCTGTGTACACATCACCTTAACACCCACCCCCCAATCCCAGTGTCACTGCTAATCTATTGATGTGTCTACCACTCCTCCATTTGCTTCTGTGTGTGTGTGTGTGTGTGTGTCTGTCTGTCTGCACATGTGGGCCATAAATTTTTTTTTTTCTTTTTTGTGTGCGTGCGTGTGTGTGTGTGTATAAGGATGCATTTAGTCGCTTTACGATCTGCAACCTTTGCTTAGCAAGGTCATTTTAACAGCCTTGCTTTCGCTCTCCCCGTTTAACCCTTCACAATAAGAGCGATGTGAATGTTGCCTGTGTGCCTTACATCTGCGAGGTGCTAACCGATCGCTGCCAGCGTGTCTGCACGCTCCTCTCCTAACGCCGTTTCATCGCACTAACCATGCATCACAGTCGCAGGCTCACGCAGACACATATTTAGCTGAAAAGCAGCATGAAAATATACAAAGTCGTGCACGCGCGCACATCGAGGAACCCACACATCGTTCATTCACGGATAATTTGGCATTGCAGGCTGAATGTAATTTTGTGTCTAGACCAACAGTGAATGTAATAATGATTTCTGTCCACCTCTTCCAATTGCTTTTAATGTGCAGATGGTAGTCTGGACACACAGTCTATTTCTTTGTGGTTTTCGCAGTGGCAGGGGCACAGCGCCGCCTCCGCGTCCCTCCATTACTGCTCACGCTTTAATGAGGTCTAAAATGCAAGTTTTTCTCCGACCTGTTTTAATGATCTGTTTTCTCTCCCTGTCTGCGTCTCTCTCTCTCTCTTTCTCTCTCTCTCTCACACACACACACGCCGGTGTGTCTGTCCTGGGATTGTTGTTTCCCCCTCTCCCTTCTGTCATTCTGTCTTGGTGTATACGTTGTGTCTCTCTCAGTCTCCCAGGCAGATGACGACTCCAGTCAGACTTCTCCCGACTACACAGTCAGGCCAAACATCAAAATACACGACATCGGTGAGTGACTGAGCTGCAGAGAGGGGACAGCTGCCAATTGTCAGACGCCGGTCAATATTTGGCAGAGCTTGATTTGTGTATCGCTCTTTGTGGAGCAGAACCAACCATTTGTTGGGTTTTTTTTTTTTTTTTTTTTTTTTTTTTCTGGCTGGTGAAAGAAAATCCCCAAGCCGTGAATGGTTGATGAGTAAAATCTTAATTTTCTGCACCCGAGTTGTGCAATGTGGCCAAGACCATGAACACAGCATTCAACACGACAGCCTGGTTTCATTGCGTACTGTATAAGTATAAAGAGCCAATATGTCTAATTTGGGATTTACCGCCATCATTTCAATCGATCGTGATAGCGTAGTTATTACGAGGAATAATCTGGAAGCACTGATTTAATACACAGGAAGAGAATCTGCCCCAATACTGCCCTTATTAAACCATTCATTCATCAGTGTCATTTTAAGATTAATTGTTTCCCCTGTCCGCTGCATTAATTCAGTCGTGATGCTACACAGCAGCCTGTGACCCCACATTACCTCACATGAAGACGGCTCTAATGAGTCGCACACAGCACGGAATACAGATGATAAGTTTAGGAGCAGGTAAAACTGGAGCAGTACTGCTACTGCAGTAGCTTAGAGGTAAGTTATCAAATATGGTGTGAGGTCTTTAGCCAGATCATCAAAATGACTTTCAGGTAAAGTTGTGCTTGAAAATAATCCATCTTCAATACTCACTTTATTCTGTCTGACGGCAGGGTCCACTGTGGAGAGGTCGCTAGTTCATTACACACACACACACACACACACACACACACACACACACACACACACAGACCGATCAAGTTTATTTTTGAGGAAAAGAGACCCAGACAGGAAGATCATCAGAAGTGAAGCAGGCATCTTGTTGCTGTGAAGTGACAGTCTGAACAGCTACACCACTGTCATCTTCTATATCGCCATCTTTGATGCTGACTGTTAAACGCAGATCACACACACTCACACTCACATTTGGAGTCACTGATTCGTCTCAAATTTCGGACTGTGAGAGAAGAGAGGAGTGCGTGGAAAAAGAAAGCTTTAAGCACACGGAGAGCAGACAAACGCCGCATATAAAGGTCCTCAGAGAGCGATGGCCACTGCACCTCGTGTCATCTTAATTCAGGTTAATATTCGCTTTATGAGCAGGGAAATTAAATGTAAACTTTGATAAGTCGAGTAGATCTCTGTTCATTCTAATGTATATTGAAGTTCAAGCCATTGCAATCCCAGACAGCATGCCTTAAAAAAAACAAAACAAAACAAAAAAAATCACAGTCACTGTTTCAAAATTGCTTGATATCATAAAGAACAACGAATGAAAAAAAAATTCCACCTGAGGTGAAATCTTTCCTTTTTTTCCCTGTTCAAAATCTACAAGGTCAGTAAAGGTCTTGTAAGAAATGAAAGGCCCATGTTTACCTAAGGAGAAAGCATGTCAGCCAGCGAGTCAATTGTGCAGCTGAGTGGTTACATAAACCCTCGATTTCTCTTCCTCTCTCCATCCCCGTCTCAAACAAAAGCCTCTTGCCGGGAATCGTTTAGTGTGCTTGTTTCTGGGCGCTGTAGGCAGCCCGTGACGGCAGCTGAGGGAGTGTGACCTGCCTGAGATGGAAACTGAGACCAACGGAGACACAATGAAAAGAGCTCTTCAGCCATCAGCGGCGAGTACCTTCACAGAGAGAAGTCAGGAAAGGAAAATACAAAGGAGAGAAAGAAGGAGGCATGGTGGGTTTGGAAGGAGAGAGAGAGAGAGATAAAGTGAGACGGAGATAAAAGAGAGAGAACTGCAGCGAGAGAAAGTCTGGCAGAGAGGATGGACAGATAGGTGAGAGGGAGAGGAAGAGATAAAACAGGGCGAGGGAGGCGCAGGGAGAAGGGGCAGAGGAGGAGAGAGAGAGAGCTCGGTGGTGGGCGAATTGCTCAGCAGTAACTCAGGCTCCAGCTTACGTAGAATTTAATATAAAAAAAAAAACACACTCTGGCAGGGAATCATAAAAAATCATCGCCTCTGGCGTTGTGATGCATTTTTGCTGAATACATTTGAAAGGGTAACAAAATCAGGACGCACAAATTTATGGGCACGCACGCACACACGCGCGCAGAGCGCAGCGCGCAGCCTGACGGCCCCGCTGACCCCGCGGACTCCCACTTCCCTGACTCAGCCGCGGGAGCAGACCGGCCCACAGACCGGCCTCCCATCGGCTCATCCCTTCATCTTCCTTTGCATATGCTCGGACTCGCTGCGGCTTTATTATTAGCCGTGCCTCTACGTCACATTTCCCTCGTATTTAAAAAGGTGTTTTCGAGGATAAGTTGGCGGTATCTCATTCTCGGCGCCGTTGCTCTACTGTTATGTTTTCACTTTCTCCGATGTTACGGATTAATTAGCATATCCTAGATTTACCAGTATAAATCATTTTTTTTTAAACAAAATGCTGCTACACGTGCAAGATGTGAATGAGAAATGCTCTCAAATGACTTTCATCAAAGACGCCACTGCTGGCTTGTTTACAATCTGTCAGCCTGTCTTATTAGCATGTTTCTCTCAGCCCCATTAAAAAGACAGCTTGACTATCTTTGTAGTTATTTAGTAGGTTCAAAACATCAATACAAATATGATTCATTATTTGTAAAATCACTGGTTTGGCCAATCTTACAGTATTTATTTTCTAAATCTCTCTGCAAGTCCATGTTTTTTTTCTGCCTGTAGCTGTTTTTGGCATTAATTATGAATAACAGAGATTTGTTGTGGAGGAGCGTCTCATAGCGAGCTTCTCGCTGTATTTTCCACATATGTGCCACAATAATTCAGCATTCGCGCTGCTCCTTCCTGCTTGAATTAATCATAGATTTGTAGTTTCCTCCAGCGAAAGCGGAGTCTTCTCTGCATTCTTCCATCTGTGACTAACTTGCCCTTAAACACTTTCCACCTGAGGTTTCTGCAGCAGCAGCGGCGGCGGCGGCGGAGGAGGGCTCAAGGCTAAAACATAAATTAGTCAGTGGACAAGAAAACACAACTGGAAGCTGTTCTGAAATAGTGCGACCCGTGACATCTGTGCATCTTACTGTATGCAGATTTTCTGAGAGTTTGACAGAGTATATAGTTATGCTGTACTGAAAAAAAAAAAGAAAACACAATGTACTTCCACCCGTATGTGCAGTTTGTAAACTCAGTGGCCAGAGGGATTAAAGCTCTGCCTCAGAAACATGATTCACCACCTTCGGTCATGTTAACAGAAGCTGCGTTTCAGGAGCAAATCAGCAACAGGCTTGAGGTTTCCTGGCCTGGCTGGAGCTTTGTGTCATTAAAGGTTCATGTTTATGTTTCTTGTATTAAGTGGAATATTTCTCCATGCGTCATTCATTTGTCTCATGCCTATTGAGGTGATATTTACAGAATATCTTGAGGAAATGTCTTTAAATTTGGCGTTCTGAGAAGCGGTGCCAGTAGATAGCACACACACAGTGGAAACACACAATCACACACACTCATATCTGTGAATAATTTACCAGTTATTCGCCAGGAAACCTAACATGGGTAAAGATTATCAATCTGCCGGGTATATCGGATTTTTTTTCTTCCTCAAAGCAATTCGACATGCTTGAAATATTTAAAGACATTTCAGCTCTCATCCAAAGGTGTTCTTCAGTTTTGACCGAATGCTTTGTACACAGAGAGAGAACATGGCTCCCTTTCGATTCAGATTGATTAATGTGTGATGAGTCAGTGTCAAAATGACCTTGAATTCTGCTTGAAATGCAGCGTTTTGAAGAAATCCCTTCAGGAACTTCTCCACATTCCTCAGAAGTGATGAAATGAAGTTTTGCTCTTCAAAAGTCCAAGGAACAAATAGATTTCTTGTTATTGTGGTAAGCACTTTAGTGTAGTGTTGTCGTTATACGGTGATGCATAGTGAAATTAAAAGTAGAAGCAGTGCAACAAGACCGATGGGGGGAGTTATTATACAAATAAATAACAATAACCATACAATATGTAAAGACAACCATTGTTTACCAGATGAACTTTTTCAATTTTTCAATCTGACGGCATTCTTGCATGAAGTAAGTAATTCAACAGGAACACCTGCTGTTAGACATTTACAGTTTTTTAAAAGAGAAAAAGGTGTTGCAGGAGTCCTGCAGGTTTAATAAACACAGAGAAAAATAAAATCAGTCTTGGCTGCTGCTGACATTGTGACGTCCATGATAACGTGAGGACGTGCAGGACTGGGCCACACGGTGGTGCAGTGGTTTGTGCTCATAGCCTGAAGATCATGGCTTCCAGTTTCCTTCCAAAGACAAGAATGAGAGATCAGTTGATGAACTCTAAATCGCCCCGAGGTGTAACTGTCTGTCTGTCTGTCTCTGCCGCTGCCCTGGAGCCTGTCCTCACTGGGATTGGCTCCATCGCCCTGCGACCCTGAACAGGATGCAAGCAGCATGGAAGACGGATGTTTGCCTCCTCTGTCCACATGTTTATTACAGCGTTGCTAAAACTAGAAGAAATTGATCAACAATAAAGTTGTTGATCTCTAGTTAATCCCAGGAAAACAGAAAGTACACTTGATGACACTGTCTTTCTGAACCTAAATCTAAATATTTTATAATTACTCGTATTTTATAAGGTCTGCTTCCGCTCTCTGAACACAACTTGAAATGCTTTTTAATGTGGGCCTTGTGTCTCTAGTGATATAGTGGTTAAAACTGTCACCTGACAGTCTGGGTTTAGCTCCAGGTTTTCTCTGAGCTGAGTTTCCATGGTCTCCCTGTGTGCGTATGAAATTTCTCGACAGCCCCTCTACAAAACAAAAATAAACCCCCAAAACATACATATGAACCTCATCAGGATTTATTGTGACCACAGATATGTTTCATTTCTCTCCCAGAAGCCTACACTTGAAAACAAAACATTTTTATTACTTTACTTTTCAAAAGGTATAATTTGCTCGAAAAATCACATTAATGTTTCATTAAAGGTACAGTGCGTTTTTCTGTCACCCTAATAGTGCGTGATATCTCCGTTGAGCCGAGATAACCTTCATTTGACATTGCATCTGCATCAGTAGCGTACAGTAGTTTTTCCTATATAATTGGACCAATATGCTTACAGAAGAGGAGAGGAGTCATCCTGAAAGTCGACTTTAAAGAGCGTGCACAGCGACATCTGTGCCACTCAGCGTCATAATGAAGATGGTGCCCCCGCTCGCGTTGACCTCGCCTCCTGACACGATTCGAATCGCTGCTGTGTTTGGAGATATGAGCGGTAATTCAGATCTATGAAACCTGCTAATTGCCTCCAAGTGTTGAAACTAATACCGCCGGCGGTCAACTTGAAGAGCCCAGCAGCGTTAGTCCTTTATCGAAACGCTTGAAGTTATTTAGTGGACGCTAACTGCTCTGGTGATTTTATTGGGAACAACAACCAGTGAATTGTTATTTAGATAAAGTGTGAGCCGTCTGAATACCCTCCAGAGTGTCCTCCCTCCCTGAGTGGCCTGCGGATCAGGGGTCGTCCGTGATGGCTCCATTGAATCATGTTATTTACGCATCACTGTGATTCTGCCATCAGCGCGCTGCAGCCGGCGTCAGGATTTATCGGACCAGACAACCTTTTTTTTTTTCCGCTCATCGACAGTCTAGTGCCGATGCTTCTTATCTCACTGTAAACGCCTGGGGCGGTTCAGCGTGGACAGGCGGCGCTGCCCTGCCTGCCCGTCTGCCGCTGCGCCCCGTTCAGACAAGACCGCGCCGGATTGTGCGCTTGGAAATTGATTGCTGTATCCCACAATTGTGCTCTGATGTTAGATGTCGTACTGTGAACCTTTGATAACTTGTTATGGCCAGAGGCGGCCGACGTCCCCCCCACATTCATCTTCCCGGGCCGGCCTCCCTAAATAGCCAGGTTTTGAAAGACGTGCAGCTTTGAGATTTCCAGAGCTCCTCCAAATAAGTCTGGAAGATTCAGTTCGCACGCAGAGCAGCTCTGGCTGCACGTACTTATTTATGTAAAGGTAAGAAAGGGGTCGCTCATTCTGCAGGGACGGCCGGTCTCCTCCTCCGGACCCTGCCTGTGAATTCCACCTCAGAAACTCGTCTTGGAGAAAGCAGAATATAAACCAGCAGCGCCTCGGGTGGGACCCACGGCGGGTCGCGGCGGGGTCGCCGCACGATGTGGACGCCTCCAGCCTTGTCTTGCTGCTTAATGCCGGAGTTCACGCCGCCGCGCCGCCGCGTGAATGTCGATGCCGTGTGTCACGGCGGCGGACGGGGGCTGGAGCCACACGACCCGGACAAACCAGAGCGGTCGGATGGTTGAGAAAGGAAAAAAAAAAAAACAAAATTCCAAACATTCGTCAGATGTGTGAGGTGACTGCTGTCCCTGACGGTTATCAGTCGTCGCCTTTATTGTTCTTATTTGAAGGCAATTACCGTCTGAGTTATATTTAGAAACGAGACGAGACGTTGACATTGAAACGGCGGAGGACATCGATTTAAAGCTTCACTGGAAAAACAGACAATATGTCTGCTTTAACTCGTCTGCACGGAGATTTCGTGATTCCTCTGTGAAGTTTCAACAGACAGACATATAATTTATGCATATCTTTTCCCTCAAAATTTGAAATAAATATCCCATTTGTTTGAGATTATGTTTTATTTCGCTTCCTAATTTGCTTTTATGATTCACAATAATATTTCCCCTTGACTCAACGTAACATCCATTTGTCACGTTTTAAGGCTTTAAACTTGGTGAAGTTACATAATTTAAACTTCATCGCTGCTATCTATTCGCCCGTTTTGTCTCTCGCGTGGGATGATATGACAGACATTAATAAGAAACCGCCGTTTTCCTTGATAGACGCAAACAGGCTCCAGCAGAGGTTGTACTAAAACCGTGATTGATGTGTGAGGAGTGTTGTGTTTCCTCCGCTTTATTTGGATAGGTAATAACCCTCTAGATATAATGGGAGGCATTATGTCGAGACAGAGCATAATGACTCAGTGTAATCCACTTTTTACTGAATATTACTGAATGCGTTCTCCCGGCTCTTTCTCTATCTCTCCCCTCCAGCTAATGTTCTGTTGTGTCTAATCAATGGCGAGGCCATAGTAATTTGGTTTGATTGAAATCCCTCTAGGATAAAAACATCATTAGTGTGAAAGGAGGAATACATGAAGAAGAAAAAAAAAACAAAACAACAGATCAGAAACAAAAGTGTTTTTAATTTTCCATCCCACAGGGGAAACGGCCATATGTAGCTGATGGTAATTGGCGGTTTGTTGATAATTGCATCATGTCTCTGTCTTTGCATATGTTAAAGCACGATCTGCATGCATCCCACATCGCCGTTAGATTGATGAATTAATAATGGAGTAGTGGGTTCGTTTCCGTCTGTCTGGCGCTCGCTCGTTCGCACCCTCGGCTCCTCTTTCCTCACTTTCTCCTTTGCTCCTCTGTGCTTTTTGCCCCCTTGCAGATGAATTTAACCCCGAAGTTCCCAAGCTGGAGAAAAGTGTCAGCGGCAGCAGCCCGTCGCGCGACCGCCTTCTTCTCACCGTGGCGACGCTGCTGGTCTCCGCCGTCCTGTTGTCCTAGCGACTGTCCCCGAGTGACGCCTCGTACACAGCCGGACCGCCTTGTCCAAAGGGCTTCGCATCCACCGTGGTGAAGGGTGACGGGAACGCAGAGGAGTATCAAGCAGAGGTGTAACAATACCAACAATCAGACGGGCTCACATACAAATCTTGACCTTAGCTTAACGGACTTGGAAAAAAAAAAAAAAAAAAGAGAGAGGCCTTTTTGCTGTCACGTTCACGCCAGTGTATTCTGACACTCTCATGTGTTGTTGGGCATCTTCATCACCTGAAACACCGCTGCTCTCATGCCTGGTGCGAGCAAGAACATGAACTCGCGATGAGTCGGACGCAGACCGCACACGCTCGCTGCAGCGCGGTCATGAAGCCACCCGAGGAGGTGAGTCGGCAGCCGTGAGCCTTGAAGACAGCGGCAACCTGCGCCTCTTGCGGTGGATTTTAAGGCCTTGGACCACAGAGCTGGCGCGTTGACACATTCAGCCTGACCTCTGACGCAGGGGAAGAGATAGACGGACTCCGGAGCTGCTCTGATCTCGCCGGGTCGTCGCAGGATGTTTCTCTAATCATTCTGTAACGAGAACTGCTGCCATTGTCCTGGATACTGCAGAATGTTTTCACGCTGTTCTGAAGACGATGCTCGTAATAAGAGCCCAGAAGAAAGAAGAAGAAGAAGAAAAAAAAAACTTTGTGAGGATATCCACAGGCCTTTTAAGAACCCATTTTCTTCAGACATCAAAAATACCCCTGACTTTGTGATAGGTACAGAGGCGAGGCCGGCGTTTCTTAGAAGGTAGCGAGTGCCCTCTTAGAACTAGTCTTTTGTCTGCGTTTCCTGCCTTCACACTGTAACAACCCTAGAAAAATACAGACTCGGGACTAGTAATTTGACGGCACTTAGACGTGGTAGATGTGGTAGCTGTGTGTTTTTGTCCCGGTGCATTTACCTTCAGCACTTGACGTAAATTTTCCGGATGTCAGATCTTTCTCCCGGCAGCAGCGCAGCAATCAGCGCAGTCGTTCAGAATGTCACTAATTTACAACCCAAAAAAAAAACAAAAAAAGAAAAAGAAAAAGAGGACGGAGGGGAGAAAAAAACGGCTCCTTCTGAGAAACCATGTCCGTTCACAGCCGGCCAGTGCTGACGACCACCACGGCTGTCGCGGTCACCATGGAAACGACCCCATACAGTCGCCAAAGTGCGGCAGGTGCCTGAGGAGAAATTTTGCTTTGAGTCTCAAAGTAACGCTGCCGCCATTTTGTTAAAAAAAATAAATAAATAAAAAAACAAAAACATGTTCAAAAAATTTCAAAAAAACAACAACAAAAAAAAAGAAACACACGTGTGAATGTGCAAATAAAGACAAGTTCACTTTTTTTATATTGTAATACAGGACAACGTAGGCTGGCGTTAATCAGATTACAATGTTGTTTTTTTTTAATTTATATTTATTTTAACATTGAAATGTTAATTATTTATCTAATTTATTTGTGTGCATTCGTAGGCCTTTGCTCAATAAGCTATTGTGCCATTTTTTTAATTGTTTTTCTTAAAACGGTGGAATTTATACTGCAGCATTTTTTGCTTGTGTAGATAAAAATAAATGTAATTCAGCCTGACACAGAGGGAGGGTTATTGGCTGTGGCTAATCAGTAGGGACGTGCGCTCCGTAACCCCGCTCTCATGTAATAGATCCCGCTGACCAGATTACGTTGCCGAAGAGAGCATGTCGTAAAGCAACTGTGAATGCCCAGATGCCCCGACCGAGCCAGTGAGGATGAGGAGCAGCTCTTCCCCCGGTGCTGCTCCTGCTAAACCCTGAGGTCTGCATTTTAATGTATATTTATAATACATGCCGGTTATGGAATGTGTGTGCTTGTGCACAGGATTGAGTGTGTGTGCGTGTGCGTGCGCGTGTGTGGGAGCATATGTGTGCACACTGGTGCGTATGTATGTAGAATGTGTTTGTCCGCGCTTTTCAAGTATGTGGCATTTAGAAAATTTCGTACTCGCTTAAGGAGTCATTTGTAGGATCTGAATATGCAAGAGTGTATGAGAGCGTGTGTTCTTCTGTAATGTTAGTTTATGTTCCAGGGTTTCGGGAGGCGGGCGAAAAGCATTTAGCGATGTTGACGACAACCACGAGACATGTGTTTACCTTTGAATGAATAAACAACTGTAAATTGAACCAAGAATGATTAAAACAATGCTGATTAAAGTCTTTTTGCAAATTTACTTTTCGTGCATTTTTAATGTACCGTAACATCTTCCTATGTGGCTTAACTCCTTCACCTTCACTCACTTTGTGTTTGCTTTTCCCGAGCCCTCCTCCCCCTCCCCTCTTTCTCACACTCCACTTTTAGACACGCCGGTTGTGTGCAGACGTGCAAACGCGCAGTCGTCGTGCCGCACATAAAAACCTACCGCTCTTTTCCCGCGCAGCTCGTCTTCGCAGCTCCTCGCTTGGGTTTCACGCACGCTCCCTCTGCCATAAAGCAAAATGACAGTGTGGGGGGGAAAAGTCACGGTCCCACATCACCCACTCTATCCATCCATCTCTCCCAGAGAAGAGAGAGAGAGAGGGAAAAAGAGGAAGAAGAAGAAGAAGAAAAAAAAACACCTGCAAGCCATTCATGTCTCCACAAATCTGTCTGTCTGAGTCTCTCTCCATTGCCTGTCAGCTTCTTTCTTTCTAATCTTTGTACGCAGAACAGAGAGAGGCTGACAATGGAGACGGACCCGTCTCTGATGCACTAATGTCCATGTCAAAGCGGGACAGAGGGGGCAGATAAGATGTTGTCTTTGATGTTCCACATCAAGCGTTGCGATCGCGGGAGAGGGAAGGAGGCAGAGCAGGCCCCTGCCGTCTGCCTTGCGGTTTTTCATCTCCAGGCTCTCGGGTCAGAAAGTATTTGTGCGCGCCCGCGTTAAAGGCCCGCGCTCAAACGTGATTGACGATTTACCGGCCGCGCCGTGAGTCACACTTAACCGGGCAGGTTGCAGTGGAGCGGTCGGGTCTAATAACGTCTGCTTCACAGCTGTTTGACTCCGCTCGGAGGTAGCGGCTCCTGATTCTCGCTGACATTCGTGCACTTAGCTGACAGACTGATAATTGCTGAATATTACAGGCGGCCTTGGCTCACAGTCCTCTGGCTTTTTATAGGTCTGGACTTGCACATAGAGGTTTCACTGTTCTGACACCGTGAGACAGTGGATGGGTTTTAGCTCCTGCTCTGGGCCCTTAGGTGACATTTTAAAACATTATTTTTGGGGGGGAGGATATAAGCCTGCGTTGTTTTTGGCAGCTCGAATGTCTTTCAGCTAGTTATATAAGCAAATTAACTGTCAAAGCTGTACTTTAAATTTCTGTCTCGGACAGCTTACGTTTTTTTTTTTTTTTTTTTTTTTTTTTTCTGTGCCCATGAAGAAATGAAACATTATTTGATCTACTTACAATTCAGATGAACACACCGGGAGCTTCACATTTCCACCGTGAAAAAGGAATGGAACAAGCGCGCCGTCCGCACCCTAAGTAAGAGAGACAGTCCATTAGCGGGAGGAGATGACCTCGCCTGTGCGCGGAGACGTATTATCGTTTTCTGAATCATTTGCTGTGAGATCAGCCATCTGCAGCTCGGGCAGGTCTGCGGAGAAGAAATTCCCCTGACAAGCTGCTCCGTCTGGCCCAAACAATGAAACAGATGCCTCCTCCTCGGAGAACCTGTTGTGACTCGGGACGTCAAGGAGACAATCGCAGCGAGCACAGAGGCTTTCAAGTGCTCCTCGGACACTCCTATCTCCAGTCTGGAAGCCATAAAGTGAGCTGTGCTTTATTCAATTGGCTCAGGACCAAAAATAATGTTTTTTATTATCCTCATTTTAACAAAAACATCCATCATGACGTTTCTCCGGCTCATTTTTAGACACTCGTGTCTGAGTAATAAGTTGATTTCATGAAAACGCATGACAGTTCCACCAGTGATTAACTCATGACATCTTCTTCAGCAGCCGTTACGTCAATAAAGCGTCTTATACAACAGGCAATCAATGTCTCACATCTGCTGCAGGCCGTTTGTGCCCACTCCTCATTACAGACCGCAGCCCGATGAAGAGGAGCCGTCTGGCATGAACTGTCAGCTTCAGGTCCAGACGCCGCACTCTGATCCCATTCAGCGTGATTTGCACTCAGCCATTCCAGAGTAGTGATCTGATTTCTTCCAGCAGCCTTTCGTTTGTTGTTTTGCTGGAACACTTCAGATCCTTCTCATGTGTTGTGAGACGATGCATCTTCGGCCTCCGTTCATGCCGTCACTTCCTGTTCAATCATTTATTTACATTCCTGATTATGAGGCTTTAACAGTACCTCATATATTCCTGCCACCATCCCGTGATGCAGAGAGAAAGTAATGCAGGGCTGTTCTCCAAACATAGAAAAGTCAAAGTATGACTGCACAGAGAATTTTCCCAGCTATTGTCTTTCTCTGGTTTGCTGAAGATTTTTCATCTTCTAGTGAAAGCTACACACTCAGACTGCCTTTACTGAAGTATTTTCTTACTAAAGATGGAGCATAAATCTTCTGGAGAGGATTTTTCTCGGTGATGTCCTCTCAGATCTCCGTCTCTCTCAGCACGGCTCATTTTAAACGGTTTAGACATCCTGACCTCATGATATGAAGCATCGGCTTCAGGTCCAGCCGCCACATGTTGATCGGATTCAGCTAAGCTGACCGATCCGGGGCGCTGATCTTTTTTTCCCCACTGCCGTTCCCTCGTTGTCTTGCTGGATCGCTCCTGCTCATTATCTCCAAGATTGATATCACCACATCCTGTTGGAGAACTTCACGGGTTCTCGGTTTATGTGGAGTTAACCATAAATACCGGCCCCGACCTTTCCGTATGTGTCCTCATGCTTCATGCTGCTCTTCCCTCAGCGTCGACGGTTCAGGGTCGGGCTGTGCCGGAGACGTTTCTGTGTTTTCAATGTGTTTGCGTGTTGTCCAAACACATCCAGTCGAGGTGAAGTGTTGCTCTAAATCATCCATAGATGAGAGAGTGAGAGTGTGTGTGACCGTCTCTCTGTGTTTGTCCTGTGATAAACTGGAGATGCGTCCAGGAAGCACCCTCCCCTCGCCCATTGTCAGCTGGGATCGCCTCCACTGCCCCCTGACCCCGAATCAGCTGCGGCCGTACGGATGGATGATACTGAGAAGTTCATGGAGGGTTGACTTTCCTCCCAACGTGACTCTTTCACTTCTGCCTAAATTATTGTCTTTCTGCAGTCGAGATTTCACTTTTTTTTTATTCTTCGCTTTTTCCATATTTCATTTCTTTTTCATTTATTTTATGGATTCATCTATTGAAGATATTTCTTCCAGATACAGACAAGCTGAATGTTGACTAATTTCCCTGCAAAGGACGAATGGAGCATAAATCTCTTTCAGCCTTCCCCAGCCTGGATGTAGCTCTCACTGCTCTGTTTCTGATGACAGTCTGAGATACCGCTTCCTTTCAGCGCCGCTCCTTTTAAACAGTTAATACCGTACTAATCTTATGGCATGAATCGTCTGCCTTAGCTCCAGCCACCACATTTTGAAACAGATTGAGTTTTTGAGTGATTCAGATCATCTCTTTTCCAGCAGCCATTCACTCATTGATTTACTGTAACGGTTATTATCTTGTTTTTGCGACATGAGCCCATTTTGGGCTCAACATCTATTCCGCAAAGTGAAGGCACCACATCCAGTTCAAGAGTTTTCAGGGTCTCAATGTGTTCAGCATAAATTCCCCGCCGGGCCTTTTAGATTTCCGCCGTCATGGCGCCATGCAGAGAGAAGGTTATGCAGGGTCTCCACATTTCTGGTGCGAAAGGGGCTCTCTTAAGGTTTTTGAAGATGTTTCAGATCTTATCTGAGAAAGCCGAGGTACAATGACCTGTATGGCTGAGAGCTCACAGAGGCAGGTTTGATTTGTTTTTTCTCTAAGAAAGACACTTTCATTCCAACTAAAGGACATTTTTACCGGTACGTTTACTGATGATATTTCCAAAAGGAGCCAATTTCCAGCAAAGTTTCAGATCCAGTGAACACTCCGTGACTTTACCTCTCAAAGGACGGTGAGCTGAAATCTTTTGGAAAGGTTTTTTCTCAGCTTTACTCAGATTGATGTGTTCTCACTTCCTCCTTCAGAGTGTCACCTAAAATCTCCCTCTTTCAAGGTGGCTTCCTTTAAATGGCTGAGACTAATCTTCTTCTTTTGTTCTGTTTTCATCAGTGTCCATCAAACATTCCCCTAAACCTCTCATTTGGTTGGCCTCTTTAATTGGTAAATGCAGCACTCTACACGTTCTCTTGATTAAAGGTACTCAGTTCAGACTTTAAATCCCTTTTCCACCTACTTTTCTTTCTCCAACTTCTCTGTTAGACACAGACGACCCGAAGCCGTAAGGAAATGATGAATATAAAAACTGGAAATTAGTCAGTGGGCCACAAAACAAACAAACAAAGAAGCCGATCACTCACTTCAGATGAGAAAGCTTAAGCAGAGCCAGCACATATACTTTGTGTCAGCTATTTACACAAACTGCTCCTCAGTTCACAGGGTGTTTTCTTTGGTGCTCCACTTGTATTTACTTTCCTTGAAATGCTCTCAACCCAGAAAAGCTGCAGGCCCAGAGCGTCTCCTCTCTTCTTTACACCATTTAGTGCACGTCTTAAGCACGTTACAGTTTTGCATTCAGCGGCTCTCCTCCTCTTTTCTTTGCATGTCTGACTGGTTCGGAATTTTTTTTTTTTTTTTTGCACAGTTTTGTCTGTTGGATTTCTGGATTAATCTTGACAGTCCTTCAAAACGAGATCCGAGCAGCATGTGCAAGTCTAAATTTATCGTGCGTCCGTCCAGCCGGTCTGGTTTCAGTTTGGTGCGCTCCCTTTGTCAGACGCACTTATAGATTCTATAGCTCCACTTTTGAGAAGAACGTACCGTACATCGGCACATGAAGCACGGCTAACAGATAACATGTTGGCAGACGGCAGGCACCATGTGGAGCGTTTCACTCGGGCCAGCCTGCAGGAAGCGGAGCGACTTTCCACCCGGAGACGCCTTCGGATCGGCGTCTCGTTCATTAATCCTGCTGGTGGAACGCAGTGAGACACAAGTAGGACATCTGATAAACAATCATCGGCAGATTTCCTGGAAAGACTGCATGTCTTCCTTGGAGATAAAATTCAGAGAAACAATGACGGCGGCAGCGAGTCGCTCTAAGTTTCCCCGAGTAGATTTTTTTTTATGTTTCAGCAGGTTTAAAATGTAGGCTAAGCTGCTGAAGTTCAAACTTTTAATAAAGAATTCAGACATGAAGATAATTTTGATTCATGTTTAATGAAACAAGTGAGGCAGCAAAAAGGGGCTTTTCGGTATAATCAACACCATCAGCGAAAGCTCCGGACTTGTAAATCAGGTTTTAAGGAGGGTGCAACGCAGTCACACAGGACGAAATAAAAATAGTTGCTGAGAGGATTGAATATTACATAACTGGAAAAAAGATGAACTGACCTACTGTACGAACTGTTTTTCTTTAACGTGGCAGGATTATAGTGGCTCAGAGGTGGGGATTGTGAACTATTTGTGTTTTACTTGGAAATCTAACTTTGCTGCTCTTGTAATCTCTGCGTACTGATCGTGACCTGAACATTTCTCCCCAGAGATTCATCTCAAACTCAAGAGTTTCAATCTAACACCGAGATACACAGCGAAAGGGCATCGGGGTTGATAAAAGACGTTTAATATGCAACACGAGGCAAATAACGAGTTTAAGCATGAAAGCAACAATAACACGATCGAATTGTGGTTTTCAGTGCTTCAGTAAAGGGCAGCTGCTCCTGTGCGTCGTGCATTTCCCCCGTAGCGCCACCGCTGATTGAGTTATCCTTCATTTTCACCTCTTTATAACATCGAACAACCTGTTCAGGTCAATAGTTCTCATCACCACTGCTGCCTTTCTTTTCTTTTTTCAATTATTACCATTTGAATGCACTAAATATAACGTGCCGAATCTTGTAAGCGTATAAAACTTAATGTGCCAAACACACTGAGGGTTCTGCATGTGACGTATGTAATGGGATCAATTTGAAGTTTCAAGCAGCGTTCGTAACTCACATATTTTTTCTCCTTTTTCTTTGTTCAGAGTCTGGAAGGTTTGAAGCATTCAGAGCCGGAGGCGCCGCTGTAATACTGTGTGAGGGGCTGATATATGTGTGAAGTCTGGGTTTTCTTCTACAGTGAGTGAGAGCGCTGCTTTTTCAACGTAATCACATGTCACACAGTCAGGAAGAAGGCTTCGGCTTTCGGTTTTTCAGTTTTTCACTACTTTTTTGTGGTTGATGTCATCGTCATGTAAATTTCTGCAGGAATGGGGTGAAAGTTATAAAAAAAACAGTTTCCCACTGAAACAAACCTTCTCATTTTGTAAGCCTGTCTGAGTATTTTCCTCATGTTTACGCCGAGTAATGAATCATGATATCAGAGATGTAAAAAAGTAGCTTGTTGGGGAAATTTCTTGGTACACATTCAATCACACATTGTAGAAATGCATACTATAGAGACTGAAATTATTCTACAATGAAACAGATATACCAAGCCACAGTGTGTTTTTAACATCAAGATTCCTGCTAATCGAATACTACTCCTGTATGAAACTTGTCTCTCAGATCTTCTCCTCCTCGTGGATCAGTCGCTCCCTCACCTCAGCATCTTAAATTCAGAGCCATTGTCAGTAATAAACTTGCTCCTGGCAGGTGTGTTTCTATCCAAAATGGTTACAGGGATGAAACTGGGTCGACGTTTCCGATGTTCCCAGTTTACCTGCTGCTAACCATCGGCTGACTCTGCTGACTGTGGTCAGTAAACATGTTGAAAATTAGCATCATTACAATAAAGTGTTCTCTTAAGATGTGCCGTTTACAACACTGAGGATTGGCACCATCGTGATGAAAGCTCCACGAGATGCTGGTACAGAAATTATTCTCCAAAAACTCGTTTTCAGTATAATTTTAATGTTTTTTTCTTTTTCAATGTTCCTGCAAAGGCAGTTGAACTAAAACTTAAGTCTACTCTGACTTTGTGGTTTTTCTGATTTTTCTTGTTCAAATGTTCCCCACAACAACACATAAAATGTGTTCTATCTCATTCTTAATATGAAAAAAGAACTACTTTTGCTCATCTGTGTGAGTTAAACTGCAGGTTGGAGACTTGGTGCCGCCGTCTCTCTCCAGCGGGGAAAGGAGTGAAAGTTCATCTTTGCTCTGAACAAGCCTGGATTCTAGAAATAAGCTGGTGTTCGCAGGTTCACAGGTTGAAATCCCTCCGATGGGTCCCTGAGCAACGCCTTTGACCCGGCGGCTCCCTGGGCGCCGCCCTCTGGCATCCCGCTGCTGCTGGTATCTGGAGCTAAGGTTAACTATGAACCAGGTGGGTTAAATGCTGTAAAGGAGAAAAGAAAAACAACTCCCAAGAGGATTGTTCTTGCAGTCACCTTGTGCTGGCAGCTCTGGAAACAATGATCCTGACGCCAGGGTCCGCTCCTCACGTGAACCAGTCCTGATGTGTCAGGGTTTATCTCATTACGCCTCACAGCTGCTGCTCTGATCCACGCTGCTCTCGGGGTGAGGAGGACCTGCGGGGTCGACGCGCCGCCTCACTAATACTCCCTTTCGAGCTGATGATCGGCCCTCGCAGCAGTGGGGAGTCATGTTAAAATTCAAATGCGAAGCCTCACAGCGGGGAACAATGCAGGAGGGTGAAAACTTACGTTAAATGAACCATCGCAACGAAAACTTTTCATTTTCATATGACAGCTCTATAATTTAAGGTGTTAAGATCCAGACATTCTTGGACACATTAAGAAGACGCAGGAAAATGTGAACGTGCATCTTAATTAGAGCGGCGTTAAGCTTCCTGGAGGGCTTTGCTTTCGCACACATTAATTTGGGCTCTTGCCAATCCTCTGCAGATCAGTTGACTAATGTGTTGACAAGTGGAGGAAAGTTATCACAGAATATCAAACAGACCACATTTCCCGTCTCCAGCAGCCTCTAGTACTCGCTGCCTCTGCGTGTGTGTGTGTGTGTATGTGTGTGAGGAAATGTTTGAATATTAAAGAGGAGGGATTTGACTGTAACCCTGGGCTAGAAAAAAAATAGAGGTAGATACGAGGCTGCCAAGGAACCAAGTTTTTTAAAAATTTTTATTTCCCCAGCTGAAGTCCTCTATATGTATTACATTTATAAGCATATCTGCAAAAAAAACCTTCCTCTTTCTAATGTAAACTGTTATCTGTTTTCCCGTTTAAGAGGATAAAGCTCCTTATGAATTATAGAAAGCACATCTGAACTCGCGCTATTCATTCTGCACAAACATCCAGCTCTGCCTTACTTCTGACTGTAATAATAGATGTGAAATTTACAATACTTTCACGGCATCTTTTTTTTTTTTTATTTGCATTTAGAAAACCTCCTCGGCAGAGGAGATAAGAAAAGACAGTCAAATCAATGACTTTGTAATCACATGGAAAACGCAGCCCACAAATACTTCCAATCATATTTACTTTTTATTTCTAACAACAACAGTCGTTTTTTTTGTTCAAATTTTTGTTTGCTCTTCAGATTTTACCCTAAACTCTGTCTGTGGCCTCTCTGTTGGATTGCGGTCTCCATTCCTGTCCATCATCAGGTCACATTTCCTCTAAGCCTCGCTCACACTTCTCTTCACTGTATAGTCCGTAACGCCACCCCCCCCCAGTCTCCACTCCGTCCACTTATCACCCTCCTCCTCCTCCTCTTCCTCTTCCTCCTGGCTCCCTCCAGATTTAACCATAATCCCTCATTTCTGGTTGTTACATCTGCACTGCACTCAACAGCTGGGGACCTACTCTGTGTGTGTGTGTGTGTGTGTGTGTGTGTGTGTGTGTGTGTGTGTGTGCGCATAGACATGAGCGTGCGCCCACACTTTGGGCATCTGGTCAAAACTTAAGCCCAGGAATAGCTAATGCGTGTCTCTTAACCAAAAAAAAAAAAGTGTTGCTATCAGGGTAAGCAAATGAGAGCTAAAGGGAAAAGATACGGTTTGGAATTCAGGGGAACTGCAAAGAGTTCCTTTCAAAGTTGAAAAAACATCACTTCTGGGTTCGGATGAAGTGCCGAATGTCTTCACTATTCATCATCACATACATTTAGATAATTTCCGTTTTGTTATAAATGCATAATTATTGGGTTTATTCCATCTTACTTCACACAAGCCAATTTATGAAGCTGCCTATAAACACAGCAATACAATAAATATTAATCACAGTTTGCACAGATCATTATCAGATCTAACTAAGCATATTGAAATATGCTACTCAGCAGTTTTTCATTTTTTTCTTAAGATTTCTTTATTTCAGCCAGGCTGGAGGAGCAGCGGCTCTTATGGAGCCGCAGTAGGTGACCGATCGAGTGGACGACCGGGGCGAACACAGAAACACAATCACACATATTCACATTTCTAGCCAGTATGTTTGAGTTATGTGAGTTTTGGGCTATTGCACAGCAACAGTAACTCCAGTCCGAGTCCTGATTTGAGTTTAATTTCCTCAGAAGAGCCCATAAGAGTGGATTTGTGTCTCGCTGGGTTTCCTGCGTTTCTTTTTCACTCTGTACCCCACAGCTGGGTTCAGCTTCAGCCCCCCGTGACCCAGACTGAGATAACTCGGTAAAGAAGATGGATGGATGGACGGCAGAGAGAAATCCCAAGTAGCCCGTAGTGAGATCATGCAAATCCCACACTGAAAGGCTCTTAAATCAAACTTGTTTTCTTCTGGTTTGAAGAAAAACTCACTAATCAATGCTTCATTACACCATCCTCACAAAACGTGTGTTTGTAAAGTTAATGTAGGATAAACTGACCAGACGTGATATATTGGTTGTTTACGTTCATATTCAAGGTGCTATTGAAACTTATTGGGTTGGAATTAGAAATGGAAATATTCGGTAATCCAACAAAAGCAAAAGTAAAACCATCTTTTGGATGTTGGTTTTTTGAATGTCAAGAGGAGCTTGATGATGAGGTGTTTTGGACAGGAGTCCCCGCAGGACCTTCGCCAGAGTGAAAATGACATGGAGGTCACGTTTCACATGATACACCGACCGGCTTCATCTGAAGCTCATTTAAGTCTCGATTCCGACACCGACTCCGAAGACAAAACACTGCGTGATGTTTTTTTTTTTTTTTTTTTTTTAATCATCAGAAGCTAAAAGTTGCTGCTCCTCCTGACAGCACCGTGAACCCGTCTGAGACCATGTCAGCTCCACTTACTTCAGCCCGCTGCCTCAGATGTCACAAGGTATCATGACTCACTTCCCGTGGGCAAGTTTTTTTTTTTTTCAATGTCATTTTGACAAGCCAATTCTGTGAGTGTCTTTCGGTTTCTGCCTTTTTGCTTTTTTTTTTTTTTAAGTTTCATAACGTTTTGATGCAAAGTCAGACGGACATGTTGTGTCATTTAGAAATATCTGATAACACAACTCAGTCAAACAGAACATGATTTCATGAAAACAATCTTTCCCGTGTTTACAAGTTGTCATTGTTTGCATGTCTGGCATTGACGGCTGTGTATTGATATTTTCTGAAAGCGTTTTTTTTTCCCCCCCCCATTTTTCATCATAAATAATCTTTTTTTCTGGGGCCAAATGCCCGTCGGCAGCACATTAGGTTTGAGAGCGCCACAGGACATCAGCAGGATTAAAACCGTTAACGGCTGAATGATGGATGAGATGTTAATGCAAAGAAGGATTTGAAAAAGAAAAAAAAAACATGGAAACAACTCAGAACACGTGCATTAAAAGTTATTTTTATTAATCAGACACACACAGTTTGCTGCATAAAGGTAAAATAAACTCATCAAGCTCAGTATAACCTTTTTTCTTTTGTGCTGGCAACATCTGCATAAATAGTATTTACTGTGTTTACTGACCGTGGCATGCCATCCTTACCAGCGAATGCGCTTTTTCCCACAGATGGCAGCTTATATTTACGGTAAACCCAACGTGACGTGAACGCAGCGTGACGGCTGGTCGGCAGCCAGCGGAGGTCCGGCCCTCTAACAGGCCACACCTGTGCCTCATCAGGCCCTCGTCTTTATACATGAGAGTTTCAGTAAACACTGAGGGAGGCTGCGCCTGGAAAAAAAAAAAAAAAAAAAAAAGACTTTCGCTGTATGCACTGCACGTAATGCCGTGGCACATGTGGTGTATTTCACATGGTGAAAAACATCCAAGGTCAGCCGCGGTGTGCCAGGAGGCCTGTATTTAAAATATCGTCCAATAAAGTCAACGCTGACATTTATCAAACTTCTCAAAAACGACCTTATAACTGATTCCCCGCTGATTTACGCCTCTGAAAAATGGATCCGGTCCAAATCGTTTTCTAACAGACGGAGGAGAATCCAGGTATGAGGTAACGATCCAGTCAGAGTTTATATGGAACTGATTTGTGTTTGGATTGCAGGCCCAGTTTACATGACGTTTTCAGGTGAAAATGCAAAACTTTTGCTGCATTTTGGGGGTCAATTTACACAGTAACTGTGGTCAGACACATTAAGAACTGCTCCCGAGATGGAAGTTTTTTTAAAATGCGCGAGAAACTGGAAAATAACAACAAAGGCGACCTCCAGAGCGGCAGGATTCCCAGTCCATATTCTCTTGGGACTTGGTAGCTTTAATGTTTGTTAACATATTGCTCGCGTCTGGTTTCATTAAAAAACAAACAACAGCTGACCACTAGAGGGAAAACCTCAACATTTTCAGCATTTCTGCCAGAGGAACGCACATGCTTTTCAAAACGCTGCCGTGTAAACGCAAAAACATCTCAAAAGAAAACATAAAACGATGCATTTTTGCTTGAAACGTTATTGTCTAAATCTCAGTGTAATCCAATCAATACACGTTATACATCTTTTCCATTTTCTACTCTTATTTTTTTGACATATACAAGTGTAAAATCACAAAATAAATCAGATTAACAGCTTTATGTGCAAGATGTCGGTATTTCATTGTGGAAACTTGGATAACTTTCACAATCTGATCAAGTGAACATCATCCTGTGCACAACATTAAGTAGCTCCAGGAATCTAATATCGACTGGATGGAAATGAGCTCAGTGACACAGATTATGATTCAGCTTGAATAATAATCAACTTGAAACTTTCTCCGTTTCTCTTTGCGCCTTCAGCGTCGTCAGTGTTTTCACTGTACTTCTTCGGCGGCGCCTTCAACAGTAACAGCACCAACAAAAATTAAATTCCACTCTGTTTTGTTGAAGTTGAGCAAATAAACAGAAAGGCTATGAATTTTGACACTGTCAAAATGAAATTTGTCTCTGTGTTATATTGTCTTACATCAAGTCATTATCAGATGAACTTGAAACCGAGAAAGCAATGAGAAGAAAATACTTATATTTCTGTTGGATTTAGAGTAAAAGGTCATCAGAGAAGTAAATATATCTAAAATATTTGACTCAAACAAAATCGCTAATATTGTAGGCTTGATTTTTTTTTTTTCAGCTCATTTCCAACAGTTCTGCAAAACACTTTGCCCACATGGACTAAGAAAGACATTCACTCATCTGCTTCTTCACTTGTTATCCAGCCCAATTCGTGAACCAACTTTTAAACCTGGCCCGGTTTTTGTTTGTTTTTCCACTTTGTACGTGAATTTTCAATGAATATCCAGCTCTCTGATTGGTCACAGGGTCCAGTAACTTGGTCCAGCACTTGTTCCTGCTCCTGTCACGGCTGGTTCTCCCTCCTGTGGCGTCAGGTGTCCTGCCATGCGGCCCACTCTGTGCTGATTGCAGCGCTAGCCTCCCTGATTGTTGTCACCTGTGCCTGATTAATGCCTAACTCAGTGTGTGTGTATATAAGCCGTGTGTGATGCCAGTTTGTCTCTTTGCAGCCTTTGTGTCGCCACCGTCTTGTTTTAATCTTGTTTTTTGAGTTTTGCCAATCTGGGACAGGGACTGTATGTCTCTCTGAGAACATCAACATTCACCGCTTCATCCAGTTCAAGGTCAAAGGGCAGTGGAGTGGAATTTTTAAGTGTCAAATGAATTTTGATGCTTAATTGGTTTGGTGTACAAATATCTATCCTAACTCCTCTCTCGGGGTCGATACTTTTTCTCTTATACAATATCTAAACATTGACTCAAATAAACCATCTACAGTGGTTAAATGAGGAAATATGTCCTCTGTGCTCACGTGTTAGCAGTACTATCATGCTTCATTTGTTGATCATTTCGGTTTTCTTGACAATCAGCCAGTCTCTAATCTGCGCTCTTTACCTCTGTAAAGCTGATCTGTGGCACGCCTTTCTAACTCACTCCTTTCATCTTCCTTCTTACGGTTGGTACGAGTTCAGCTCAAACAGTGGCCCGTCTTTGTTTCCTTCAGTTGGCAGGAACAAGTTAGTTCTGGCCAGGGCGTCCTGTGCGTCACGAAAAACTGGAGCGCAGAACTCCTGAGCGGAGAGGCGCATTTCTGCATTAACCACACCTGCATTTTTCGAACAATCACACATTTTATTAAACCCAGACAGATATTAAACCGTGGCCCTGATGCAGTTCTTGCTCCGGGGGAATCTTTATCTGCTCCAAACTTCGTCTGGGTTATCACTCAGTCTTTTGGCATTGCCAGAGTCTAATCAGTAAAACATCAGCATTCGTCTCATATCGCCTCAATAAACAATGCTATTCTGTTCTCCTAAATGAACACTTCTTATTGGACTGTAGGAAATCATTTGACAAGCGTTTTTCAACCCTTGCAAGAGCCGAATTGTACGTCCGCTCTCGGAGTTGCTATTAATGAATTTAATTACTAGGCTTGCCAGGGCTGTCAAATCAATTGTGGCACCTTCACATAAACAACAAATGAGATTACGGAGGAGATTAGTGGGCAGAGATTTACATCAGTGGTCATTATTTAGACTTGATAATTGATATTTGTGTGTGCTGTCAGGAAGGGTTTATTCAGCCAATTGTGAGACACTCTCGAAAGCAGCTGATGGAAAAAAATGTGCAAGCCCTACAGTGATATTAAAGATTTATTGATATTAAAGTTCTGATTCATACTTATAATCAGAACAGTCACAAGTGGGTCAAAGGTTTTTTTTTTTTTTTTTTTTTTTTTTACTGCCTAAAATATCTCATTTCACGTCTGTGAAGAATGATAATGATTGTCCTGTATTTCCTATCGCTTTCTGTGCAGTTGGAATAAAAGATACTGTCATTGTAGCTCATTTCCTCTTAAATGACCCAGAACAAACCTCCGTCCCGCCGTGGCGTCGAGGTCCCCGAGCGGGTCCGAGAGTCTGACAGACGCTGATGACTTTCAGGCTCCGCGCCGCTAATGCTGCCGCTCTCAGCCACATCCTATTAGCCGGAGTTTCAGGAGCAGTTATTCCTAATGAAAACCCAGATATAGAAATGATTAACAGGCCTCAAGTGGCTTTTCATCCATGAAAGTGTGTTGCTGTGACCTCCGGCCGGACGAGCAGGAGGCTAAGCCCTCTCCGCTCGGGCCGTCGTGGCGTGTTATGAAACAACTGTGATTTCGCTGAGTGGGGTCAAATGGAAGTAAACGCTCACACACACACACACACACACACACACACACACCTGCAGAGCCGTGTCGACTTCGCATTTTCAAATTGATATCAAAATAGCAAATTTAGCCGATGCAGAGTGATTTCTAAGAAGTGGCGTGTGAGACGTGTCCGTGTCAGTCTGACTGAGCCGAGTGCAGATGTGTGATGTGTGATGTGTGATGTGTGTGTGTGTGTGTGTGTGTGTGTGAGGATTCAGGCCCAAGGCAGTACTTATTCATCAGGGTGAAAACAAGTCAGAACACGGCTGCATGGTTCACCTGTCCTGGCAGAGCTGTTACACAATCCCTGCTCAGTTAAATTCACGTCTCAGAAAACCAGCATTAACAAAAAAAAACAAAAAAAACCCTCGACTTTCAGCAAACGATCCTGTTTCCGCTCTCTTTATGACTTTATCACATACCTGGAGATACAGTCAGCAGTAAACCTGTGCAGATACTTTACATAACAAGCATCCATGCCTCAGACATTATTTGTTATTTTTAAGAGGAACTTGTTGTGTTTTTCTCGCCGCCCACAGAAAAAGCAGAAGATGCCTTCAAGTGCTGCTTTGTTTATTATATTTAAGAGAGGACTCACTCTCCATTCAACGCTTGCCTGTCTTCACATTCATCTTTCTGTAATTGGAACTTTTCCAGTAATCACATCTTCATGACACACAGGTGTTTTTTTTTTCAAAATGCCGTTACGCCATAAACATCCTTAGTCATCCTCTTTCTTGTTATTGTGACATTAAAAAAGCCTAGCAAAAAGTAATCTTTTCACCATTTGAGGAAAGACCTTAAAGAATTCAATAACAATCCTTCATCCAGCCAGATGCACTGCCAGCGTGTTTGTGTAACCCGTTCTTTTAAAGGACCTTGCAACGAGGAAATGAATCACAATTTGCATGTTGCAAAAGGAGAAATCGTGTTGCCTTCAACTCCACAGGGAGACGCACACAAAAATGATTCATTCAAAGCGGGACAAACACACACTCACACACACACTGAATGGGTTGCACCACTTGCACCTGGTCGCTCATTCTGGGTTTATATTGAAGAAACTCCAATAAGAGCTCAACAGAGACAAAAAATAATAGAGAACAGCTAACATACAACATGTCGCATCAATAAGGGTTCTTCAGTATTGTCATTTCCTTCACTAAGAATCCATTTCTGTGATAACAGCTGCTTGCTGAAATGTTACATGATGATGTTTTCCATTAAGAAAACATTTGCTGCAAACTCAAATTAACAAACTTTTAATAGCCACAGCCGGAGTCTGTCTAAATTCTCAAACATAATCTGTGAATGCCTTCAGGGTGCAGATCCTGAGCAGTCGTCTCAAAACGCTGAATTCCTTGGACTGTCAGAACCGCCACTCAGACTCGTCTCGTCCGTCGTTCTGCCAGGCCAGAGCGTTCAGGAAACAGGATCTGCATGAGTCAGGAGATCAGGTATGTGTGCAGCTGAAGCTCAGGTGAGCAGCTCGTGTTACAATCTCAACACCGTATATTTGATCCTGTCTTCGCCTGTCATCATGTTGAAGTGCCCTTGGGCAAGGCAGCGGTACCCTCAGCGTCTCCCAATAGTGGGCACACACCTTCCAAATATCAAATATACATCAAATGGCACCAATTTCATGAGAATAATGCAAATAATTGTATTCTGGCTCTTTCAAAAATAGCTGACCTTTTCTTGTCTTTATTATCTTGACGGTTTGAAACAAACTGCTCTGCTGCGCTGACATCCACCACGAGCAAGGCAGGCCTAGCAGAGCTTTTATGGTTTCCAGTAGCCGACGAGCCACCATGGACGCTCCGATTAATCCGCCGCTAATACGATTTTCTAATGAAACAGTCAAATTTGCCAGCAGCAACAGGATGATGAAGGGCTGCAGACTGGGCTCAGCCCAGATGAGCGTAGCTTAACGTACACTTCACTAATGCCTCCTCGAAGCCCCTCGGCAGACCTCCGAACGGGAGCACATCATCCCCCCGTATCGTCCATATGTATCTGCCCACCGAGAGGTCTGGGAGAGGCCGCTCTCAGGCCATCCAGCTGTTGTGCCAGTTGTGTGGTAAACACAGCGAGGATTAGCCCCCTGCTCTTAAGCTGGGCGATAATGATTTGAAATGATGGCCCGGGATGCAAAGGTCAATTGCGTTGGTGCTGTTCAGTGGGCGGCATAAAATGCTGCCTGCATCCGGTCTGTTTTCAGAAATAGAAAGACCTCTGGTCGGGGTCAGCGCCTCTCCAATGCTGCCTGAATGAGACGTTTTAGAATAACCGACATGACAGACTAATATGTACAGTTTAAATTACATGCATGGACAGTATATACTTTGCACTTCCTGTACCCAGAGTGACCTCGGGGGAACCCTTTTAGATAAAGTCTGTAATTCACACGAAATCAAAAGAGGTCTTTCCTAGTTTAATAGACTTTAATGATTGTTCCAGCCTATGAATACACCCCAGCTAATTAAAGTCAGCCGATGAACGTGACCTTATCTTCCCTCAAATATTCAATATGATTTCACAGTCACAACTGACTGGAACAATAAAAAATCTCTCAGATGTAGTTTTCTTTTTTTTATACATTCATTATGAATTGCTTCAGATTCGAGGCTCAGAAGCCCATGCAGTCCTCTAATATACCTTTAGAGTCCATAACTATGGAAATTCTGCAGCAGTTGTTAATAATACAACACAGGATAAGGTCCCAGAATAAGATATGTGCTAGTTAAATTATAAATGTCATCTGTGCACAGAATAAAATCATATTAGAGGTTTTAAGAAAACTAGAAAATCCGAACACTTACGATTCTGTAAAGTGACCACATCTCCACTTTATAGAAGTAACTAAGGACACACATTCAGCAGGAGTTTAGTCCAAACAGAGAGGAAAGATTAGTTCTGCACTGCCCACATCACATTTACAGGAAAAAAGAAGCTTTCCAAAACATCCATCTACTTGTCAGAAAGATCCAACTTTCATCTTAGTATCCTGCTTTTTGGCAGGAGACCTGTTTTCTCAGATCGGTTATTTTTGTTCCATCTTAAATACAACAGTTGCCTCCTACAAGGAGAACATTGGATTTGGAAATCTCAAATTACTCCGTTTAAGCTTAATGAATCATATTTTGGAGATCAGCAAGTAATATATCAGAGCCTGTGTTAATACCTCCGGGCTGCTAAGTGCTGCAGTGGGCAGCTCTCGTCCCTGAGAGTGGGAAGCCTCCCGTTCCACTCTGGGCTCGAGGCCTTTCTGGGTTTCTGCTTGTGTGATCAGAGTATGGATTTTCTTCTGCTTCCTTCCAACACTCCAAATTCATACATGTTAGGCTGACTCAGAAGTTTTGGCTATGTGGTTTCCATAAAGATCCTGGAAAAACATTTCTTTTTGCTTTTGATTTTATGGAAAGAATGAAAGGAAAGTAGGTGAAGAGGTGAAAAAAAACAATTGAAATAGATTGACACAGGCACAAACTCTAATGGGGACAACTTCAGGTTATAAAATACACCTAAAGTGTGACAACAGTTGCAGATCACACATAAAGATCAAAGCAGCGAGGTGTCGGTGAGACAGGTTTATGGTTATATGGTCATCTGGCTTCACTTTCAAAGAAGACCAAAGTAGGTTTACAGGAGAAAGACCAGTGCTGCCGCCAAATAAAACTTATCGGGAAAAGAATAATAAAAACAATTTTATTGAGGAAGAGGAACGTTTCACTGTCTGACAGCGAGAAAGAAAAACACAATAGATGAACTAAAATAAAGTCACATTAAATAGAATCATATGTACGGTTGACCTGACGGTGGTGAGATTTCAGCTGATTGCTACAGTGAGTCATATTATGTGAAGACAGATGCCTTATAGCCTGTCTAATCAGCGGTTGTGGAGATGACACTTTGCACAATGCCTTCATAATTGCAATACTCAGCAAAGTGCATTCTGACAAAAGAAGTGGTTTCATAAGAAAAATCCATTGTTCGCTCAAATCAGCTGCACGTAAATGTAATGGCCTCTAATCAAAGAAGATTAGCAACTACATCCCATCAACAACAAACCTTTAAAAGTGGTGGCTGAGTTTGCGTGTGCAGCGCGGACGGATGAAGGAACAATGAGGCTCCTCGCCAAGTCTGTCTTGTCCAGTCAGTTTCTGCCGAACAGCCTGTTCGACAGACAGGAACCCGTCTGGCACGACGCTAACGCAAACAGCTTTTCCTGTACAAACACGTTGCTTTTTAAAGGCTCGGCGGCTCCCCGGAGAAGACAGTCGGAGAGCATGCATATTCATCAGGGGCGCGCGAATTGTCTTGTCACAATGACATACGAGTAAGCCTGTAACCTCATCTCGGGCGAGTCTCTCGGGGTTCTAATCCACCGATAAACAAGTGCACGACGCGCGGCGGTGAGGATGCTCAGGAGGTCATGCAGAAGGATAGACTCTGACAATAATGAATGCACGGCACGGAGAAAGCAAGCCTGTTTAAGGATGATCGCTAAAAGCCAAGACATTTTATGGGGCAGATCCATAATGTAGAAATCCCGAGGGGAAGGCACCTGCCTTCTTACACACTCACACACACACACACACACACACATACACACACAAACACACTGGAGGCTCTTGGTGAGGTGCAGAGTGGGGCCCACTTGGGCTGGGGGTCTTTGTTCCTCTCTCAAGGGCTCTGCTTCCCTCTGATGATGGCCCCATTGTCCGTGCCTCCAGTGGACCTGCGCCATTCAGGCCGGCTGATAAAGCCCCCTTTCACCGAGCCAAAGCCGGGGTGGAAGGAGGGAACCAGAGTGAAAGGGGAGACAGGCAGTGATGGAAGTGTGGAAAGGCAAAGGAGATGGGAAGAAGAAATTGGGAGAGCCTCAGAAGAAGGGTTAACGGCAGAAAAGGAAGTGTGGAAGAGTTCTTCAAGGGTGAGCGGCGGGAGCTGGAGAGGCCGGACTAAATAAACTGAAGGAAAAACCAAAACAACATGAGACAATAACTCCACTGGAGTATTTCAAGGCGGTTGGAAAGATTTCACGTGCTGCTGGTCTACAGCACCAGGTGAACAGAAGCTCCAGTCTTTGCAGCAGTTTCCACCTCACGAAACCACAACGTTCAGTCAAAACTGTCTAAAAAAAAGTCTGCAGTGTGTATTTCCAGGACAGAATGTTTAACTTTCGCTGCATGAAAAGAAATTCTGCTGCAGAAACGAGACGATCAGAAACATTTGAGTGTGCAATGTGCCTCCTCTAATAGGAGCGAACATCAGTGATTGACTCACAATACTCTTGGCTGTAGCTCAGTGAAAGACTTCTTACATAATTATGCATATTTATTGTGTGTAACCATGCAACTGAACCAAACATGCTCTTTTTTTTTTTGCCCAGAAACGCAGGGGAGGCAGAGGAAGAAAGAAAAAAAATGACCGCTGTCAGTGACGTGCAGAGCTCCGGGCGAAGCTGCTGAGGAAGTCACACAGCGTTCGGTCATACCAGCAGGGCTCGGCCTCGAGGCGGCCTCGCCCCGTTCTCCTCCACAGGATTAGAGGGGGTGAATGGCGAGCCGCTCGTCGTGGTCATGCGTTTTCACGAGCCGCTTACTCACTGGGAAAAGCGGAGAGCACGGTAAACGCGGGCCAAGTACCACAGGAAGACATGGATTAGGGCCACAGGTCGGAGAAGGATGAGGGAAGAATGAGACATCTGCTCACCGCGGACGGCGAACTGTCCCGTCGCGTTTCACCCTCGCCGAAAAGCAGAAGGCGAGAGAGACGGCCGACTTGATCCAGGAGATATTAAAGCAGATTTAATAAGACCTCTCACCCTCTCTCCCCTTCCTACCAGGAAGTTCATTAATCTCCCTCAGAAAGAACTGAACTAAAATTAGACGCTCCGGCCGTCAGAAGGCGTCGAACGGATTCGGTGTGCTATTTCTGGAGGAAGCGTGACATAATGCGGCGGTCATTATATCGTAATCTGCGCTGAGCCCATCGAGAATGTTTCATGTCAGAGTGCAGTGGCCTGAACACATTACTGCTTCTGTCCGGCTGCGTAAACACCATTTACATAAAATGTGAATTTGGAGAAGTCGCAGAGTCCTCTGTGAGCGAGGCCAGTGGTGTGTGTGATGTGGTCGGCGAACTAAAAACGTCCCCAGAAGAACGCTTCTGGTTATTCGCTGTGAATCACACCATTTTCATGAGAGTAACACGGCACTGAGACCTGAGCCCGGAGATCGGCGGAGCGGCCGTGAAAGCGATCTATCACCCTCACTGCCGGCGAAGCGGCGTGAAAACATGCGCGCTGAAGGCTGCACACATCCCGTGACCTTATCAGTCTGCAGAAAAACACTTCAGATCATTCAACTCAGACAGGAGCTTAGATCGGTTGTTGAATTTCTTTTTAATTATTGCAGTAAATATATGTGAAAGACTTTGTTTTTGGACATTTAACTCAAAGTGAAACATTTTTTAAGATTGCACAATGTTGAGATTTCACTTAGACTTTCTGCTTTTGCTTTTTGTCGTCATTATTGATTTGGTCGGTTTTTGTGCTTCGTTGGCCATAACAGGCCCATTCCAGACCACACCTGGCTGTATTTGAACCCTCAAAACACAATTAGTTTGACACTCCGGCTGCAGACAAAGACGCTCTTCCAGTACAGTGAAAGATAAATCGAGGCTGCGGAGTCAGTATTGCCATTTTCAGCCTTTTCATTTGGACACATTTGAGAGCAAAAACCTAAACCACATCTGTGAGGGAAAACTAACAAGCTGCCCAGCACGGCCTCATCAGAGCGCTCGCAGCGGCCCGGTACGTCACGGCGTTTAAGGTCAAAATAAAACATGAACTTTCTCCGGCGGTAAAAATATTCAGTGATAATTACAAAGCTCTGCCAGACACCCTCTGCGGGCGCATTAGAGTGTCAAAGCAATGAGACATTTCAGAGCTGCAGTGTCTGCGGAGTTTTAATTTTCATTCTGTCATTTTAATCCAGTGACTGAACCCATTAGATATCAGATAGCTCGCATTCTCGTGTGTGTGTGTGTGTGTGTGTGTGTGTGTGTGTGTGTGTGTGTGGGGTCATTTAGTAGGCCAGAATAGATTTAACAGGTATCAGGAATAGAGCAGAGTAATTATGCGAGCAAAGAGACCCACTAAATGAGCATTTGCATAAATCCTCAAACAAATAAACACCGTCTGAAAAAAAATCTTGTCACTCAGACGGAGATAAAAATACACATTTTGTGAATGAAGAAAGGGGGGGGTTGCACATCCATAGGTTGGTAATTACAGGCGGGGGAAGGAGGGAAGGCAGGAAGCGCTGAAACTGAGTGGCGAGTAAAGCCGCAGGGAGGATATGTTTTTAGAGGAGACATGGACGTCTCCCCACACAGCAACAGCCACTCGGACAAAACAACAAGAAGAGAAAACAAGAGATGTGGAGGGAAGAGGGAAAAGATGAGTGATGTGAGAAGAACTCAGAAAAAAAAAATAAACCCATGGAATAACTCACGCATCTTCCAACTCAAATATGCTATCGAGACCAGTGTGGCAGTCTGGAATTCTGGGATTTTTTTTTTTTTTTAATCGAATGACATTCGTGAGATACAGTTGATTCAAAAAACGGTTAAATTCAATCAACAGAAATGAGATGGGAAAGCAGAGACACGGGGATTTGTGCTATTTGGATAAAGGAGGTAAGGAGAGCTGGGGGTAAGAGGCGAAGCGAGGAGGAGGAGGAGGAGGAGGAGGAGGAGGATGGAGCAGGAGGAGTAGGTAAAGTACAAATTTGGAACCGCACAAGCTAACCACACACTGAAAGACTGTAATTTGGATTTTCCCAGAATAGCCGGTAAACGAGGGAGAGAGGAGGGACAGAGTAACATAAACTCTTTAGCAGCACGCAACACACACAACAACAACACACTCCCCGGGACGGTCATCATATCACACACACATGCATGCATATGGATGCACAATTACTGATGAAGCGTGCGCCGCTCCGCTCGCTTACATGTCTGCGCACACCCACGTGGACGAGGACTACATGTACATGTGCAGAAACACGACGCAGATGACGAGACCCAAAGGCTTCTGCTGGAAACGGGTGTTAGAGGATCAATATTTCTGCATTGCTGCAAAGCTTCGGCCAACGGTGAGGTAATTTACGAAAAAGGACTGGAACCACTGCACACAGTTCGCTTATGTCTCTCATAAAGTAACAAAATCCGCCCACCAGCACCTCCAAAGCTCGCTCATGTTTGTTTAATCTGTACAAAAACCAAAGAGTAAACACAGCGTGTTGCGGTTTTACAGGGGGACGGTCACAGTGACTCGACTCGAAGAAAAGACACCACAACTCTTTTGTGTGTCTTAGAAGAGAACTCGATCGCCGGTGTAAATGTGCCGCTATATTAACCTTCCCCCACGAAACGACTTGGAAAACACAGATGTTCCCATGTGGGAGGTAAAATACTGAGCAGAGAGATCGCAACATTTAAACACTGCGTGACGCTAAAGGTGAGGTTTTCTCTCACACTGCAATTAAGCGGCAGTACACGGTGATGCTGCGCCGCTAGAAGGATCACTTATCTTAGCTCTTAAAGAGTAAACAAATAGGTTTTCTGAAAAGATAAGTGCAGCGGTTTGCAGAGTGTGGGGGGAGTCTCTGCTGGGGGAAGCAGAAGCTGGGGAAATCTGGGGGTCAGGACTTTTCCTGACGGGATTTTTTTTCATTTTTAGAAGAAATGGTTGAGAAAAAAAGGAAGGCTAAAGTATCAATTGCAGGACACATTTTCACATCTGATTTCATTCAGAGTGAAACATTAAAACTATAAAATAAGCTGTACCATATAACCACAAGTACAGTTTTTCTAAAGACCAAACCAGATTCTAAATTAATCCCCAAAATAGCATGAAAATACTTTTGCTGTTTTAGTGTTAGGGGTGTGGAGGAGTTTCTCTTCCTCTTCAGTCATTAATATGAGCTAAACCACTTTCTGTGAGCTCTCTTGTCAGGAGTGCAAATTTCCTAAACTGTACAACACTTCCTTGAACATTGATTCCCGTTTCTCCCCTGCGACTCGGGGGTCACGGGTTATTTACTGCACCGCTCTCTGCACTGACCCGGTGAGACATTTATGTGTAAAACCATAATTCAAACTTTTCCAGCTTTCTGGCTGTAGTTGTAATGCCGACCACACTCTTGACGAAGTCCTCAGTTTTTTAAATATTGTTGTTTTTTTAAGACGACACAAATCTGCCCCAGTGTCCGATGACTCCCCCTCTGAAAGTACGACTTCTGCTGCGTCACACAGCTGAGACCGATAACCTCAGCAGCAGCGGCCGTGTCATTTTCTGACTTACGACGAGGCTTTTTACACTTTCGGGCCTGCTTCGGATACCTGTCTCGGCGGAGGCGAGGGCCTCATCACGACGTTCTCCGCTGCACGTCGACGACGCACAGACGACGCACAGACATGCCCGGCTCCCAGCAGCCGTCCGTCAAACGCAGGGATCGCTTTAAATATACACGCATTCGGCGTAACTGGACACAGATGTTGTGAAAAAAAAGCTCTGCAGGAACTGACATGCCGCTCGAAACACTAACAGCATGGATTTCGGGGAGTGGGGGGGGGGGGGAGTATAAACAAAGTGTCAGTCATCGCAGCGGTGAAGAAGTTTAAAAATCACCTCTAATATGTCAAGGCTTTCCATATCTGGTTTACATTCCGCTCTGCTTCACGGCGCAGGTCAAGATGGCACCGGTCTCACCGGAGGATTACTGGTTTCAGTTCATGTTCAGCCTGGGAAATCTCAACGGTTAACACACACAAAAAAAAAAAAAGAAGAATGTTAGAAGTTCACAAACTGCAGTTAAGTGCCCTTGAGCAAGGTGTTAACGCTCGGCAGTGGAGGGTGAATGAGACAGCTGTAGCTGAAGCACAGCAGCAGAACAGGGGTGAGATCTGTTTCCACTGATAAACGAGGTGAAATAAAAAGTATTTTTTTTATGTCTACATCTGTCAGTGATAAAGCCGTTAATTCTTTTAGAGACATTTCTTCTTTATTGTCGCTGTGACCCCTGGAGGAGGCATATGGTGCATACAATAAAAAAAAATAAAAATAAAAATAAAAATGGCTGCAACATTTCCATTAAAATAGATAAACAGGACACAATAAAGAGGAACATCAAAGCTGATAAAGTAAACCTGTGCAGCCTCATGCAGTCACTATATTTAACTCGTATTAAAACTTATGCATATTGCGGTGAGTAGTGGTTAGCACTCTGGCCTCAGAAGGTCTCTGGTTTGAGTCCAGGGTTTGGATTGAGGGTCTGCAGGATGTCCTGTTTCCTCCCGCTGTTCGAAAAATTTGTTATTTGGTGAATGAGAGTGTTTGTACTTGTTTTTGTATGACAGAGCATAAAAAAAAAAAAAAAATTGTTTTCGTAATGCAGCTCACCATGCAGTTCTGTCTGCTGGGTTACAGTAAATCTTATCTTCGCTTGACCCGGAGTGTGATTGATGTCTCCGTCTTTATGAGCGCCGATGTGTGATAACCTACTTTGTTCTTTATACGACACTCATTGAAACTCTTTGAAAATCTCCTAAAAGGATTTATAGTAGTTACTCTGATCATTTATTCAGTGAAGTGTTAAGATGAAGATGTCGCTTACTGAACTGTTTCCAGTGGCTGTGTCGGCTTCGTACACATGCAGAAACATGTGCTTCGTTCCTCGTGGCGCTCGCACTAAAATACAACCGTATATTTATTTTTCTAGCACGTTAACATCTAATCTGGATTTAAAATAATCTAACAAGGACTGTAGCGATGCCGTCAGTCCTCCGCAGCACGCCGGGTTCCAGCAGGTCAGGCAGAAGAAGTGGGTCAGCTGTTGATTTAAAGTGGGTCAGGTTGGCGTGCTGCCGATGGCCCTCGGGCCAGTCAATATGGCATTAAGTGTACACTGTCCTCATTAACAAATAATAATTTTTTTCCCTCCCGGATTATCACGCTGCGGTCGCGCCTGATGACTTAACCTAAGTGTCATTCTGACTGTTTAAAAAGTAAAGATCGGCTCCAGAGCAGGAGGAGATTAGGAGTCATCTGCATTTCGAGGTTTCAGCATCGCGCTGATTTATAGCTCATTATTCGCGCCACTGCACAAAAACAACTTATGCATTTTTTTCTTATTTTGCAGAACAACAAACTCACAACCACTTCATTATGTATAGCCGGATGATCTGGGGTAGTGGAGTCAAACCTGTGGGAAGGCCTCACAAAGAAGTGTTTTAAATGAAAGCGTGTCCTCAGGGGCTGCACTGTTTTCGTGAGATTAGCAGGCATAAGACAAGACTGACAACCACAGCGAAGCGGCAGAATGCTGCAAGATGCTGAAAGTGAGCGCTAGCTAGCTCGTTACCATCAAAATCACATTAGCATCAAATCCACCCTGTGAGGATGAGTTGGTGAGAGCGAGAGCACTGAAGCCTGCAACAAGTCTCACAGTCACTGAGGCAAAGAAAATGTCATATCGGACTTGAAATTTCAGATTTTCTAAATTCTGACTTGTTAAAAGTATATTGTATATTGAATTGGAATATTTTGGTTTAGAAAAAGTCTGTGTGGCCTAAAGTCTTACAGTCAAACTTTAAGGATTCTGGGCAGTGATGATTATAAAGTCCACATATTCGGCCACACAAGAAATTCAGTGATCCTCTGGCGCTCACATTTGTTTGACTCCTGAGCCATCACCAGTACATTACGAGATTGTTTGTGCGTACATTCAGCTAACTTTTGTAGAGAGACGAGTTTCTTAAATTGAATTTAACTGACTTTATTGAGCATTAACTGTGCCAAGTGCACCACTTCCTTCAGTCCTGGGTGGCTGAATGAAAGATGGCCACCAGGAAACAAAGCTGTCATGTAGAAGGAGGGGGCGGACTGGACCACACCAAGTTCACTTCAGTTTGTTGGCCTTTTGTTTCAAATAAGTACTCACTGACAAATGTTTGTAAAATTGCTGGATTAAACCTGAACGTTTTCTCTGTTAACAGCCTGGATGTGTTTGTGACGTCTTTCTTTAGGGACTAGTCATCAGATGCCATCAGTTCTGGCTTTGCAATGATCATAATTAAAATGTTTGCTAGCAATCATGAAGGAGATCTAATCAATCTTTGTGCTAATTTTCAGGTTGAGCTCCATATAGAGAGTCATCTCTAATATCCGGCCATCTTCATTTACATGCACGAAGGGAGCAGAGTATCAGACGTAGCTTAAAAACCCACTCTGACAATTGCAAGCGAAATTGAACATTAAACCCTTTTGGGAGAGCAGATTTATAGCAGGCAATGGATGCATTAGACTGAAATGAGCCTAACAAAGTGATTGGTGAGTGCGTTGCATGAAAGTGAACTTTAAGCACTCGGCAGTAGCCTTTCAAGTTGAACCATGCTGTTTCTTTCATTCGCCGCCTCTGTGCTGAGTGAAGCTGAGCAGCTGCAGTTAGCAGTGTCAGATTCCATGCTCGGGCTGCGCAGGACGGTGGATGTAATATCATTTGAAACATCATTTCTTCCTCTGTTTCAGCTGAGACAGACAATGTGAACTGATACGCTTTGTAGTGTCCTTAAGCTCTAATCAGCTCAGGATTTTCTCCGCAGTTGTTCCGATGTCCCACTTTATTAGACGTCAACTCTAACCACTGAGGAAAACCTTCCTTCCTGTGGGATTTTATTTACTTGCTCAAACACATTTGTGATTTTATTGGCCCGGAGTGTGTGCTATTACCGCAAAGCTCCTCTTCCCTATGGTTTCTGAGAGTAAAGAGAGAGAGAGAGAGAAACAAATCTGGCTGCAGAGCGAGTCACTGCTGGGATGAGTCAGCCAATCATAAAAAAAAACTAGTATCACCACCACCAGCTATGTGTCATTATGTATTCCCTGAACTTTCCTGTCACAGCTCCTCGGCCGCCCTTCGTGCTGTTTCCAGATTTTGAAAGACCTCCAAAACACATCTGTAATTTTCATCCTTCATTAGGTAAAGCAAATAACCTGAAGGGAGAGCGTCCAGACTGAAGCGTGAAGACGAGCCAGATACTGTATGGCTTCACTTGTTTGGACTGATCTGATTTGAGATTGAATTTCTTACCAGCAGTAAACAAGCTGGAGGGCATACTCAACATTAGGGGGGGAGAAAATAACCCTCGGTTGTCGTGACGAGTCATGGAGAAGGGTTTGATGGCATTGTTATGCGCAGTGCATGGGGTGTCACAAGCTAAAATGCTGGCAGAGAAAAATTCAATATGTAGCTTTTTCCTTCTTCCATTTGGTTCTGCATTTTTTTTTAAATGATTGGGCTCTGGCTGTGGAGCCAAAATCAGCAGTTGGGTGCAGGAGATCATGTGCTGGCCTTGTGTTAGTCATTTACTCAGCGTTGCACATTTAATAGTGGCGACATCGACTCAAACTGGGACCGGGATATTTTGTTTCCGTGTGGAATATGATGCAGATTTGACCACACTGTTGCTGTCTGTGAACTTAGCGACATTTTGCACATCACTTAGTACAAATTCCACACACACAAGCAATTATTTCACTTCCCAAGGTCATTTTGCTCTTCAGTAAAAAGTCATTTTTGGCGAGCCCTGAACCACGCTTGGATGTGAATAAATCATTCTGAGAGAGCGCACTGACAATCGTGGTCGTTTAGCAGCTATGAGCAAAATGTCCGACCTAATTATTTCTGATCCAGGAATCTCTTCATCACGTGTTTCTCTGCTCTTTTGGGGGGAAAAAAAAAACTGAACGGGGCTTCATGAAAGATTGTTATCGCCAAGCTAAAGGGGATCAGGTGTGTGTAGAAGCACGCCCGTTCAATGTGCATGCATGCAGACGAAGCAACATTCGCTCACACAAGACGTGCACGCATGTCCAGGCAGATGCAAGAACACTCAGTCAAGAGTGCATGATTTATCGTCGTCCCCATCCCCCTGTCCCATTATTATATCAACAAATACACTCATAAATTTCAAATAGCTGTTTTGCCCCAAACTGTTTAGCTGGTTGAAATTTAATCCTCCACAACAGCAAAACTATGATTCCTGGCAAACAAAATAGAGTCCTTTGGCTTTTCTTTTGCAAAAAAAAAAAAAAAAAAAAAAAAGCCCACAAAAACAGACACGAATACAGCGCATCTAAACGGCGCTCGAAGGTCATACCATTTGCTTGCATCCTGGTCCTGTCCTGCAGCGAGTAACAGTTGGCAGCCGTCGCCATCCGACATTCAAACAAAATTAGAATTGACAGATGAATCGGACCAGTTTTTGGAGCGCTCATTTCCATCGATTTGACTTCCACTGGCTGCTCCTGGCACCGCCGGGCTCTTTTAATCTGATTAGTATATTCTCTGTCGAGTCAATACAGATTTGAAAGGTTTTGAAGGATAAATCACTTTTCCAAGAGGCCTCGGGGTGCTCGGCGCAAAAACAAGAGATTTGAGGCTTTTAATTGATGCCCTGTCCATTAGATATGTTGGCATTTGCGCCGCCTGACCTCTTTTCAAAGACTCCAAAATGGACTTTCAGAAGAAGCAGCTTGTGTTTTGTCTCCCGGTGACACCCTTTATGTGTTTGTTGTTTAATATAAGCCCTTATATTCGTCCTGACTCATGCTTGTATTTAGATATGTTGGTGTTTTGTGGTCTTTTGGGCTCGGAGCTGCACTTTCAGTGTTTTCTTTAAACATTTATAATGCGGTCAGCAGTCACACGAGAGACGTGTCCATTCATGGAGGGTGAAAGGAAGACGCTTGTGACTGCGTGAGCGCAACTGGCTTCATCGATGCAGCTCGCGCATGTTTAATGTTGTGTTAAGGTTTGTCAAAATCAAACCCTATAATTCAGCGTGTCTCTGTAGTTTCAGAGAATCCTCTCTCGCTTTAATTCCCCTTTTTTTTTTCTCATAAATTCCCATTTCTGTTTGTATATTTGTCAGCGGTAGAAACCTGGGAAAGGCCGGTGTCTGGACAAAAAAGCGGGCAGACAGACGGACCGGCGTGCCAAAACGTGACCAAAAGCGAGGAGGGCAGCGTCGAAAACAAGGGCGCCTGAGAGGAGGAGAAGTTGGCCGGCGGAGCGAGCGGAGAGAGTCAGGGCCTCTGACCCGACCACACTGACACACTCGGGTCTCTCTCCGTTGCCAGCTGTGCATTGTGGTCGCCCCGGAGAGGACACACTCTCAAACACATATACTTATCTACGCATGCTGGCGATGAGGACATACTTGGCCCGCGCCAGCGCGTGTGTGTTTGGACGTGACAGCCTATCCGTGCGCGCTCCAGAGTGTGCAAACGCTACCAAAAAAATCCTACCGTCTGTGTTTGTTTTCCTTCCAGCCTTTGCGCCTTTGTGTTCACGTCCCTGAACCTGTATGCACATCTGTGTGTGTATAAGTATATTTACACGTCTGCCGGAGTGTGATGGTGCTCATTTCCATCTGTTTTCCTTGCTCCGGCGCTGGAGCGGGCGGGATATCGGTGCGTAGCGTGTCGCCGCGCTGTAGCACTCCATCATCTCGGTCTCTTCGCTGTGTCTCCACATGTGTGTCACGTCTGCGAGCCATTAGTAACGCCGAGCGCAAACGAAGTAATTAGAAATAAGTGCTCAAAGGTGCAACGGCCAGACCCCGCAACTCCCCAAAGAGCTCCTCCCACAATCCTTTGCCACATTCTGAGGCCGACGTTCCCACCGCTGGAGGCTGGCCGTTGCCAAACGCGCACATATCTGCAAATAGAAATGGCCCTGCTAACAGGCGATGTGGGCACCCTGTGTTTTCAGAGCGGGCCCCAGCGAGTGCTGACTGGCCCTCAAAGCAGCTATTTTTACCGTGTGTGGGGTTCCACTGGACTGGCAGGAGAAAGAGGTGCAGGAAATGCAACATGGTCAAAGAATCAGTGGGGAAAGTTCCCTCTGAAGGCAGCATTTCTCATGTGGATCTGCGGATCATTCAGTGTGTGTGTGTGTGTGTGTATGTGTGTGTGTGTCACATCATAACCAAATGCGGGTGGGCTCTTACAGTACATGTACAGTACAGTGCATGGAAACAGAAGTGTCCGTGTGTTTGTTTCACTGTTTCGTGTGTGTGTGTGTGTGTGTGGCTCCTCATTTCTAGGAAACAGGCTTTCCTTGGCAGACCATACATCTGCTGTAACCTCTGCAACCCCCACCCACCTCCTCCACCCTTCCCTGCTCTTCAGGAGAAAAAGCTGGGAACTGATACTTCACAAACCAAGCAGGCGAGCGTGCCAGCATCCGTAAACTGAGGTTTTGGGCACGGAGCATCAGGAAATGCAGATTCAAACAGTTTCACATAAACGCATATGCACACACACACACACACACACACACACATACACACACCCTGCACACACATGTCAGTGTCTGCATGAATGCGGGGACTTCCCACACAAACTCATGGCATCTCGATTCAGCGCCACCGAACGCAAAGTGGTGGACGGAGGAAGAAAAAGAAAATGAGACGGAAAGAGTGCATCGCTCCAGCTGAGGTCAGTTTTGGAGACAAATCCCATGTTGAGTGAGCGAAGCAGAAACCTGAAATATGTGCCTTAATCGCTGTCCTCACTCTGCCCTCCAGCAATACGTGCTCTTGTCCAAGTCAAACAAAGGACAAAGAGGGAAATCAGCACAAACCTATTTGCATACGCTCACAGTTTGCTCTTGAGCGAGTGCAAATGTTGTGTGGAAAATGGATCCAAATAATTGTAACTAAGTGCGGCCTAATTAAGATAACACTTCCCCATTGGTTGTAATCAGCGACACATATAAACAAACCTGCTTGCTATGCATAGGCTTTCAGGATAATATGCACCTTCTCCTACACACCCGTGCACACGCACATAAACGTAAACACACCGAGGCCACCGTAAATTACAGTCGTCCCATCTGGGAGCATTAAGAAGCTGTTAATGAATAGGGTGCTGCTGCAGCCACAAGTGGAGCAAGGCAGCTGGAGGAGGAAGGGAGGAGTGGAAGAGGAGGAGGAGGGGATGGAGGGTGGGTAGCATCTGGGCAGCAGATATGTGTAGTCATGTAAAAGAGGTTGCGGTAGCAGTGCACGTCTTGGGGGAAGGAGAGGAATCAAAAAAATCTGTTTTGAAGCCAGTCGTCGCTGTAACCTGCACTGTGCAAGTGTAATGGATGCAAATACCCACAATAATAATGATAATGTTCTCAGTGAGGAGAAGATCTGAGTGCTCACATTTTAAGGTTTACATATTAACAGTGGTCAAAAGTCGGATAAACTCAGTTGCACAGATCACGCCCTTTACTGGTGAATGGAAACTGGGGAGCTCTCCTGGAGAACGGCCTGCAAGGAAAGAAAAGCTCGGCCCAGACTAATGACTTCACCTTATTTGAGGGGGGCGTTGAAGGAGGTGTGGCAGCAGAAGGGCCGGTTATCTTAAGTGACCTTTTAATACCCTCAGCCCTTTCACAATACCTCGGCGGGCAGACGTTCAAAGTGGACACATGGGCGATGCGCGGGGCAGAAGTGTGCCTCACAAGGAGACAAAAGGCACCACCTGTATGCTAATGCATTGTGAGGAGTGCGGCAGCAGAAGGACGGCGTGTGCCGTTCCTTCAGAGAAAGCCCAGAGCTGTAAAGTGGGTAGCAGAGGCCAAAAATTGATTTCGGACTCACATTTTTCTGAGCGCGTTGAAAAGGCAAGACACAAGAAGAACCTGAAGTGTGCCACTTTATGGGAGAGAGGGTGCTGTAAAATTGATTTTCTCCTTCTTTAAGACTGAAAAGAGGAGAGACAATAAGAGCAATATGGATGAGTGACTGCAGGGTGGCGCTGAGGAGAGAAGAAAGGGCATCGGCAGTAAAATTCATTTCCAATCTATGAGTTAAGTAATGAGGACGAGGGAAAATGGTGGAGTGTGCCACTTCAGATGTGAGGCAGGGGGTGTATGAGGAGACAGAGAGGACCAAAGGCTATAAAATTCATTTTCCCTTCCGCTCTTTAAGTAATGGGAGCGCCGGAGCCACTGGGGTTGGCTGTGGTGTCTTTGTCAATAAGCAGAAGGAGGGAAAATGGGGCAATAAAATTCATTTCCTCAGTCTTTATTTCGTATTTTCTTAAGGAAGAAACGCTTTGACTGGCGAAGTGTGCCATGGCGGAGGGACTCCTGTTCGTATGGAAAAAAGGAAGCGGGGTCAGAGGCTGTAAAAGTCTTTTTCTTATTGCCTGAAGTAATAAAGCTGAGCGGCAGCATGTGCCTGTTGAATGGAGGGCGGAGTAATTGCTATTAATGAGATTTTTAGAGTGACGCGCCGGCACAAAGACGCGGACGGTCTCCTCTTTTGCAGCCATGGACCACACATGCACACCCTATGCTCATTCATAAACAGACTTATGTAAGCGCATCTTCAGTGGGAGCGCGGCCACACCGGTGGTGTCATCTGGATTTACCACTATCTCCGTGCTCCTGCACACTCTGGAGCAGCAGCTCTATTTTCTTCCACACTATCTTCTTTCAGCCGAAAAGCCCCGAGCCATCTATTTACCACACCGTCTCACAGTGTGTATACATCCCGACCTCTGCGCTGCATATTTTTCACACCATCTATTACTATTGCTTCAGCTGCAAAGTCTTGAGCCATCTTCAATTATATAACGCTCTGTCAGAGCATGTTTTCTTTTCTTTTTCTTGTTCACACTATCGGCAAAACAAGTTGCAAAAAGCAACTCCAGAGTTGGAAAGTTGCATTGATTCGACTTCCCATCTGTCAGCGGCAAAGCCGATGTGGCTGCCGAGCGGGCGTGCATGTAAAATATAACCTCTTGTTAGCGACGGTGTCGTTTGCTGTTGATATCAGCGTGACAGACAGGACGGCGCTATTCTGGGCAGGCCTACTGCTGATGTCTCCTCCGTCCCTCAAGGCCCCCCCGGGCCTATCAGGGCTGGCGAGGCCGCGGCACTCTGGACAGATCGTCGCTTTTCAGGGGGAAGGCAGAGCGCATGGCACTTTCACTTGGGCATATTTCAGCGGATAATGAGCAAAACATGGAGAGTTTGGGCATTCTTACGGCTGTCGGTGCGGCTGCACGGCTGCTCTTGCTCAGATTTGGATGTATTGACGACCCGGCGGGATCAGGTGATTCCAGCCTCCAGCCTTTGCACAAAAAATAAACAAAGAAATAAATAAATCACAGCTCTGCAAGCCTTGCCATTGCTGTTCGGCTTCCTCTCTGCTTATTTCCTCTGCAGCTACAAGCTCAAGCGATGGCTGGAGCTTTCCATTTAAAATGTCCGTGTGTAAGTGGATCTGGAGCGAGTTTCCCTCTGTACGTGCTGCAGTGTTGAACTTGTACTTTCCTGTAATTTGCTTAATTTTACGCCGAGCCCCTCTGTACACTTGGCCCGTTGTGCCGTGGTGTCAGGGAAGAGCAAGGCACGGTAAACACAGCCTCTGGGTGGTCCCCTTTCTCCGGACCCCAGACTCCACGGTCACACGGTGAAGTCTGCCGACGGGAGAAAAACTCTCTCTTTTCAATGCCGTCCGGGTTGCCGTTCGCCTTCCCTTTCTGTCCCGTTGCTTGTTTGTGGCTGCTGGAGTCTGCGGCGCTGCCCTCATACATATTGAAGGGGCTTTTGAGGAATCCACCAGTGTGCAGCGTTTTTCATCCTCCTCTCCCTATTTACATTTGAGTGTCAATCCCCCCCTCTTTTTCTCTCTGCATCTGCCTGTATCTCTCTAAGAAGTACTTTTGCATTCCGCCATTCAGTCTCTGTTTGTCCCTCTCGTCTCCACCTGCCCACTTTCACGCAGGCTCCCTTCCTTTCTCACCGCACTTAGCTCCAAATTTTTGTCCGTCTAAATATTTTCGGCCTTTGTTTAGTAGCTTGAAACTCTCGCGCACGTCCCTCCAAGCCTCTTTCCTTGAATTCGCACTCCTCTCCATCTTTTTCTTCTTCCGTTTTCACCACTCCCAAGTGTTTACTTCCATTAAATCTTCCCTTCTGAATGCCGGCCTCATAATTTTGCTTGAATATGATACCTTTTATGAATCTTTAAACTATTTCTTTCTGATCTTAAAGGGTTTTTTTTCCAACTCTACAAATTTCCTCAAGTAAATGCAGTAATAATTCCTTCCTGCTTTTCATAATCACGTTCACTTCTTCCTTTTATTATTTTTGCTCCATCACTGCAGGTTGACTCTTGCGCCCTGCTTCCCGGTCTCCCTCGGATTTGTGTGTTATGCCTCGTCTCAACATCTTATTACATCGTGTGCTTCTCCTCTCTCTCTCTCGCTCCGTCCTTCTTATTTGTTTCCTGTCTATTTCTATCTTTCTCACCATCTCGCCGGCCCCCTCTCATTCATTTGGCACCCGTCCCTCCTTCCGCTTCTCCTCTGCATTCACTTTGGCCTCAAATATATTTATGTGTACACATTAAGTGTCTTTTCACCTCGGTCCGGAGCCTTCCTCCTTCATATCGCCTCCGTGTTATTAAGCTTCCTGTAGATTTCCCGTCTCGCATGCAGTGATTCTGATGTCTTTTGCGCCTTCAGCGCTGGAAGGGACAGCTGAATCGAGCTCTTTCTGCTCATGGCTACTATTTCTAAAATTATCCGGCGCTCCCCCGGAGAGGGTGCTGCATTGTTCACATGTGGCCTCACCTGCAACGTCTCAGACACCACTTACTAGATTTTGACACTCTCGGGCAAATGATGCATTGCAGTCCAAAATTTCAATTTACCCAAGGGAGGCAGCCATAATTACAGGTCAGTGAAACTAACATGTTTGCTAATTGCTGGCGCAAAGGTCTCCCTGCATCATTTACCGCTGAAACATTTTTATTGGTACCTTATGCTGTATGCCTCCCTGTCTTTATTCCCCCTGCATCACTTTACTTTGCATATTGTCCTCCTTAAGAACGTCTTTTTTAAGCTCCTCACTCTCATCTCGCACGCCTCCTCACTTTTTGCTTTCATTCTTGGTCTTACACTCTTGTTATCCAACATTGTGTTTGCATTTTCTCCCTCAATCCTCCTCCTCCTCATCCGCCTCCTTCTCAGCTGCTCTTTGTCTCTCGGTTTGGCTTGTGCGGTGGGCACGCAGGCGTTCGTATCTGTGTGTGTCTGTGTGCGTGGGCGCGTCTGAGTGTGCGTGTGCGCCTTCCTGTTCGTCTATTCCACAAGCGGATGCCCAGTCTTCGACATGGCGATTCGCTGAGGTGTAATCTTAATCGTTTCACCTGATCACTGGATATGGCCGTGCATAATCATCCTCTGTTTATTTCTTATAATTAACCACAGTTAATTAAAAAAACGGTACTTCCCACTTCACCACACAAAGGTGAATCTCTGATTACCTCTGCTTTGCTCTGGAATTGCCCCACCTAGTCATTAATTGTGATTTCTCTAGCCTGAGGAAAGTTCATTTGTTCTTCAGTAGGGAAAATGCTATGAATGGACTTCTTCACATGCAAACAACTGAAAAGCACGGCGTGGCCTTTACAAGCGTCTTTATTTCATGAGGAGAGGTAGACCTTCGCAATGCTAATTACAGGAAGCGCTTTCATTGTTAGTATGGAGGAATGAGCTCAAAGGTGCAGGAACAGCTCCTGTGGAAGAGTCGCATTGACTAATAATAATGGAGCACGGAAAGCAAACAGGCCGATGAAGTGAGACACGGTGGACTGAGCACCGCCGAGCCGCTTCACGGTTCACACGGTTCGTTTATGTAAATAGATGTTGGGGTGTTGTTTGCGGATGGGAACATGATGACAGTCTGTTATTAAACCTCTCATTTGTATTCACAGCAAAGGGTCCAAACACTTCCCCTTCTAATGGCTGTGCTGAAAAGCATAAGCAAAGAAAGTGGCTACAGTCATTCATAAGAGACATGGAGGCAACCAGTGGCATGTCTCTTAAGACGCACTCGGGCTGAAGTGGACATCAACAACTGCAAATTAGTCTGAGAGCATTTTAAAGTGCATTAAAATCCAATATTAGATCATGAAAATTCATCAATTGGAGCAATAACAACGAAAAAAAAAAAGATTTATGCCGCCCGACGACGCGATTTTGTAGAAAAGAGATCTGCTATGTTTTGCTTCCTCTTTTCGGGATCACGGAAAGTGCATGGCCATGACATCATCTAATTGCTTGGGTTGAAATCGCAGAAAGAAATACAAATTATGGACAGTCGAGTTCCCATGCCCACACTAAATGGCTTTCCCTATCATTTTCATATATCTTATTTTCATGCCGCAAAACAGACTCGGCGCGAATTCCATCAGGATCTGAGGTGAAAAGGGTTATGTTTATGTGTGTGCGTGAGTTTGTACTCGTGTCTGTGAAGACTCATGTGTGTGTGTGTTTGCGCATTTGCCTGGCTGCCACGAAGTATATATATGTATATCTTGGCTGACCTGCAGGGCTTTTTTTTTTCTGCTCCTTCATTTTATTCACTCCTACAGACATTCAGTTTGGTATGAAATTAAGCGTCTCTTCATTTGACTCCTGGTGGAGTTTTGACATGAATTTCGGTGGGTTGCAAGCTTTTCTCCACCAAATATTGATTGCAGCGCAAATGACAGTGATGTTGGTATTCTCATCTTTCCACCAAGCCAAACAACAACAACGAGAAAAAAAAAAAAATCATTGCACTCTAAAAATTGATCCACGGGAATGAGTACCCTTCATGAATACAAAACACATTATTTTGAATGACCTGCATGACACCGACGAGCGCACAATTACCATGTCTATATGCATTTCTGTATTTGCTCGGTTAGACGAGGAACGGTTTCTCAGTTTGGGCAGATTTTTAAAATGCAGGCGGCATATACTGTGAATTGTCACAATCACTGAGCACCGGATGAATTGCCAGTGAGTTACCAGCTCTCCCCTTGAGTCTGGAGCTTTTGCTGCATAAGGTAAATAATGAAAAGAGTTTACATAAACCACTTAACAAAAATGGCTGTGTGGGTGTTTTATAGAAGTGATAATTCGAGGATAAAAACAACAGAGCATGGGAACAGACCCGGGACAGCAGGAGATGCAACTGGATATCAGCATTTGCATTATTATGTTTGGAGGAGATGAGTGGGAAGCACTATTAAACTGTCAGATAAAGTGATGCTTTGTCATCAGCGGTCTGCCCGACAGCTCAAGCACCCTGTTAAACTGTCAGCTGCAACCTTCTCGGGTTTCCTGAATTTTCTCTCGGATAAATCCATCTGTGTGAGACGTATTTAAGAACAAACATAAAGTCTTTACCTCAGGGCAGCACAGAGGATAATATACTGTAAGACTGAACCAATTTATTTCAATCTCCTGTTCTTTACTGTGGAAGAGAATGGCTTTCAGGTTAAGTGTTACCTTGTGGTTACATCAGGAGACTCTGCATTCCCTCACTGCTTCTCTGAAACATGGACCGAATCCCTGCAGAGTTCATTTGATCATATCCCAGAATCCTTTACCTGTATCCCGAAGAGCCGTCAATGCAAATTCTGTTGAAGTGGCTGTCAGCATTAATTTTTCATGGTGACTGTTGTTTTTTTCCCCCCCTAACTTTTATTTGTTGTTGTTTACTGTGATACCTTTGAAATTTGCAATGCTGTTTATGAGGCATAGCAAACATAACGCTATGTCAGGCAGAGGCAGACTTGAAAAGCCCCTCTGGCAAAATGGTTAAACCGCACTGAAGAAGCAGCCCGGGGTCCAGATTATCCATGTCAACGGAATACAAGCTCGAAACTGGGTTTGTAATGTATCTGACAGAAAGGTTACCTGCTTTCATTTATCGCTACCATCATTATATTTTATCTTATCTTTGATTTTATTCTATTGTAACCCGTCGTGTTGTTGTCTGCAGCTGTACAATGACAATTAAAAATAAATCTCTGTACTCGATCTCTATATTTCACAAGTTTGCATTTTAACACAAGGCTGGGATTTTGGTATTATAGCTAAAACTGAAAGTATTGCAAGGCAATAAGGGTCACTAATGTCTGTTCTTGTACAAAAGAGTCAGAGAAAACCGGGAAGGAAAACACTACTAACCTGAGTTAAAGCAAGCACAATGAAAACACACCAGATGTTGCTCAACCGGCACTCAAGCATGGGTGGTGCCTTTCAGGGAGAGATAAGGGTTCAGAAAAAAAAAAAACTGTCTCTGTCAGGTATGCAATTAAATATACTGTTCAGAAAACTGGGATGCTTTTATTGTGTTACAGTGAATCGGAAAATGTCAGGGTGTGGTTTATGGTATTGTTTGAGGTGGCATAAAGCTGTGAATATTGCTTTGTTTTTCTCCTGTGGGTGCCCGAGTCAAATCTAAAAATATAAAAAAGCATGACATTCATATTCTGAAAATGCTTTGTAAATGCAGATCTGTCCGTTTTAGAGACACCAAGCTATAATTTCAGAGAAAAACAGGAAAAACAGGAGATTTTATTATTTAAAGTAGTCTTTCCTCAAGGTTTTGAAAATGAAAGGGACTTAAAGGGATGGGGAAACGGCTGCATTTGATACACACAGTGGATTCAATCCTGAAGAGCTGGCATCTTTGATTTCTCAGGTGAAAGTGACGCTATAAACAGTGGACTGGAACAAACACTGGGATTCTGACGCGGAGCTCGCGGTCCTACGGACAGCGCTCTGATTGGTCGACATTGCCGCGGGGGGCGTGGCCTCGCATTGTGGGAGTTTCTCAAAACCAGCGTCCACGCTGCCCCGCCGCTCAGTCACTACGGATTGGTTTGAGATAACTTGCCGTCGCCGCTGCGTTCAGTTCATCCACGACTCTCACTGTTTTTCTTTCTTTCTTTTTTTTTTTTTTAATTTTTTGAACACCAACTGCGCGCGCAAAGTGTTTACTTGAGCGTGCAATCTTCCTTTGCAAAAACGTGCTGAAAGTTTTTGCTTTTTTTTTTGTTGTAGTTTTTTTTTTTTTTCTGCACACCCTACCTGACTCGTTGTGTCCCCGCACGCCCGGGCTTCTCCGCCATGGATTTGGTTTGGATTGCGGGCTTCGCTGTGAGCGTCTGCGCCTGGTTTGCCTCAGCGGAGCGGCACAGCGTCTTCTGGAACAGCTCCAACCCAAAGTAAACATCTGCTCTTGTTTGTGTCATGCCTTGCTCATTTAGTGCACTTGAACCTTTCCTTACTCTCGTGTTATGTCATTTGTTCTCCTCTCGTTTAAATATTAATGGACTTTAAATCCGGTGCTCTGCGCCTCTAAAGTCATCATGATCTGCACTCGGATGCGCACGAATTCTCGCATCTCATGCATCTTCAGTGAGGTCTGCTGTGATGAATTTGTGGTGGAGGCAACTGGCTGCTGTTGTTATGATAATGCAAGACAGTTGGGAGTCTGTCTCTGTCTCTCCCCCCCCCCCCCCCCCCCCCCCCCCCCCCCCTCCTTCGCTTTCTGTGCTCGAACCTGTTATTACACTGCTGTTTACCTGCCACCCTTTGTCTAACCTGTTCAGATTTAATCCATTTCGCAATCTGTGCACCTCTGCTGCGGGATTAGTTGCATCAGGTTATGTCAGATAGTCACATTTTTCAACTGACAATGAAGGAGACAAGAAGTGCGTGTTTTAGAGAGAAGAGAGCGTCTTTAATATGCAAAGTTGAGATTTTTTTCAAAAAAGAAGCTGCATATTGACTTTTTTTCTTACATTTTTGCATGTCTCTTTATTAGTAGGAGTGTTTGCAGTAAATGTCAATGAATGATCCTCCTCTGCGAGCTGCAGTCCTGCAGGGGACAGCTTAAATATTTCCATGACAAGGGTTATATTTTCCTGCGTTGATTTTACAGGCTTGACTCACAGCACAATGTGTTGAAATATCTGTTGCAATATCCTCCCCATCTGACAGAGTGCTCTAACCCCTTTGTGGAGTGGGAGGTTGCAGCGTCTCCTAAATCAAGAGATATCACATGGGGTTTTTTTACGTGGCTGTCAGAGAGACAGAGGGGTGTTCATATTTCAGGTGGTGAGACGAGTAATAATGGCGCATGACAGAGACTGAGGAGGTAACTTGAGGCCTGCCCAGTAGGTCACACTGTGGGAGAAAGACGGATTGCTCTGGGAGGAGAAATTGGAGCTGAAATTGTTGGGGTTAGGGGCCATTTGGAATAAGTGGGGGTCAATTAAGAGTTATAGTTGATGATGGCCGGGGTGAAATGGCTCGGGGTACGAAGAGGGCTCGGCTTGCACACCGCAAACAAACCTCTACATGCACCCACACATAAACACTCCCACTGACACACTTGGACAAGGCAAGCAGAAACAGAGCCTCCCATCAGGCAATCACTCAATCACAGGCCGGGTCGTTTCATCACACCAGCTGACACCATCTAAATCAATCAGTGTTGGGCTCTCACTCTCTCCGCTGTGCAAACACACACTTTCAAAGAAGTCCAACGCCTTTCTCCCTTTTTTATCTTTGCTGTGGTTGAAACAACAGCATTCACTGTTCTCAGAAAGTCCGTAATTACAGTGACAAAGCTCCTCGTTGGGAAAAAAGAATGAAGTCAAAGTCCCAGATGAAAGTGTGTTTTGTTGTGTCCACGCAGTTTGACGACACTGATCATTTCTGGATATATACTGGTAATCCGTTCTTTTGCACTTGGTGTTTTTTTTTTCTTTTTTCTGTGTGTGTGTGTTTTTTTTTCCAGATGACTGTGCTAAATCTCTCCCTTCAGCTACTCTTAATCCTGTATTCACAGAAAAAGCACAGAGGCTCTGAGATGTTTTCATTTGGTACTTTTCATCATTCCCGTCAATCTCCTTTCCCCTTTGACCCCTCACTGGATACAGTGTGTTGACGTCGGTCTTTGCCCTCATGAGGCTTGTTTCTCTCTCTCTCTCTCTCTCTCTCTCTCTCTGTCCGGGTTATTGTTCCAACCCTTCGCTCAGGGAGCTCCTGTTAATCAAACTGATGTCTGATTGATCACTTTGGTCCACGTGGTTTAGATTCATTTCCATGTTTGCACGCTCTCTGCTACAGATCCATGCACCGCTTCCCCTCATGTGAGCGTGTGTGTGTGTGTGTGTGTGTGTGTGTGTGTGAGAGAGCACACTCAGCCCCGAGCTGACTTCCAAGGTCGCGTCTGCCACTGCTTTAACGCCAACTTTGCTTCGGCGCGAGTGAAATCGAGCCGCGGCACTTTTCTTGACCTTTTTGCTTGTCGGCACCGATCTCACCTTTTGTTTCTGGTTAGCGACGGCTTACTCACTGGCCACGTCCGATTTCCTGAAAACAGGCTCAGCAGTCAGCCTGGATCCCGCCATGCCAGCGTGTGTACGTGTTTTTTAGTTTTTTTTTTTTTTTCTTTTGTAATAGGGGGGTGTCTGAGCACGGTATCAGCAGACTGGAGTGACTCACACACTCCCGTACACACTAAGCCCGTCATCCTCTCACACGCGCTACACAGTTGTGACTGATGGTAACATCGTCCCTGAAGCCCTGTGAACTCCACTGTGAGGAAATAATCTGCTCTTTCACTGCTTCTTTCTCTTTTCTTTTTTTTTCCTGCTGACAGAGCATGAGTAGCCCACCTCCTCCTCCTCCTCCTCCTCCTCCTCTGCTTTGTACCTGTCTCTCCCTCTCTCCAGCACCTCCCTCCACCTCCTCTTGGCCAGGTTCCCTCTTCAGCTTCTTTCTGTGGTTTCTCCCACTGTGAATCTGTTAACCGTTTCATGGCTCACTTGAACATGTTCGAGGGAAATATTTCTTGTTTTGTCTTCATCCTGTTATAACACTGTTGTCTGCGTCATTCTGTTTTAGGTTTCAGGTGTCTCTTTGGTTTTATGTTTTACTAATAAGTAATTTGAATGAGGTAAAAAACATGACCTGCCTGGTTAAGCTAATTTCTGCTGGCCCACGGATTAAATGTATTTGACCGAGGCTCCTTTTTTTATGCTCTGCTGGCTCCAATACAAGTTATTTAAGGTATGTTTCACCCACATGAGGGATTTTCTTGCTATTTATCCAGTCAATGTGGCCGATTTGTGAGGCTTCCCATACAAATTGGGGAATTGGTCTTCACGGTGGGCCACAGAAAGAGAATAGTAACCGGTGTGACTGATCGAGGGTCAGAGTTCGCTGTGTGATGAAGTGGCACGGCCTCTATCAATCTGTCAGTCATTCCGTCATGGCGGTGGTCCCTGAATACCGGCTGCCACTCGGGCCGGCCCCTCTCCACACAGCCGTGGCTCTGCCTCTGGGAACCCCTCATTCTTCCCCCTCCTGTCTTTTCGGTCCCCTTCGGTCCTTCACCAGCTTTTATCTCAACTTTACAAGCTGTCCCTTTTCAGTCTATTATTTGCTCACCTCCAACTCTGGTTCTCAGAGAAGAGGGGAAGGAGGGAAGCATGCTAAGAGGTGTGGAATTTTTTTTTTTATCGTTCTTGGCACCCATAGCGGTCCGTCACAAGGCACTTTGCCCTTTCCTTCACACTTTTTCCTCCCCTTCAGTCTCCATTAAAGCTTCCTTCTCTGCTTCCTTAAGAAAAGCCACACAAGTTTCCCAGCAGAAGTGTTTTGCTGCACTCTTTCTCGTCCTTTCATTTGCCCGTCGGTGTGAGCCGTGTTCTCTCCTGAAGTGGTAGTTCCAGTCCCAGGAACTCGGTGTAAGAAAGAAATGAACCAAAAGGGAAAACTAATGTGGTGTACGTGCAGGAGAAGGTAAATGGGGAGAGTTCGCCTTCCATGCATGCGAGCTCGTCCGTGGCGAGTGATGAAAGATAAGATTGGGTAGTGGCATCAGCGTGTGTGATTAGGTGGGTGCAATAGATAAGGGATTTCTGTAAGTTTCAAAGTAATCTGAAGCAAAGCCACTTTCCTCTAAAAACATCTAAGTTTCCCACTTGGCTTCCTAATCTTTCCTTGGCTCTAAACCTTGCCTGATATCCATCCTGCCCCACTTCTGATTGGTGTTCTCTCCACAAAATTCCTAAGTCCGTCTCCATGTTTCTCTCGAATTTTCTGTCCCTCCCCCACCCCCACCACTCTTAATCTGGCCTTGTAATCTGTCTGGTGGATTCAATCTGGGAGAAAATACCCTCAGAGATTGTCATATGGATGGTAATCGCCTCCCATAGGCTCAATGATCACTTAAGTCTGTAACATTCCCGACCTTAACAGCTTGCATTCATACGGAGACTTTACCTCAGTGATCATATTAGCAGAAGTTTTCCATCCTGTTCTTGTTCAGAAGCCGATTTCCTTTCTGTGTCGATATTTCCACTTGTTCCTGTGGTGTCAGAAGCAGGAGGGCTTGTTTTATTGACTGCGTTAGATAGTGAATCAGGCCAAAGGTTTTAACTTCCCGCAGGCGTGCTGTGGGCATTACCGAAGTCTGCACGCTGTCTGCTGTCTCTCCTGTGTAGTGCGGCGCTTCCTGGCTACGTCTTTTCCCGGGAAAACTGCGTATCCTGTCCGTACAATAAACAATACATTTCTCACACACCAGCACACGCAAGACTGTAGAAAGTCTCAGTGCTGAAGCTGATTGAATTTCCCAGGCCTGTTCACCATCGTGAATACTTTGAAAGCCTGAGAATAATCAGATTGGCAGTGATTCATTGCAGCCAATTGTTTTAATGTAGATTTGTTAACCTGACGAGTCTTAAGCGAGGTTTGTGATCTGCCTCTTCTGTCGTCTCCTGCTGTCAGATGTCTGGATGTCTTTATTTGGGATTCTCCTGTGATCAGCGTGGCCCAGGTCAACCCCGCCGGTGTTTCTCTGCCCCCCTGCCCGTCCTTGTGCCTCTTCCTTATCTACTCTCCAGACTTCCCCTGCCCCTTCCCACTGTGCTCCTGCAGTCTGCTGTACAGGAGTTCAGTCCCACACAAAAAAATGATACAATATAAAAAGCTTGTATTTGTACCATAATTACAACTCTGTGTACTAATAAAACGGAGCCTGAGTTGTCTCTCTTGCAATATACACGAGCCATAGATGGTGTTTACATGTGTCCTCCAGACTTGTTTATCCAGTTTTGGTGACAATAAGTGTTTGAACATGCCAGAAGATAATCAGATAGTATCAGTAAAATAAACCATTGTGTTGGTTTGTTGTGTAAATATGGGCTATTGTGTAACTTTTTGCTTGTCTTTTTGTTTTTGTCTAAAGTCTACGAGTCATTTAGCCCCATAGAATGAGCAGCTGCCCCTAGTGGTCGGCTGTGTTAATGCTATTATTATTTGAAGTTGCCGAAAGCAGGAGTGTGTGTGCGTTACAAACAGAGCTGTTAACAACAGTTCTCTGCACTCGTCATATTTTGAAGTCCCACTGAAATTCATTAGGCGTTGAGTTAAGTTTGTATTTTTGCAGGAAAATGTCCCTGAATGAATGTTTTATCCCGTGCAGATCAATCCAGGAAAAATCGATTTTCTTGTAAAGATATTTCCCTCCTGAGGAATGCGGTGTCAGTATTGACCTTTCTGATTTGGCCCTTATAAGATACAAATGGGCTGGGGGACCGCATGAGACAGTGGGAAAGAGCATATGTATTCATCCAAGCTCCCTTACTGAGCTGGAATCGGCCAATTATTTCTCCTCTGGACTTAAAGCTCTGTGTCGCTTTGCTGGGTGGCAAAAAAAAAAAAAGAGGTGGGCTAGGCCAGCCAAGAACGCCTGCAGAATGACCAATGATACAGACAGACAAAGGTTGAATGACAGACGGGGGAAGAAGCTGATTGAGATGGATGACAAAAAGTCACACAGTGCAAAGAATGAAGGCTAGAATATTATGTTAAAAGGGAGGCGCTGAAAGAGTCGGACCATATTTGTTTCTATGGAGACCCTCGCATACCCGCATCGCATTGTGCTTCGCTCGGCAAACGGTGGGTCAGAGAGTTGCATATTTGGAATGCCTCCAGGACAGGTTGCGATTGGCTGAGCCGGTCTGGGTGGGGGAGGCTCGGAGTTGACACGAGGCTCTGGTTTGCTTATTGAGCGGTGAAAGACGGACAGAGTGTGGGAGGGGACGGCCGACATTGATGGATGAATAGTTGGACAGATGAAACCAGGAGAATTTGAGCAATAGCATTAAACAGTCTTGCTTTAGCTGAGCTCATGATACCTTTTTGTTAAAGCTTCACCTTCCTCTGATGTGCCTCCTGCTTTGCTGAGCCACTTGGTTTTCACTGATTTAACTTGAAAGAAACTGTTCCCTTGTGTCCGGCTTCTTTCATTATTCTGTTAACACCTCTCAATTCCCATTTTGCTGCCGCGGACACACTTACACACATTAGACAGTGTGTGTCCTTTGAACTCTGAAAGTCCACTGTAAAGGAGTAATACCCTCCTATGTGGGGAACAATAGAAGTGGGGGGCCCAGTAGCTCCACCCTACCCGCCTCTTACCCCTTATTTTGTCCCCAGCCCTCGGTCCCCTGCTCTGGGCCTCGCTGTCCACTTTAAGCCCCTGTATTAAGCAGGGTCTGGTGCTGATGAATGGACCTCTGCTCAGCCTCTGCTCCACCCAATAATCCAGGGCTGGGCTGACCGATTAGGTGGACTCCACATTCCGCTCCACTCATCAGGGAGTGAGGGCCAGTCAACTTTTGGGTCACATTAGAGGCATGTTTACAACCTTGAGGAAAAACAGTTTTGTTTACATGAATATGAGCTTCTGAGAGACGGTATAAGAAGATTCAGATTCGTTTTCAGTGTTTTCTATGTTAACCTGTACAAACCTTAGATTGGATTTGAATCAAACTTCACAGAAATGTTCCCCTCCCAGCATCCACTTCACACACATGAGTCACTTTCATGCTGAATATCTTTGTATGAAATCCTCCATTGCTGACTTGGCAGTCGTCCGACCTTTGAGCCTCTCTGCCTCAGAGGTCCTGCATTCCACAGGGTGATAGGGTGCAGGGATGAGAAAGTGATGGATGGATGAAAGCAGGGGATAGAGGTAGAGTGAAAAGCAAAATGCTGGCCGGAGAGATTAAGGAAGGGAGATTAGACTCCTGCTCCTAAAGAGCCTCCAGTAAATCAAGAATTCCTGCTTCGGTGAGAGAGAAGTGTCTGTAAACCTTATTTGGTCTATTTTTCACCAGACTTTGTGCTCACGCACACGCACACATATTTGATTCACTTGAAACTCTCTCACCGCTATCATCTCTGTTCATTATTGGCATTCATTATCCACCTTATCGTGACTGAAACACACTCCCAGATTCCTCAGGGCTCCGGAGACTCAACACGTTCACATCTTTTCAGGCATAAACAACGACGCAGTTTAGTTTATCAGACTCAAACAGACACATTCACACGATTCACACTGCATACCTGCAGGAGCTCCATAAGTCACGCTTAAGTAGAAAACACAACTTCTCCCCCATCCTGCGACGCTCAAAGAATCTCAGTGTCACTCTCATTAGAAGGGAGCTCACTGGGACGAACAGTGAGAGCAAATCACGAGCTTATTGACACCGAGAGTGAAGAAGTCTGCAAGGAAAAAAAAACTAACAAGGTCCGCACTCCAGGTTCTGCGTAAGTGAAGGTGGCATGATTTGACTTTGTTAGCCGGAGTTGTTGGCACGCAGACTCTCTTTGAAGTGCTCTCCTCCAGTCGGTTAATTAAGCTGATGATGTGAAACATTTCGGTGCCGGGGCGTTAGAGGGGAACAAAAGGCAGCGGGATAATTAAAACTATTTGCCATTAATAAAAAGCATTAGCCAGCTTCCCCCGGTGCATATTCAGCAACTGTTCTCTCGGCTAAGTGAGCTACTTCATCAACGGCGACACGCTGTGAATGGAGACACTGTAAAAAAAAAAAAAAAAGTGGCATTGATGAAGCAACTGTAGCACTCACAGAAAAACACTTACTGGGAGAAACTTCAAAAGCCATTCCCAGCCCGAGCCCTTTGACCCCCCCCCCCGTCTTGCCCACGCCTATTCATGTCCTCTGTCTCCCTCCCAGACTCGCAGCCTAAAGGGGCTTGGAAGTGGGGAGCGGGAGGGCATAATTACCCCCCTCCAGGGCAACTTTAATACCCTTTTTTGTGTTTTAATTGCACCCCCCTTCGACCCCCTTTTGATGAACACATTGGGACCATACCACGACCGGGTTGTAATCAGGGCGCAGGAGGGATTGGGTATTGGGAGCTGGTGTGTGTTTTCACTGTTTGCGAGGGGGATGATAACTCTGTCAGGCAAAAAAAGCAGACAACAGCGTTTGTTCAATAGTGTTATCGATTCAACTGGAATTGAAAGTGGCAGAGGGAAAAAAAAAAAACACTTTAGCACCAATCTGGTAAACAGAGCGTGGCAGGCAAACTGCAGATAAGCACTAAGCTGTCTGGACCATGGCGAAATGATAATTATTGCTCTGCCCCCCCCCCCCCCCCCCCCCCCCCCCCCCCCCCCCCCCCCAAAAAAAAGAAAAAAGTTGGCCTGAGCACTCTATCACCACAGTTAGGTGAAACTTTCATCAAGTTTGCTAAAAAAGATGCTTGCTTCCTAATGGGCCTTGTTGCCGGTGTTGCTGGTTTATCTGCTCATCAGTATTGAGGGAATGCAGCCAGGCGAGGACGAGTCCAGAGGAGGAGGGGGGGGGGGGGAGGGAGCCGGCGGCGGGGCGAGAGTCAGGACCAGAAGTTTGGAGCCACAGCGTCTGTCACTTATACCAGGGGGGTACCGCAGAGACCCCTGGCAAAATACAACAACACGAGCTAACGAGCGGCTGGAGCCTGCGCCCCGCTCTTTGATCGTTTGTCACACATGTGGGCCTGGTCACTCAAACACTTAACTCCCAGAATGCTACTTGTTACTTTAGGAGCTTTTTGGGGGGTTTTTTTGGTTTTTTTTTTTTGGTTTTTTTTTTATGGGTAAGGCCACAAGTTGAAAGAAAATCTGACTCAGGGAAATAAAATGTCTTCTGCGATGAGTTCCTCCATGCTAAATATGTCAGTTTTACACCCTCCAGGCTTTGGAGGACTTAACAATCCTTGAGATCTGCAGATCTGATTAAACAGCAGTCGGTTGGCAGCCCCTTTCCGGGCCCGTTGAAAGCCTGGTGCACTGTACATATATTCATTGCAAAGGCAACAAAACCCTATATTATACACACAGTCTCCTTGTGTGTTGTGAAAATATTTAAGTCTGCCACATTTCATTCATTCTCAGGGAACCCCTGGCGATGCAGAACAGTGGGAGACGGTAAACTGATAGGCATCGCTTGGGAGCTCAGCACCAGGGGAGGGTGTGTGTGAGTGTGTGTGTGTGTGTGTGTGTGTGTGTGTGTGTGTGTGTGTGTGTGTGTGTGTGTGTGCGGGTTCAGCGGGTGTAAATAGTAGGTAGCTACAGCTTTAGGTTGTTGATAGATGGGAATTACTGGGAAGTGTGTGTGAGTGTGTGTGTGTGTGTGTGAGTGTGCTGCTGCTAGCGGTCAGCTACCGCTCCGGGCCGGTGATAGATGTCTCTGGCTGAGAAGAGAGCGTTAGCTGTGAGCCGACCCTGGAGCGCTCACTCCGTCAGGGGGGGACGGGCGCGAAGCTCAAATACCTTCAGTGACAATTCCCTGGAGATAAACTTGTAGTCGCTCTAAAAGTAGACTCAGAAGTGATAAAGAACTTTAAATGCCTCGGGCGTTACCTAATTGTTCTTTACATTATCTAAATTTATTACAATAATGAATGTTCTTTTATATGCAGCTGTATGGAGGGAGATGAATCATTTTTGTGGGTGCCCTCTGAGCCAGGTCCTTGCGGAAAGGGAGGACTTTTAGTTTACTTAAAGACCATCGTAAACTGGGTGGAGGAGCGAAGGGAGGGATACAGGGAGGCACGGGAGGGGAGGCAGACAGTCTGACTGTCTCCCCTTCTCCTAATGATAGGGAGAGTGGTGAAAGACAGTGACAGACAGCTTCATGCCGTCAATCTGACTCTAATTAATGGTTTAATGTCAGAAGAAATGTGACATTTATTTACGTTCTTATCCTTATTTCTTGAAGACTCAGGTGTGCTTCTGCTTCCGCTGAGACGGACTTGTTTATGTGTGCTGCCACTCTAATCTGTGTGAGTGGGCGTGTGCGTGTGTGTGTGTGTGTGTGTGGGCCTGCAGATGTCAATACTCATCTCCTGTCTTGACCGGCTAACTGACTACTAATGTTTCTCTTTAAACATCATTCAAGTCCCGAGAGACGTGGGATCAATGTGCACTCAGAGCAGCAGCAGCTCCTCTCTCCTCATGTTCATCCATATTTATGTGCATGTTCTCTGCAGATCACTCCTCCCCTTATTGCATTTACTCTGCTCATCCCATTTCACACAAACATCCTCTCCTCCTGCTTTCTATCCCTCATTGCCAGGCCTCTCAGTCTCCCCTCTGATTTCCCTGTTGTACAGCTGGCATGCAACCGATCAATACATAATCACGGGTTTTGAGGCTCATATTTATTACTGCTCCTGTGCCGTAGCCGTGGTTATCAGTCTCCTGCCACTTGTGTAACCCTGCTCCGTCTCGTCCCCCCCCCACCAGGTTCATCTGGGACGATTATGCTGTGGAGGTGAAGCTGAATGACTACCTGGACATCGTCTGCCCCCATTACCCCCAGGGCGAGGTGCCTTTGCTGGACGCCGAGCGCTACGTGCTCTACATGGTGGAGCGCGAGGACTACGAGACCTGCAGACCTCAGTCCTACGATCAGATGCGCTGGGAGTGCGGTCATCCCTTTGCTCCTCACGCGCCGGAGAAGTTCTCGGAAAAGTTTCAGCGCTTTACCCCGTTTACTCTGGGAAAGGAGTTCCGCCAAGGAGAAAGCTACTATTACATCTGTAAGTGTCCCTGGAACTTTAAGAACCTTTAGTCTAAACGTACTCTGACGTAACTTTTAAAACATAGCTAACATAGCCGCATTAGCATGTTCAAAATCTGAACAAAGATTAGCGTGAGTTGGAACATTTAAGTCGGGGTAAAAATCTCTGAGGTTGAGGTTGTTCCGTCTTTATGTTTGATGCACTGGTTTTCCGTCACTTTCAAAGCTCAGCGTGAGCAGAACCCAGGGCGTCTGCTCAGCTTGCCAAGTCTAAGCCCCGCTGCCGCTGCTCCAGTCTGAGCACAATGCACCGGCGATGCTGTCACCCTGGCCACGGTCGTAATTAGATAAACGGCAGGACAAGACACACTCCGCCTGGTCACAGATGGCTTCCTAAGGCTTTGTCCCTGCGTCTCTCTGTTGCCAAGTATTTGTGTGTGTATGTGTGTGTATGTGCGGTGGATTAAGGGGCCAGAAGAGGATAAGTGCATTAGTTAGACTCCTAATGCCTGTTTTTGTTTTTCTGTCTTCCCCGCAGCCAAACCTTTGCACCACCATGGCCAGGAGTGTCTGAGGCTGAGGGTGGATGTTGTGGCTGCTGACGGTGAGTCTCTCCACCTCCCAGGATCAGAAGACGGCAGTACAGCCACCTTAATGCCAGTCTTGCGGTATTACAAGACCCAAACAGTGTCACTCATGGTATTTTTTTTTTTTTCTTTCTTCCTTCCAGGCTCTCAAGAGGCCAGAGTGGCTAAAGGAGGCACAGGTGGGTCTGCAGTTGGAGCTGGGGGTGGGGCTCACAACCCGTCCAACAGACTTCCTGCAGGTATGTGGACCAACCCTGCGCCAAAACAAACCACCTACACTAAGGATTGCCGGTGGAGCGTTGGTTTGTGGTCCTAATGTGTTGTTTTTTTGTGTCTTCCGTCTTCAAGCAGATGACCCAGTGGTAATCCTGCCAGACGTCCAGAAGAGCACCCGAACGAACTCTGCAGAGGCGGCCTCGTCCCTCTCGGTGCTCTCGTTGCTACTCCCATTTTCACTGCTGCTTTTGTTGCACTGAGAGCACAAGGAAGGAGTTCTTCTGTTGGCAGACTTTACTTTTTCAGGGACTAAAATGAAGACGGTCCGTGGGGTTGGAAACCACTGACTTAAAAAAAAAAAACTGTGCCCCGTGCTGGTCACGGGGCGAAACTTTTGAAGCTTGTAAAGTACAGATGGACTCACTGGCACAGCCTGTGCTGAGTAACTTTGAGCATTTGACACAAGTATTTGTGTTCTCGTCTTATTTTTTAAAAGTCGACAGTATTTTTTTGAGGACCAAGCTCTCCTCGATTTGTATTTTTTTTGGGGGGCTCTCTTTGGAGGACTCGCCTACGAGAAACTATGAAAGAGCGGAAGAAGAATCTAAACTGGCTGAAGAACAATCGGGAGCAGAAAACGCCCACTAGACCAACTTTGACTCGGACAGATGCAACGTTTAGGTGGAATAAATCAGCATTTAAAGAAAAAGTCAACTCAAAACCTTTGAGCCAAAGATCAGTCATCTCTCCAACTTGTACACTAAAACCAACCTTGAGTATCGTGTACTGTCTGTCGTGTCGTCATCGTGATGGTATTGAGTGACACTGATGTCCCAAGTGGTTTCTTTCTCTAAATGTAGCATCGACAGACACGGGAGCTGTTCTCATGATCACCATTCCTTTCGTGGACCGTGTGCTTTTATACTGTAGCACTAATGCTGCACGGCACAGACACGCCCTGCATACACTCCACCTACACACACACACACACACACACACACACATGAAAACACGACATCGAATTTTGTAACATGTACATTCTGTGAAGATAATTTATAGCATTTTGCAGCTGAGACGTTTTACTGTATATACCTTGTGTTAACAAAATGAAATGTTTACTGTTGGCGGTGGAGAGAGCGTTTCCCTCCCACTCCTGGTGAAGGTAGTTCTAGTGTGAAAGGGATTATGTGTGCGTTGACTTGAGAGTAGAAGTGTGAGCTGTGGAGCGTTTGATTGAAAGAGTGTCGAGACAAAAATGGTATATTTTCTGCCAAAAAAAAAGCAAACACTGAGATGTTGTGTGCATCGCGGGGAGGCTGGACTTCTCTGTTTATTGGCTCCGGCCCCTGTGTTGGTTAAACTGTCTCTCGTATCAGATCTGGCAGGACTCAGCCGTTCATACCACCGTTATTTCCGTCGCAATTTACTTTGAAAACAAGCAACACGGAATCATTTGTATTTCAGAAATGGAACAGTCAGTATGAGACACAGCATCAAACTCAGTTGCCAAGCACATCTTCACCTGACGGGCTGGATCGACAAAGCACAACAGTGTATGACTACCATTGAAGTCAGTCGTTTTTTTTTTTAATCTTGAACTCTTGTTTCCTAATTTTGTACATGTGTAAGTAAGAAGTGTATAATATGTATATATATAAATATATATATATAGATTATATAAAAGACCCGTTTGATAAATATGATAAATGTGAAAAAAAAATTTTCATGTGAAAATAAAAAAAGATATTTTTGGAAAACCAGATCTGTTTTCTTGTGATTATTTGTGGTTCTGATATAGCGTATTTGCTTTGTGCTTATTCAAAATATCCCAGCTACAGTTGAATATTCAACTATCTTTTATACCTACTGATCCATGCTGACGGTGGATGTCGGGCAGGGTCCCTGAGAGGTCAAAGGTCTATCGCTGTACATCAAAGTGCCCTACATTTCTTTAACATGGTTATTCCTTGTAATAATATATTGCATACATTTACTTTTTTTTTGGTTGTTTTTTTTTTTATCTAAATATAAGGTGCTCGTTATTACCTCTCTCAGCTGTTAATATACAACTATGGATTTACTGTACATGTGAGTGGAAGGTAATTTACTGAACGTACACAGTCCAAAGTGTGCTCACTCCTCCTGTGTTCACCGAGGAAGTCAGGAAACACTTTCATGTGCAGTGAGAACATACAAAGTCCACAAAGGACATCCTGAAACAGAATCAGAGACTGTTTATGATGAACTTGAGAGTGTGTGAGAGACTAACTTTAGAGTGGTTTAAAGTTAAATGTGTAAAATGTTTTCTATATAATGCCACCATGAGGTCAAATGAACTAGTACGGTAGTTGTTAATTTAATTTTCCTTTGCTTCTATTCCTCTCTGTCTGCCACAGCTTCGCATTACTTCTTTTCTTTAAATTCTAAATGCTACATACCGCCTGTGAGCAATAGGTGCATTGATCAGTATAAATTTATGTAGACATCATCTATGCTGAGGGCTGCGCAGTAGTGCAGTGACTGGCACTCAACTCAGTTTGCATGTTCTCCCTGTGTATGTATCATTTTTTTTTCAGTAATACTGTAGTTTCCTCCTTTATTCCAAAACATGCATCAGGTTGATTGATGACTAACTTGCTCAGTGGTGTGGCTGTGAGAGATCCTGTATCTGATGAAGTGGCAGCGAGGATGGGCTGGCGACTTGTCACGGGTCTATCCTGTCTTTGCTGGGATTAGCGCCAAGCCTCCAACCAACTGCAACCCTAAACTGGATAAAACATTCCAAGAAACGGACGGATTGCTAGATGAAAAAGTGAAGGAATATGGACTGAAAATGGTCAGAGAATAGTTTTGTCAAATTGTGTTGTCTTCTAATGCTGACATGTTTGATTCTTTTTACAGTTTCTGTCATTCACTCCCCTTTCTATCAGTTTTACTAAACTACTTTTGCATGAATAACCTCAAATGGTGGATTATCTTCAGTACTGCCTCCATAAACATATCACATATCAAAGCAAGATGCCGAAAGGTTCACCGTAACGTCTGCAGAGCAGGATAGAAGTTTGCTGGATGTGAAAATGTTGCAGCAGTAACTCGGGCATTCATTTCAGCGTGCCACGGTGCCGCATCGCAGAGCGTCTAACAGAGCTGTAAACCGAGCTGATGTACGGAAAACACGGCAAACAAATCTGAGAGAAAGCCACAGTGACACTCCGCTTTCTCCTTGGCTGAACTCCTCTGCTGGAGCAAGTGGAGTAAAACGCTGAGGCTTTTCAGACAACTTTTCGGGAGCGTGAGGAGCAAATGGACTGCCACACACTCCTGTCGCATCTGATGGTGCCGCTGGAGCGTGGAGGCTTTTTTTTCCAGCGTGGAGCGCAGAATTCAGCACTGGCCCATCAGCTGTAGTTAGCATCTCAGTGCTTAATGGGGAAAAATATTCCTGTTCAGTTTAAAAAACTGAATCAGTAATCCAATTCCTCACCCTGAGATTCAATGGAAATTCACATATTTTCTATGAATCAGTGCTTAAAAAAGAAAAAGAAAAAGCTTTCAGGAAGCCAAACCTTATTACCGGAAAGATTTCCACAGCAGCCAGTATTACAGAAAATGGCTCTCGCAGATTAATGTGACAAAAGGCAAATAGGATAGAGCTGGAAAATATGAAAAGAGAGAGTGAGATAAAGGCTGTGGAAAACAGGCTGCGGTTTTTCTTTATTTATTGCCGGGTTTTCTTTTGGCATGAGGTTCAAAAATACAGGTGTGAAGCTTCTACTATCTTTATTTCAGCCTCGTGGAGAGACTTAATCTGGATCTGCAACGCTTCACACACAAACAATCCCTCTTTTGTCCGTCGATGATTCTCTGCTTGTCTGACGGCGGTACGCCGATCCATTGTTCTCACGTCTTTCTGTCCCGTCTCTCCCATCCCGGGGGAGCTTTACGGCCGTGACAGTAAAAACAGCTGTAGCACCAAAATCTGGTGCCACAGCCTCACGGCTCCCCAATGTTTTCAAAGGGGCGGCTGTAAATTAAGCCTGTTGGACAGGCCCCCCTTAACCGCGCGACCCCGAGCAAAGGAGAAGACCTGTGTGGGGAAAACACTCCTTCTTATTTACTCACTCGTTCTGCATACCGGCTTGAGTAAATGTGAACAGCGAGTGTGAAACATTTAACGCCGTAATAAATGTTTAAGGGCAGTCGGGAGATAACTGGTGCAAACGCACAGCACAGGAAACACAAACAATGGCTTGGCAGGCTCTTGAATATAAGGATACACACACTTTCAAAAACCCAGATGTTTATATCTGCTGTGGCTACAGCTTAACCAATTATTGATTATACAATCACAGTGTGCAGTATTACTCAAAACAGTACATTTAAAAAAAATGTAATCAACATGTATTTTGGAAAACTAGAGGATTTGAGTAAGTTTGTTCCCATCAAAAGGTTAAAAACATAAATAACATCCATTTTTTTTCACACTGTCTTCTTCCACCTCAGGGACGCAGGTCACTGAAGTCGATCTCAGGCGAGTGTGGGAGCACACCCCGAACGCTTCGCCGATCCATCAAACAAACAATCACAGACACTAACGCACACCCACACTTAATTTACACTCACCAGTTAATCTCGAACACATGTGTTTGGGACTGTGGGAGGAAATTGGAGTATCCAGGGGAAAATCCATGCATGCACAGGGTGAAACTTACAAACTCTGCAAAGAAGGGACTGCAAGCTCAACTGGACTGGAGTCAGAGAGTGTTCCTCGCAGTAGGGCGAGAATGTGCGAACCGCCACACCACCGTCTTCACTCATTTTTCACAAACTGCAGAAAATCATAAATAAGTGTTGCTGTCAGCAGCATAGCTGAAAAGCACAGCCAGAACCGTTCTAATGGCTTCAGAGATAAATTTATCACTGGCAAATGTTTCTCTCCTCTGTGTATCTGTAGCTGAACAAGTCCTGCGTGGATCAGCAGCAAACCCTGAACTTTGAACATCAACCTATGAAGAAATGAAGCCACAGTCTGTCTTCACAGCAGCTGGATCCAACTGAATGTGTTGATATGAAGCTTGGCCAGTGAAAGGAATCAAAACCTGAAAATATACAAGAACTCGTGTCATGCACTTTGACAGAGCAAGACATAAGGGAGGAAACACATCTGAAAACTGTAGGGGTGGCAAAATATAATGTTATTCAGATAACTACACTTTATAACACAACAGACCTGATGAAATGGTGTTTTTTTAAAAAAATATATTTAATTCAACAAGCTGTAAATACATCAGGCATCAGGCAAATCCGCCCACGAATGTTCCAATGTGATTGCCTCCAATTACAAAAATTTTCAAAATGGGATGAAGTAAGTCCCTGACTTAGTCTGAGATGTAGATTTTTAGTCTGTTTTAAACAGTAGAGAAGAGAAAACCAACGCTTGCAGGAGGAGAACATGGAAAATGCAGAGAGAAACACTGCACCACCACGCCTGTATCACTGAGTAGTGCCACCCTCAGGTCAAATATGACAGATATTAAGTACAAAACTGTGCAGAAACTGTGAGGGAAATGTTTAAATTAGCATGCCGGAGGACTGATCTGAGTAACACTTTGACAAAATTGGCAATCTAAGTAGATACACAGCCTTACAACCCACTATCAAGGCAGCAGATTTTTATATTCCCAAAAGATAACAGCTCGAGTGAGTGACCCGAATGTAATGACATTAAACTCCATGAGAGGCACAGTCTGCGGCAGTTCAGCCAAATATTTCCCTTCAAGCAGAAACACGGACTTAATTTGTCGTTTTATTATTTTTCTGGGTTGAAGCGAGCCAAGGCTGAGCCAGCAGTGCATGACACTAAAACCTGGGAGGAAATGGTGGAAGCTACGTTTCAAAGGGAGTTCGGCGTGACCAGCTGGCCCGTCTCTGAGCGGAGCCTCCTATCAGCAGGCCGCATGATGACCGGTCCCTGTCCGCCTGCTCGCGTATGTTACAGCCCACGAGAGCCAGGAGGATCCGCTTCACAGGGCCTCCGGGAGGTTACCTAATGTTACTGTAGCCGTTCGCAGTATTTATAAGCTTCTATGCTGCCCTGTAGTGAGAACTCGGTGTCCTTTAAGTATCAAAACAGCTGTTCATTTGCAGCAAAAAAGAACAATAAGCTGACCCACAAGTGACCCTTTGCCCTCGGTTCCCATCGATATTATACAGTGATGATGCACTGCAAGCTCAGATTAAATCTTTAGAAGAAGCGAATATGCTTTGAAGCAGCTTTATTCCTCCTTTTCTTGTCCCTGAGTGTCCTTAAAGCCGTTCGTCGGCAGAAACATCAGAACAGCTTATGGAAAGAAAACACCTTGTTCATTCGGAATAAATCGGGATTTCACAGCCGATCAGGACATGCTGTCTGTTGGTTCTTTGCCGGCAGCGGTGGTCTGGGTGTGGCCTCCCTCTTCCCGAAAAGTCCTGTCACACACTGCCGGTCAGCCCTGGCAGGGTCGTCGCCTTGGTTTTCCTGACTGCGTCACTTAGTCACTCTCTCTTTTTCAGATTCCACCCTTGTTCCGCTGTTTTGATATGTTCACTTTCCTCTCTCCCATTTATCAGCACGTCACTCTCTCGTCTTGTCATGACGGGTGTCATCATCTCCATTTTCTCTATCGCACGTATCAAACCTTCGCCTCCTTCGGCTCTCGGCCTCGATCGCTTTCTCCATCTCTCTTTCTGTCCTTCTCTAGATGGGTTTGAGGTTTCGCTGTGAAATGTGTGGGTGGGGAAAAAGTAGTCTTTTCGGTGCAGAAAAATGATAACCTATGATTTTTCAGTCTTGGTTCTCAGCCTGTCGAGATGGATTTGCTCGCAGCACTGTCACCGAGTGTCTCTGGAAATGTTTTTTATAGTGCTTCAAGGTCTCAGTGGGGCCAGAGCGAGGGCGCAGCCCTCCGGCCCGTCCCTCGCGCCGTCTCCGTGCCCATCAGCTTCCTTCCTCCTCCAATCTGGCGGACGCCTCTCACCTTGCCACACTGGAGTAGAAGGCGCACGTTTATCATCCTTCCTCTGCCTCCCTCGCTGTCAGAATCCTCCTCTGTCGAAGACAGACGGAGCAATTACAGATTGCTGACAAGTGTGTGGCTCACCCTAAAAGCCCCCAAAGAAGGACGCCTGCACTGAAACGGCAGCCGGCAGGTTTTTAGTTTACAGTTTACGCGTTACTCTCGCCCCCTACATCTCTGATTTTGATATAGCAGCATTTTAGATGGATGGATTGAAGTAAATAATATTTCGGATTTCATTGATATGTAGTGAAGTCTACTGAACTTTTTAAGATTTAAAAAAAATGAGGAATGGTTCATATGAAACAGCAAAATCCACTTTTGAGGTGGAATATTGATTGAATTCAACCTTTGACTTTGTGTTATTTTGGGTCACATTAAAGTAATCTCTTAGCTCAAAGTGACCTTCTCCTGTGAAAAAGGTTGCATTTCATTTTAAGAAGTGCTGTGTAAAGGTCTGATTCCCACGGTTCAGGACATTTCTACTCCCAGGAAAAACATCAGCATGGTGTGATTGGTGGAACACAATGCAGGAATAGTTCAAAAACTAAATCAAACTACACAATCAACACCATGCAGAAAAAAGCTAAGTGAAATGAGTTCCAAATAAAAATAAATAAACACAAATGAGGAGGAAACAGTGATGAGTGCCCATCGTCCACGGGGTGTATAGTAATCTGGCTGCATACTTTTTGGCATACAGCGTCAATCAGCCATGTTGATTAAAAAAATCTTCTGGCTTTTAAGAGGTCTTTTTTTTACAGTGAGATGGATTATATGTGTTTTATGACATTTTTACAAACTGTGCGCGCATCAAGGTCAGTAGAACCACCATCAGCACATAGCTGTGGCCTCCTCTCTGCGGTTTCGCTTCAGTGCAAAGACTGAAAATCCATTACCGTTGCCTGTTCTCAAGTTGCTGTACGTTGCTTTTTAAAGACGCTCGTTTTGTACGATTTGCTGGTGATGTAGCTTTAATCAGTGGGAGGAAGGGATAGAAATGTATTTTGCTGGAGACCAGCGGGGGGGTATCCACCCCATCCCCCCACAGGGGATCACACCCTGTGTGTTCACAACATAATGCTGTGGTACTTCATAACCTGAACACATTTTTTTCAAGAACATTTTCAGTAACTTGCACAATAGCGATGATTCGTACCTGAAGAAACACCCCCCCCCCCTCAACAAAAGCAACCTCAGATATTTTCTTTTAATTACACATCTGTTTTTAGGCTAAACACTCTCTAATTCTAAACAACGCCGAGCCAAAAGTCAGAGTGAGGTTTGGATCACCCACATCTGCACTTGATTTGCGCGTCAACCTGGATCCTGTACTTTTTTGTCACGGTGTCACAGCTCTGACTGCTGCCGTCTCCTGCTGATTGAACCTCTTTGTTGTCACATTTGTTTGCTCCTTGATACAGCACGGCTCACTGTAGTTTTTCCATTGTTCTTCGCTGCCTGTTTGATCGATGTGCTTTCTCTTGTAATTAGCGGTGGTGACTTAAAGGCTGCTTTGTAGGGGTTCTCCACCGTTTTTGTTTGCTCGATCTTTCCCTGCTGTTTAGTGGTGAGTTAGACGGATTACTATTGTCTTTATGTTTACAGCGGAGCCTTTTATTTGGTTACTAGAGCGGTTTTTTGTTTATTAGTGTGGTTCTCAAAGGAGTCTTTTTTTTTGCCCTCATTTTAGTTTATTTATTCTATGAAATTTAAGTGAAAATGGTTTCAGCTGTTTTCTCCTAATGTTTTTCCTTCCTTTGCAGAAGGCTTGTGTTAACTTGTTGCATTCCTATTTTGTCTTTTTGATGCCAAAAATCAAAACACATAACTATTCAATATTCTATTCACTTTTTCAAAAGGAGAATTAACTGTGTATAACATTTTCTCAAGGAATAATAATTCAACAAGAACAATAAAAAACCTAGTCTCTTACTTTAAACCAGCAAAATGTATAATCATGTCTTTATTCCCACTCTGCCTTTGGCAGCTGAAGGGCTCAGGTAACAATTTAGAGCCCGTTACTGCTGCTCTGCTAAAATGATGCTCCTAATAACAGCTCTCAAAGTTGACAAAGCTGAATCTTTAAGTAGTCAATTGAGATGCAAAAGCAGCTCTCGGCAGATTTCTCACGATAGGAGCAAAACCCCTCACCTCTCAGCCCGGAGGATGCAGGCAGAGATGCTGAATTACTATGCAATCATTATTATGGATCGTGCTCCGTGCCTGGTGTTTCTCTACTGTATGGGGTGCTTTCTCCCTGGTGAATACTGCCACTCACCCGCCACACAGCAGCAGCTGTGACGGCTGTTTCCCCCCCACCCTCCACCCTCAGATTTACACCAAATGAAATGCACCGAGATTTACACAAGGGGGAAAGCTGGAACATCTGAGGTCATTTGTGGGAGCTTTCATAAACATCTCTGTCTCTGCGTCAGATTAGATCTACTTAGACTTGCTATTATGTAAATGCTAAAGTCTGGGATGAAGCTTATGCATTGTATGGCAGAAATACGGGATTAAAGTGGGACACAAAAGTGCATGCATGTACAGTACATGAGCTATAAAATGTTCGCTCTAATCCGACATGGACTGTTTAAGAAAATAAACAGATGAATGTCTTCAAAGTTGGATTTTGAGAGATAAAGGGAACGAAAAGTGATTAACTATTTTACATGTGGCAACGGGTAAGAACATAACTGCCTACAGAGAAAAGCTTTTGGTGTAATTGCCAGAGTTGAAAAATTTTTCTGGTAAATAACAGGTTGTCTTTCATCCAGACTGCTTTAGCAACAGCTTGCAGACATTCGTGGGGGGTGACGTTGCAAAGCATGATGGGGCTGCTGCCAACTAGCACAACTAGCACAACGGGCAGAGTCGGCACAGGGAGCTGCCAGCTCTCATGCATTTGTTCAGAAGTTACGGGAGCTTTTGAAGCCCCGTAATGATGCCTTTGGCCGAGCTACGCTTTGTTTATGCACAGCAGGGACTCACTGAAAATGAGTATAGGCAGCCTTTTAAGGCTCGCACAAAAGAACAGCCACTGCCAGCATCACATTACTTCAAAACTACAAACTAAGCTTTTATACTCACTGATAACTAAAATATACCTCTGCGCAGGACAGGAGGAAGACAGAATGCTGTATCATGCCTTTTCAAGTTGTTAGCTCCAATTTGCCACAAAAGATGAGTCTTTCACATGAGGGAGGCACTGTGAGAAGTAAATAAAGTAAAGCCCCGAGGCCATGTAAGCAACACTGCAATGGAATGCATGTCTCCCGGCACTGTGAGAACCACCAACTCACAAACACACATCAGCACAGATAAAACCTGAAGAAAATAGATTCTCATTTAATTCAATTGCAGCAACACCTGCAGGGCGCAGGTCCAACACTGGACAAAAGGAATGTACACTTTATTTTACAGATAAAATCTAACGCACCTAAACTGACAAGCAGTCTAACCAGTGACAAATCGGTAAAGAAGCAGATTGAAAACAACTGAAAATTAAAAAAAAAAAAAAAAACTCTCAGGTTGTTGCAATGTACTCATTTGGATTGATGTCTTCACTTTTTAGCAAACAAATGATTACTAGCAAAACAGCTTCCAACACCATATTCCTGTACAGATCAGAACTGGTTTTCGGGTTTAGGTAAGCTTCACTTACATCAGGACCTGGGGAAACGTTTGAATGTTTGCGCTGCGTGTGTGTTTTCCATCCTGACAGACAGATGCACATTACATTCAAAGATGCTCATGTTAAAACATCACGTGCACATCAGCCAAGGCGCTAATTGAGCCCATGTTACAAATGAGACACATTTTCAGTAACTGTTATTATCCACGAGGTTGTCCTGATCAACCAGTGGAAAATGATGGTGCGGAAGAGCGTCTGAGGAGTTTCACACATCACAGAAGTGGAAACACGTGACAGCGGTCAGTACTTTCCTCCTATGAATTGTTCTGCATTGTCTTTTAGGGGCTCTACATCTTCAAGCCCTTTCTTCTCAAGTCCTCTTTGGCTTCTTTGATCTGTTCCTGCAGCTCCTTCGCCGCCTCCTCGCAGTCGTTGAAGGTGGCCACCCTGTATCCCACCGTGGCCAGCGAGTAGCAGCCAAACGACACCAGCAGGTAGAGAGGCATGGGCCAGGCCACCTCTCTGTAGGGCCGCGGCAGGCTCAGCTCCAGCAGGTCGAAGGTGACCACCGCCCAGACCAAGCCCACCAGAGACACTCCGAACAGCCACTGCAGAAGCTTGGTCATATTTCAGGCGAACGGCCAGCTATGTGAACAACCTAGGAGGAGCAAGAAGCGAAGGTTCAAGGATTAATCATCCGATTAGCTTAGCTTTAGCATAGCAACACTGCAGCGAGCTGGTTTTCAAGCCGGAACTGGCGGGTTAAAATAAAATAACGAGAGGAAGATACGAATGAAAACAGCGGCTCATAAGCGACAGAACTGTTGGTTTGGTATGTTTAAACTGCATCTCGTTCAATAAACCGTACAAAGGGAATAATCCAATATGTTTACCTCCTTTCAAACGCCAGCTCAGCTCTGCGCGCGGTGATGACGTAACAAGTGGAAGCGCATTGTGGGAGATGTAGTCCGGAGATCCGCCTACAAACCACTGACTGTGTCAATACCAACAAACCATGTCAATTCTTTATAACGTTTTCAGCATTTTGAAATGTATCCTCTTCATTTAAATTAAAAAAAGTGTTTTTTAAATATTGTTGCTGTGAAAAAGGTAAATAAAGGCAAATAGAATATGCTTTATTAATCAATCACAGAGGGAAATTATTTTAGTGATGCCCCAAACAGAATACAATGCCGAAGAATATAAAATGAGTCAGAAAGAATATTAAATAAGTAAATATGTACAAGGCTTAGCAGTGAGTAATACTGTATGTACGTGGATACACACAGTGCAAATACAGTATTTAAATAACTTGAGATGTCTCGCATGCTTGTTTACCTCAAAGTTTGATAACTGATAAACTATACAGTGTTCGCAATTTCACCCAAAACATCTTGTCTTTGTAGAATTTTTCAAGCCTGCATGAAATTTTAAAGGGGTAAATTACTTTGTTATGAATATTTTAGCATTCTAGATTTCATATCTCTACCGAGGTACCATCTGCTGAACCAAGGGGAAAATAACTTTTTCCAAAGTTTAATAACTGTTTTTATGAGGAAGCTTTTCTCTTGTAGATTAAATATCTGACTCATTCATTTCATGTGTTTGATCATGTATATGATTATTTAGATCAAGGAAGAATTTATATTCTATTCATCCGTACCTGCTTCATCTTAAAAATTGTGAAATATATGAAGAAACTACAGTCCTCAGCAAAGTCTCCCCTCAAGTAAAACAGATTAATAAAAAGTTCACACTCAGTGCAAATTGTGAAAAGGACTGAAAGAGGAGAATACAGGAGCGAGAAATGATGAACTATTTTAACCACTAATGTTTACTTTTACTGCAAATAAATCTTCTCTCTGTGTTTTCCAACACTGAATCATTGTCTGGGGAAGCAACAGCAATACTGTGTCGACCAAAGCAGAAAAAAAAACCCTATTTGTTTCACTGAGTCCGTAATGAGGCCCCACTAAGGTTTTTAAGACGCATTAAAACTCAATTTCTCTGTGTCATCGTCTTAATTTAAGAGAGCCATTTTGAAAATGAGATTACCATTAGTGCTAGCTTAAAGCAATCCATAAATACTAATGTTTTTCCTAAGCAAAGAAGCGGACAGCAGTTTCGTTTGCAGCTGTGGGGTTCACGGCTGTTTCTCCCTGGGCGCTGTGCGGGTGGGGGGGGGTGAATCGTCCAGGTGCCGAGTTCATGGATCTCCCCAAGGTGAAATCAGGAGAGAGAGATGTAAACATTATTCACTTAGCTGGTGAAAAGCTTACACTGAAAATCCACTGAGAAATAAACATCATTCTTTGGGGAAAAATGGAGAGCTATTCTTAGGACGTTGGCGTTTATGTTTGTCTGCATTAGTGTTAATAGTGTGAATGATGATCTGCACGTCTGCCAGGGCGTGAGCGTTCCTCTGTTTGTGCAGACTGTGAGATGCGAGAGGGGAAAACAGTCTTAGAGACTTTATGTCTGCTTTTGTGTGACATCAAGGTTTCAAATATTTATACTGAAAATTATTCTTAAGAGTCTGAAGTGTTGAGTGTTTTTAAAGGAGTTTCACGTCAGGAATGGATTCAACTGATGTGCGTGAGCAAACAGCTCAGTTTCTATTCTCCAAACAAGGAGGACATACAGCTAATGATTATTTTTATGCTGTTTCTTTCTGAAATTTTAAGAAAAACTGCAGAATGCGTCGAAATGTCCTTGAGACATTTCATAAAAGACCTTGAGTTTCCACTCATTAATTTGCCAAACAATTCGTCTGTGTGACTTTCACCTATCTACAATACTGTATGTGAAGATCTACCACAGTGGTGTCAAACATGAGCCTCATGGGCCAAAACCGGGACCCAAAAAGCTCAAATCTGGCATTTTTTCCACTGCTTGAGCAGCTTCTGAAATGCTTCACATTTTTAGTCACATTCACCAATTCACGGTGCTCAATCCACCCAGTGGGAGACCACTGGGGTTCAGTGTCTTGCAGTATGTTTGTATTGTTTGTGTACATGCATGAACGCACGCACACACTCACACTCAAATGGTCATCAGAGGGCTCATCTGTCTGTGAAGTAAAAAAAAAACAAAAAAAAAACTGTAGGCCACTCTCACTATGATGTGAGAGTGTGAACCAATACACCTGCAGAGAAACGATACATAAGCATAACAACACGTATAATTTCAACAGCTTAACTCTTGTTTTCCCCCAAATAACATAATGATAAAAGAAGCAGGCTCAATTAAAGCCAAAAAATATTGTGTTCTCTTTCATTTAACCCAAAGCTTAGCATTAAACACACTCCGTCCTCTTAATGAGATGTTACATGAGACATATCAGCCAGTCAAGGCCGGGTTACTCCTTTGCTTTGAAACAATGAACTGAAAGCACACAGGATTACCCACTGCGACAGGCTGCATCACGACTTTGCGCTGCACGGCGGTGTGTGTTGTGTCCTGTCTGGAATGCGTCGGCATGAGCAGCAGCGGGAGCGTGTGACGCTCAGTGGGAACGGCCGAGCTGGCTTTTCTCAGTGCGTCTCGCTGCCAGCTCCTGTTCCGTTCCAGTACTCAGGAAACCTGCGCTCCAGCCGAGAGGGCCTGGCAGACACAACACGACAGCCTGCGAGCAGGAGGGGCGCGATGCCGGGAGGAGGACAGGGCCGCGCCGCTGCCGGGAAGGGGGAAGAACGAGAAGAAGATAGTGGGATGTGCAGGGTGGGAAAAAAAAAGAGAGGAGAGGAGGATGTGAGAGAGGTGAAGCAGCAGCACCAGCAGTTTTCTTTGATTAAAAAAAAAAAAAAAAAAAAAACTGGAGAGAAGGGAGAGGAAGTGATTTTCAAAGCTGAGAGGTCTCGGAATGTAAAGAAGGGGCGACCAAGAATGTGGACGAAAGAGGAAAGGGGAGAGAGGTTTAGACAGGGGGGTGAAATCAGGGGATTTGCAGGTGCAGCTTGAACAAGCAGTGACCTTAATGGTGCATTAAATCCAGCTGTTGCTTAGCCAGACTTTTCTCAAATCCCCCCCCGTCTAACACCTTCAGCTGCACAGCAGCCTCCACGGTTCCCACAACGACGAGTCGGACCGGAGAGCGCGGCGCTGCACGAAGACGGAGCTGGAAGGAGCGACGGCGGAGGAGACACTCGATCCTCAAGCGCAGAAATATGAGCGAATGTGTGACTTCAACCGGGGAGCACAGATAAGCAGCTGAGATAAAACAGGAAAGGCAGTAATGGAGAGCTGTGTTGACTCTATCTGCCCGGCTTTGTCAATATTAGTGGAGTGAAAGGTCCCGATAAGAGTGTGTACTATTAAAGAGCTACACAGGCATCTGGAGATTTGGCTGGATAATAATTGTGTAATATCTCAAGTGGAGAGAGAGAGAGAGAGAGAGAGAGAGAGAGAGAGTCAAAAGGCTGTTTAAGATAACAATAGAGCTTGACTTCAAAAACAGGAACCCTCTGTTTCCTGAGCTGGAGACCGCAGCTTGTGTGTTCATGTGTTCAGTGTCATTAGATAGCGCTTAAATGTGTGTGGGAAAAGAAGAAGAAAAAAAACTGTGATTTATAATGGCAGGTTGCACGAAACGCTGCTGGTGGAAGAAGAGCCAGGACTGACAGAAGCTAACACCCCAAAATAAAGCACGCCTCCTCAATGAAAGCAGCCAGAGCTCAGATTATTGAAATGAACTTGCGGTTTGAAATGCATGAACTCAAACTGACTGACTTTGGCAGCTTTGAATGTTTGACCAATCAGTTCCCTCCCAGACCTTGTCAAACTCGGTTGAAACTGGGATTTATTTTATGAGAAATGAAACGTGGCCTGCTTGTAACCTCAGACTTCACCCTTTGAGGGGCAATCTCTAAAACGGCTTTAAATTGTAGACTTTAACCCCATCAGGTGTTTTTCACCCAAGATATGTTGAACCATACCGATCATGTAATTACGTCTTTTGCAAACTGGCATTAAAACTTAAATCAAACACATCATCCCCATGTCTAGTTTTTATGACGAAGTTAATGACCAAGTCCAGATGATCCGGTTCAGTTTGCTTGGAGGCAAATGACCACATGTATTAGTGTGTACTACAAAAATACGATGTGCTTGTACTAAAAATTTGTAAAAGAAAAAAAAAAAAAGAAATTGTACTTATTGGACTTAATGGGCACATGTTCAAAAACTGATTGTTACTTGCAGTAGTTTTAAGTTTACTTTCACTTTGTTTCTCTTATTTGTCTGAAATGTGCACAAATAAGCTGCACTGATTAGGAATAGGAGATGATTTACTGAAGCGAAAGGAGTCGAACAAGATGGTGTTCATGTAATTATAGGCAATATTACAACTCACCCAATATTTAGCTCCATTTTATCCTAAATTCAATTTTTTTCATGATTATTAGCTAAGAAGAAAACTGCACAAGTTGTAAGATTGTTCTCCTCACTGTGATAATACACTGCCAGTACACTTCTTTTTAGAGTCATCTGAACTGTCAAGTTAAGTTAAAACAATATTGTCCAGATTCAGGAAACTTTTTCCATTTAACATTGTTTAAACATGAAACAAGTTGGAGTTTCCTTCTTATTATATTTTTAAAAATCAAAATTTTCATCGTCACGTTTCATCTAATCATGCATGTTCTCCCACGCTCCATAAATCATGTCTCAGTGGGAGCAAAAAGTCACATAATGAAGTTATCAGCTGTGCGAGGAGCCAGAGGGTGGAATTAATTGATGATTTACTGCATCACCTGGAAATCAGGTCCGGCCATCAAACGCAGCCCTGATGGAGCAACAGGTGCATGCTGGTTCTGTCTGGATGCTAAAACGCTCACGTCTGACCCTCCAGCTGTGACTTCTGAGTTCTCAGATGTACTTTCGTGGAGGTGCGCCTCCTTTCTGCTGCTCGTGATGAATTTTGAGCGGTCCGGTGAGATGGAGAGACTGACAGGAGAGGTTATATTTTACTCTGAGAATAAATGAACGGAGCAAAAGCAAAGAGCTTCAGCAGAACTTGGCCGAATGGAAGATTGAAGAGAAGTCGCCGCAGCATTTCTTTGAGGAATTTGATATTCAAAGTCATATGTTTTTGGCAGATACGTTTCAAGCTATGTGATTTATTTGTGTGTCTGAAGCTGAGATATATTTGGTGCCAGACGTTCAGACCGAGGAATCGCTTTAATGATGAATGGGCAGTTAACTGAGAAATGTCTTTAGATCATGTTTAATGGTCCACAGACCCCCATGAAGGATTCCAAAAACTTGATTCAGAGCGTTTTTCTGGAATTTTTTAATATTTTCTTTCATATATTAACTCCCAGACAAATAATGAGTTCCAATATTTTTTACATTAATGCTTCTCTATGTCATTGAAACAAGTTCAGTATCACTGCACACATAACAGGAAGCCCTCCACTAGCAATAGTGCACACACACACACTCACTTTCACACGAAGGTGCAATTTTAGAGTCACCATTTAACCACAATGCAACGTTTGGAGTGTGGCAGTCAACTGTAGGAACCTGGAGAACACCACAGCGCACATGTATCATCGTAATATTTACACTGATTTGTTCCTGAATGTGATCATATTTTAATGATCTGTTGTCTCTCCAGCCCCGGTTTGCTCAGAGTTGGTCTCTGGAGCCTGCGGCTCTTCAGCTGCACCCGTCTCTCCAGCCTGTCTGGAGCGGCTCCCTCCAGCTTCCACAAAATTACATGTCAAAAAAAATATATCTATGGCTTCATTTTTCATATTTGCTGCACAGCAGAACATCCCTCAATGGAAATGTTATTAAGATTACAAATGTGACACTTAAATAAAATGGCGTTTTAATATTTAGTCAAGACAGTGTCAAGTCCGACCTACTCTTGGTATGCTAATTATGGATAAAAAGAAAAGAAGAGCCTTGAAGGAAATGAAAGGATATTTGAATGTGTTTTCATTCATTGTTGCTGTTTATGGTTGAACCTTCATGTTTGATATTTCTCAGTTCATTCAAATAATTTCATTTATAAAGAATAGTATATTCCAGATAATCACATTTGTACTTTATATTAAGTCAAACTGACAAAAAATCTCTTTTACAATGACGAGCGCTTGCAGCAAAATGAGACTCAGAAGTTAGGTTCAGGGGAAAGTAAGAGAGAAACCGGATCAGACAGAAAGTTGGAGCATTTCCTGCAGACCTGACGGGGGCAGGAGGCTTAGATGACAAACTTCCAGTTCCACTTCAGAGATCCTGTAGGAAGGTGAGCAAACAGAGAGAGAGAGAGAGAGAGAGAGAGAGAGAGAGAGAGAGAGCACAGGCTATAGGAGAAAAGAAATAACATGAATTTAATAATCTAAACCGATTAGATAGATAGAAACCGACAGATTAACTAGAAATGATCCAGAGTGACTCAAGTGAGTCAAATCGTCACAGCTGATCAGACAGGGAATTTGATGAAGTTTGATTTGAGTTGTAGAGATAGTGTCAGGACTGAATGCACCACTAAAGGAAACTGATAATAATAAGAAGAAAAGAAAAGAATCATAATATAATGTTTGTTAAAAGTTTCAGATCACTTGCCAAAGACAAACCGAATGAGTGAAGCAGTTTCCTGACTTTGCAAGTTGAGGAAGAGGCTCCTCAGACAGCTGAGGTGACCATGAATCAAATCCTGAGGGTGGGGAACCCAGTGATGCTTCTCATCGGGGGTCCTGAAATCAAAACAGCGAGTTTTGACACTGATGGGAACACAACTCATAAATATCCTTCAGCCAAGATCATTCGGGGACAGTGAGAGTCTGGATTAAATTTCGGGGATAATAGTTGTGGGACCCCGAGTGCTACTTAGGACCTACTTAATGAAGTCCCGGGCTTCTCGGGGGGGGGGGCGTAAGGTCAGAGTGTGGTCAAGTGTGACCAGCTCTAACCATGTGAGAATAGCACTTGTCTCGCCCCCGATGCCCCGAGTAAAGAGACACACCTGTTTCAGCTGCTACTGTGACGGCCACAGCAGAGGAATGCCCCCCCCCCCCCCCCCCCCCCCCCCCCGCCCCCCCTTCCTCGCTTTCTCCCTCTCTCTACGCTCTCAATGCTGTCCTAATGAATCTCATCACACGGCCCGTGTTTGTCCCACTAGTGCTTTGTTTGTTGACCTTTATAAGACGTCATTACTTATTATCTTCACGCGACGTGTAATTCTGCCCCCCCCACCCCCTCCCCCCCGAAACCACGTCCACGGCCCACAATGTGTCTGTGTGTCTGATCAAATGCTTCTTGTCAGTGTAACAGCCATTAACAATGAGCAACGGGCATGAGCCTGATGATGTCTCCCTCCTCCCTCCCTCCCTCCCTCCGTTCTCTCCTCTCACCCTGAAACACAATGTCCTTTAGCGTTATCGTTATTGACAGTGGAACTAATTGTCACATGGTTATGAAAGTTCCCCCCCCCCGGGACATTTTTAAATTGGGCGGCGCGGCTTCCTTCAGCATCTGATCGGGGAATCTGCACACGGAGGTATTGATCGTCATGTGGGCCGGCGCTGCGCACGCAGAAAGCAGCGGATGATGGAGGGCTGCGCGTCCAAACCGGAATAAACTGACCCTGTTTTACATTTACGCGATGGATTGTAATAGCATGATGGGAGGAATCCGGCCCGCTATCTGCTCGCTGCATTGTTTTTATTGATCGCGCTGAAAAACACAGGGAAATGCTACGGTGGAGGTAAATTAAATCCGACCGCCAGGCGCGCGAGGCGGCAAAGCACCGAGAAGATAACATATGTTCGGTGCAGAGGTCGGCGATTTCAGTGCTGACATTACCAACTTCATCGACTCTCTTCATTGATGTAACGCGGCGCCTTCGGATGAGCCGGAGCGCACAGCAGATAGCCGGGCACAAGAAGCTACATGCACAGCTAATTACGTCCAGTCGATGGATCTGAGCATTACTGATCGCGTACGAGATATCGCCTTCGGTGTCTCATCATGCAGATAATGTCATTTCATGTTCGGCCGGATCAGGTCAGGCGTGCAGGGTCGAAGTCCTGCTGCCTTGCACGACCAGAGGAATCACATGGACGGAGTCATCTGTGCACGGACCCATATGTTATCGATTTATAACACTAACTAATTACACATTTAATGAGGCTTCTGTGTTTAACTGTAGTGCGGTGCGGCCGTCGCTTGAAAGGCGCGGTCGCTGAATTATTTCCCAGGCGCAGCCGACATTTGCCCGTGCCATTCCGACTGCATGCTGAAATGCCAAAGGTCAAAGATTCGAGGATTATGGATTTGTGGCGAACACTGGGTAATGCCATGAAAGCTGATTGTGTCCACCTCAGGCGGGCGGCGCTGTCTGTCATTACCCATAAACGCAGTTGATTAGGCCAGACGGCCGCTCCGCGGTCCTTGTCCGTCGGCATGTCGGCCATATTGCCCCCACCGCTCGTTCCGCTCTCAAAGACCGCGACTGCCTGACCTCCCCGAGAAATCTGACCCCCCCCGAGGCTCCTCGCCGCTCCTTGAGGCACCTGCCAACCTTTCACCCCATCACTGGGCGAGCATCTGGGGAGGTGAGGAGGGACAGGCGAGGAGCCCAGGGTGGGCCGCGGTGATGTATTGACACGGTAACAGATACCACCACATCAGACTTCAATAGCCGTCTGTTCTCTTTTTTTTTTTTCTTCCCAGAGTTCAAACGCCGACTGACCCTCCTCCATTTCATGTTTCCAGTATGTCTTCTAGTGTCCTCTGATACATCTTTTTTTCCGTCTCTTTCATTTTCTATGTCTGTCTCGCCTTCTTTCTCCCCCCCCCCCGCTCCTGAAGGCTGCTGGATCATGCGGCCTGCGCTGTATGCACAGCTGGCTCTGACAGCGCCGCGCAGGAAACGTGTGGTTTACAGATCCCCTGTTGACATACTGATTTGACTTGCCTTTTACTTTTCATGGACCTGAAACTTTAACTGCTCGGGGGAAACTCTGCAGGGGATACGAGGTCCGACTCAGCATGTTTGACCACAGTGGAGAACCGCTCAGACAGAGCTGCGTCTCGACTGAGTGACGGACTCGCTGAACGGACGTGTCACGTACTGCATAAAGCTCAATCTGAAAATCCTGGATTCTAACCGCGCATGTAACGGCCCCACACCTGCTCACACCGTTCCCAACAAAGCATCTGGCGTCGTTAGTCCTGCTAAAACGCTATCCCACACCTTGGTTTTATGGAAACAATAATATCCAAGTTGTTAACTTACAGGCAGAGCGTTCAGACCTATATCTGAGGTTACGCCATTTTAAAGTTACGTTTCGGGGCCAAAAGCTATGTAATAGAGTTTGGTCCACTTCACACGTTGGATTTAAAAGACAGGATTGTAATAGTTCAAGTCAGTGAACCGTTCTTGGGCCACAATGAAATCTATTGCGCTATTAAAGCTTTAGAAGAGGAAAAAAAACTTGAGCATGCACATGGAAAGTTGTGTGCATCTCGATAAGGCTTTTTGTGCATTGATGTTGTTTAAATACCCTTTTAGCAATTGTTTTGCACCACTGCATATCCTTCTAACTTCCCTGATTATAACCGGATAAAGAACCGAACTAGCAGCAGCAGTAGATTACTCATTCAGGCCTAAATCAGGAGAAAAATGTGAATTTATCACCTTGAAAGAAACAGCTGTTCAAGATGTCCTTCAGATTTTTTACACTTTTACTTCAAGTGTCTTTTTTTTTTTTTTTTTTTTTTTTTTTTACTCTTATTTCAGCATATGATCTGAATCAATCTTCTTTCACACACAAAAAAATGGAAATCTGTCCTTAACTTTCCTCTTTCTCAGGAGAGCCTTGTGTGTACGGTTCACCTCCGCTGACGAAAGTGAGATTCGGTGACTTAACGCCGCCGCCTTGGCAGGGAGGCAATGGGAGGAAACAGCCCACTGTCCAGAGTGATTACCTGATGTCTCCGCTCATTGTGTCGGTCCGACTCGAGGAAGTCTCCCCTCTGGGCCAAGAAAACGTCCCGCCGATAACCTGAAGCTTCACACACTGAGCTGAGATACCTGGTCGAGAGGCTGCGGCCTTGTATCAAGAGGCACACTCGAGGATGGAGGGGATGATCGACATGAGAAGAGCAACAGTCTTTTCACCGATACCAGGATTCGGACGTTTGCTCTCGTAATGCAGGATTCAATCCACAATTGTGCATCGTGTGCAGAACGCTTACGGCTCGAGCCTTGTACAATACCGTTGCATTACTGAGCGGAGAAAACAAAGGACTGTACACAAATCCAATCGCGTCGGATATGTGACTGTAGTGCAAATGTTACAGTCAATTAGCCCTGTGCCTCGTCTCAGCGCTGCAGTGCACGGAGTTACAGTATGTGGCCATATGGGCTCCGTCTCGCATTACTGTCACCCCTCATTTATTATACCCGGAGAAGATGGCCCCGCTCTGCCCCTCAAATCCTCTTAGCCAACATTTAGCTGATTGATTTTTCTCCTCCTCGGCCTCGATTTAGATTATCAATGTGATAAAAGCAGGAAGTTGTATATTATTCATGCCCTTCAGTCTGACGGGTGGATGGATGGAGGAGAAAGTCAAAACATAAATGTTTAAGTAGCGACCCACGTGTGGAGGAATAATATCAAAGTGATGTTATTGAGTTTGAAGGCAGGCCAACGCAGTCAGACAAATGAAAGATTTAAATATGATTCAATCCTTTCAATATATAAACTGCATAAATTGTTCGGGAAGTTTACCTTGTGGGTTTTTCACAGCGACATTTGTTCATATGAAGCTGAATCACTGAAGAAATTCTAATAATACAGCAGCTGCCAAACACCTATTGTGTAATACAGAAACATCATACCGTAGATTTTAAAAGTTTTCCCCCGTTGCTTACTTAATTTGTGCTGCAGGCCTTCATTGCTCATATCCAGGTAATGATTTTTGACTCAGCAAAGCAGCAGAAAGCTGTTCCCCATAAACAATGTGCTTCGCTCCGGGCTATAGAAACCACTTCTTACGTTCAACAAACAGATCGGGTCCTCTGAACATGTGGTTCAGCTCCATGCTGTTCAAGACAGTCGGGTTAGCGGATTTCAGGAGAGACTCTGCTCTGCGTGTTCTCCAGATGGCACTGCACTCTGTCTCTCGCAGCGCCGAGATCCTTCATGGGTTCAAACGGCTTCCCCCACCTCCCCATGGTTCCTACCATCGACTGTACTAAATGATGATCACGGAGATTATGTATTGGTAATTCCTGCCAGGTCTTTAAAAGAATGCCCATGCTGTGTGCCTAATACTCAATGGAGGGATTATGCAGACCCCTACATGTGGTGTTGTGGCTGCATACCTCCAGTCAGACTAAACCCAATCTGTTACAGATTTGGAGTAAAGAAGAGAGGTGCAGCAAGCACAAGGGGGTGGGTGGAGCGCCGCGCGGCGCTGCATGCTTTACAGTACATTCCACTTCTTCTATATCATAAGGGATCAGAACTAAACCTCCCTTTGGAGGCAGTATTTTTATCTGTGTGTATTAGGATGTTGAAAAAGAACCTTGGTCCGTGTCAAGGCTGTGCGCTTTATTATATATATTTTTTTTTTTCTACATCTCTCCTTTTTCCTTAGATTTTTTTTATTTTCCCTCTGTGGTCGAGGCAGAACCAAACCGGTACAGCTTCCCTCTGAATGTGGGTCCAATTAAACACATATGTGGATTTTCATATTGAAGCTCATAAAAGGTAAACTCCAGCGATTTACATTACATTTACATAAGGAATGCTAAGTGCCTGCACATGTGAGGTGTTAATATCTTTATCAAAAGCAGATGGCCATCACGCCTCATTATTCCTGCTCAGGGTGTTTCATTCAGCAGGAATCTCCAGAGAGGCTTTATTGCTCAATGTGAAGGAAATCATCTGATTCATTATCTTATAACAGGAAATGCCAAAGATTACAACATTTTGAGGTATGTGAGACATGTTTGCTCTGTTTTTAAGGTCTGGTGAGCCAGAAGGGGGCGTCATTTGCAAATCTGAAACCTGTATTTTTTTTTAGTTTGTCAGGGTTGCCAGGAAGAACATGCAAACTCCTGAGGCAGGAGTGCTCAACACTCAGAGTCCAGGTGCGACTAAAGTGCAGATTCTGTGTTATCGAGTGAACATGCAGACTTTTAAGAGCAAAGTTGGATTCAAGCTCCTCCTTAGTACATTCAATATAAGAAATCATGACATAGTGTGTGAAGCTCAGAACTAAAAACATGCCAGGCTTTATATAATTAGATTTTTTATTGATAATCCAAATCACAACTTCTGACAGTGTGTGCTGGTAAATCCATAATCTAGGAAATGGAAAGGCGTCGTCCATATGTGGTCATAAACTGGGAAAGGTGCTGCTGCAATAGCTTTTTACTGCCATTTTCTCCATGTCTTTATGATCACATCATGATGATATAGCACATTTTACAATACGCACACAGAGTCAGAAAGCTTTATTGATTCCTTTGGGAAATGACTCCTCTGCAATTAACACATCCAATTTACAGTTAACCATAAATATTTAGTTTATAGTAAAGAGTGCACGCTATGATGGCGAGATCTGGTGGCCGAGACAAAGACGCTGAGGCTTCTGGGACTGAGCAGTACGGACATGATTAAAAGATGATCGGATCACAGGGTTAGCTGAGGTTGAATAGTTGAGAAATGAAAGGCCCGGTTTGATATGGGGGGGGTGAGATGGAGTCACGTGATCCGCTGTGGCGTCTCCTCAAGGAGCAATTGAAAGATGGAGAAGTTCACCCCTTCACTGCATGAGGGTGAAGTGTCCGCTGTGCCCTGTGTCTTACTGCCCCCTAGTGGTTTCCCCCCGCCACTGATCCATCCCAGAGGTAATGAGGCTGATTGAGAACAGGTGAAGGACTGATTGAATCCCAGCAGCAACATAAACAACAAGTGGAAGCAGAGGGTGGATTTTGTAATTCAAACAATTTGCATTTATTTGGTGCTTATTTTCTTTAATTCAGTTTTCTTTTGCAAACATTCTGCCAGCAGGTGAAGTTTACATGGAGTTAATCTGCTATTCTTTTCATAAGAAGCGCTGCTCATTAACTTACAATCAAGCAGGGTTAACAAAAGAAGAAAAAAAAATCAAAAGTATTGTTTTGTGCTAAAAAAAAAAACAAAAAACAACTTTTTACTGTCAGCCAGTCGGTGCTGTTATCAGTCAAACCACACGCTCCCATGCACACGGGGAATTAAACACAAAAGCATAGACACACACTCACGCACAGGCGCACACACATACACACTGAGACTCATGTATTTGAAATACAAAACACAATGGCACAAACAGAACGGTGGAAACTGGTGATTAGCTTTGCAGCAGAGGTATAATTGGAGCATCTAATTACAGTATTGCCACATTGTTCTGCTCTACTTCTAATTTACCGCATTTGCATCCCAGATAAACAATCACTTTGGTTGGGATCAAAATGGGCGAATGACTAGTGTTAACTGCGCGCACAGTTCTAGTTATAGATGCAATAAAATAGTTCAAGCTGTTTTTTTTTTTTTTTCTCTGTATAATTTCAAATCTTTGAAACGATAGAGGAACATTGATGAATGACGAGAAAGACAGAAAATGTGCGGTGCAATTATCTACATTAGCTTTTTAAATGTACGCAATATAGCCTGGCTACAAGTGCAAGCAATAAAGATATCAGTACATATTCAGTGCTGGAAATACCAAACACGACTTAAGCAATAATCTTGCAAAACTGCATGTAACAAAAATGTAAGAAACATAATTACATTGCATATTTGTTGCTATAGAAATGTTTTTCCTATACAAGAAAATTAAATACAAAAACAAAAATCGCTGAGATGTCTAACTTTTCCGCTCTAGCTGGGTAAATACTTCACAATTACCAAATACATTCCCAATGACCCTAAACGCTCACGCCGCCTCTCAGTTGTTCAAGCCGGAGACCCGGGGCTGGATGGTGACCCGCCTGACCGGCGTCTGGTCGGCGTTGCGATTGGCTACCAGCTCCTGCAGCTGCAGGGCCCCCCCGCCGATGAAGCAGAAGGCCGGGCACACCGGGCCCGAGCAATCCACGTGACCTTCCCACAGGGGTCGCAGGGAGTGGGCGTCGTAGAAGGTGACGCGGCCCTTCTCGAAATCCAGGCACACGCCGAGCCGCGGCGGCAGCGGGTAGGTGAGGCCCGAGGGCGAGGACGGCCCGTTCCCGTTGCTGATGGGGTCCCTCGCGCCGTTTCCATGGCTACTGTGGTGGTGGTGGTGGTAGTTGTGCTGGGGCAGGTAGATTTTGCCCATCCCCATGGTGAGGAAGCAGAAGGGCGGAGCGGAGTCCAGGGCGTCCTCGGCCCCGCTGTCATGGCCGCTGTCTGGGTCGTAGCTGGAGACAGAGAGACAGTAACCCAAATGATGTCTCTCGTCTGTAACATGAGCTTCAGCCACATTTAAGTTTAAGAGCCACTTATTAGAAGTAGAAGTTATCTTGGACAAATGAGCAGAAAAACAAAGACGAGAGATTTTTAGACGAGCCTAAAAACATAAAAATTATAATAAATTCAGTCAAACTAGTTTTAAAAGTTACTTACTCATATACAGTCATGTATTGATCCATGTTTTCTATGACTGTCGTCAATTTAATAGACAATATTACCATAATAAAACGTGTTCAAAGGGTCAATGTCTGCTCTCATTTTACAACATCTTAGATGCTCTTATTGACAGAAAAGAACATTCTGCAATTCTACGTTTTACATACAAGAGGCACAAATGAGTCAAATGAAGATTTAACTCGTTATTTTTAGTAGGTTTGAGTTTTGTATTCTATGGCACTAAAGTTAGGAAAATGTTTCAAACACATATTTATACTTTGACCTCGCTGCTCACCATTTAAGCTAATTTACATGAAGCTTATTTCGCAGAGTGTTTGAGTATCGAAAAGTTGACGTTGGAGCAGACAGTTGGTTCGTAGGTCATGAGAGCTTTTCATTGGATTTCTATTTTCATTCATGTGTTTATTTTCTAACAGATCATCATGTCAAGCCAGTTCATCTTCCTTTCATGGCATCAATTTACCTCTAAAAATTATCCAGTTGACAACTATATTTTATTTCAGGGGCCACATAAAGCTAAGTTTAGTCTTCTTTTCGACAGTAACTTAAGTTTGTAACTTTCGATGCAGCATTATTGATCTCTGATTTCAGACATCTCTGCCATCCGCTCTTCACTACTGTACATCTATTATGCTTGTTTAAAAAATGTATTTTTACTGCTTTTCCCATTTTGCAGGTTTGGCCGATGGGCTAGTTTCCAGATTATTGATCCTACTCACCGTGGACTGGCCATGTCTTGTGGAAGGTGAAACCACTCCTGCAGTTTGGACTCCAGACCCACTCCTACCTGTTGAAACACAAACAAAATCAACTAATCGGTTAATAATAAAACTCTTTTCTTTTTGTTTGATGGTTCTATACGGGATTTAAAAGTATCTTCTATCTAAATTCAGACAGAATGATGTCATGATGTCATTTTTTTTATCTTATCTTATGTTATTGTTGAAGGACGACATTTCATATTAACAGGAATCAATATTTTTTATGTTTCTTCAACTAGGAAAGTTTCAGAAAAGAAATCAAAATAACTCACTTGACAAACCTCAAAAGTCTTATCTGAAAGCTCAAGGTAAAAGAAATTCATTACCTGGAAAGGAAGTTTTTAGTGTGAAATCTGGGAAAAGGCCTGAGTTAAAACCCATATATTTCATACTTAATTAAGAATGAATGACGAATGCAGCCGTCGCTCAACCCAGTAGACTGAATCAGGTTTAATTGAAACTAATTCAGATCTATGATCAAAATGCACTGAAATGGAAAGCACCTTGTTTTTCTGTATCTGGCAATTACGGGAAATTATTTCAACACTTTCGTACCAAATCTCAAATGAGAAACCAGACAAAGGTTTGTCACATTAAATAAGCCACATAGAACATCAAAACTCTTCACTAGAGTAGAAAACATATCTAAATGTTTCTCTTAATCACCTGAACTCTCAAAATGTTTTATCTTCTATCCCAAAAAAAGTTGCATATCGATAGCAAAGGAGGTGTTTTGATTTTATTTCTCTCAGAAAGCTGAAGGCCGAGGTCTGGAAGCGCACCAACATCCCTAAAGAGAGGTTAGTGAGAAGCAGGTGCAGTCTTAAAACCAAGACTTACATAAGCCTGTGGTTAAAAAAAAAAGCCTCAGTGGATCAGCCCACTAAAGCTGCAGCAGGCCCGGCCACACAGGAAGGTCTGGAGGAGGGGGGGGGGGCTCCATGGAGGTGGGGGGGTTTCCAAACCGTTCTGTCAAGCGGCTTCATTGTATCATAAAAGGGAATTACCTCAAACCGAAGAGTCTGAACAGGATGAGTAGGAGTAGATTTATTACGGCCTTCTTTTATTTATTTATTTCAACCTTTATTTAACCGGGTGAATCATGAGGAACAAAGACGCTTTTACAAAAGTGGTGAAAAGAGATTCACAGGACTGCTTGTTTTCACGATGAGGATTTTTTTCTGCTGGTTTCTCACAATAAGGATAAATGTTAAACCGTATGATGATGCTTCTGAATTAGTTTAGGCAACAAAAGCAAAATAACATGGTAAACACACTCACTGAGCCATCACAGTTTACCTTGACCAGGTAGGACCCGGGCTCCACCGAGCATGCCCAGTAATGCCGTCCCTGAGTGATGGCTACATCCCCCACCAGGAGGTCGGAGGTCAGGTGGCAGGAAGTGAGGGCATGGTCTGCGGCCTGCAGCAGGGACAGACCGGGGACGCTGCGGGCGCAGCGCTGCTCCTTGCTGACCACCAGGCGGTCGGCGTGAAGCCCCCAGCGCGAGTCCAGGTAGAAGTTCAGCACTGCAGGGAGGAAACGGCGTGGAGAAGGACAGAGACGGAGTGAAAACGCTAAGAGAGGAGAAAGGAGGAGGCGGAGGGATGGACATGTCCGGGAGGAACATACAGGGAGCTTCAGAGGTTGGGGGAGGTGGGGGGGACTGTCACAGATTTTCAGTCAGAAAGCAGAAAAGAGAAAAGAAAGTGAAGAGAAGAAGAAGCTGGATACAGAGGAAAACATGCACCTCCTCCCATATGTCACACTGAAACACTGATGACTCCAGGAGTAAGATTTGAAAGGTATCACAACAAAAGCTCTGGCAGTGGGAAGTGCAATTCTCTCCACAGTACAGAGGGAAGGTATGCAATAGATCAGGAAACACGGCCAATAGGGACACGAGGAATTCAACAATCACTGAAATCGACCACCGAAAAGCCCTTGATCTGAATCCGATCAATGTTGTTAAGCCTCGCGCCTTAACAAACCGCACACCTCATCAGAGACCCGGACAGATCTCGTTACGGGAGGTAAAGTTGGGAGGCCGGGGGGGATGAGGGGGCATTTGGACAGGGGGCTGGAAGAGCAGAGGATGCGCTGGATGGCCACAAAAAGAAAGAGGGAAGGCGAGGAAAGAGCCGCGTGGCGCGGCTCACAGACGGATATGAATGCACTTCTTACGTTCCGTAGGAGGCATGTAGGTTGGCGGCGTGGAAGTAGCAGAGTAGAGGATGACAAGTACACAGCTGTGAAATGGAAACCGTAGATGAGAGAAAGGATGAGGAAATAAAGAGCAAGAGAGCGGGGCGTGGTGAAGGTGGATGGAGAGGTGGATGTAATTGGGAAAAGAAAGACGGAGAATGGGCAGAAAAGAAAGACAATGAATTTTTTTAAGCATTTCACCATGGTAACCGTTCCAATGCTTTAATAGTGAATGGTAAAGAAAAAAAAAAAAACAGGTGTGATCAGGTGAATGGCGACAGCAGAAACACCTCGCTGGGTCAAAAATAACTCCTTTAAAGAGCCTGTGGAGCCTGCCTGAGTGTGTATTCAGAGCAAAGGGCAGTGTGCATACGGTTCAAACCAAAGCTGCATTTAGCAGCGTCTGCGATTATATATTTCATTTACAAGGATTTTCTTTTATCACTCTGAAGGGCACACCGTGAAATACTTGAAATTCTGTCCTTAAGGGTTGTTAAGCCAACCTCCTAAAATGTCATTTATATCTACAGATCAGTAAATCTGATCAGAATCACAGATATTTCCCTTTTCAAACTAAATAGAATTCTCTAAATGGGATGGATGTGTCAGTGGATTTCTGTAAAACAGCAGCGACACACTATTGACTCTGAAAGTCCTCATGAAATCATATTTGCAAACAAAGGAGGCTGAATTGGGCTGACTCACTGCTCTGGGAATATTCTGGAAATCAAACAGTGAGTGTCGAAGTTATAAAAACAATTCTCAGTTGCCCAATACAAAGCTAAGCACTATTAACTGAATATTCACTGTTATATTATTTTTCTACTGACACTTTTCCAACTGTTCACATCACGTTAGGAATAAAAACTTAACAATGGGAGATCTGAGAGATCCTTAAGCTCATTAATATCCCCGAACAGAAACGTCTGGAGGAAAACAGGTGCTGCAAATAAAAGACATGACTGCACAAGTTTTACACTGGCAAACCCAAGGCTGTGGAGAAACAGACGGCGAGCGTGAGCCAAGCGGAGCTCAGACAGACAGGATAACACAGGCCAGCGCTCACATGAAAGACAAGGAGTGAAAGCCGCGTAAAGATCCTCCAAACTACACGCTTCAGTCTTCAAATCAAAACAAGTCCTGACCTACTTTCAACGCTTGTGCCACTAACTTGATCTTATAATGATTATTTTAATTATAAAAGGCTTTCAGTCAAAGTACTGTATGTGTATGTTATAAAAAAAAAAAAATGCTAACGCCGTCCTGTCTGACAGCTGCCATCTCTTACTGGCTGAGATGCAGTTTTAACTTTTCAGGTTTCGGCTCAGATTGTCTCGTATGAAGTGCAACAAGCGCTCCTCACGCCTAAAGCCATTTCCCTTCTGAATTGAGGACAGAGTGAGGAGGAGGAGGAGTACCTAATTTAATCTGTGGCTTCTCACAGGAGGCAGGACCCCATAATATACACTAAAGGCAATTTAAAAAACTTGATTTCTTTTTAACTGATAGGTTGTTGGAGCTGACCTATTTTAGTTTACTTTACTATTCTCTTGAGTCAGTGATACTGACACCCTGGATTTTTAAATGTTGTGTCTGTCTTTTTAACAAGATGTCAAGTGAGGATCGAATTGACACCAAATCAATATTTGCTGTGATTCCGAACCACATTTTCACAGCTGCTGGAAGCTGTGGCACAACGCGCCGTCTGTTCAGAGTGTGTGCTCACCCGGCGCGGGGGGCGTGTGCAGGTAGACCTCCTCGCTGTACTCCCCGTAGCCCGCCTTGTTGCAGCCTCTCACCCGCAGCACGTACACGCTGTCCATCTCCAGCCTGTCGATCACGGCGCTGCTCCCGCTCACCTCGTCCAGCCGCTGCCAGCCCCAGCGGGCGGCGGCCAGCCCGCCCCGGATCCCGCCCCTGGAGGCGCCCCCCGGCACCACGCCCCGCCGCCGGTACTCCACCGAGAAGTGCCAGGCGGGCGCCGACTCCGGCGGCAGCCGCCAGCACAGGAAGAGCTGGTCGTAGGCCAGAGTGCGCTGGGTGTCGATCACCGGAGCCAGAGGAGCTGCGAGAGGAAGCACGGTTACTGCAGAGTCTAACATACCACACGTCATGTCAGATTAACAGTACTTTTACTAGAGCATCATCCAGGTCCTCCTCTCTCCTCACCCTGGATGAAGTTCAGCTCCGTCAGCAGCTTCAGCTCTTTAGAGACGTCCAGCTGGAAATGTCTGAACGACGGATCGGCGGCTAGCGTGAAGTGTTGGAGGTTCTCGATGGCTTTACTCAACCTGCAGTGAAAAACAGGGGAGTCAGTGAGGAGTGGTGGCTGAACGGTACTTATAGCAACATAAAGTGAAAAGACTCATTAAAATATTTAGTTTTCAATAAATCAAACATCCTTCTCTGTTTCCTCCCATGAGAAGAACCATGTTTTGGCAGCGAGATGAGGAACTCTTAAAGGTAACAGATCACGGCATGCTGTGGAAACGGTTGATTTTGTGCCAAAACTGAAGAACTTTTCACGCCAAAACAAGGGAAGCGCGTCGGTCTCGCAGCGGTTTGTGGTGTGGCGGAGTAACGCAGAGGACCTGTTGTGAGTCTGGCGAGCAGCCTGCACGAAGCAGGGCTGGTCGGTCTCCTTCAGCAGCTCCTGAGTGAACGCCAGGAGCCCCGCGTGCTCCATCAGGCTCCGTCTCTCCGACACCTGGGCGGACAGCGCCTCGCCCCGCTTCTGCCGGGCGCCCTCCAGAGCCTGGGTGAGCGAGGAGTGGCGCTCGGCCAGCGCCGCCGTCAGGTCCCTGATGCTCTGAGCCAGCTGCTCTCTGGCCGAGACGCTGTTCACCTGGTGAAACACACACGCCTGAGTCCTCAACACAGTCTCATGTTGGCTGACATGAATATATTCTGTGTAACATCTCCAATACAAACTTGATGCTTTTGTTTTCATTTTTACATTTTAAAACGCTTCTTATTATCATGTGACGAGTTTGACTTCTTTCTGCCTGAGTTCCTCTACTGAAAGCTCCTGGCAAAAACTGGAGAGCTAACAGAAGTCCAGATGTGAGGTTTGCAGCTGCTTGTGTTAATTCCATGTCCAGCAGTGTTTGGTGGGACGGGCGTTATAATCACCTCGGTCTGAGTGATGGCGCTCTCCAGCTGTGTGATCTGAGCTAAAACCGTGTCCTGGTTGGACAGAATGTAGTTCATCTCCTTTGTAATCTTCTCCTGTAAAAAAAACAAAAAAAAACAAAAAAACAAGAATGGTAAAAACACAGCAGGGGACAATAAAAACACACAGATTAATGGAAAGTTTGTCCATTGCGTCAGCTCCCTTTGTTACGTTTCGATCACTTCCTGTGGAGGAACGGGTCCGATTCGGAGTTGTACCTTCAGGGCCTGGTACGCCTGTGTCACCGGGAGGATCTTGTGGCCCGTGTGGATGCGACGCAGCTTGCAGAGAGGGCAGAGCAGCCGCTGACAGGACCGACAGTAGAACTGCAGCTTCTCCTGGTCGTGATCTGGACACGTCAAAACCTGAGGGACGCAGTCAGATTTCAGTCTGGCGTTATAGAACACAATTCTAGACAACAGCTCTTACAGAGAATATGAAATACTTCTAAAATTGTATTAATTCTAATCATAAATTAGCAAAATACCGCATCTGATTTTAAAGTTGGTGAACATTATAAATAGAAAAAAAGACAAACGAATGATGGATTGTTGCCTATATAGCAGTACAATCTTTCTATTCCATGTATTGTACGTGTGTAACGGTACCTTTGGTCTGAAGTTGAGTGTCGGCTGGATGTGTTCATGTTGTGCCCGTGGCGTTCCCCATGGGTGGTACAGCTTGAAACACTCGTTGCAGAAATTGGCCCTGCAGTCGGCGCAGCCCTTGGTGGCCTCCAGAGTTTGAGGAGGCTTGCAAAACTGGCACATCACAGCCACACTGCCCAGACTCACGGTGTGTCTGTATCTGATGGCGGTGAGGGGAGAGAGAAAACCAACAGGGAGGAAAGACAGAATAGCCTTTAGCTCTTTGGTTTGCTCCACAGCGATCATTTCAACAGACGAGGATTCAGCAGATTCAGTGTTGTGGATCACAGCTCCGACACAGGAAAACAAACATCTACGTTCACATTTACACCTGCGGATAACTTCAGAGTCAATCACTAAAGGTCCCATATTATGCTTCTTTTCAGCAAGTTCAAATAGGTCTCAGAGCTGTTTCTGTGTCTGCAGCTTTTAATGACAGTGAGCTGTTCTGTCCACGCCTCCTTCACGCCATCTCTGGAAGAGGGCGTGGCTTTCGCTCTGGTACCACGCTCTAATGTTTACACACAGTGAGTAGGGTTTTTTTTGAGTAGGTTTGCTATTTTTTAAACTGCATATTTTTTTCCAAAAGCAGGTGGTCTGCACATCATTCATGTATTCACAGAGTCACTTCTGTAGACAAGCGTTTATTGACATCAAATAATTTACATATGAGCCATAACTCGGGGCCAGCCTCGCAGGCAGTGCACAAAAGAAAAAAAAAAGTGATACACACCATACAAAAGTATTTGCAAGACTAAATACCCTGTCCAATTGTTTGTAGTCGTTACAGGTATTTGGCATATCGCAGCTTTGTGAGCTGGTGCTGGGTTTTCCTGGGACGCAGAATCCGGGTCGTCATTCCAGCTTGTGTATTCCTTCACATCCGCACACAGTTTCCCGATGCTGAAGGTCACTACATGGGATTTAAACTTGGCCTTGATTGAACCGGGACACATGACTGGCAATGACCTCCTCTGTGTCAGGCCACTGGAACTGTGCAGTCAGGTCCTCTGGAATGGGGATGGCCAGCACTGCCTCTGTGTATGGTGCCGGATCCTTGAAGATTTCTTCAAAAATGAGGTCCATCATATCAGCAACAAACCCTTTTTAATAAAATACATGCACAGAGAGATTGCTGTTTTTAGTGTGTGGCTTTTTTTCACATGTTTTTTATTTTCACAATGACTCAAAGTGTTTTTCTAAATACGTCTTGGCATTTGGCACTTTATCTAATTTACTGCTTTTACAAGGTTGTTTTTGGTGTGTTTAAGGTTCTTATCAAAACATATGTTTCGGTTGAAAAAAAAAGGAGAAGAATATAACACTTATGCAATGTTGGCTCTGTCTTTAGTGGGTTAGCTCTGCATTCTCCCTTCGTGGCCTTTGGGAAAGTAGACCTTAAAGAGGGGCACACCTTCATTTGTTTGGGCTTGTGGTCGGTCGGCGTTTTCATTATAATACACAGCAGCCAGGTAGAGTCTGGAAGTACAGGAAAGAGAAAATCAAAGGACGTGGATGCACATGAAAATCAGGAAATACAGCTTTTGCCATGTGCCTGACATCATAGCAGTGGGTGATGTTGCTCTCTCTGAGGAACTTCTGGATTTGTGGATGACGGTCGGTAACAGTGCAGTCGAGAGATACACCACGTGCACCCAACAATCCCAGACTCCTCTTCAGGCCCTCTTTCTCCATGTGGTAGCTACCGCCAACCTCACTGCTCTGTCACCTCACAGTGTCGATGATAGGAAAGGATCTGTAGTGGATGTCCCAACACCAGGACACAGTAGCTTGGACACCTGTAAACAAATAGAATATTTACTAAAGGAAGTCTTTCCACGACATATAAAGACAGTAATACATTACATTACAGGTGAATAGTACTATAACAGGTAAATGATTACTAACTTCACCAAAAGTAAATGCACTAAACGTGGCTACAGACCTTCTGATATGAGACTGAAGAGTCCTCAAGGTCTCCAGTGGGTCAGTCTGGCATGCAACATCGCGTGATGCAGGAAAATGTATGGGTGCAGTTGATTTGTCCCCTGATATTATTTACCGTTGTGTGTTAAAATAATATGAGGAAACTATGTCACCAACAGTAGCTTACGTTAGCTGCCATGCTAAAACCACTTCCAACAGGCTATCACGCTAGGAAGGACGGTATAGTGAAGCAGCATAAAATGGTAAAACTTACAGCTTCCAGTTTTGTAGCTTGGTCACGGACAGTTGGAACCGATCCATGCTTCAGCTTCAGATTCTTGGCGAATCCTGATTTGAACTGGCCCTCGTTGTGAAAGCAGTCCGGAGTGAAATGGTGAGCACACACAAACAACACTTTAGGTGTTGTTGTGTGTGCGTCTCCCTCGAAAATGAAACGAATCCACTGGGCCCTCAAACCCTCGGACAAAGGAGGCAAAAACAGACTTCTGTGCTGGCTAGTGCAGCCATTGCATAATATGGGACCACATGTTTTAGGACTGTGGGAGGAAACCAGAGTATTTATAGAAAACCATACACTCCACAACAAACAAATTAAAAAAAATCAGAATTTAGGCGTCTTCATTTCAAATCGGACTCACAAAAAAGCAAGAGTGAGGCAGAGTGAGTGAGAGCTAGAGAAACTGTATCAAACAGACAACAAATGGACGACTAACTGGCTTGACTGTGAGAACAAATGGTCACTGTTGTAACAGCATGCTGTGGTGCACGCTCTGCAGGATGTTCCAACTCTTCGTCTGCTGCAGTCAGCTTTGAGCACGCTCCAGGACTTCAGCATTTCTCAGGAACAATCGATGTGGAGGGGCTGCAGAGGGGTGTCCTGGTTAGCACTGTGGCCTCACAGCTAAAATATCCCCGGTTTGAGTCCAGGCCCGGGGAGCCTCCTCTGTGGAGTTGGTGTGATTTTTTTTTTCTTAGTGTGCTCCAGTTTCTTTCCATAGTCCAAAAAGATCACCGCAAACATAATAAATCCGTGCGTTTCGGTCATTATTTACCTTTCCACGATCCGCTCCAAAGTGAGGTTGCGCAGGCAGTCCGTCAGGCCCTTCTCTCCCAGCTCCACGTCTCGTCCACAGGGGACACAGGGAAACAGCATCACCAAGGGTGGGCCCTCTTTACGCCGTCGCCCGGGATGCGTCCCATATCCAGGAGACCGCGGCATGGAGGGCGACGGCGGGTGGGGACCTTACGCCACAAATTAAAGGCAGCTGTGAGCAGGGAGCAAATACAAATAGAGGGGAAGACGAAGTCAAGTGGAGACGGAGCAAACCTGATCGCAGCACGCGGTCGATGGGCCGCTGCTCGGCCTTCGGCGTGGGCCTCCGCGCCTGGCGCGGCGAGCGGGTGTTGGGCGTGGAGGCCGGGGAGTTGGGTTCCGGGGGCAGGTCTGGAGGCGGGTAGCCGTTTGCGACCAGGACCTCGTGCGCGCACATGAGGCAGACGCTGTGCTGGCACGGCAGCACCACGGGCTGCTTCACGATGTCCTTACAGACGGAGCAGTGCAGCTCGTGCTCCAGGCTCTTCATGTTGGACTGTGAAAGCAGAGAGGCTCGGCATTAGGACAGGCTGGAGCGTCACCGGTCCTCAACATGGAAACAATGGGTTTGAATAAAGGTGGATGGATGAATGGATGATGCTCTGAGGGGAACTGGGACCTGTCCCCCTTTGCAGCTGACTGTAAGGGTCCTCAAAGCTTCAGGAATACACAAGCCTGGCATTTTCAAAAGGGCAAAATTAAAAATTACGTGATAAACGAGTATGTAAACAAGATAAAGAATTCAACCAGATCAGCCATGCTTTGAGTTTCGATATTTGTCTGTTCAAATTCTCTTCTTTTTGTGCAGTGCTAGAGACTGTTCGTATCGCAGGGCCAGATTTAGACACTCTGCAGAGTAAAAGCCGTTGCAGACAGATGACTTTGGACATTACTCCTGTTAAATATGAATGAAGATCAAACATTAATTATTGAGATCCTGCAACTTTGAAATGACCACTCTGCATATGAGCATGGCTCCTCTGACACAGGTCTGCATCCACTTCATCTCTTAAATTATGCCATAAATGCCTTTATTGGTTGTTTTGTGTCATGATCTTCTGTGATCATTATGTTCTGGATAAAACAGTTCAGAAGATAGTTATCCTGTTAGTAGAGAATTTGCTGGAGCGGATCAGTGCGGATGTTCAGTGTAAAGCTGATGGATTTTACAGTGGGAATTATTGCATACCATGCAGTGTGTGATGCAGAGGGCTACACATATGGGACACAGGAGATTTGTCTCTTTCTATACATCTTATGCTGACCCAGCACCTTCAGTCTAAAAAAGAAAATTCTGCAGTACACGTGAGAACTCTGAAAACTTGGTTCCTCTGAGGGAAATATCATGCGACTGAATGGCTCAAGGGCACCGATGTGACAGGAAAGGACACGGTCTGTTGCAGGCGCCTACACTCACTGCAAAAACATAAAATAATGAAATACTGACATAATTAAATAAGTCTGATTTTCTTCATTCATATATCTCTACATGTAAGAACAGCTCAGCCTGTGAGTTGGGTTTGTGGGGCTCCAGAGGGGGAAGGTGGTTCAGATTATCTGCCAGTCAGCAGGGGCGGCTTCCTCTTGCCATCATGGATGTCCTTGACACACAACCTCAGCCTACAATCAGAACTGTTGCAGGGGCCGGCGCCAGTCGCCACAGACAGTGTGAGTTAACTTCAAAACCGGGATGAGGCGAAGTGACGGTGCTGCAGATGGGATTTCTGGATTCTGCCACTGTGACAGGACGTGGTGTAGCATCTCACGACATCACTCTCTGCAGTCATGCATACTGAAGAGCAATCAATTCTAAGAGGATCGTTGATTTCGGGAGGAAAAAGCTTTGATATCATTCTCTTTGCACATCTGAATGAAAAGAAACTGATGTTGAGGTGACAGAAGAGGGTTGAAAAGGCCTCTGCAGGGAACACATCTACAAGCCTGGGCCTACATTTAGGTGTAAAATTGGATTATTTGAAAATAACCCTTCATCTCAGTCTCTCTGTGTCATTCTTCAATGTCAGCTCTGGCCTAGCTTTATCTCCTTCCTCGCACGCTGAAATATCTGCGGGCGTGTACGCGCCACGGCAAACTGCGGCTCTCCGCATCCATCTGGATGGATGGTGCGCACTGCCGCTGAGCATCGTCCAGGACAGCATCCTTACCTTCACCTGGAGCCGGGGCGCCATGACAGTGGACTACGTGTATATTTTCCGACACGAGGAGAGAAGGAGGGGAGTGGGGAGGGGTATTTTTTTTTTTTACGGCGTTCACGAGAGACGCGGCGCGCGTGCAGGAGGGTTTCTGTGCGGACGGAGGTGCTGCCTGGAGCCATGGACGCGCGGTGGCTGCTCGGTGCGCACCTCACGGGCCTCCAGTCCGTCCGGCGTGGATCCTGCTCACAGGCTATTTTTAACTGTTTCACAGCCGGCGCTACCCGCAGCGTCCACACACACACACAAACGCACGCACGCACGCACACCTTTCCAAGATACCCACATCCCGTCTCCATGGAAACGACCATCCCATAAGCCCCCAAAAGAAACGTGTCTTGCACCCGGTGCACGAATCTGTTCCCTAAAAACATGTTTTCCTCCCGTTTTTCTAATAGTTATTACATAAGCTCCTCTCAGTCTCTGAATATTTTCTATTTATGCAGGTCAAAGCCTCAAGAAAAACACAACGAACCTTTAAAATAGAAAATATTGTCATCTACTTAGTGTAGTAATTGTGATTTTGTATATATATTTCTTAAAGATGTCTCTATTCTGAGCTGAAATCCACACCGTGTGATCCATTCAACCCGAATCCGGATCGCGGAAATGTGTCAATCGACGAAATGATCCGAGTCGTTCATTTGTTGAATAATATGCATTTATCGTCGTGTGTAATTTTCTAATTAGGTAAAAAGCAGGCGTACAGTACTCACGCTGATGCGGACCAAGGCTTCCATCGCTGATGTGGCTGTTTTCAATTCCATCTCTGCCATTTTCAGAAAATAATGACCCCCGGTCTTCATCATCTGGATGTCGGTGAATCTAGGCCACCAGCCGTACAGCGCATATTATCATGAGAAAAAGGTGTCAACTTCTCAACACTAAATGGTAAAATTTACAGGTTTGTCACTCGACACCGTCAGTGTATTCGCGTTTTTTTTTATTCTAAATCAAAAGACGCTCGAACTGGACATTTTTACGCACGAAAAAAAAAAAAAAACCAAACACGCTGAAGCGTCGCTCTACGTTTTTACGCGGCAAAAAAAGAAGAAGATATGGATTTTTAAAATCGCTTATTGGTGATAATAATATGCACTATATCCGCTCTGTGTGGATCACGGGAGCCTGTGGCTTTATTCCTCAGCCAGACATCCCGCCCCCCTCCGCCGGATGCTTTCAGATGATGAGGCGCAGCGGGAGCAGCGCTCATGCTATTGGACGCTGCAGAACGCTGGATGGACGCCTCCACTCACAAATCAGGGCTACTCAGGCATGCTCCAGCTCCAGCTGCTGTGTCTGTATGCATTCATTTATTCATAAGTCCATCCATCGAGGACATGGTAAATTCTCACTTTGAGACAGGAGGCGAAGCATCTCACTAAAGTAATTGCAGGTATATTCTGACAAACTGTAATATTATTTATTTTCTCAAATACAGGATGTGAAGAGTCCTGCTGTAAAGTTAAAGAAGGTAATTTACAACAATAGGTGAAAAATATTAAACTTGTGATCTTAGCTGAAACTATGTCTTTGTCAATTTGAAGACGTCTATAATTCAAATTACCTCAAGAATTCTTCCCTATTTGAGTCAATGATTCCTTCTGTGTAAGGTCTGAATGAAGATATTTTCAATAATGATGGCAGGGCTCAACATAAACATCTGCCTAATGGGCTGCATGGGAAACAGTCTGGCAGTCAGAAGTCAGGATGACAGGTGGAGGTTTTGTCTCCCCTCACTCTCTTGTTACACAGAGAGGATCCTGTTAAACCACAGTTAAACAGTAAGAACTTCCAGTCCTATGAGCTCTCTAACTGCACACCCCTGCTGGTGGAAAGTCTCTCCTTCATCACTGGTAGCAAAAACTTCAAACATTAGGTCTGTTCACACAGAGCACCTGAGAAAATCCCTTTTTGTTTCTGACATGCCAATCATCCCAGTCAAACTGATGCATCAGACTACAAACATTGCAATTGAACTATTAAAACAAACAAAACAATCATAGCTCATTAAATTTAAAACATGTTTTCACCTGGTTTGATTTGTGACAAACTCTCTGCCAAAACAATAAGATGCGAAAATGTGATCATTATGTATTATGTATGAGAAAACTGTTGGTTCAGAATATGATGGTGAGATACTCGTGGCTTGTTCAGAGGATTTCAAACTATTTGTCCAATGTTAACTTGAGCTCTCTACAACTCCACAAACAGTAAGAAGAGGCATGGATGACAGGTTGCCAGTCGCTGCCAGCGACTTGCTGCTGCACGGCTTCTGGAATTGTGATCAACAACCTTCACTGAACTCTTATGCAACACAAGCGATAAATATGCCACCTGTAATCATCACGATCTGATGTGGGAACATCCAGCCTGACATCAATCAGCCTGCAGCCAAACGACACTTTTCAGCTGGATGAGCTTGATGAGCTCTCATCTGTTCAAGTCAGAGTCGTCAAAGTCTGCAAGAGTCCCACTATTGCTCTAATATCCATATGTCTGATCCATATCTGGATCCCAGGTGAACACGGTTGAAATAAGGATTCATTCTGGGCAGGTCACAGAGACAAACTGTCACATAAATCAACATTTACGTCGCACAGATTCATTTAACACACACCTCTGGACTGTTGGAGTGTCTCTCGTCACCTGGAGTGATGAGAGACACTCAAGGACGATCAAAGATTTTGGATGTAACCAACCAGCCAATTTATTATTTCTCTCAAAGCCAGACAAAGAATATGCAAATATTTGTATTTGTTGACTCGAATGCCGTCCAGCACTGGGCTGATGATAAATGTCTGTTCTGAAATCAAAATATTGAAGAGATATAGAGTAATAGATGTCGCTTTGGGTTCATTTGGAGGGTCGTTGAGTCGATTAGACTCATTGGATTCATTTTCAGGTTGAGAGCTTCAATCAGGTGCACTAAAACAAGTATTGAGAGGATTAAGTGGTTTGCTAATACATTGATAAACTACTTTTGAGGTTCATATATCATAAGTGTTGTTGAAATCAAATACTTGTCAAACAGGAAATCTTGACTACATCAGGGTGCGGCAGTGCTGAGGTGCATTTTTCATCTCCTATAAAGCCCTCAGAGACGGTCTTCCCTCCACAGCCTGGTGGACTCGTCTCCTGAACGCAGGTACGACCAAGAAACCAGCAGCAGGGCTCAGTGTGCTGCTGTTTCTCTGAAGCTTTATGTAGGCCTCAGATGACTCAGATAATAACTCTTATTCATTTCATCACTTAGAAGAATTGTGCAAACCAGCTGGATTTTGATGAATAACAATTTCAATGTATTTAATTGCAGGTCTTTTCTTTTCTGAGACTTCACACAGGTAAGACATGATGTCTGAAAAATGCTGTTTTAACAATTGATACACAGCATAGTAATTGTTGTAATGACTCTGTGTTCAAATCATTTTTTATAACATTAGAAGAATTAAAATTGTTAAAATATTATGCCACAAAATCAAATGCATTTTTTTGGGGGAGCGGGGGGGGGGGGGGGGGGGATAATGATATTGTCTTAAAATAAACTGACAAAACTATTAATTTTCAACTTGATAATAACTTGTTACTATTACTTTTACATTTACTGTCACACCATCCTCTGTATGGTCTCCTCCTGCAGAAACAGCGCCACTGTGTTTTACCTGACTCAATAATAAATCCTGCTTCATTATATATGTAAATTTCTAATATTTTAAGATATTAGATATATAACTTGACATACTAGATACACTGTAACTCATAATGAGTTCAAGTTACATTAATTTGATTATGAGTTAAATTAGGATACACTTATATAGGATACACTTAAGCTTATTTGTCTTCATGTGCATTTTACAGCATATATAAAACTTACTGTTAAAAAATTAACTGAGTGATAGTTTATATGTTGGGTTCATTTTAACTGATTTTACTCTCATTTCATGACATTCCTATTTTTTCCATCATCCGCATCAGTGAACCAACAGCAGTCCTTAAACCTGCCACTAGATGAAGACAAAGCAGCATTATCTTTATACTTCAAATCATCTATTAAAAACAAATCACATCTCTCAGAATCCGGAAACTAGAGCAGGTAAATAATGAAAAAAAAAAGTTGCATGCATCGCAGACCGTTCATCGTTTCTTCTTGCTCCTTTAACGCAGCCGTCACGATGTTTCTGGATTGTCAAGAAGCAGAGACCAAATTCATCACAGACTTCAACCGCTGCTTATCTGGGGGCGGAGGCCGCACCATCACGAAAGAGAAGCTGGAGAATCTCTTCAAAACAGAATACAAAGAGCTTCTGGATGTGAGTAACCTCTGTCCTCCGGCCGTCTCTTTCCTCCAGTCCAAACATCATTTTCTGTTGGAGTGATGATCTTTGTTTCGCTGCAGAAAGCCGAGAACAAGGCCCAAAAAGACGACATCTACAGCAAAATTGCTGAACTAGATGACCAAGTGAACTTGGTGCAGTTTTTTGACCTTATCCGTCCGCTCTACAATAAGTGCCCAGATTTCTTCAAGACGAAACAATGAGGAAAAACCCAGAGGTCTGCTGGGAAGAGGAGAAGGAGGCTCAGGTTCACTAAAGTATCAACGTAAAATATACTGCCACGAAGAAATAACAAATAAAGTTATTTTGCTCTCTCTGAAACACTCCAGATGTGCATTTTGTGTGTTATAACGTACAGGAACAATGTCGATGGAAGTGTTGTACAATTGTGGAGACGTTTGATCGTTTTCCTGAACATTTAATTCCAGAAAAGTAAAACATTGCCCAGTAAAGTGTCTTGTCTTTCCAGTACACCTCAAACTTTTGGAAAAAGTATTCAAGTCAGGCTGTTTTCAGTCAGATCTGACAATCCACACAATCTCACAGAAAAGTCAATATCACCAATCTCACCTCAAAACACAGCATGTACACAGAACCGGCGCCCTGGATGTGATGGATAAGAATTTTGTTGATTAAATCACTTATTCCTCTAATCTTTAAACAATTTACACTGCGTACCAATAGGAAATTATGACACTAGGGCTTCCATTACTCTGACCAACCTATAGATATGACAGTTGTTTAAGGATGTTTAATCCTCATAGGGGATGATTCATTTTGTCAATTTGACATTCATTCTGCAAATATTATATGATACATATATATATATTTGCAGTTCAGTTTTCTATCCGTCAGTGCTACTATCTTTTATTTGCCACTAGAGGCCGCTCGTGTACCACAGTTTGAGAACTGTTTAATCCAGAGGCGTCTCGCCCTCATCCTGGAGGCCCTGGGATGCTGCATGACACCTGGGAGCATCAATGGGCTCCTCGTTGGGCTTTCAGGAGCTTTTTGATCACATAATCATAAATATAAATATACATGTTCAAGCAGAGAGAAGGCTGGAACATGCAGTTCGTGTGTCTACAGAACCAGATCTTCAATACATCTGAAGTGCAGTATAATGTAATCCTGGATAAGCAGCCCTCATGAGTCCACAGTGGACGTCCTTTACTGATGAAGCACATCCAGAAACTCAGACTCCCTATTTTTTATGATAACTCAAGTGTTAAAATTAATAATATGATGAATGTGTCACACCAGTTAAGACGTGACATTAGAAACCGGGGGCTGAATGCTGCTTTGTCTTGTGTTTCTGTGGTTAAAGTACTCCTGTTTACATTCACATTCATACTTTAATCTAGACTGTATTATTCAGACCACGTGCAGGAAATACTTACATTTGGACAATGGAAAACTAATTCAATGTGAAAACACTGGAACACAAAACATACCAACATTGGGTATGTATTCTTACGTTATGATTCTTCTGATTCTGGTGAGGAAAGAAGAATCGAGTGCAGAGCGTGGATGGATGCCAGGCAGCTGTCTCACTGTTTGCAGAGCTTACGTCTACTTTACTTGCAGAACAGGATATCTTCAACACTAGGGTGTGGCAACATCAAGACTTCTCCAGCCAGCTTCCACATCCACAGAACAAAAACTGTCCTTCATTCCCTGCAGATCAATATTTTCAGTCCAGGTGGGAATGGGATTAACATGTAATCTACATGCTCCACATTTTTCATGTCTTGATTTTAAGTCAATTTAGATCTAGAAACCATAAAAAAAATCACACAACAGTGTAAATTCAGTGATATTCTTGATCGTCATCTGTTCTTATAGAAACTGGTTGAATTTAATGTTATTAAAGATGTTATTTGGTGCCTCAATACAAAAAAAGCTAAAGCTACAATATAGTATATCAAAAGGTCCACACATTAAGATGTTTGTTTCTGAGATCTACAGCGGTGTTAAGCTGGACTGCACTATAACCAGGAATCTCCAATATTTCACTTTGTGAAAGAGTTATGTTATCATATTTTAAAGGCCTGTTAATTTAGCATAATGAATCATTTTATGAGCAAAACTAATAAAACCGAATAAAGAATGACTAAATTACACACCCTGATAATCTTAGGCGATACTGAACAATATTTCTTTTGTAAAGGGCGAATCTGTGTCAGAGTTGTCTGGATAACATCATGTTCAAGTCTGAATTCATCTGGTGCCACTTTGATTTGCAGACATACTTCAGCAAATTGATTGAATTGTGGATTATAGGATCATGTGCACATCACATGTTGGTGCCAGAGCATTTAGACAGCCAAGTAATCAATGGACTCACAGGATAGTTTACATTTTCATATATATACTGTGAAATAATGTTTACTCTCATTGAAAGAAGCAGAAACTATATAAATACAAATCAAAATATTCAGATAATCAGAAAATAGACACATCTCTGCTGGTGGGTAAAATGAAATAAGTCAGAACCACAAACAGAAGTTTTTTTAAAATGCTTTTTTTTTCCCTGTTTGTTGTGTTTCTGTTGAGCTCTTCACAGTATCTGTGAATCTCCACTTGCCCCTGCATGTCTGTGCAGTCTGCAGACACGGTCCGATTCCCACTCTGCTGCCACACCTTCCCAGTTCCGCCCAGGTCTCCTGGCCTCACCCTCCCTCCTGCTCTCTGTTATGAGCCACTTCCTCTCACTGCAGCTCTCCACACTTCCCCTCTCCCTCGGCGGTTCCTCCTCTCCTCTCCTCTCTCTTTTTCCTGGATTTACTTGCTCCTGCACTGTCTTGTACTGCGGATCTTCTCTGGAGTAACTTGAACTGTTTGGGACGCTCTCCGCTGTGTTAACCTTACAACAGGAACACTGTCAGACACTGCTGAGGTATGGACTCTGTTTAAAAGAAGAAAATCAATCGATCTGATTAAATATTTAAACCTAAATGTTGAGCTTTGCCCTGAAAGAAGAATTCCATGCTGGTGATGTGTTTTAACTCTTTATGGCGCACTCACCTGAAGCCTCAGGTGGTATTGAGAGAAACTTTAAAATCTTTAAACTTTTACTACTTTTTAAAGAGAAAATGACCTCTGTTTTCCATTGTTATGCAGTAAAACCTTTAGGAAGACATAAAACTGACTAAAACCAGTGATTTTCATGTTAAAATTCTTTGAAATTATACAATTTTAACAGTCTACTACACCTAGTGGTCTACTATACTTCAGTGAATTCTTAAAGAAAATAATAAATAAATAATTGTGCATACTTACCTGTACTAATGATCACTTTTTAGCATCATTGATCTCAATCTTCAGCTGAAACAGTTCCTCATGTATTCTGGGACTGTAATGAACAGAGATGTTTCCAAACCCACTGGTCTGGAGATGGGTTAAGAGTCTCATTTACAGAATGTAAAAACCAGCTCTGTCAGGAAAAACATATGTCTTCAACAATGACCTTAGTTCATTCGTATTTTCGTGCGGAATTTGAATTGTTCCGTTTAACAACATTTGAAAATGAATATGGAAAGCACGCTCTGATTTCCTCTGCTGTTCATTCATATTGATATCCCACTGGGCTTCACTCCATATGTAGGATTCCTTCAGGGTGTGGTCAGACTTTTGGCATGTACACACACGCACAGCAGCGTGTGTCCTTTGTTATCCTTTGCGGGATTACTCTTCTCTACTCTACTCATCCTCTGGCTTCCCCTTCTGTTGAGTCTCACCGGTAAAGTGAAACAAAAAGGCTCCAGGGTTTCTGAATTCCAACACGACTCTTGAAACGATCAGATAAGCTTATCGGACAAACATGTCCTTCTACAAAAATCTCTAGACAAGTTTGACAACAAGTCTCAGGACCGAGCTTTCAGTCAGTTCAGCCTCTGTGACGCTGCGTTCAGTCAATGGTCCCGTTCAAAGTCTTCTGATGTGTCTCCGTGTTGTTTTTTCAGAGGAAGCTCATTCCAGCAGCCATGCCGTCAGATGTCGAGTCAGCCATGGAGTCACTTATCTTGGTGTTTCACCGCTACGCCTCTGAGGAGGGTGGATATTACACAGTGAGCCGGGACAAACTGAAGCAGCTGATGAAAACCGAGCTGCCCAGCTACCTTCAGGTGAGCAGAGGCCGCCGTGTGAGGAGAGGTGCAACCGTTTCACCCTGGTCGCTGTTTACACACACTCTATGGCAAACACTTATTTTATTTAGGTTTGATCTACTGTAGCCAGATGATAGGCTAACGTCTTTAAGATTTCATCATGACCTGTTTCTAAATGCAGTGTTTTTTTTCTGACTCCTGGACACAGGCGCAGAAGGACCCCGCTGTTATAGACAAGATGATGAAGGACCTGGACGCCAGCGGTGGGGGTCAGATAAACTTTGAGCAGTTTTTTTGCCTGATCGCCGGTTTTTCTATTTCCTGTGAGAAAGCCTATCAGATGAAACTCAAGAAGACAAAAAAGAAGTGAAATGCAGCAGTGCCGCGAAGACCAATGCTCGTCCAGATGTTGTAAAGAGACTTTGGTCCATTAAACATGAAGAATCCTCTCTAACTGTCTTGTGTTTACTCCGTCTTCTCTGATTTATCTATAAAACCTCTTCACACATAAATCGAACAAACAGCAATATATGGTGAGGTGATCCTTAACCTCTCAGTTAACAAAATCCTGTTAAAGCTTCACAATATATTGAAGTATGAGGGCGGCAATCTGTGAGGCGTAATACACTGATATGTTGTTGCAGCTATTTATTCTCCTTGAGCAGAGTAAGAAAAAATTAGCAAACACATGATGTGAACGAGTACAAGGTTTCAACAAACTGGTCGTCTCCATCCCTACAAGTAACAGCGGTAAGAAAGGATTAGAAAAATAAAACTCCAAGGTGCCGTTTTGGATCAGCTGTTTGCGCTGTGTCAACACAGAGGAAGTCAGAAGATCTGCTTTGATTCAGGGATGTTTCGTCCTGTGCATGCATTGGTTCTTCTAATCCCAGCCCAGCTCTGTAATGCATATTACAAAAAGGACATCAGGGTTATTGTCTCAATATGCTAGACTTCATTGAAATGCTTGTCTGGGTAAATTGAGCATTAAATAAAGAATGAATGGTTAGAAGGTTGGTTTAACCCCATCTGCTGTTGGAAACCCGAACCTGCATCTAAATGGAATCGAGAAAGAGATCCAACACAACATGCTTTTACAGACAGCGAGCAGGTTTCATGACCTCAGATGCTTGTTCTCATCGTGCAACGCGTGCACACCGCCGGGATCTGCACACTTCATTTTGTGTAACTGTTGCAAATGAAAAACTTTCAGAGAGCCGTAGCAAAAGTTTCCATAAAGAGCAAACCGATGGCAACTGTGTCGAGACACACCACATCACCTTCACGGTTAATTGATGCCACATGAGACGTGCAGATCTGAAGTCTGATCCATCCATCTTCTACACCGATTCATGCAACATGCCGGAGCTGACCCGGTCAGTGAGGCGACTGCATAGAAAGACTTCCTGGAACAACCAGCTCACACAACCCCACTGTGACAAAGAGTGACAGACAGGTCAAACACAGATTCCAGGCACAATACAAATGGTTCCGTTCTAAGTTATAAAAATGGGTTGAACTACAATTAATTCACAATGTGAAAATCAAGTTTCACTTTTGATCATTGAAGAATGTTTCACTCAGGTGATCTTACACCCAGGATGGATCGCCTCTATCTGCAGTGGGTTCTGGGGTCTTTTCCAATTTCTACTGGGACACATAGGCTGGATTATTGAAATTTCCAAGAAAAACTTTTTTTTTTTTTCTGGACAAATCCTAATTTTTCCCTCTTGTTTTAGAGGAAACGGAATCAACCACAAGTTGTAGCAAAATAAGGTCAAAGTTATCATAAAGCCATTTTTAGCAGCGCTCAGTGATGTAAACCAGTGAACCTTTTGAAAGATCTTGTCCATACTAATGCTCCACGACTGATCTCTCAGATTAACTCCCATTATTGCATCATGTTCACTGTTGTTTTAAGAGAGTAATCCCCGCTGAATGAAGTACTGCTGAATAGGTACTGTCTAGACCCGAGATGCATTTTCACATTTCGATCGCTAGAGGGCGCACAGTTAACATGTTGCTGTGCAATTCAATTCATCTTTCACACCTGATTGATCCAGTTTAGGGTCACAGTGGGCCTGATTCCAGCACGCAACGGCTCAAAGGCGGGGTGCACTCTGCAGACAGCAGATACACCTCAAAGGGCAATTTAATGGCACCAATCACCCTGACATGCATTTCTTTAAATAATGGAACTTTGCCTTGTGAGGTGATGGCGCTCACCACTATTGTGTACATTTACAAAGTGAAGAGAAGAGATATACAAGCATCATTAAGTAAAGCCACATATCAATATTGTACAGTTGTAAGGAACAAACAGTTTGTATAATAAGGAATTTGTTTTTAGGACACTGTCGTTTTCTCAAAGAAAACAGTGCATTGATTCAATAATGTACATTAAACTCCTGAGCGATGATCTTTTTAAGCTCTAGATCAAAATAGTTCTGAGTGACTTTGCTGCTAAAGACAGTGATGCTCTTTCACCTCCCTGCCGGTCAGCAGTTTCTTGCTTGTGTGATTATTGCACTCATCATTTTGTTCCAGTTGGATTTTAGGTTTTTTGGCTTACAAAATGTTCACCCATTTCAAAACAAATCTTTTTATTCAGCCAAGACAGAGTCAACACAAACATTTCACATCAGCAATAGTTCTCAAAAGATGCTTTCATGCTAAATAGACTGTTCACCTCTGACCTCCTCAGAAACAGTCATTCTTCCATGTGATTCCCCTCAGGATATATTTTGTTCAGGGAGTAGTTTTGCCTGTAATGTTTAATAGACCTGTTCATACCTCTTTTGAGCAACATAAAACTATGAGCAATCATTTTAATAGTATGGTGGCTACTATTGGTGTTTCACATGTATTTCATGTGAGTTTTTTTTTAATGATCCTTTAATGGGAATAATTAATCATGTTTTTTTATTATTATTTTACAGGCTTAACTTGCCAGTGGATGTAGACAGATTTGGTATTTAGGAGTCAGAGGTGGCAAAGAATTTGTATTTTGTTACAGTAGCTAACTTTACCTGATCTGGTCCTTTTTTTTTTTCCAGACAACCTTTTACTGTCCATATTTTAACTCTTGAACACAGATATCTGAACTATCTACTCTGTAATTCTTCAGACTGGCTGTTTACCTGTTGTCAGAGAAGCAGAGGGTAAAGCAAGCCTCACCTTTTACACTATGTACCAGTGTGTGTGTGTGTGTGTGAGTGTGTGAGAGTCAGTGCGCAGCGGGCGGCGCCTCCGTATAAAATCTGCGCTGCGTTGTGCTCCAGACCGTGATCGTCCCTCCTGCCGTCCGCCACGTCTCCGCTGCTGCTCGGTGAGTAACGGCGCTGCTCGCCTCTCCGCCCAGATTCCCTCGGATGTGATGAGCGCCTGCGGCCACAGCCAGCCCGCTGGCAGAGGATTACCCAGGATCCGTTAGTTTTACTGTAGTTTTTAAAACTCACATATATAGTGATAATAGAGTTTTGATCAGACGTGATTATAAACTATTGAATGTGCAATTAGAAGATTAGGACCGAATATTTTTTATTGATCAGTTATCACAAACCTTTATTGTCTTCGCCATTGTTTTTTCTATAGCCCTACTTCTGAAACTTTTACAGTTAATATGGTTTATAGGTGAAGTGTAGGCTGCATAAGGGTGTGGTGGGACTATAGGCATGTACACACGTGCCCTGGAGCTGCTTTCCTCTCATCACTGCCTCACAGCCTCCATTTTGGTCTCACATTTTCCTGTTTGTTCAAAGTTTTCCATTCCCTCTTGCACAAATGCCCTCACCTCATAAACCTTTGCCACTTCTGCTATTCAACAGTTGGGAACAGTCAAGAGTTCAGGCTATCTTATGATCTGTGATTGTCCTTCTCTGTCTTGTTTCTATATGCAATAACTATTACAGCTTTGGTTTTTTTCCAAGAACTTAATGACAGCCTTTGCTGGCTTCTCATGAGCATTACTCATGAGTGGGGAGAGCTGCAGCAGGAGTGTTGCTCCTCCTTTACTGGCTACAGTGCAATACTCCTGCTTCTTTTTTAACCTTTGCTTTACTCTTACTTAACATTTCTGGAATGTAACAACAATGAGGGCATTATCATAAATATTCTACACACAAAGGAGGCTAAATGATCACATGAACCGGAAATGAATCAGTTCAATGACTTCATTCCACTTTTCTACTTTTCAAAAGTTCACTAAGGAAATACACTCAGTGTTTTCTGCTTTGTTTGAATGTTGCCTTTCAGTCTGCACACATTTGACCAATCATGCCTTCCGAACTGGAAACTGCGATGGAGTCGCTCATCACGGTGTTTCACCGCTACGCCTCCAAACAGGGCCGGAGTGGCACCCTGAGCCGGCGAGAGCTCAGAGAGCTGATGGAGAACGAGCTGTCCAACTTCTTAAAAGTGAGTCAAACCAATAATCACAGCATGCAGACGTTAAATAGCTTAAAACCTCTGAGTGACGGCGCCATCCTGTGACCCTCTCTCTCTGAACCGCAGTCTCAGCAGGATGCTACGGCTATCGACAAGATCATGAGGGACTTGGACACCAACGGTGACGGCCAGGTGGACTTTGAGGAGTTTGTTTCTCTGGTTGTCGGACTTTCCATTGCCTGTGAGCAGTGCTATCAGATGCACATGAAGAATGTAGCAAAGAAGTGAAAAGGCTACAGTGAAAGAACAAAAAATAAATGTAACATTTCCATTTTTGTAAACATAGTTCTGTCCAATAAAAGCAGTGAATCGTTTCAAACTGGTTGTGGAGTCTTTTTACAGTGTGTGTGTGTGTGTGTGTGTGTGTGTGTGTGTGTGTGTGTGTGTGGAGGGGGTTTGGATTTGGTGTCTATTTGGCTGCTCTCTTATTGGGGTCACTGTATAAACCATTGCACTTTATTTTGGGATACTTTGCTTTCACAGCTGCTTCCCCTATACGTTAAAAATCAAACCTTAACCCAACTTGCCACAAAAGATCTCTTTCTAATAAATCACTCATATTTCCCCATATCCACAAGTAGTGTCTAGTGATTTTTCTTCCTGTTTTCATTGTAACACTGACTACGGCTGCACTGATAGAAGCTCCACCTGTATTTTATGCGTCCCCGAGTGTCAAAGAGCAGATGGACCGCTCCCTCTGTGTTTGATAAAGTCCCGCTTATCGCCGCTCTAAGGAATCTGCAGAATGTCCCAGGCACAGACACACCTCTGTGTGAGGCATAATCACTCATGTGGTGTTGCAACCTTGTGCACCAACATGACAAATAGATAAAATAGATAATACGTGTTATGTCACCGGATAGGGTTTGTTGCATGATCGTGGACTTGACTGAATCAAATAACCCTTCAGTGCATCAGAGAAATGTGGGGAGTCCCGGCACAGCAGCCAATCACGGCAGATCTTTCATTCTTTTTCTTTTTTTGAACCATAAAATTCTTTTTATTGTGTCTCATGTCTGGTGAAAGATGGAAATACCAAACCAAAAACCAAAGGCACCACGTGACTCATTTAGCCCATCCCCTCTGAGTCTCTGGTGAAATTATCTTTGCTCTATAGCACAGTCTCTCAGGCGCCACCTTGTTCAGGGAAGATATTCCATTTTTTATCTCTCATGCACAGATGTGTGCATGGTGGGGCAGAATTTACCATTTGAGGCCGAAGCCCTCTATTAACAACCGAAAAGTCCGAATTTATTAAACTGAATAAGGCATGCCTGGAAGACAAAACTGAGGGTACGTCCTCTTGAACGCACCTCCATGGGTGGAGTTAAAGTGTGGCTTCACTGTTCATAGTTACAGTGCAAACACTGAGGTTGCCTGGGCAACTGTGGTGTGTGTGTGTGTGTGTGTGTGTGTGTGTGTGTGTGTGTGTGTGTGTGTGTGTGTGGGCAGAGTTTGTAGTTATCCATCGGTTTACACAGGCACCACACCCATGTGACCCACAGCTGAGTGTCCAGGCCCGGGAATTCCTCCTCTGCTATTCTATGTTCCTCTTGTGCAGTTCCCATATTGCTTCGTTTCACAAGATCTCTTCATTTTTATGTATTAAAAAAAAAAAGACACAAAACACTCATTCCAGCGGCTATATGATTATCTCGTGATGGAGACGACTAAAACAGCTATTTGTCATAATGAATAAGTCTCTCCAAGTATGAAGCAAGAGACTGTATCCTCGTCTGTGACGTTATGTTCAGGTCAAGTCTTGTTCTCTGTTTGTATGAAACTTACTGACACACACATCACGACCTTTGTCACAGTCTGATCCTGCAGACCCTCACAGTTTTACTACTGCTGTTCAGTCATTCCCTGTAGGGTGTGTACCGGTGTGGGTCCAGAGTTTAGGAAGCATTCACTGAAACATACCACACCTGATTCACAGGAAGTTTAAAAAAAAAAAAAAAGCACTCAATGGGAATGTGGGAAACAATAACATGTACGGTCTGAACATGCCAAGTATTCCAGCACCTGGCTTGTAATCTTGTTTTGGGAAATGAAATCAAACCATTGTGGTCTTAAAAGAAAGGAGAAGATGACCTTACAAAAATACTACAGTCACAGTTACACACACAGGTTCATTCTTATAAAACACTGTAAGCAAAACTATTGAAAATCAGAGCAGTAAGTTGATAGATTTTAATATAGCTCAGGCCACGATATGTTATAAATTTATGTTAATTATGTTATAAATATTTAAAATCTGATGTGTATAGTGCTGTATGGCGCAGTGGTTAGTGTTTTCACCTCACAGTGAGAAGTCCTGCAGTTTGCACGCTCTCCTTGTGCGTGTCTTGGATTTCTCCGGCCGTCCAATGACACGCTTGATCCTTTATAGACCCATATTATTATAATCTTATAACTTATAGGATAAACTAATTTTTGCCAGACACCGATGTTATGCGGTGATTAGGGCAAGACAGCAGGAATGCTGTGCTTCTTGAAGATATTCCCTGACAGCTCCAGCCCACTTACAGACTTTTTTTTTTAATGCGTTGTGTAACAGTATGTCAGTTTAGTATTTTTTACTGCTGAGTTTTATTACATTGAACATTTAGTTCAGGTTTTAATGCTGACCCAAGGAGTTAAAAACAAAAAAGTAACTGTTGAAATGTTCTTTAAAAACATCAAGCTGCTGAAACTCCATTTCTGTATATTCTAAAAACCATACAGGCTTTTTTGATCATAAACTTTCAGTAATTTGTAAACCGAAAATTCCAAAAGCAGTATAAAAAGTTATATATTTCAGAAGAAATTATGTACTTTTTTCATCTATATTTTCCTGACAGAATCCGGATAGATTTATTAAATATGGTTTGTGGGCAAAAAAAAAAAAAAATAACAGAACATACAACTTTACCCTCAGTACTTGATGTACTATATTATGAATATTCCAAAAAATGTATTCAGGAACTATTTAACTATTTTAAAAATAGACTGGGCGTTGTTTACTTTTATTATTCACCAATGGCAAAGACGTGGTGTCATAATTTTTCTGTGAATCTAAAACATTAGGTAAAGCATTGCAATACACCACTAGATGGCGCCAAAGTAAAGCTGTGATCCCCATGCTGGCCGTGAGGCCTGGGCGAGTTATTTAAACCTTTCCAGATTCACCACACATATTTTCATATGAATCACAGCTGAGTGTTTTTGCAAAATGTGGTTGCCATGGATACCGACTACTTTCCTGATCTGGTTGCTCTGAGTGATTTTGGCAAACAAGACAACAGGAAATAATCTGACAAAAGATTTCCGCAGTCAAAAAAAAAAAAAAATGAATGAAGAAAACGACTGCAATATTATTTGAATGTTGAAAATGATGTGTTGCATGATGGTGACAGGAACCTTTTCAAACCCGTGATCTAGATTTAGTGAGACTTTGAAGTTAATTAGAGGCCTGAAACAATTGCACCCCCACTAAAGACAGTTTATATGTAATTCAAAGCCACACAGCAGACCACACACACGTAGAAACAAACACACAAAGTTTCCACTGTACGCATTTTTTGGGGGGCTTTTTCTTCTTCTTCTTCTTCTTCTGTAAGACTTGAGCTTAAGGGACGTGACTGTGACTCATTGCTTCGCCACAAACTTGTGAAGAAGAGTGGTCCCATTCAGGACGATAACAATCCACTCTCAGTGACTCACTCTCCCCAGTGTTTTCTCTTGGGCATCATGTGCATGTCAGACAATTAAGCCAAAATAGACAAAAGACGCCAGAAATTAGTAAACGCAACAAACAATCAAAATGTTTGGTATTACAAAACTGCCAAACAAAATTCTCGTTCGGCTGTTTTGGTAACTGTTCATCAACTTTTCTGATGTGAAAGAAATGTTATAATTATTTCCAAATCATATACTTCCCATTTCAAATCAAAGACCTGAATTCTGGAGATTTTTCCAGACACAGAGAACACAGTGTAAATCTGAAATTACATTTTAAAAACAATCTGCATTGTTTTGGCAATGGCCTGAACATATCTTATAAATCTTGTATTTGTCCTGTGTCTTCCACGGTCTTACTAGATTTGTTTGTGTAAGGCTCTAAAGCTAAAGTGCGTGACACAAATTGTGGATCTCCTTGTCTTTCGACTTGGAGCGGCTGTGAGTGAGTGCAGAGTTACAAGAAGTGATTCATCTTCGTCAACTCCTTAAACAACAGCCTTAAAGAGCGACGCCAATAAATGCGGCATGTTTCTACAAAGAAAAAAGTTCATTAAACTGGTGAAAAAAAGCACTAAATTAAACAGCATGCATAAAGTAAAAAAAGAAAAAGAAAAAATGACGAAGACACAGCAATCTGCCTTGTAATCTGATCCTGCAACACACCCTGTGGGTGCATCCTCCCTGTTGTCACGGCCCTTAAAACTATTGGTTCAGACACAATCCCACATCACAACATGAGGAATTACTGCTAAAATGTTTTGCATATGTAACTTAAGCTTTTTGTAAACTCGCCAGATGCTGGAATTGTCTATAAATTAAGTGCTTCCTGAAAGGAAAAGTTGGAGAATGAAAGCAGTAAGTTGACAGAAAAGGAGTGGGGGGAGTGGTCGGGGATGAAGTGAGCATCACAGAGGGAGGGATGCAGGGTGTGGTGGTGCATAAAACCTGAGCTGCATCCATTTTTCCATCACTGCAGCTCCTCCAAGCCTCATTTTATTTCTCTGGTCTTCTTCCATTAAAGCCTCGGTGAGTAAAAGAAAGAAAAAAACAAATCGGAATATTGTTTTTAGCAGCTAAGTTGCGGATACTCGTTATAAAAACACATCAGCACTCTGTCCTGTGGTGTTTCGTAAAATTCTGACTGCGTCATTATTGTGAGTTTTATTCGACTGCACTTGAAGATTTGATTCACAAGTGTTTGCATAGTTTTCCTTCAGCGTTTATGCATTTTCAGGTTTTTCTGAGCTTACTTTTTCCACGATTATGTAACTTCAAGTTGTAACATCCGTTGCTCATTATCCTTCAGTGCCAGTACAAGTTATCTGCCAACTTTGAGCCAGTAATGCCATCTAAATATTACTGTATATATCCGAATCCATATCTGCTTCCTATAACAGTTGCACCAAAAGTTAAAAAATGTCAACAGTGTATAGTGCTGGTGTTGTGCATTCTCCTCCGCAAATTCCAGTCTGTTTACCAATCTGATGCCACAGTTTCCTCAGCTCAGACCCCAGAGAGGGAACAGCGCATATGAGTCACAGAACATACTCTCTCTCGGGTTTATGGGGCGGGTGGGAAAAAAAAAAAAAAAAACCCATACTATTCAAACAGTGTAGAGACTAAACTCCTGGGATTTTAATCAAGTCGTGGCCTGCTTCTTTATCGAGTTACCTAGAGAGATGGAGCTGTCGCCTTAACAATGTGCTGTGCCACTTAGCAGACGCGCTGGATTAGAAACCAGTGGCAGAGCGAGAAAGGAGTGGTTCAGCCCAAGAGGAAACCCAGGCTGGTTTGATTAGCAGATCTCATGGAAAACAGAGGAAGAGTTTGGCAGAGGCAAATGCAATGCTGTAATCCCTGTTTGCTCCTTGAATTCATTAAAGGAGTTGTTAACTGTGGAGAGTTTACTGTTATGTCATTTGTAAGAATGAAGCATCAAACTGTTCAAAACCACTCCTGCAAAACGAGAGTAAACTTCTTAGATCCCGTTTCCATTAAACCTCCAGATGGGATGCCTACTCCCTCATTTCCCCCCGAAAAAAAAGAAACAACAAATAACACATTTCACCACAACACCACATGATCCACAATAATCAACCCCAGATGATCTTAACAAACCTCGACTCTGCCCCCTAGATGGAATCAAGAGAGCATTATTTAAGAACAACAATTTACTTTTTAGAGTTTTTATCATTCACGTTGACACTTTTGGGGGCTTAGTGGACAATTTTGAGTCACAATTAAACGGAACTCCATTTCTGTCTTCTTGAAGCAGCCGCCATCATGTCTGACACTCAGCAGGCCATGGCCCTGCTCCTCAACGTCTTCGACAAATACGCTAGAAAGGAGGGGGACAGTGACACCTTAACCAAGCAGGAGCTGAAGGATCTTCTTCAGACTGAGCTTGGGGAACTCCTGGGCGTGAGTGATACCTGTTTTCCCCTCTGTTGAAACCCCTTATTTCCTCAAGAAGGCAATGCAACACTTGCAAAACTGAACCCTTGCAGAGTATTACTGAGGTTTTCTGTTTCTATAAAATGTGATTGTTTATTATTATTCTGACGTTCATTGCCTCATCCATATAATGTTTTTCTTCATTACAGAAAGCCAATGACAAGGCTGCAGTAGACAAAATTTTCAAAGAATTGGACAGAAACGCAGACAACACGGTGGATTTCCAGGAGTTTGCTAACTTGGTCACGGCCCTCACTGTGATGTGCCACGAATTCATCAAGTCAAGCAAATGAGGATCTGACGCCACCTTGGGGCTGGCTGAGAGAGCAGCGGAAAAGAGAAGGGCTCCCTGACACAGTCATCTGTTGAAGGGATGCATTATTTTCTACTGCTGGAAGCCGCAAACATAAAGTCACAAAATTGTATCGCAATGTAAAAATAAATCATCTTTTTCTCTGAGAAATTGAAGTTGTTCACTTTGTTCAACACAATCTTAAAGAAATACAGCCGTGGTTATATTGTGAGGAATATTTTTCCATGAAATGTCTGATTGTCATTTAACAGCCATGAGATGTGTGTCATCTGTATCTTCTTCCCTGTTGAATTGTTGCATAAATATGTCGGCGACATAATCTTTGCAAGTCGACACTTGTGATACTTTCCACAACATCCTCTGTGGCTTAATTCTGTTGACACACTACACACCCTGCGGCGAGATAAACATCTCACACTAACGTTACCTGAATGTTGTGATTTGTTAGATTTAGATGCAACAGCAGCTATACTGTAGTTTTTATAGTGCGTATTATGTTTAAGTATTGCATGTGAAGTGTAGGGGTCACACAGATGTGTGGCGGTTTCTGCTCGCAAATCACAGTGAGAATCTCTCCGGTTTGAGTCCAGTTCGATGGGTCCAAAAGTAAGCTATTAGTGTTGATATGCTCAAATGTGAGTTTGTGTTTGTGCACAGGAGACGGATGGGCCCGGGTTGAATTTACACAATTAGAAAATGTTGCTTCTCCAGTTGGTAAGTGGTTATAGCAGGTCAAATGCAGAGCTACACACCCACACACACACATAGTCAAACATGGGGTCAGTTTTATAATCACCACTCCGCTTTTAAACCCATGTGTTTGGACTGTTTGAAGAATCTGGAACATCTGGAGAAAATCCAGGCATGCACAGAAAGAACATGCAAACTCCACACAAAGACTATCACTTTCACTATCGCTACAAGAGTGCTAACTATACCACTGTGTGACCCTTGAAGAATCATGGCATTTTAAACAGTGGGTGTTAGGTGATGTGTTTTTCTTGCAAAACAGTGTAAGCCTAAGTAAAATCACATATTTCACCATTTCTTCATAAAATGCCATTTACTAATGGGGTTTATTCTACTTTGAAGTTTACTGTCTTTACTGCTGACTTCAATGCCTGCTGTCCTACAGTACTAGTGTTTTTTTACAAGAAAGACTCAAGTGCATGTTTAAATATAGTTTCGTTTGTAGATATTTTCAGTTTTTACACATCTTTTAGATGAATACAATACAATAAGGTGCAAAACATTTTTTTTCTTTCGTATTTTGTCACCTTAAAGTCAGCACAACGGTGTTGAACACATTTTAGTTCAGGGGCCACATAATTTCATCTTGAGTAAGCTAGACTGATTTAAAAAAAAGTAAGACAAACTCATATAATCTTTAAATTCACATTCTAAAGTTGCTTTTTCTTGTTGTTATTGTCCAAATCAGAAATATTAGTACAATAAATTACTGCAATCTCGATATGAAGCCAAATTTAATGATTCAAAATACAGTTCAATCGTTGCAACAACAGTTTGCAAAGTACTTTTGCGTGCCTGTTTTTAGGAAGTCACAATGAGGCTTTGATAGTTTGGTAGCTTTGATAGTTTGCTGGTTTTCATGGTAGCATCAAAGACTTCTCAGCTCGATTCTCAGTGCTGCATTTTTTTCCTCTACTCTTTAAGAAAGCTATGTGAAGAATTCAGTGCGTTCTTCACAATTTTTTACAGTTTGCCTGCTGGGTTCACGGGCTGGATTGGAGCCTCTTGTAATTATTATTATTATTATTATTATTATTATTATTATTATTATTATTACCAACAACGTTAATGTTGTCTTTGTGTAAAATCTCGTACATAAGTTTTAACTGATTCATTCGAAGGGAAACATCTAAATAAATGTCTCTAGGAGCAATGCAGGTGTTTAACCGGAGACAGACAGCATTCTTACCGGAGCCTGGAGGCAGCAGAGCCACCGGGCCCGCTGACGCCTCCGGTGACGCCTCCGGCGGGTCACGTTGTGCGGCCGTGTCTCGTGACGCTGCGGAGGGGCGGGCTGAACAACAGAGTCGGTCTGTGGAGCTCCGGCGGCGCCGAGGGACAGAGACCGAGTGTTGTTTTGAATTTGGTAGAAGACACCCGACTGGCAGTTGGTGGGGGGAGTTGCCTGAGAAGAAGATGGCGGATGTAGGAGACGATGAAATTCGTCCGGCTCTCCCTTCGGCATCCCGTAACGGTCCGGTGGTCGGCTCGTCGGCGGGCACCGCGGGCCAGACCGCGGCCACGGTGATGTCGGGTCCGCGGGTGGTGAGGATCGTCAAGTCGGAGTCCGGCTACGGCTTCAATGTTCGCGGTCAGGTCAGCGAAGGTGGGCAGCTGAGGAGCATCAACGGGGAGCTGTACGCTCCCCTCCAGCATGTCAGCGCGGTGCTTCCCGGAGGAGCGGCGGACCGGGCCGGGATAGCCAAGGGTGACCGGATCCTGGAAGTGTAAGTGGGCTTCTGTTCGCCAGAGGAGACGGGCAGTTAGCATCCGGGGCTAGGCGCTCGGTGTAGCCCGTGTCTCCTATTTCAGGCATGTGTTCCAATTAGCCTCCGCCGAGCTACGTGTGTTATTATAACAGAAGCCGCCGTTCAACCAACCGCATCCTCGGCGGAACCGGTGTGAATTTGGACCAAACTCAGCATTTGTTGATGTGGCTCACCGAGCTAATGCTGGTGAATTAGGCAGGGAGCTAACCAGCTTACATAAGTTGGACAACAGGCTGTGCATGTTGATTAGCTCCGGCTAGCTTCTGTTTTGGCTAGCGTCTTGCGCAGCAGCTGCCTCAGCGTGGAGGTGGTCAGAAACCTAAAACTCAGCCGAGGTCGCACTGGATTCTCATCCGCACAGTGGTGATGGGATGCGTTTTGACCCTGATGAAAAGCTCCGGTTCAGCCTCAGAGGACGGGACTGTAGGCGCTCTTTACCTTCCCCAGCTGATGCAGGTGCTGTGTTTTATCTCTCATCACTGTCACCACCAGTCTACTATCTCTGTCTTCAAGTGGTTTCAATCCACGTGACAGGGTTTAGAGAATGCTCTGCAGGCGGTCTGCCTAACAGTTTTTCTCTTTAAGAACAAAGTTTTGACATGTATTATCTATACTTCAAATGTATCCGTATCATCCTCAAACTGTTTATATGCAACTCTGAACTTGACAATGGTTGGACATGTCCATCCATCCATCCATCCTCTATCCTGCTCAGGCCAATCCCAACTAACAGTGGTCAAAAGGGACAAGTCACCTCTCCATCACAGAGCAGAAAAACGACCAGTCGACCACACACACTGACATCTAACCATCTGAAATGCCTGTTGAACACTTGAGCTTCCTGTGCTTTGCACATGGCCTTCCGACAATATTTTGTCTCTCAAAAAATCAAATGGCTTCATTTTGAGGGAATTTCAGGGCCGTCTCTGATCCACTTCATCACACTGGCTTCACATTTTAGAAATGGAAAGGATTGAATAGTATTATAATCACAGTGTGATTTTACCTGTGAAGCTGTGATTCTGTTCAGTGAATCACGGCTGTTTCCAAACTGTTACACTGGTGGTGATCCTGTATTTATAATTCTGCATATAGCCCTCTAATACGTCTGCATTTGATCAGAAATGCCCCCACAGACAGTCATCCAGTAAACTGGTTCATGATTTTATCTTCCCCTCATAAAATGAGTTCCCGGAGCTGCATGTGTGTTTGGAAACTTTAAAATCAGTGAAAACATGTAAACGGGCAGCTGTGATAGGGGCCATGGGTTAATCGCTTAAAAAAAAAAAGGAAGAATTGAAACAGAAAACAGCGAACGTTTGCTTTACTTCCACTTGCTGAGGCATCAGTATGGTTTTACACAGTCTGCGCTCCAGCCTTTTAAACCTTTGAATCCCTCCAGGGTCACATGACAGCTACAATACTTACATGTGACTTATGAACCAGTGTGACTGTTTCGCAAAACCTCACAAAAAGCCGGTCAAGTTTATCATGTGTCAACTTTTTGCTCTATAGGTTCAACAAGAACTGCATTCTCTTCTATTGTGATAACATGTGTAGTTTATTTCCTGACTCTCAGCCTGAGTGGTTCTTGTCGAAATGATCAGATAAGAAGAACAGTCCTGTTTTTCCTGCTCTGTACTCAAAGAATACTTTATCATGCTTTTTATGAGTCTGGGCTTTATTGGTGAGATTAGAATTTTGTATTACTGTTGTCTGTTTTGCTCAGTTATTCTCTCAGATAATATATTTGGCGAAATCTGTCATAGTGAAAAAGTGCAGCTTTCTCAAAATGCATCGAACAGAGTATAAACAGGGAAAACACAACTTGTCTGAGATGTGCTGCACATGCTCACTACACTGACAGTCAGTCACGTGTGAGTGGACAGGCAACAATAACAATGGAGAATTCCAGAGTGCTGCTTGCTCGTCTGAACTTAACAGCACTCCTCCAGTAAAGTGTACATTTTCTGCACCGTCACCTGGATCTCACGTGTGGACAGTTTTCACCAGATACTGTTTGAGCCTATATGTGACCTGAACGCCAGCGTTACGGTGATTGTTTTCAAAACATTGTCGTCCCAACGACCGTGAAACATTTTGGAAAGAAAAAACAATTGCTCTTTCCCGGTGACTGTTGTAGCGAAATAATTTTAAGTCACCAATTTACCTCAAGTGCTTATTGAAGGTGAATTGGGACAAAGTCACCCTGCTTGTTCATGACATGGCTCATCAGGAAGGGAAAGGCCTTGGATCTGAACAGAGCTCGTTTACTTCAGTCCTTTGTTGGCCTGTTTGACACATGAGCCCCTGTAAGACAGACACGACTGTTTCCGTTTTGCTTTACAGGATCAGAGTCGTCTTGAAACTTGAACTTCGTCCCTTTATCTTGTCCCTCCTTTCCCAAATTTCGCTTCTCAGTTGACCAGTTTCGAGGAATCCTGTCATGTCAGTATCTGTTCCCACAACACACCAGCTCCCCCCTTCTCCTGCTGTTGATTTTTTGCTTTCACCAGCCTCTTTATTCCCGTCACCTTTTCGCTGTGCCCCACGAAATGAAACGCAGCCCCTCTGATCAACGTGGCAGGCCGTGGACAGCGCCTGCCTTTTCCGTCCTTCGCTGTCTCTGTCTGTCCCACTGTTTAGGCAGATTAGCAGAGACACCTGACGCTGGTGCCATCTGGCCTCGGCAAAGCCAAGAAGGGAGGCGTCTCAAAGCGCCAAAGGAGAGGGGAACATTAGAGCTGACCTGGCTACTCAACACCACCAACGCTGAGCCAATCAATGGAGAAAAGTGCACTGGCACACAATAGTAGCACATTCTGCAGGGAAGATACCTGCGCCACTGATAAAATTGGCTTTAATCAATCAGATTGTCATATTCATAGCACTTTGAGATCTGACAAATCTCAATTAAAAACAGTTCATCTGGATGATTCCTCCTAAATGTTGGTATTTGGCAGTTAGACTGCCGACCCACAGTGCCGGTGACTCAGTTCGCTGTCACAGCATCTCTTCAGGGTATCTTAGGTAACACTGGCGTGTCGTTGGAGTTTAAGCCTTTTGCTCTAAATGTTTGTCGTTTTTGATTTTCTCTGCAAGAGCCAGTGCTTCGAGCCAGTGCTTGTAATTTGACACTAGCCTCATTTTCGTACCTGCTGCTGTTGAACCAAGCTGACATTAAGCGACGTAAACCTGATCAAAACCTGGAAAACAAGGCGGGGTGTGCCGTTCTCATTTTAGTTCCACCGAAGTGGCATTTTGAATGACTTGTTTGAAACGGAACCAACACGACTTTCATACAACGCCGACACAAACAAACGGGAGTCGTCCGGGGCGCCGTGGAGGCGTGCTCAACTCGGTACTCGGTGCTTCGTATCCCCTCTGTGTGCAGAGTTGAATGAACTGCCCTTTGGAAACACAGATTGATTGTGTGCAAAGACTTTTTTTTTTTGGTGGGGTGCATTCAAATCCTTTTCTCTGTTTATCCATCCCTCCCCCTCATTGCGTCTGACATCTCGCTTTGGCTTCCTTCCAGGAACGGGGTGAGCGTGGAAGGCGCAACCCACAAGCAGGTGGTGGACCTGATCCGCGCCGGGGAGAAGGAGCTGGTCCTGGCTGTGTTATCTGTCCCACCGCAGGAGGCCGACGGGCTGGAGGGCGGAGAGGATGTCCAGCCCAACTACGACTACAGCGACAAGCAGGCCGTGCCCATTTCCATTCCCACGTACAAGCATGTAGAGCAGCACTCTGAGAGATTTGTGGTGAGTGCTGATTTGACACATGACCTTCACTGCTGACATTAAACAGAGTCTGACATCTCCCTTGTAGGAGGGAAAAGCTTATCTCATCATGGATAGAAAATAAAAAAAAAAACCCAACAAGCTCTAACTCTTGGATTAAAACTTTGTATCTGCTCCTGCTATTCTAATGCTTTCTTGTCCGTTTCCATGGCTGTAGGTGTACAACGTGTACATGTCGGGGCGGCAGCTGTGCTCCAAACGCTACCGCGAGTTTGCCATCCTGCACCAGAACCTCAAGAGGGAGTTCTCCAACTTCAACTTCCCGAAGCTTCCCGGGAAATGGCCCTTCTCCCTGTCGGAGCAGCAGCTGGACGCCCGGCGTCGGGGCCTGGAGGAGTATCTGGAGCGAGGTAAGCTGCTTTGGAAGGGTCCCCTGTGGATAAACCTGCTTATGGGTTGATTTTTTTTTTTTTTTTTTAAACAAGGGAAAAAAACAAAAGCAATCCATATGTTCAAGAACTACTGCTCCATTTTCAGAGCTCTTGTTTAAGGACAGCCAGCAGTGCAGGGTGATGAAGATGAGTCCGTGGGCTGATGTCTTGTAGCTGAGACTGAAAGTCTAGCGAGCTCCGGCTGTCATCAGTTTTCACAGTGTTCAGTAGATGCTGCAAATATGAGAACAAGTTACAGACACGGTGACATTTAGCCGGCCTTTGTTTATTTGATTTGCTCTGACCTCTCCGTCTTTCTCTGTGCTCGTCTCAAGTGTGCTCGGTGCGGGTGATCGGGGAGAGCGACATCATGCAGGAGTTTCTCTCGGAATCAGACGAGGTATGCTTCTCTTTCATTGGTCTTCTGATTGGAAATGCTTCCTTTGTGGGTTTGGAAAAGCTATTTCTCTTAGTCCGGTCAAGTGTGAGTCCAGAAAAGACGCACCATGTTCTCAGTCGTCGTCAGAAATTCTCATTTCAGTTTTATTGAAGGGTTTCTTGCTTACCAACAGGCTGATTTGATCGGCTGTAAAACCAATTTACTACTTATTTAATTCCATTTTTAAAGAAGCAAAATTTGTGGGATTAGCTCAGATAGAATCTGTGTTTATGACTTTCTGTTTTTACTAGGAGAATAGCAGTAAATCGCCATAAATACAATCTGTTATCATTCAACAGGAGCGTGTTCAGCTCCCGAGCCGCTCTTATTGTCAGTCTCCTCTGTGCAGAACTATAACGGAGTGACAGACGTGGAGCTGCGGATAGCGCTGCCGGACAAAACCACCATCGCCGTCAGAGTCCGTAAGAACAGCACCACAGACCAGGTGTACCAGGTAACACCCGTTTATCGTGCCGGTTACTCCCTAGAGACGGCGTCATGTTAAACTCTCATGCTGTGTAATATGTGAGCTTGACCCTGTTTTTCTCTTCTGACAGGCGTTAGTGTTGAAGGTTGGGATGGACAGTATTATGGCCAGCTACTTCGCCCTTTTTGAAGTCATCAATCACTCCTTTGGTAAGATCTGTGTGTCTATTCGATGCTTTTCACTGCTGAATTCCGCATTTCATTTTAAAGCTCTCTTGGAGGTCAGTCTGTTATCTCATTAATATTATTTATGTATCTATTTTTAAAATAAAAAAAAAAACTTGTATCATCTAACGTGGCTGTGGGGTGTGTGTGTGTGTAGTTTTGGGAAAACAAGGACGCGTCACTTGATATTTGGGACAGCGAGTTATCATCTCACCTCGTTTCTCCGCTCTGGTCCCGGCTTTCTTTGTGTTGCAGTGCGGAAACTGGCGCCCAATGAGTTTCCCCACAAGCTTTACGTTCAGAACTACACGTCGGCAGTGCCGGGGACGTGTTTAGCTCTACGCAAATGGCTGTTTAGCTTCCAGGAGGAGGAGCTGCTCCGAGACAACCCGCTGGCGCTGCACTACTGCTTTCACCAGGTAATCACCATAATTCTGTCCCGTTTCACAGGGAATAGTTTTCCTTTCTTTTTTTTCAACTTTTGATACCTTATTACTTGAGATATACTTGATTTCGACAAGGGTTACATTTTGAAAACAGTTTTCAAACCAAATGTAGCATTTTAAACACCTCTGAGTGGCTGGATAGCAACCTGGAGCAGACCCTCGGTCACCGTGACGGGGCTCGGCCAGGGGTCCACGCATCACATCCGGCCTGCTCGTCTTGTTTCTGAAGCGCTTCGGCCTGTTAGGCAGAACTGCACAGAACACCAGGAACTGAATATCAAACAGACCCCAAGTTTATGGACCAATTACCAGGGAAGGAAGACGAGCGTGTCTGCTATCCAGACCATTACAGCATATACTCTATTACTGTCCTCTTACTGTTTAGAAGTTCTTCCATTTAGTTAATAGAATTTAGAAATCAATAATCTTGTTTTAAAGCTTTTGATCTTCCACGGTTTCTTGTTTTTGCATTATTCCTAAAATACATTTTCATTAAACGAAGCAAAAACTGAATCTGTGGTGACCAAAAGATGTCTGCCTGGAAGTTTGTTGGCAATGTCTTTTTTTTTTTTTTTTTTTACATTTTCTGGACACAGATGCTGCCTCTTACCAGCAAATGAAGCTAAACTGATCACATTAACCCACCGCCGTTCAGTTCCACACATCAGACCTCAGATGTAAATCATGTGCTTTAGCATTTAAACGGTCACCGCTTCATCAGAAAAGCAGAGATAGATGATAATTCACCAGCGAGTGAGATTCCTCCGCAGCTTTTTGAAATAGCAGACATGGACCGAGAGAACAATTATTCACTAAAATTAGCTGCAGCAACATCCTGCAGGCTGAGCAGTAAAGGTCACTACCTGAAGCATTTTAAGCATGTGACGTTCAGCAGCGACTCATTAAAGCAAACATGAGAGCTTGGAACGAACCCTATTTGGAAAATAATAATCTCGGGCTAATTGATGGTTATTTCAGGGTCTGTTTATTCCTCACGGGGCAGAGTTATGAGCGCAGCACTGAGGTTTCATTTCTTAGTTAATTGATCTGGGTTGTTTTTATATTAGGAGACAGACGCTTTCAACACATCCAGGACTTGCAGTGTGACATTATCGTTCGTTTGGGATTGCGTTCCTGGCAGCTGTGGCCTTCGATGATTCCTCACGCAGCACTTTTCAGCTGATAAATGATCAGCTCTGTTCTGCACCAGCCACTCATTGTCTGATGCTGATCACAATGTCTACAGCTGGCTGGCTCTTCTACAGGCAGAAATGTTGCTTTGAGAGAAGAGCAGTTGTACAAAAATCTGGAAGTTGTGAGCAAGACGAGTGAATGATGAGCTGAAAGCTCAGGAAAGTAAAAAGTCTCTGCAGAATCCGATCGTATCTTCAGTCCCTCCATCACTACAAGCGAATGTTTCTTATGATTATAGCAGGCACGGAATTTATGGTTGCTAAATGAATATTTTTAATGTCTCCTCTTGTTATCTCTTCCCCCGTCTGTCTAGGCACTGGATGATGTGAAGAAGGGATTCATAAAAACAGAGGACAAATCCTACCAGCTGCAGAAACTGGCAGAGCAGCGAAAGATGGCCACGGTCAGTCCCACAGACCAGCCTTTGTTCAGGGAGGGGATCGGGGCGACTACACTGTTTGCCTGCTGACCAGAGCCGTCACCAAAACACCACCAAATAGAAATGGACAGTCACAAAACCCCTTCACACTTGAGCAATGCATGGAGCCGTGGAGCTCATAGAACATGAAGTCACAGCGACTGTCTGCATTCGCTGCTCTGTCGCTCCTCACGTAAGAAACGAAAAATCAACCTCTGAGGAGAAAACAGATGTGTGTGCGCCGAGTGTCAGGTAATATCTGATTGCACAAGCAGGGATCCAGACTCATGGAGCTAAATGAATTGTAATCACAGCAGCTTTGAAGAACTTGTGAATAGCAATTCTCACAACTATGAAAGACAACTTTAACTCTGTCCCCTGAATTAGAATTGTTACTCCTAAGTGTAATATTTGTACTTGAGAAGACAAAATTACAAATTCATGATCCAATATCAAAGTGGAAAGTGTAACTCACGCGTGTCTTTGTGCTTCCCTGTTAGTACCTGAGCCTGCTGCGGACGTGCGACTGCTACAACGAGGTGGTTTTCCCCCACTGCTCCTGCGACTCCAGGAGGAAGGGTCACGTCATCACAGCCATCAGCATCAATCACTTCAAGCTGCACGCCTGCACCGAGGACGGCACGCTGGAGGTGAGAATAAACTGCGGTGCGGGTAGACCACCGGTGCTGCGTCTCCGAAAGGCGCTTGTTTGGATTTTATTGCAGTGACGAAAAGCGTGGCGTGTTTTGTTTATTCAGTCTTTTACTTGTGAAGTATTTCTGCCTCCGTGTACAGTTCCCGTTGGCTGGATCAAAACAGTGTTAAAGTAAACATTTGCTGTGGTTAAATGGGCCATAAGGATTCTGATTAAAACACTCCAGACTGCGCTGACCCTATCACATTGAAATTATGACCGGATCAGAGTAGGCTTTTATGGTCTGAGTAGAGTCCAAGTAAATGGCGCATCGGGTTCCTCAATGTCAAAGCTCTGCTTGCCTGTTATACAACACCGCCACGAATGCTTCACATTAAAGGAAACGACAGCGGCCAGCTACGACGCTGAAAACAAACAATATAGACTGTTTACCCGAGTCCATGATCAATGCTGGCAGACTGCCAGGTAACGCTGGATGTGGGATCATGTTCCCTGGTTTGAAAAGGCTAACCTCACGGTGCCAGGCATTGACTGATCGGAGTGATCTTTACAGGGCATATAGTCAGAATGAGTAAAAACGGTGCATCCAGCTGCTCCAATCTGTTTTTTTTTTTTGTTTTTTTCTACCTCAGAACCAGGTAATAGCCTTCGAATGGGCGGAGATGCAGCGCTGGGACACCGACGAGGAGGGGATGGCCTTCTGCTTCGAGTACGCCAGAGGAGAGAAGAAACCTCGCTGGGTCAAGATCTTCACTCCATATGTAAGCTGACACACACTGCGCTGTTTTCTTAACGCGCTCCGCAGGGCGTTTTCATTGTGTGGTCGTGGATTTACAGTCGAGCGCAGCCCGCAGGGGTCTGAGAACTCAGGGTCACACAGCGACGTGGCTGCAGGTCTCGATGGGCCTGATGGAGTTGTTGTAAAATACCACCAACTGCCACATATGACTGATTATTATAATTACGGTATTTGCTCCAGATCTTATCTAAACTGTAGTTAAAAAGAAGCAATTAGTGTAATCATGGGTTTAGACTTGTGGCTTTTCAGGTTGTGGTGCATTGGTAACCCGAACATCGCCGTGCGTTTCTTCCCTCGCAGTTCAACTACATGCACGAGTGCTTCGAGCGGGTCTTTTGTGAGCTGAAGTGGAGGAAACAGGTAAAGACCCCTCCTTTCCTCTCTCATTCTGGGAAGCGCATGACTCCGTGCCAGCTCCCAAAGTCCAAACTTAGCTTGTTCTCGTGTCTGACCGTGCCGATACAGAAAGCTACAGCTGTGCGAGCTGCAGTCTGTTCTCCAGCACGAGTCGTCTCACAGTTGTTGTGTCTTGACTCCTCTGCTCTCAGGTTGAGGAAGAGGCCTCTGATAAAGACAACAAGAACTGCAGTAACAACGGTAAGCTGCGAATGCTGTCGCACAGGGTTTTTGGCAGAAATTCAAAGAGATAATGTTTTCAGTAATGTAGTAAACACCACAAGTGAAAGGTGAAATGAAGGCTGAAGGATCATTTTCATTACTTCTTCTTCTTTTTTTTTGTTTTTTTTTTGAAGAGATATTTTCACATGCAGTACAGGCGGTGCTTTGATTGAAGGCAACCGTCAAGAAACATGAATAATTCAAAAATCCACGATCTGATGAAGCCTAAAATGTCAAGGACAGGGAGAGGATTTTCCTCCTCTGTGTTTTCATACAACAGACTGAAATCAGTGAATGCAGCTTAGTAAATGAGTCTTTGGAGAAAGCTACAGGGAAGTGTGCGTCAGTGTGGAGTGATCTCTTAAGTGCAGTTCTTAAGAACTCAGTGAAATTAAGAATACATCATTCTAGTTTTATCTTTTGGCTGATTGTTTGTCTCTTAAACGCTGTTGAATAATTTCAGTGGAAGCGTTTCTCCTGCTCCAGTGGAATGTACTGACTTTTATTATCCGCTCCGGTCAGCGATGTGTTACACGTAACCAGCTCAGTTGGGAACATCAATCGATTCTTAGACGAGTCGTTACTGGAAACGTGAAATCAAAACGTCGCTTCAACACGTCTTCAGTGTAACAACATGGAACCGATTAAAGGTCAAGTGAGAACTAAGAATCACAGAAGTTTTGTTTTCTGTGAGTTTCCAGAATCAGGATTTCTGCCTGAAAAGAAAGAGACAAGAGTATTTGCGCACACAGTCATGTGAGTTTCTATTCGTCATTTCTGAGAGATGCGCTCAGGATGTGAAACTATTTGCCCCTTGTGAGACAAATATGTGGACAAACGACTGCGGGGCATGAGAATGACGGAGAAAATTTATGAGCCACTGGAAGAGAAACAGCCGAGGAGTTGAGAGAGTCAGACATCCAGAAGTGAGGGCCTGTGCACCGACTCGTGTTGTAATCAGCATTTAATGCGCAGGCTTTTCATAACATTGATGTGGCAGCTTTTCCCCCCCGTTCGGCATTTGTAGCCCTGAGCCGGTCTTTCTGTGTTCCAGAGTATCTGCCTCCGCTCGAGACGCAGCAGAAGGGATGGCGCCACCTAGGGGGGGAGATCGCAACGTCCTAAAATCATCTGTAACTCTTCAAAAAAACCAAGTACCGGTCCATTCACATCATCACAGCCACCTCAGACAGCGCCCATCGAAAAACACACAACCCAGCGTCAGACTGAGGCGATCCCTGCCCTCGAAAAAACAAACTGGAAGCGACTGATTTGGGGGGAAAATTGGAATTGTCACGCTTGCCTGAACCCGGGGACACGAGCAGCAAGAAGAGCGACGAAGGAAAAAAAATCAACAAAATCCAACTTTCACCTCATTTATTAGATCCTCATAGCGTGTGTGTTGTTCCCTTCCGTGCGTCGGCCCCGTGGCGTGGGGCGGGCACAGAGCAGATTGTCGTGACGCATCTGCGCGGCGTGCGAACGGTCAGGGTTCCCGCAGCGCTGCGCAGACGGGCGAGAGGGCTGATCGCGATGGTCCGTCTCTCCAACAAGACCCCACTTGGTCCAAAACACCTCCAGCGTTGAGCTCGTCCGCTGAACTGAGAAGAAAACAAGAAGGGAGGGATGCAAAAAAAAACAAAAAAAAAAAAAAAAAAGTGGTTTCCACTGTTTTCACTGTCAGTTATAAATGAAACAAAAAGCAAAGTGATGCTTTTGATGCTGGACTTTAAACAGAAACCGTGTTTTCTGCTCTCTGGAGTCATCGGTAGCCACACGGATCCAGATGTGGAGGAATGTGTTTATGGAATTGTTTATATGTTTAACGATTTCTGCGACTGATAAAATATAGATTAATATAAGAGCTATAGGAATTGGTCTCTCGATCTAACACAGTGAAACGCTAACTGAGATCTCATTCAAGCAGGTTAATCTAATCTCCATGTTTCACCTCATCCTCTGGCCTGACGTCAGTTAGCAGGTCAGGATGGATATTTGCTCCTCAGTGTTTTATCAGAGGGGTTTTGCTGCAGAGCTTTGAGAGGAAGACTCTCATTCTCAGCTGTGTGCAGGAATGGTATCTTGAACAAACGGCGGACGGGAATCGTGTGTTTTTTTTCCCCCAGTCTGAGAAGAGCTGGACTGTAGTCTCCAGGTGGGGCAGCAGGGGGCAGCAGAGGACAGCACTGACTCAGGCCTACATTTTGTGCAGGAACAGAAATCTTCTCAGAGCTCCTTAAAGAGTGATCCCTCTGGCTCTGTAAGTCACCTGGAGGATCACTCCTCTGCAGCGAGTCCATTAACCAAGTCAGAAGGACGGATGTTGTGTGACTTTATCAACATTCACTCCTTTTTTTTTCTTCTTTTTTCTAGAGCACCTAAACGTACACAGTATTAGTTGTGTGCGTACGCACATGACATATAATTTTACAGTTATGTAGTTTTGTGTGTGTGAGAAACTGTTTATTTTTTCTCTCACAGGTATTAGTTATGTTTGATGTTTCCCATCACTGTAGAGCTGGAGGTTCACATTACTGTCCCGCCTGAACTGTGCAGAAAGCTGGTTTACACGTGGGGGAATGGGGGGGGGGGTTTACCAATTAAAGAGGCATTGTCATTACCAGACTGATTTAAATTCCACTTCAATGCAATAGTTCTGTTTATTTCACTAAGGGCTTGTAGTTGATCTCGGCCATGTTCTCACTTTTGGCAGCAACCAAAAAAATCTAAATTGAGAGCACTTTGCTTTTCCCATTTCCTGGTCTTGTGCCGGCTCTGACAAAGCACAGGTTCAAGTTTCCCTCCAGTTAAATTATTTTCTCAGCTGAGCCTAAGATACAGTTCAATAAATGATGATTTCCATGCCTAGCTTCAGTCATAATTTGCTTTCAGTCAGTTACCTTGAGCACACTCCCGTGTGTGTGCGTGCGTGCGTGCCTGTGTGTGAGTGTGTGTGTGTCCTCTGTGTTTATCATTGACATTGCTGATAAGCTTTTAGGCTCTGATTGGTGGCGTGTGATGAGCCGCCGGTGCAGGAGCCAGCAAATGAAGATGAGGGCTTTTGTATCTGAACCACGGCGGATGGAGACGAATTGGAAGCGTCTCCTTATTGTGGAGCGAACATTTGCAGCCCCAGCGTAACACGCATGCACATGCCAGTCATTCTGCCACTAAACAGGTTGTACAGCGGCTTATAGCAATACAACACGCCACTGTGGTAGCATTTTTGCCTATTTGACGCTCGTCCCGGGTAATATGGGAGGGGAAAAAAAAAAAAAGAAATGGTCATTATGACAGCCTGTGACTGAAGAGTCGGACCTGTTCAAGCATGATTGCTTTTTTGTTTGTTTTTGTTCATATAAGAGGTTTAGACAGATGCGGGTTGTGTGTGTGTGTGTGTGCTGGCTCGTCTGTCCTCGGCTCCGACTCTCCAGGTTGGTCTCCCGTCATCACTGGGGGATGCGGTTGCCGTGGCAGCACCACGTTGGTTCCACACGCGCTCAGAGCAGCCTCTGTTCCTTTTATTCCTGTGAGCACAACTGACTCACTCCCCCCCAATAATGTATTCAAAGCTGTGTTTTTTACTGTTTGATGTTTGTTCTCTGTCCCCGTGGCTCGTGCTGCTGTGAATAGGCTTTTAGGAAGCTGCTCTGTTTAAAAAAAAAAACAAAACAAAAAAAAATTCTAGGTTGTTGTTTCTTTAAAAGCATTTCTGTGGTTGAGTTGGTCTCGTCTCCGCCAGATGCCATCTTATGCTCAGTCTCAGCCGCACACAGGTGTGTGTGTGTGTGTGTTGTGTGTGTCGGCCGTGCGTCGGTGTCCATTTCAGCCGTTTTCTTTGGTGAGCTCGGTGTCGTGTTGATGGTGTTTCGGTGGAGAAAAACGAAGTGCCGAGGACGTTGAGGCGTGTGTCCCGTTGGCCCGTGTCGGATCGTCTCTGTATGTCAGTGTTCGGCGCCGTCGTCCAGCCGTGTTTGTGTTTTGAGAAACCGGACAGCCAGAGCTTGTAAGTGAATAATTTCAGATATATTTAAAATAAAAGATGAATGTCGGACGGTGCAGCAGATGTGGTGACGCTCGAGCAGACGGCGCTAGAGACTCAGGTAGTTTGCGTTCGCCACCACTACTGAAATGCTCATCCAGATGCAGCAGGTGTTGGGTTTTTTTTTTCCTCCAGTTTGGCCTCTTTAAGCTCACACTCCTCTGAAGAGGCCTCGGCGAAGTCGCCCGTTCGCTCTCTTCCCTCTAATGGCTTCAGCGTTCGTCTCATCGCCGGCACATCTGGCCCCACAGCTGCCTGCGACCGATCTCTGCCTGCCGATCGCCTGCGTGTTAGGTAGTTTTCCGCTCGACGCTTTGAAAGACGGGGCTTTTTCCACAGCCGGAATGCAGAGAAAACCTTAGCCTTGGTTTTGTCTATCTTCAGCATAACCTGTAAATAGTTGTTTTAAGAGAAAAAAAAAAAACAAAAGAAGAGTATCCTTTTGACAAATAATGCACTCTTGTTTCTCCAACTCAGAACTTTTATTTATTTAAACAGAAACTATAAAGATTGGGGAAATTATAGTGTAACGTTAGAGCCACCATCGAGCATTCATTGTGCGTGCGTTTGTGTGTGTGTGTGTGTGTGTGTGTGTGTGCGCGAGAGTGTGTGAGAGAGAGAGAGAGAGAGAAACGGCTGTTTGGAGGATCAGCTGAACACACAATGAAACAAAGGGGGTTTAAAAGACGAGCGCTGTCTCCTTTACTAAGTGTGTAAAGATATCAATTAACACCTGAGGCAGAACTAAGCTAAATAACAGAGGGTTTTATATCTAAAACACTTGTCAAAGGTTTACTAACCAGTATAAGAAAAAGAAAAAAAAAGTTTTGAAAATGTTGTGTAGAGTAATAAATTGTAACAATATTTTAAATAAAGTTATATATTGGGAAAACCGCGGGTCGTCTGTTTTTACGTACTTTTCTCCAAAGCATGAAGTGAGCCACACAGTTTTCTTTTACGGTGCCTGTGATGTGAATGAGCTGCCAGGAGAGTCTTCTACAAGCTGTAAACCTCTGAAGTCCTCAGATTATGTTTATCAATGTATGGATCGTCTTCCGGCCCGCCAATGTCAAGAACATCCTCTTAAGAAGACATAAAGCGATGGAGCGGCGGCGGCGCTCGTCCGGGACCAATTAACTGTGTGAAAGAAGAAAGAGCGCGTAATACACTTTTAATTTCATCACATTCAGTTTGGTCAAAGTGTTACCGCCGTGCGGGATAAATCTTTAATGAGTGTTTTCAGAGCAGCCAACCAAGGTGGTGTCAAAGGTTCATTGAAGCGCAATATTCTGTCTCTCGATTTGCTTTAACCGCCCCTCATTGACTGCGATAAAGCCTGTAATTTGAGCATGCGTGGGAGGCGTTTATGCAAATGCGGTCGCCGGTGGTAAAAGCGAGGACCGAGAGTGGAGCGGTTTGGCTCGCACAGTGAGACTGTAGTTAAGAGGGGCCGAAGTCAACCTGACAGCACATTTAGTTGAACTCCACGGAGAGCGAGATGGAAGCTGAGGAGGACGCCTGACGGTTCGCTGGCAGGAAGCGTCTCCGTCGCTTTAGGATAAAAACCCGTTGAGGCAACTGTTTGGAGCCAAACAAATGACAGGCTGTGCTTAGTCGCTTTGCTTGTCTTTTCTAATTGTCTTGCTCCTTCAATAAGAAAATCCCAGAATGCAGTGGTGTGGTAGGAGGAGGAGGGGGAAAACCCAGCAGGCGGAGGAAACTCTCCCGGTGACATTTTGACGATCGCATGCTGCTCAGATCTTAAACCGGTTCGCGGTGCTCAACAGGAGCGTCGTCCGTCCGCCGGGAGGCATCATTCAGACCCAAAATACAGAGCTCCCTAATGCGCCCCGTGGAACCCGGCCCAGAGGTGAAAAGACTCATCTCATTACAGAGCCAACTCCAAAACCTGTCCTCACTTTTTTATTTTTCCTTCATCCACCTGCTCTCCGCCGAAGCTTCCTGGCTGTCCATTTATAATGAAATGAGTAAAACTTTCAGACAGGCGTGGAGTAAAAGTGCAACTTTTCCATCAAGTAATCTAATCAATCGTCTGATAGGCTGCAGCCGAGGACAGTAAACCCCGAACATACAGCCGCTGTCGTCAAGATCTATGGTGGAAGGAACCCGGTGTCCTCAAAGTGGAGGGGAAACTGATCACTGTGAGCCTGGAAAAAAATGAGATTTTCTCTAAGAATGCCAAATTGAGACTGCACAGAGATACCTCAAGGATTTTCTTAATGAGTGAAATTCCCCTTGTGTTGTAGCTTCTTCCAACTTTCACGAAACTGCATGTAAATAAACAGCTATTTGTGTTTTTTTTTTAAATGTGACACACCGCAGACAATCTTTGGAACAGGCGCTTGTCTTGCAGTTTGAAGTGACAAATCTGGCACTTAAATAGACGAATGTTTTAATATTTCAGCTGAATTATGCGTCCGGGCCACTTTGTCACATGCTGCAGGTGATTTATGGTTGGTGTCCGACCTCGGCTCTCGGTGAGATAACCGCGTATAAATCAGAGGAAAACAGAGGGAAGTGTCTCTGGGGGAATATACAGTTTAATTAAATATGAACACACTAATTTGCTGTTATCTTTATTTGAAGGTTAAATATGTTTTCCAGCACCCATTCTTTTCTTTTTTTTCCCTTCATTTTTATCCTTTTATCATGGGACAGGGCGCAAGAATGGCTCTTTTGATCGTCAAGGTCACAGACCCTAGGGCTCGCCTCAAGACTCGTCTCGGCTGAAAATGATTAGGTATTTGCATTAACTCACACAATGTGTCTGTATCTTCACTGAAAAGCGAATATTTTAAAAACCCTGGCCACGTACAGCTTTCCTGTCCTGCTTCCGGCTGAAACGGAGGTTAAACGCAGGTGAGAATGTCACAGTGACCAACTGGAGCATGGAGGTGATCTCCTGACTTACTATTCATCATTTCACTGCTCACCTAAAAAAGACTCTACGGTTACACTATAGGTTTGAACAGAAGTTATTTATCTCATTAAATATGCATGTGAATATGAAAAACTATCCAGCATCACACCAGATAGTGTTTCCCACGCTGCAGCTGGCTCCAATATCAAAAAGCTGCTTGATGCAATAGTAATGATATATTGTAAACATACATCCATTTACATTCTGCTGATAATTCCTGGCAAAAAAAAAAAAAAAGCGAGACGGAAGATTAAAAGCAGAAACATTTCTGCTTGTGCGCATTAGGAATTGAGTTCATAAGCAGCAAACGCAGCCATTTTGAGGCCAGCGTTGGGAGAATTTGGCAAGTCAGTTTAAACGCTGTACTAAGCCTCGTCTCACGGTACTGTGGGTTAGAATTTACAGTCTCATCCTGGCAGGTGAGTTGGAGGAATATTGGTGCGTACGGTGGCCTAACAGCGACACGATTTTTCTGTGTTGAGTTTGCATGATCTCCCTTTGCCCGAGTAGGGTTTCTCCATGTACTCCAGCTGTCTCCTGACTCCAAAAGAGTTTTAATTTTATATTTGTCTAACTATGATATCTTGTGACCTCTGTTTTTCCTGCCTCTGGGATTCACTGAGCAACAACTGGTTTTGTGTGAAGTGACACAAGTATAACAGTATCTCCATTAGGTCGCTTTTATCTGAAGTAAAACCTGAAGGAAAAGTATAAAACTCATTTTATTCCCACGTTTCATTATTTATGTCTTACATCTGAGATCCGGTTCTCACTGAGTTTCTCTGATCTGTCAAAAAATCATGTTAAAATATTTGTCCGGCAAAGAAGTGTGTTATTTGAAACAAGGGTTGTGAAAAATTACCCTCAATTTTTCTATTTTCACTTTTTACCATTTCTTTATTTGTGTCATGCTTTGTCATTGCTTCTAAATTGTGCAAATCCTGCACAGACAGCCTCTTTGAAACCGTTTCTCATTTTCTCAGGAAGAAACGAGACGTTTTATCAAACATAATCAGTTATGTGTCAACACTAATGGAGAGTTTTACTTGTAAATAATAACATGTGGATTGCTGTTTTAATGAGGTTATTTCCCAGATTTCCTTTCTTGACCAGCGTATCTCAGTACTTCCGCCCCTTTACAAGTTCATCCAGCCACGGCAGGAAGTCAGACATATAGCTGGAGGGAGGAGAGCGAACCCTCTCCTCCACCGATTTTACCTGTCAGGCTGGAATAATGTCCTCAGACCGACGGAGCTGCTTCTCATCCAGTGGTCACACCTGAGGGGAAATGTGTTCAGTCCACTTAACGTCTGCTTGCGCTGAGTGTTCAGTGAAAGCAGCGTAGGAGTCTCTCCGATGTGCCATTCTTACTTTACGCAGAGGAAATAGTGCTGGTCTATTTCTGTTAGATTTATTCTTATGTTGGTTTTTTTTTTTTTTTTTTTTTTTCTTGTGTCTGCTCCTTTTCTCCTTTTCAGTGCAGAAATCTGAAATCCTGAATGTTATGCAAGAGAAAAAAAAAAGCCCTGGCATAATTAGGTAATTTCTAATTAAAAAGCATTGCAGTTTCTCCTCATAAACCCATTCATGCGTAGAAGTTCCCTGTTTGTCTTTCCCTGTTTATTAAACCCATTTGGTTGCAGTGAATTGCAGCATTCTCCAGAGAGGAGCAACTAAATGCGATTTAGTCTGCAAGATAAATACGCCCCACACGCTGCAGTCACATATCATGAGATAGGATTCATTTTTATGCCTCATTATTTTTTTTTTTTTTAAAAAAGACCATTTTTTATTTTTAGAGGAGCATCAAAAGGCAGAATTTGGCTCCTAATCAGCAGAAGCAGACTGCATGATCATCCAGCCTGACGGCTTTTTATCAGCGGGATCATCACATGACTTCAAAGTGCATCACAACGCGGCTCGCAAGGCTTTTTCCTGCACTTAATCAGGCTCCATATTTTAAATCTCATGTACTCTTTAAAGAGAAACTCCAGTGGCTTTAAATGGGAATCTTATCGTTCTTCCTTCCAGTTTTTCCTCTGCTATTAAATAACCCATTAAAATCAAGCTTTCTGACCACTATTTGAGGACAAAAATACATCGAATACCCGAGAGATTTGCCCAAAATGACACTAAATTAGCTTATTTGCTAACTGGTTAGTGTGGGAGTTCTTTACAAAGTAGGGAAAAACAAAGAGAGAAGTCCTGACGGCTCCTGGTGGAGCAGGAGCCATAATATCCTTCACATCAGGGACTCCAGATGATTTCATGATGTGCGTTTTAAAAAGCGAGTGTTAGATCTCGTGAGAGATGTCATAATTTCCAAGTCTGTGTGTGTTTGACCTCTGCTTCTTTTAGATCTTTTCTCTCTGTTAAATCCTTCTTCTTCTTTTTTTTTCCTGAAGCTGCCAGTTTTATCAAAGTGCCAATCCATGAAGCGTTCCCAGTAGATAACAAGCGAACACATGAGTTTGAGCTCGTCATCCGCAGTGCTCGTGATGCAGATAAAACAGGAACATTTCTGAGAAAAGCAGCGTACGTCTTTCCCAGTGCCCGAGGATCTCGCAGTCGGAATTTATTAAAATGGAACCTGTCTGTATTGGCATTCTGGACGTATTTTATCTGCATTTTATCAGTTCTCGTCTAGCAGGAAATCCGATCTCAGTCGGTTTCGTATCGGAGCAGAACAAGCATCCCGCCTGCACTGTGGAGAGCGAGCGGCCACCCCTGACTTATCGGTCGAGAGGCTTTTGTTCCCCCGGCAGACACCTCGTGTCCACTTAACCTTGTGGCCGCGGCGGCGCCGTCTGGTTAAACGGCAGTCTGTAAAAGAGTGAATGTGGCCTGGCGGGATTAATCAAGGCCAATGACACATCTGTAGGTAGGTTCACTGGGAAGAGCGAGCATCAATCACTGTCTGGGGCATCTCTCTCTCTCCCTCTCTCTCTCTACTTCCTTCTCTCTCTCTCTTCCTCTGCTTCTCGTCAGCTGTATCGACCAGCGCTTTGGGCCCTTGGTAATTAAAAGGCATCGATCGGCTTCAGCCGCAAGATGCCGGGATGCGTTCACGGAGCGGCACAGTGAAGCTCTCACAGGGAACAGGTGTACATGTACATGGATGGGCGCGTATGAACAGGCCTCCACTTGTGCTTGCTGTAATTGTTTTTGTAACGCGCTATATTTCTCCGCTGTCTGGATCTCAATTCCACACTCCTTTTTTAAACGCTAGCGTCTCTTTAGATTACACACACCCGTCCTCTTTACTCAGTCAGAGAGCCTTTTATGGCGCATGTTCCTCCACAGCGGTTCGGCTGAACGAGTCATTTGACAGAGCCTGCAGCCCAGGGGCGACTTTCAGCTCGCCATTCTCTTATTTAATGAGCGGCAGGTCAAAAAAAAAAAAACAACATCTGATTGATTCTCTGCATATACAAGAGCCCCGAGACTCTTCCTCCCATTGGACATACAGAGTCCTCACACACACACACACACACACACACACACACACACACACACACACACACACACACACACACACACACACAGGCTCTCTCACTCTCTCTTCTTTTATTCCGTCCCAGTGAACACAGTAAATCTAAGTGCTGCCAGATTGCCAGCATTGCACATTTTTCGACCCCTCGAGTTAGCTCATCAGGCAGGGAGCTTTGCCTGGGCTGAATAAGGACTAACACACTACTATAAATACAAGCCTGACGCTTCACTCCGTCGGTCTGACACACTGACTGACTGACACATTCAAGGCCACACACACACCGTGCTCCTTGATGGGGTTATGGCCGTATGAAAATATGTCTCTAATTTCTGTTTATTCCTGTAGTTTAGATTTGCGCCGGTGCGGTGATATAGTGCGGTGGCCTTTCGTTTGATGTCTGTGACTGAGTTATACTTGTCGGAGCACCCATCTTCCCCTGCCACTGTTCCTCATAAATCCGATGAATTACCCAATGTGCCCCCTCTTTCCTCCATTAACCCTCCCCTCTCCCTTCTTCTCCCCCCTCCTGCTCTACCCTCCTTCCTGAAGGAGTGATCAATTAAGGCCCTGTCCAGCCCTCTGTGCTCGTCAGCACTTTCCCCCCGTCTCCCTCCGCCTCCTCCTCATCCCCCTCGCTGTCATTTTTCTCGTCTTTTTTTGGGTGTCAAACCAAGCCGCTGTCAACACAAGAGAGACGGGAAGCACGTCGCACCAAAGGTGGTAGAAAAGAAAAAGAAGAATCCTTTATTTCCAGGGTGTGAAATGCTCTGTACACATGTGAGTGCTGGGGCGTCAGGACCGTGTGTGCTGGAAGGAGAACATCCTCCTGCAAACCCCCCCCGGCGGGAAGTTTACTTTCTGCCTGCGAGACGACTTGACTTTAAAGGGGAAAAGAGACCAGACAGGAGATGAAGAGAGGTACAGAGCACGTATAAAGAAGTTTTACAGCTGTCTCCACACTCAGTTCACAGTAAGAAAATGCAGATGCGTTGCCACAGGAGGCAGACGTTGTCGGTCAGGAATGTAGAATCATTTTCAATCCCGGTGGATTTGTGTGTGAACGCGAACTTCAATGCTTTTCCTGAACAATCTTTTTTTTTTTTTTCTTGTCATCAGATCCCATCAAAGCCCCAAAACAGCAGCAGCATCCTGATTTGACAAATATATATTAACTTAATGTGACCTGGAACAGCACGTCGGCACTGTTGATGTTTGATGCCGCCACTTTAAAGATCAGCAGCCAATGAAAAGCGTCATGATAGCAGCATTGTCAAGTGAAACGCGTGTGAAAAGGTGAAACGCTGCTGCATTAAACTCTAAAGGGGATTGCGCTGCAACCAGTCAGGGGTATGGAGAGAAATGTAGCCTCAGATCTCAGCAGATCAATGAGCCTCTCATGGCACGGAGGGTGTTCTGTAGTGTGGCTAAGACTTCACATTGTGATGCCACACAGGAAAAACGTGCCTTAAATCCAACATGACTGCAGGAAATAACAAATAAATAAACTGTTCTTATGATGCGGCATATTGACAATATATAGAAATAAAGAGAAATCCTTCAATCTGCTGTTTAGTTTCTGAGGCTTTTCTTCTTTACAGCCAGGCAAACTGAGAGAAACTGCTTCACGTCTCTGTGCACAGTTTGAAGGTTTGTTCAAATATTGAACTCAACTCAGTCTTATCCTTCAAGTTTAAAGTTTGCTCCAGTGTTTTTCTCAAGACCAAAAGCCAGCTGCTAAAATGCAGGGAAACATTTGTTTTTTTTCTTCACTTTTTTATCTTTTTACAAGCGAAGATTGTATGCAACAAATGTATGTGCACTTTATGATCACCAGCTTCTGTTGCTGTTTCCACAATCACAGAAAAATCCTGATGTCAAAATGTCAAAATGATTCCCCTGACGCATCTGTATTGATTATAAATAACTGTGCAGCAGAGTTGTTTTCACATGACAGCTGAAGATGCACAGAGAATAAATGAAACTGCGCAGTGCTGATAGACTGACAGTTGTTGTTCAAAGCTTCACCTGCAGCTCGTTTTTTTTTTTTTTTTTTTTATGCTTCAAGGTTTTTTCGATGACTGATCCTCCTGTAATCTCAGCCGTGTTGAAAATGAAAAAATGACTGCCTCGTTGTTGCTTCCTGTTTCACTACAGTTTTACTCCGCACTAATTGAGATTTCAGACACTTTTGTATCAACAGAAACCAGAATAAAGTCACACAGCTGTAACATGTGCACGGTGGCAGTAAGTCGTGTCGCGTTTTGGGACAGATTCTGAAACTGCATATATTTCCCCTCCTGGTGAAGAGGACTGCTGCATGTAGTGCAAAGATAACAGCCTCCAACATAAAGAGAATAATTTAATATACACCTCTTTCAAGTACAAAGAGAGAAGTTTGGAAGATAATCTGACTTTATTCTTCTATTAATTAGTAACTGAACTCTTGTGAGTCCAGACGGCCACGAGCAGCTAACGGGCCGAAGTGAGTTTTCACACTTTCAAACTGCACACAGAGAAAAGAGGCATTTATTTGTTGCTTAAAGTTCCGTCCGCCCGCACTGAAACTAATTTACGACGCACTTTGTTTAGCAGCGGTTTCTCCCAGATGAACTCTGGCTGAAGGTCGCAGCGCAAGCCTAAATCCTCAAACCACCCCTTCATCTGCTCGAGTCAATTTCATGGAATTAAAATCTCATTCGCGTGGCGACGGGACATGAAATCGCTCACGAAACTGGAAACCACTCCAGGGATCTGACACAGATATGATGGGATGTTTTCGTCACCGTATTAACTTCAGCGTCGTAAAACGCGATCATCTCTCATTTCTGTCGCTCACATTCCTTTAAACGCCTCCTCCCGACGTCGACCTGCGTTATCAAACCCAGTGTGTGTTTCATTGGTGTATGATGACCTGTCAGATCCGGTTACCGCTTCGTGAGTTATCGCCGTTCCACCGAGCAGCTGCTGGTCACCGCATCGCTGGCGACCGGGCAGATCGGCTGGGGAGTCGTATAAGCGCCGCACGCCACACACACACACACACACACACACACACACACACACACACTGCTGAGGAGCTTTTGATCTCCGCTGATTGTTGCAGATTGGCAATCGTCTCACAGAGATAAGGCCTTGGAAATTTAAAGTGGCTCGCGATTGGAGAAGGAACTTCATCTTTTAAAAGCTTATTAGTCTCACAGATTATCCGAGGTCTTTCAATTTGACGGTCAGTAGATGGATGCGATTGAATAATAGATGAGGTCCTCGTCTGCTCCTCTGTGCCGCGGCGCTCTTGATCTTTGGTCCAGTTTTGTACATCCAAGCATCAGGCCGCTTAGCACAGTAAACTCTCCCAGTGCCGCCGGGGATGGAGGCTCGTTCCTTGATGACCGTTCCCTTTTTTGTTGTCTATCCTTGTGAAAGTCCCGCTCTCCTCTGCTCACCCGCTCGTCCTCACATCACTTGAAATGAAACTGCGTTTTCTCAACGTGTGGGAGAGACCGAGGCGACCGTCGCTCCTCTAGAAAATAGAACAGTCAAATGTCCGTCTCATTTTTTCCATCCCAATTGATCTGCCTGTCTCTTTTCCCCTCTTACTGTCTGGGCTTCTCCTTCGCTTTAAGAGCTTTCTTACTTGAGATTGCATTGGGCGGATAATCCCTTCTTTACCCCCCTCTGACTTTTCTTTCTCCTTAATTTGGGAGGAAAGTCTTTGAATTAACCACAACAATCCATTTTGCCTTGTCAAGATTCTGATAAAGCACCCTGCTCACTTTAATCTCATTTTAACTTTGCTCTTGCTTCCCTTTTTCATCTGTTTTCTTATATTTAAGTTACAAAACAGCTCGTATCGCAAAGAAAACCATTTCGTTTTTTTTTCTTTTCTTTTCTTTTCCTTGCAATCACAAATCACAGAGCCTACAGTCCACCGGAAATTGGTGTTTCCTTGGATCGGGGCCCACTCCATCCGTTATCCCATATTTAATTCCCTTCATTCCATCCTTCTCGCTTCTCCTTGTCTGTATTTTTTTTTTTTTTTTTTAACCTTTTCACGTTGAGTTCAAACAAAGTCTTTTGAAATAGCCTCCACAAAGTTGGGAGCGGACATCAGGATGGATATGGTGCATATGATGTTGAAGACGCTGAACGCCACCAGACACAGCCGGTCGATCACGGCGCCCGCGAACTTCCACTGGTCGGCCATGCTCTCCGTCTCGTCCTGCTCCCGGAAGCGGTCCGCCATGTAGCGCACCTCCTCCAGGATGGCCTGCAGCTGCGGGTCTCCGATGCCCGCCGCCGAGCAGCCCCCGGCCCCGCCCCCGAACCCCCCGCCGCTGGACACGGTGCTGGGGCAGCCCACAGTTTCCACGTTGGGGGTCGGAGGCGGCGGCGAGCCGCAGAACTGAGACGGCAGGTGCGGCGGCGGGCTGCCCGCCACCCGCGGCGGCCCCGCCGACAGGTTGTTCCTCTGGATGGGCTCGGAGAGCACGGACGACTCCTCCATGCTCTGGAAGCCCATGTACAGCAGGTTCCCGTTGTTGTTGGCGCTGGACTGGGCGTGGAGGTGGGGGTGCCCGGCGTGGAGGGACACCGTCTGCAGGGGCGCCAGGCTCTGCGGGTGCAGCGGGTGGAGGGCGGGGTCCACCGGGTTGGGGATGCTCCCGCTCTGCGAGCCGGAGGAGCAGCGCCGCAGGTGGGGGGCGCACGGCGGCCGCTCGGGGTCGTCGTTCTCGCCCGGCCGCTTCATGCGCAGGAACCACGCCACCCACTGGAGCAGGACGAGCTGCACCTGCGGCGGAGGGGAGAGGAGGCCCGGGTGAAGGACGGGAAGGAAGCATTTCAACAACAAAGAGAATCAGGAGACGTCTGAGCGGCGCGGCGAGCCGCCTACACATCATGACCCATATAGAGCAGCAGCTACGGCGGGCTAATAGCCTCATTTTGCCGCGGACTGATGTTAGTTGTGTTTTTCAACCTTGTGTTTTGCTTCAAACTCCAACCGCACTTGTATGAGCTGAAGGAAAAGATCCTTCGCCGGGGACAGCCTGAGGCGAAGAAGGTTTTTTTTTTTTTCTTCTTCTTCTTCTTGCTTTAACAAGATTCCCACAGAGGGGATACTTACAGAGGCAGCGTTGAGTTCAAACTGTGAAATTATTAAGATCGACGATCAGATTACTGTTTCACGGCTGTAATAAGGGCGCAATAATGTTTCAGTAAACTGCGGCCTCAAGATAAAGGGAGGCTTTAACGGCTCAAAGCGGGACAAATTTATACCTCCTTCAACTTTTCCTGCTCCTCTCGTCTTCTCCTCTCTTTTTCTGCTCGTCCCCTGAAAGGGCATCGGCACTCAGCGAGTCCGACGTCCAATAAGGAGCGAACGTCCAGATGACTGCTCAATTAGTCCCCCTCCCCGGTGTGTTTACCAGCCAGGTAACAGTCCCGGCCGCCGCCGCCGCCGCTGCTGCTGCTCTCCATGCTGTTTTTGTTCGGGCTGTAATTATGAATTGTGCTGGTTCGATGCCCGCATCTGAACGGCATCAATTAGCTTGCTAATTGGCCACCGGGCTGTCTGAACGGGCCATTCATCAACACAACGTCCTTGCAGCGTGTCGATACACGCAGCATCCGCTGCAACGCTCGTCAAGTTCTCTCAGCCGAGCACAAATCACTCAACGGAAGCATATAAAATTGTCATTTTGGATTTCGGTGATTGATAAATAATACAGGAGGAATAATCTAAAATCCTTTTTATATTTAATCTGGGTATTTCAGCTTTTTTCTTCACATCTCTCATTTTTCATACGCTCACGTATGAACAAAACTTTTGCAAAAAGACTCGGCGCATTTTTTTTAGCACTCAACTTAAGGCAAGGAAAATAAGATGAAGGAACGAGTCAAATCGAATCCGCCTACATATCCAGAGCGCTTTGAAATGCACTCCCGTTGAAGTCTGTGCCGAAGCATTTGATGAACACACCCTGGCAGACTGACACTGCCGGGTGAGTCACAGCCGAGGAAGTCGGAGGAATAAAAAGAAGGGAAGACGAGCGAAGGTAGCAGGAACTGTGATGGAGAACGGCACAGAAGAAGAATGACACTAATGATGGAACAGAGATTAGCGGGAAAGACGGAGCGTCATTCAGGGAGCAGGAAGACCACCAGCGTATAAGCAGCAATGGACGGCCGTGTCGGCTCGGCTTTACCCATTTTGGCATGTTTCCTCCGTTGGGGTCGTGGTGATGATACTGCAGAACCACCACGGTGGCGATGACCGACATCCCGACGATGATCATTATACTGGCGAAGTACTGACCTGGGAGGGACGGGAAGCAGCAGTGTATTTCAGTTTTTCAGTCATTTTATGCACACTATTCTTTCCCGCTGTTCCACTGAGGGCCACAACACCAACGTTCTGATTCAATGTGAAAAGCTGAGAGAAAGGGTTATCCTATTACATACATACATGCCCCCTCCCCTATGGAAACATTGAACTGTTGTAGAGGAAAATTAACAAAAATGAAACGTGTCAAGGGTAATTAAGCAAACCACTAAAGATGCAGTTGAACCTACTGTTGTGGAACATATAGATAAAAACCTCATAGCGTGGATAATTGATAAATTATTCAGCAGCTCTCCCAGCAAGGTCAAATGTATGGAATTAAGACATAACATCAATATGAAGAAAATATTACTGCAAACCATAAAGTACCGTGGTAGAGGTAGGAGGTCTTCATTTTTATAGATAAAGTGAAGAAAATTCAGTCTGCTTATGAGGGCCAGTGTGTTTTATTGTGATGAAAGGTGGAAGTAAATAATGGCGACCATTTCCCTCCAGACTGAAACGCCTCCACTGATCCACTGACAGGGAACATGGACCAAACCATTGTGAGAAAGACAGGGATGGGGCAATCTAATCTTTTTAAATTTACAACGTCTTCTGTATATATAAGCTGTACAGCTGCTTTGCATTTTAGAAATACTTAATATTTACAAAATTTCCTCATGATATCTTGAAAGTGACAATGCTGCTTTGTTTAGGTCGACTTTTTTGACCGACACAGCTGCTTGCTTGCTTTTTTTTTTTTTCTGCATTGTGTTGGCAGGACCATTAAAAAGAATAAGATCAGAGCAGTTATTCGCAATAAAAAAATATGCTGCAAGCATCGCTCAGATGATTATGACTGCATTTGTTTTCCTCAACTTTTTAACGGCCAGGAGTTGTGTCTTAAAGCGCAGCTGTCTCTGGCTGCAGCCTCAGCTCACTAAACATAACTTCCAGTAGTGCGGCCACGATCAATTTCACTAATTAAATTTTAAAGCAAGCAGGTGGCCTCAATAAATTCTGTTTGTTACGGTTTTTCGGGGGTCATTTTGCAGCTTTGACACATCGCAGCGGTGCGCGGAGGACGGCGTGTGTCAAATCCTCTGCAGGAATCCCTTCTGAGCACGGCAGTGTCTGCCGCGTCAGTTCAGCCTGAAATATTTCAGCTATTTGATGGACTGCCAAGGAATATTGTGTTGACTTTTCTGGACCTCATCAAACACACTCACACGGCCAGGAGTTTCATTTAAGCCCACGGCGTCACGAAAAACTGCTTTTCAAAATCCCAACATCCCCATCAGCATTAAATCACAATCACTGTACAGTTTTATTTTTTTTCTCATCTGTAAAAAGACTAAGTTGTTTTTTTTTATTTGAGCAATTTGTGTGCAGAATATAGACACCGGTGTACACTTTGGATAATTACAATTTCTAAAACATTTAGTCATGGTTTTATCAGCACACACAGGCAAATGCTCTGTTTAGCTTATCTTTTTTCTTCAACCTAACTGTCTCATTTATCCGATGGCCGTGGATGTTGCTTCACCTCTGCTGTGCCTTGTTGCCGGCTTCAGATGTAGTAACGGAGGAGATGAGACGGGGTCTGTGTGAATGAACGAGCTGGCACAGCAGGACTACACACACTCACACTAATGAGTAACACATAGTGGTTTTTGTTGCAGGAAGGTAGTTCGATATATAAACTCCTGCACCGGTCAGCCTCAGCTTGATTCTGCACCTTTCGACATTTCCGGAGAAATAGCTTCACAGTACGCATCAAAGTGTGTGTCGTTCCTGTGTGCCTGTGTGTGTGTGTGTGTGTGAGACAGTTTGACTTTGTCCAGTCGACTTTTACCTCCTGCTGAAATTCACATTCAGACAGACAAAACTGTCACCATCAGCTGTCAGGATCCATGAAAAATAAAAGAAAGGCATCCGGGCACAGTTGGAAAAAAAAGAAAAAAACCTAACATAACTTCAAAAACTGAACCACAAAGACTGGAAAGAGCATGAGGAAAAGGCTTAGGCTGCTGAAATTAAATGTTGCTGTAGAAGAACACTGGTGAATATGATTTCAGATGACACTTTGCAATGTCATATTTAGTGACGAAAACAGTTCATTCAGGAAAAGCATTTAAAAATGGAATATCTATTTTAGAACTAAGCAAATATCATCATTTTCTTTCCTGCCAATGTGTACATTTTGCCACTCTGACCCCATTTAGATCAAATTGAGCTGTAAGTGGTCTACTTGACATTGAGTTCGACACTCATGATGGCATAAATTTAAACACTTGGAGCAGTTCCTGCTGAAAATACAAACACCGGCAACTTGTGCTGATTGTAAATGACTGCATTTAACTAAACTACTGTATGTTAATGAGATAAAAAACCCAAATACAAACAGAGAGAACATGCAAACCACACTAAATCAGGCTCCAAACTCAGAATCAGACCACTATATTACAACTGTGAGGCAGCAGTGCAATCCACTACCTCGCCGTGCCATTCCTCTCAAATCCAGTCATAATCAAAATACTGGCATGCGCGTCAATACGGGCGGTTTAAGACGAAAAACCAGTGCAGCTTAACGGCTTGATTTATATTATTCGTATTAACGGCTGAATTTCACTCACCTATAAGAGGGACGGAGTCGGACGTGGCTGGCATGATCTCTGCCACCAGCAGCATGAACACCGTGAGAGACAGCAAGACGGTGATACCTAAACAAACATAGATAGATAGATAGATAGATAGAGCTTTAGCTTTAACTACACATTATGTTAAGCAGTCAATATTGTGGTTCAGTCTCCTCCCCTGAGTGCCTCCTTGTAAGAAAGTACATTAGTGCGTTTGGTATTTTGATAAATGATCACACTCAGGAGGAGATCGGCTTTCGATTTATGTAAATGAGAGGCTGACACTCATACGGGAAATTACTTTTTGACACGCTGTACCTCCACAGCAGAAACGACTCGCGCACAACCACTGCCCTTTTTTTTTTTTTTTTTTTTTAAAGCCGTGTAAACACACACACCTCTCACACCCCTGCTCTGATTCGCATCTCCATCTTCATTTATCTGCCTCTTCTGTCTCACTTCACCAACAGACTGAAATTTAAGGAGTGCTGCGCTGGCATAACTTTCCTCATTCAGAAGCATCGATTAAAGCAGCACACCTCCACAGAAAATATATGTAGGCTCTTTAAGGGTATTAGGTAAATTAAGACTGCCTATTTTATGCCACTTTTGAACAAAAATGACACTTATTTCTTTTAAAAGCATGCTCGTCTAACCCCGGAGGCAGCCCCCGGGCCCCTGTGTCACCTCCATCAAGTGCAGTGACAGAGTAAATTCCTGGAAGGCAGTGTGTAAGCTCTCTCCCACTAATCAATTCGCCAACTTAATTACATCAATAGGTTAATTGGCCTTGTGTATAGGACTTGGCTTTTCTTTTTCCCTTCTTTTTGTTTTTTCTCCCTCCCTTTGGAGAAATGCTGCGTAATGCCTCTTGTATTGAAGTCAAGGATGTGCGTTGACAATGGCGTCCCTCCGAGCTCACTCCCACTCGGGCCCGAATCAAAACGGATTTGCCAAAGAAGCTCAAGCATCTATTCAGATTTGGAGGTGTATCTGGTGAGTGATTGGACTCGTTAGGATAAGAATGCAGCACAGGCATTGTGCTAACAGATAATTACCATATTTTACTCCATGTTCTCACAGTTTTTTGAAAAATTCTTTAGAAAACTAGAAAAATGGTTAAAAAAAGACTTAGTAGTCTTTCACAGAATACAAAATGTTGCACTGTTTGTTTGTTTATAGGCTTTTTTAATCAAATGTGGAGTAATTATCCTGTTTATTTGTATTTTAACTCCACCCCACCTCATTGATCTGGAAGGAGAACCTATCACGCCATACCATAACTGTCTCTCCACAGATCAATGCTCCTGTTTGTTATTAGTCTTTGCCTCGCTTGTTAAACCAGTTAAGCACTCCGTAGTAGCGGCATGAACACTAGCTACACTGCTTTTAAAAGAAGGATAATGACATGGAAGCTATACCAGTGCCTGCATATCACTATCGCACAAAATGTGAGGCTGCTTTTGGTTCATTATTTCTAAATTGTAACAGTGCTGTCTATACTAGTGGAAAACTTGTTTATTTCCAATGTCAAATAATGTCACATTTGGAAATAATATGCATTTTCGGGATGAGCAACCAAACTGAGAGTATGAGTTGAGCCCATAAGGAGAGCAGCCTAATCTTCTGTACCGGTGCCAAGCCGTTTATTTTATTATTAGATATGAGGAACGTTGGCTGCAGAAAGGGAAAGTATCCCTCAGTAGTGTGTGTGCAGGCTCAGACTGTTGCTGGTGTGTGTGTTGCACGTCCGCATGCAACTCAGGCTCCATCCATCCATCCAGTAGGTAAAGTCAGGGTCTGTCCTGGACAGGTCTACAGTCCCTCGCAGGACAGAGACACATACAGGCAGCTTGCCAGTCTCTAATCCACGCTTTTGGACTGTGGATAGAATATACTGTGACAACAGGTAAACAACCAAGAGGATGGAACCCAAGCCCGGTCTTAAAGGATAAGTTCGGTTTAAACAGTTTTCACGTTGTTTGTAGAACAAAGTAGAAGAATATACTCACCCAGAAGGGTTTTCTGATCCAAACAGTACTTCGGGAGAAATTTAGATCCAAAATCGAGCTGCAGACATCCGTATACTGTTAGCCAATGGGGCATGTGTGGCGCCGGCTCCCAAAACAGCTTTAATCGTCCAAAAACTCATTAGTTTCACCAATATTTCCTCATGGTACGCTCACGTCTCTCCTCCACGACAGCCCGGTGTCGCAAAATACATGCTGTTGAGGTTTTACAGATCTTTGAAGTGAATACGGTGATCAGGATGTAAACTGAAGTACATTCACCAAGAGACACAGTCGGTGGCGCTGTGCACCTAAGTTGTTGGGCGCCACCTGCTCCAAAGAAGAAGAAGAAGATGTTTGCAGTTCAGAGATATATTGTTCTACTTCGTTCTATAAACAACGTGAAAACTGTTTAAACCAAACTTATCCTTTAAACGGGGGAACTTTTCATTGTGAGGCGTGAGCGTTAGCCACGACCAGCTTCTCAACTGATGAAAGAGTATCTGCAAAATGAGTAAATCTTTAAATGTCAATGTTGTTTCTTCAGATTAAGATCATAAACCAACAGCTGAAAGACCTGTTTGGCATCGGCAGAAAAGAGTTAGCGCATTACTTTAGGGCGGACGCCTCGGCTCATCCCACAGATGCACGTTAAGCAGGCTTTTCAAAAGATTAAGACTTATTCTCAAGAAGCATTGTGAGAACAAAGACTCAGCCGACCAAACACACATTTCCTGCCAAATGGTATTTAGTTTACATGACAAACCTCAGAAATGTTTGTCAGGTTCAATAGTAATAATAATAATAATATTACGAACAATGTCAATTCGTACATTTGAGGAAATTTAATGTTTCCAACACTGTTTAACTTTTTCAGCTCTGTGCAGGTCAGGCTGAGCAAAATCTGGAATCTTTAATGTTCTGATGCGGAGAACGACATTTATCTCCAAACGGGCTGAAGCATATTAAAATTTATTTGCAGCTGCTGTTTGATTACAGCTCTCTCTCTCTCTCTCTCTCTCTCTCTCTCTCTCTCTCTCGCTCTCTCTCTCTCTCTATTGTATTGTGATTTGGATGCCTCCCATCTTCTCCTCCTCACCAGTCCTCCCTCTCTTCCTCTCATCCTTTCACGATGTTTTTCTCCTGTCTGTGTTATCTCTCTTTTTTTCCTACCTTCCCACACCCGTTGCTCCCTGTTTCCTCCTCCTCGCATTTCTCATCTTTCTATTTTATCCTGTAATCCCTCTCCTCTCTCAGCTCCCCTTCCTTTCTCCCCGTTTCATGCCCCCCTACAGTCTCCGGCGCCACTCCTTTTCTTCCCTCCCCTGTCTTTTTTTTTTTTCCCTGTCGTTAACAGAACATTTTCTGCAGGATATATTCACATCTAAAGAACGACAAAAGCACTCAACTTGAAGATTGTTGTTATTTTCAGGCACATCGTGGGCAGGTTGAACGTTGAGGGAGTCAAATTATCATAAACTCCTCTTAAAAATCGTTTTTTTCACAGGCATTTGCGGGAGAAATGTAAACAAACACAAATGAGCAGGGGAGCGTTTTGCATTTAGTGCCACTCTCCCCCCTTTCAGCCGTTTGTTGTAAAGGTGGCCTGCTGAGATTTCTTCAAGCTTCCTGTTTACCTTGGTTGTGATCATCTTTGATCTCTCTCTCCAACGTGATTCCTTCAAGCAGTTGAACAGCAGGGTTGGGGATTGTTTTGTATGCAACTACATTTATGTCAGCTGGCTCACAGATTCTGTATCGTCTGTCGGTTCTGGTTGTCCTTGTATTTCCCGGCTCATAGATCAGGGACTAAGTGGAGGAAAAACTGAAATATTTTGCAGTCTGTTTGGATTTAGCTGCATTCCGTAGTGTAGGTAAAACTACTCACATTCTTCACCAAATTGAAGCAGATACATTTACAGGTAGAAATACTGAATGTATTCAAACCATTAAAAGCAGCTTTATGAAGGATGTTTCTGCAGACTTTTTCATTCCAGCTGAGGACTTCAAACACTTGCCCTTAAGGTGGATTCCGCTCTCTCCGTTGTGATTGTTGTCTCCCCACCTTTCAGTTATGTTGCTTGAAGCGCTCCTGTCTTTAGACATCACATTCTACAGGAGCCCTTTAATCAGCGACTTGAACACCAAGGTCAAGTCTTCCTGTTCTGCCCGTGCTTTGATTCTTACACAGGGGCATGATGTTTTTTTTTAATGTGTTCTCCCCCAACCCAACAAAGGTTGGATCTACATGTAAACTGTTGTATAATCTCTTCTTGTGTGTGTCGTGTGCTCTATTGTGAAAGTTGTGACTCGATGAGAAAAACAAAATGCAAATTATCCCGACCGTTTTGGAACTGGAGCTGTAGGGTGAAATTAAAAAGGACATTTGTGTCACAGCTTGAGGAGCGTGACAGAAGCACTCTCGTATAAACACCTTAAAGTTTAGGAGAAAGATTTAATATTCATATTATGTTCCATCCCAGCTCAGCAGGCCAGTCTGTACTTGTTGTGAGCGCGTTCTTTAAGCTGGAAACCCAGTTGTACTTCAAACTAACAAGCCGACTCTTCGACAGCGCCGCTCGCCCCTCAGCAGCTGGTTTCCTCTGTCGCAGCCGTGTTTGATCCACTCACCCAGCGAGATCTTCTCCCCAGAATCAGCCGGCAGCACGAAGATCAGCAGGGTCATGGAGGACAGCAGCACGCAGGGAATGAGCAGGTTCAGGGCGTAGTAGAGCGTCCGCCGGCGGATCGTGATCACAAACGTGACGTCCGGGTAAGGCTCCTTGCAGCAGTCATAAAAGACTTCATTTCTGGTGCCGGGAACGCCTGAGAGACCGGACAACGAAATCAACGTTCACTCCGAGACTTGATTACTTGGGATGATCCTGCACAGGACACTTTACCTCCTACTCACCGATGAGGTCCCACTCCCCGTTGGGCATGTAGCCCGACGTGTCGGCCTCGTTCATCTGCAGGTCCAGCAGCCAGCCGTCGTACGTCCACGAGCCAAACTTCAGCTCACACTTCTGGATGTCAAAGGGGAACCAGCGAACGTCCACGTTGCACGTGCTCATGAAGATTCCTGAGGAGAAGCAGAAGGACAGACGTCAGAGGCAGACTATTGATCAGGCTGCGATATTGACCCTTGTTAGTCTCCACAGAGGTGTGAAGGTGAGGCGTGTCAGGGGATCGCTTGCTATTCAGGGTCTGTCTTCAACGTCAAGCCACTTCTCTGAATCGCTCATTCGGTTCAAACATTATCTCAACATTCTCATATCTTCTTTTTTTTCAATCCAAGAATGGTGGGAAAAGTGCTGCATCACACACCCAAGGGGGCGCGCTGCAATTGGATTTTCATGAACACTGCGCAGGTCTACAGAGAGGGGTTTGAAATTGAGTTTGGCAGCTGAAGAAAGCAAAAACTAGATTAGACACAACCTTCCATTTAAGAAATGTCTATAAAAATCTTGGCAGCTGGCGTTGTCACTCACAGGTCTCAGATACTTCTGCAAACAAAGGCTGCCGCCGCGCCGTGGCGGCGGCGCGCCGCTCTCAGCTGCGGGAGAGGCAAACATCGACAGTGACACTGAAAAATGAGATTGTGCACAGTTGCCGTAATCTGATTACCACTTTTATCATGCAAAGTAAATGTGCTCGGCATTGGGCACAAAATCACGAGGACACACTCCCACCAACTCCCCCAACTCCCCCAGCTCCCCCAAACAAAACATCATAATGATCTTCGCAGTGATTACTGGCGAAAATGCAGCCTTTAAAGTAATTGCTGAAATAAATGAATCAAAGACCATTGAAATTCACACACACACACACACACACACACACACACACACACACACACACACACACACACACACACACACAGAAGTAAAATGCCAGTGAAGCCTCACAGCCCTCAAAGACTTTCATTATGAGCCTGCTGACATGCAAATCAGCCTTCAAAGTTAAATGAGAGCAGAGTTTGGAGAAGAGTAGAGAGGTTAGCAGGTTGAATGCCGGTTTTAAAGAGAAACGCCGACAAATGTTCCTTTAATTCGCTTCCCGCTGTTGGAAAGCCGCTCAATAACCCCAAGTTCTTGTTTTTGCTTCATGAGGTTGATGTCTTTATAATTACTCCACTTATGAGCTCCTGAGGCACAAAACCTTAAATTACACTGATTATGTAAAAGTACTTCTCTCTACCTTTGCACTCACCGGCTCTGTGCGTTTTCATGCTCTGTATATTTTTGTAACCTGCCTCTGAACGGTATCCAGAAACCTCGAAGCAACACTCTCCAAGAAGACACCTGTTTTTTTTTGTTTTTTTTTTCCTGCACCTTGGAACAATCTCCGGCTCGCAGCTCCAAAAATAAGACTCCATCATTGTGAAAATGACTTTTCAAGAAGGCATTACAAAGCCAAGAGAGAAGATTGCCTTGTAGTAAACGCCGCTCAATTCAGATATGAGCTGAAACGCGCTCCACCTTATCTTGTTTTGCCATTAGCGCGAACGTAGCGGCATAACGCCTTCGCCTCAGCAGCAAGACAGGTTGTGATAGTATGCAGCAGACACCTGGATTCCTCCACATCTGAATTATTAACTGAATGTCGAGCGCCTGCTTCGTGCCTACCTCCCACAGACTTGTTGCCTTCTGTTTATAGACAGTAACCAGACCCAAGGAGTCACGGCTCGGTTTGTGACTCACTCCTTTCCTTTTGCTCCTGTTTTTTTTTTCTCATTATTTCCCTATTTTGCAGTCCCTCCTGCCCTCTTTTCACTCTTTTCATCATGAGCCAAACCTCTCCTCCATTTATTGTATCAAACCGGAGCTCCATCTTTTCGCTCTGCCTCTAATTGACCCGGATCCAAGTCACAGGACTCATCAGCTGTGTGTGCATTCAGCAGCGGCTTATTAATAAACATGGCTGCCGAACAGAATTTAGAGTGTTGTTTTCTGAGCGTGCAGTCCTTGACTTGTATACTTCAGAGGGCCATATTACCTCACCCTCTCTCAACACTGGGGATTCAGTCTCCGCCTCCTGTAATCTTGTGTATAAAGAAAAGATTGAGAAAGTACAAAGTAAAGACCTGTGGAAACCCACGGGAGTCATTACTTCCACAGGCCTGTGCGAATCTTGCATTTGGGTTAAGACGGGAAGGCGAGGAAGCGAGCGACTCCTATTTATAGGCGTTACTCTCAGCTCTGGGAATCTGTAACCAGCAACTAACCAGGGATGCAGTTTTACTCTGATAAAATATTAATGTCAAGTGTACAAACAGGCGACGCATGCCCGGGCAGCAGAATGAGATGCTGGCACTGCACCTTGGGGAAATGAGGAGGCGATATGAAGGGAGACGGCGACACAGGAGAGAAGGATCATGAATGATAGAAGAGAGAGATTAGGAAGCAGAAGGCGGCTCACCTGGAGGCATATACTTGGCGTAGCCGCTGGAGTTCACCAGCACGTTGGTCTTAAACGTGGAGTCAAAGTCGTCATCTGCACTGAGGGAGGACAGGGGAGGAAGAGGCATCACTGGCTGAGGAGAGTCTGCGGGAGACGTGTGCGCTCGGGTGTTGGCTGTACCTGTTGTAGAGCAGGATGTCTGGAGTCCAGACCTGATCGGTGGTGAAGCGGAGGTTCTTCACGCCGGGGTGATCGCTCTGGTTCCACTGGAGATAGTGATCGAACCAATTCTGAAACACACGTGATGCGGTTTGATTATGAGAAGCAGAGCTGCAGGTGCTGCATGGGCGCAGCGTTAGCTCAAGAGAAGAGCAACACAACAACGATACAATGAAAAGACACATATAAAAGTCATTTGCTCCAAACAAAGATTTAAGCGTCTTTTTGTCTTTTGTTAGCAAGAATCAGCTTCTAAATCTAAGAGGAGGCCAGCAGAAAGTAATTAATGTGAAGGCTTTTTTTTTGTCTTTTTCCATTAGCCGTCATTTACAGCTGCCTTGTTTACTCTTACTTATAATATAATGAGCTGCAGTGGTCCAGATGCAGACAAAACGAATGAGAATGCCAATAACACTGCCAATATTGTTTTAACTGTGATTCCGGAAGCGTTGGAAACCGACGTAGTTACCAGTAAATGCACCCATATCTCTGCAGCTTTGACGTGAGACACAGACACACACATACAGCGTGTCCTCGCAGGATAAAGGTAAGCCACTTCATCTCAATTCCCCGGTGCTCCTCGGCCGCCATGTATTACTGAAGATATAAATCATATTTAAAGGAACGCTGCTTTTCTATTTCCAAAGGATCCTGAGCTTTCAGCTCTGCTTTCCTCTCAAACTTAAGAGACATTATCATCACAAGGAGTGTAAGTCATGACTTTAATTCACGTGACGGCTTCACAGAAAGCGTGAGGGAATCAGTAAACCTATCACAGCGGACATTTCATTATCACGGCAGTCCTTACCATCTGCAGCCACATGTTAGAGGTTAAGACCTGGTTCTTCTCATCCTGCAAAACATGTGAAATGCTTTTAAGTACACTGCATTCTTCCAGAAATCAAATCACAAGAGAGGGATTTGAACACGACTTTGCATCTGGGTGGAACGTTACACCTCCGGCTTTTCAAATGAAATCCCAATTATTTTAAAAGATTATCATTAGTATGATTACCATAATTATCACAGTTCCAGGCATCCAAACCCGAAGTGCACTTCCAGCTCATTCGTGCACTAATTGATTAAGAAAAATGTGTTTTCCAAGAAGGAAGCTGCATTAAAAGTCCCTAATGGATTTGTATTTTTCGACATACATATTTTGCCTCAAGGCGAACAGCGAGGCGCGGACACCTACCACGTCCATGATCTGTATCAGGCTGAGGGAGAAGACCACGGTGAGGGTGTGGGAGTCGTTCCCCACCGGCCGCTCCATCCGGTTGTAGTCCTTCAAGAGGTTTTTCAGCAGGTTCCTCTGGTGAGGACCCTGCAACGACACTGAAGGGGAAGAAAAGTGACACCGAATTCCTGACACACCTGTGGAAACATGACAGGAAACTACCCGGTTAGAATGTAGCACTGATTTGAATTTAACATGAAAATAACATCAGTAGTCAAGGAAAACATAAAAAGAAAAACTCATTAAAGAATTAAATGACAGGATGGATGTTTGTGGAAATAAATGTTGCTGATAAAAGCAAAAAAAGATTTCTCCCCTGCGAAACTGAACTCTCTTTATCTTTTAATACATCCTGCAGAACATGACTTACATGAAAACACACAGGGGAAAGGGCGAGAAACACTGGATCTGATGATGAAATGACCAGAAATTTAAAGCAGATCGTATCCTTTATCGCCATTAGCTATGCTTATCTTGACACTGATCGTGCAGGCTTTACAAATAACACATGAAAGAAAAGTCCAGCTCTTTAGACAAGCTGAAACCACGCTGGTATCAGCATGTGGGAGGATGAATGAGGGGGATGAAGGCTTTGTCCTTTTTTTGTTGAATTCTACACGTTATATGACGATCATGTTGATTTCTGTTGAGATCCATTGACAATAAGACTGCTAGTCTTTAGTCTGCAACTAGTTAATGTTCCACTTTGCCCTACAGATCATTTGATGATTCCAGTTTTGTCCCAAAACACCAACAAAAAAAACGAATCCAATCAAAGTTATTGTTCTTCTTGCTGCTGTAGAAGCCCACCGTCTCATCCCCGCTGAGCTGGAGGAAGATTCGCAGAGTGAGGTGAACGGTCAGTGAAGAGAATCTAATTAGGAGGAGTGGGAAACTTTATCAGTACATAATTGGCACTAATGAATGTATAATTGATTTGATTTGAAACGCTCACAGGTACACAAATCAAATGTTGCACGGAGGCGCGCGTGGACCGAGCGAAGGCAAGCTTCATCGGAACTCGCTGAATTTTCATTCTGATCAAGATCCAGAGGCTTTTAAATCTTTATATCACGCCGGAGTGCAGAGAGAGGTCATAAAATATTGCTCAGGAATTGCAGATTTCTTAGTCCAGTAGTTATAAAAGATGCGTCAGTGTAGAAAATCACACTCGGCCTTGTGTATCCCTGTCATCCTTTGGGGGAAACGATGTGCAGCCTGTGGAGGAACGCCGTCAACTTATTCTGAGTGTCAAACAGGAACAACAGAGTTCATGAAGCAGCTGAACATGTTCCCTTCGAGGCAAAGAAGAAACCCAGGATGTTTTCGACTTTCAAAACCCAAAAAATACAGACTGAAACTTTTGCTCTCTGCCGTCTCTGTTTTTATGTTTTCCACTCTCTGGTCTAAAAACTCTTCTTGACAACAACCAAAGCGAGCGAACAGGATTTTAGCTGCCGGTGCCGCTGCCCGGAGGGAAAGTTCACCCGCTCCACTCTCAGCTCTGCCATCCGCCGTCAGCCTTTTCCACTCAGCTGCAGCTCGGCTGCATCAACACGTCCACAGCAGGGAGGCAAGATGGAAGAGCCATAAGATCCATACGTGCAATCCGACGGATCTGCCACTGCCGCTGAGGCTGACATCCCCTGACGTGCACCGATTTTGATGGGGGGGTGGAGGGGGGGCAAACGTCAGTGATGTGCTGAGATTTTCTTTCTAGAAATCTGTCTTGTTTCTTGCTGTGCAGACTCGATGTCAAATCAAGCATCCAACCCCCGGGTCAAACAAGCGTGTGTCCCAAAAACAAGACAACTCAGAGTCAGGACTGAATAAGCAGGGATGTAAACAGGTGAGCAACAGCCTCACTTTTCTCCTCCTGGAGTCTTTTTTTTTTTCTTTTATTTCCCCCTTACTTGAAAATTCTTATTCCTGTGTACACTTCACAGACCAGGCAACCAGCAGCAGCGACTCCAGGTTTCTCAGTTCCTATATTCCCAGAACACTGCTTCAGTCAGATTCCTGAAAACAGAGCGACGCGAGCGGACTCACCGTGGATCAGAGCCGAGAATCCAGAGAGGAGCAGAGCCGCCGAGTGCCACATCCTGGTAGAGGAGGAAGAGAAGAGGCAGAAGAGGTGAAGCTCCAGATGTTAGAGGAGGAGGAGGAGGGGGTGGGGTGGAGGAGGGGGGGGTGGAGGAGGGGATCCAGAGAGGAGAGGGAGCACAGACTCAGGACGCCGCTGGAAATCCTCCGGTCTGCGTCCAGCCGGCATGAGAGGGACGGAGTGTGAGAGAGCGAGCGGCGGGAGAGAGGGGAGCCGGGAGAGGGAGAGGAAGAGGAGGAGATGGTGGCTGCGAGCTCTCAGCTCTCTCTCTCTCTCTCTCTCTCTCTCTCCCTTTCTCTGTCCTCTCTCTCTCTCTTCCTCTGCCTCTCTGGGAGGTGGGACCAAAATGGAGAGTAGAAAAATGTCAGTGATGGGGGGCGAGAGGGCTGACGGAGCGCAGGGAGCCGGTCCAGGAGAGGTTGTAATTGGTCTGTATGGCCATGAGTTGACCTTATTAAAGACAAACGAAGCAGCGGACGCATGTGGTTTTAAATTATCTCAACTCTAATGGAAAAAACACTGAAGAAGTTTAAAGGGAAACGTCCCCTGAGATGGAGAAGGCTGATGGACAGATGAATGGGAGAAGGGGGTAGAGGTGAAAAATGTTTTATATATGATCCATATGCGCGCCAGCACAGTTCAAAGTAATCCTTTTAATCCAATTAGTTTCCCACAATCCCTCTTTTTCTCTGTTATATTGCAGAGATTGAGCAGAACCTCCCCTGTGGTTGGTCAACATGTCTGGCAAATATATGACAGTTGGCCTCACGTGTGATAACACAGCGCGGCGGTTGCGGTCACGCACTGCTGGCCTGGAAAGCGCGCGTGTGACTGGCTGCGCGCGCGCGCGCGCGCACGTGGGGCGCATCTTTTAGCCGTCTCGCGGCGGGAGGCGCAGCTCTGAATCCGGGAGTCCGGTTTAATTGAGAAAGTGCTGGGCTCGGCAGGAGGGCCGCGGAAATGTGCATAGTTAAACTCTACTCCTCATTCCGCCGCATGAAGTGCTGATGCAAGGGCAGAGGCAGCGCGAGAGCTGGAGGAGGAGGAGGAGGAGGAGGAGGAGGAGGAGGAGGAAGGGGCAAGAAAGAGTTGGACTGTATAATAGATTACCCTATTACTTCTACTGCCCTTCGGAATTACCCCTCTCCCAGGCAGCCTGTCACACATCCGGGGCTGCGGGTTCACGCTCGGCTGCGCACAGAGGATGGCGAGTGGCCCTCGGAGGCAGGAAGAAGGATGGCCGAGTCACCGGGGGGGGGAGCGGGGAAGGCTGCACGGCGCGCGCGGCGAGGACGCACCGCGCGCCTCGGCAATGCATCATCCCAGCAGCAGCAGCAGCAGCATCCTGTTGCTGAGCGCGTGCATCCATTATCACCGCGAGAAATGTGTGCAAAATTGACTTTGAGCTCATCTCATGAAGAAGAAAGAAAAGCGAAAGGAAAAGAAAAAAAAGCTCGTGGCGCTGCTATGCAGCAGCTTGATAAAAAGAGAAGAAACCCAAAATTCATTCCGCTTCATAAAAATTCAGATGGGGGGGCACTGAGGCGTGGGTGACATCTGCTGGTTTGTTTACCAAACTGCATGCTGGCTCGCGGGCCTGCCCGGGGGGAGGAGGGAGGCGGCGCCGTTAATTAACGGGGAAGAAAGTGGGCTAAATGGCACGAGAAGATGATGAGAGTCAGTGCTATAAAGTTAGGGCTAATTAGAAAACAATGCCAGCAGATGAATGAAAACACGGAGCACACTGAGAATTAATGATGATGAGAGCTGCGAGAGGAGAGCGAGGGCTGTGCGCATCGTTTGGACAATAATGTTGCACCACATGTCATTGTTTGAACATCTGCTGCGTTTTTTTTTTTTTTTTTCACTTTTTTTAAGTATGTTGGTCAGTTTCAGGAGTTGCATGGTGGTTAGTGTTACCTGCTCACAGTGTGGTTGGTGTTTTTGTATGAAATTTACATGTTCTGTATGTTATATGTTTGGGGTTTGGAGCTTGTCAGTGCCCCTAAATCTGCCAGGTGTGTGAGTGTGTGTGAGCTGGAGCTGATCCCAGGAAACAATGGGAGACGAAGAGAAAGTAACATTCAGTCACATTTCCATCTACAGTTAATTCAGGGGTCATTCCCGTTGAAACCCCAACGCATGCAGAGGGAGAACAAGAAAACTGCAAACCAGAAACAGACACTGCTGTGCAGCATCCTTTCACTGTATCTATTGCATGATAATCTTTATGTTTTCGTGTGCTTAATGTTTACTGTATTTTGATGTAGATATTTTAAAGATTACTCGCTTCAAAGATTGCAAGAACATACTGCATGACTACATTATTTACTTTTAGACTTTCTTCATATACTGTTTTGCATCTGCTTCTCCCAAACCTCTTCCTCTTCAAAATTAGTTTTCAGTTAAACGACCTAGTCAAATAAACAAAAGAAATTCTTCCCACAGTTAAAAAATGTGCATTTTAGTCGCTCACAACAAATTGCCTGTTGGTGTGTGTGTGTGTGTGTGTGTGTGTGTCTGCCTCTGTGTGTTTGCCCTGTGATGGGCTGTCACACTGAATCCTACCTGAGCCCACAGTCAGCTGGGATCAGCTCCAGCGTGCCGTGACCCTGAGTTGAACGCAGCAGTATTGAAGATGGATGGGTGGAGGCTCCTAATTGTGATGCTAATTGCACAGCAGAGGCTGAGACTGCCATCCCTTTGACCTGGCATGACTACAGCGCTCGCCTCGCTCTGCTAAATGCTGAACGCCGTCCCTGACACTGCAGCCATCAGGGCTGCTGTGCTGTGCAGCACTGTGTGTTTTTAATTACTCTGCTGATTGGATTAGGCCTTCTCCTACGCTGACACGTCCCCTTCGCTTAGTAGGTTGTTATCGACAAAACCAGCACATGCATCCACTCACCTGTGATGTCTTACTGGTCAGAGTGGCTTATTTTGTGGCTGGGTCTTGAATGGAACTGACTCGATGCAATTCTCCTCTAATAGACAATTATATGCTGTCCCTGACAGCTCTGGCACTGTGGGACAAAAGTGGACTGTGATCCAATTAAATATAGTGGTGTGAAATCAAGCACAGTGGGATGTCCCTCGGTTTCTCTGTAGCAGCCTAAAATATATCAGAATGGAATCAGAGTTTTCATTTTTTTTTATGTTTTTTGTAGTGTAAAATCTGCCGTTCGCATTATTCATACACACACTTGGGGAATCAAAAGCTGCTCACCAAAGGCTCTATCTGGGTTTATGTGTCAGAATATTTCTTGGAATAGAGCAGCGATTTATTGGAACCTCCATTGATTGAAAGCAACCTACACTAGTTAATTAGTGAACTGCAGATAGAGGCTGTTTGTCTTCCAACTGTTTTAAGTGCTCGCTTTAAACCAAGCGATCAAACATCAATACCTGGCTGTGGAAATTAGGCATCATAGACTCTACGTTTATACATGTGCAACAGAGCTAGTCTGTGATCTTACTCAAGACACCATCATACAGCGCTGTAGAGAGTCCACTTTTCTACAAAAAATCTCAACATTTACTGGTGCTGCTAGAATTTGCAAAGGCTCTTCAAGGTAACTGGATTAGAATATTAATATCACAGGAGAAAAAAAATGTTTTTTGAACTTAAAAGCACAAACATCTAATCCACCCCTCAGGTGGCAAAACATGTAGTCTCCATTAAAGCAGCTGCTAATATGTGGAGAAATGTTATTCAGGTAGAAATATTGACTCAACTTAGTATGCAATAATGCACAAGTTAAAGGTTACAGGCCCTTAAAACCACGGTTTTGAAATAGAGGGTTCCATTTGTCTGAATACAGACACATGGAAAGTTTCAGAACTAGTTTCTCTTGATCTTGATCTTGGTCTGCTAGATACACTGGAGCAGTGGGTGGACGTCTCTGACACAGCAGTAAACTGGTTTAAATCCTGTCTAAAACAGAGGAACTAACTAACAGGTATTTAACAGTTATTTTCTGGGCTTAACAAAACAAAATTACATGTGTGTTCCTCAAGGCTCGATCGTCGGCCCACTTCAGTTTATATCTGCATGATTCAGATTTTGGATAACAACAAAATACACTAACATATATATGGAGATGACATAAAAATGTACATTTCTCTTTTACCTTACAAAGATAAAACTAAAGTAATGCATTTTTGGAGCTGAAGTGGAAAGTCAGTTGATAGGGATACAGAAAAGGTCCAGCTTACCTGGCAACTTCTCTCCACCCTTCATGCTGGTCAGTTTACTGTTTGTAACTAATCATGGTGAGGAAAACAGTTACACAGTTCTCATTATGAGTTTCAGAGGGCTCTTTGCTTTACTCATCTGTGGAAATAGCTGCAAAGTTGCTAGCTTGATGTGCTTCTCAGTAAGTTAGCATTAGCATTGTCAGCTAGTTGTCAGAAGCTGCTATTTTCAATGCAAAAATGTACATTTCTTTAAACTTCAGTTCAGCTGAGGACGACCCTCGTGAAAGAAATGTGTTTAATCTCTCTATAAGCCCACGTGGAAGAAGCAATTATGTCAACCAGAAGGAAATGGGACCTAACTTATTAATTCCATTTATCCATTCACCCCTAAATGTTGTTTTTTTTTCATGTCTTCTCATGTTATTTTCCAGTGAATTAAGTCAGCATGGTTCCCAAAGTCTCAAACTATTCATTTACCCTGCTCTTGACCTTTAAGCTTTTGTTGTTTATCGTTTGACAAATGTTTACCAACAAATCTCACTAAAGCAATTAATATCCAGGCCAGAAGATGGACGGGCACGCAGCGAAGATTCAGAGCAGGACGGGGATTTGCCATTTACCAGCCACCGCAATTAGTCCTCTCACAATATCCCTGTTTAATTTCACATTCCTAGCAGCCAGAGGATGAATTGCAGGAGAGGAGACTAATTGAAGCCGCGTTGGCTACCGGCCACAGCGCCAAGAAGAACTGACACGCTTAGCTACCAGCCGCAGCACCGAGGATTTACAAGCACTTGGCAGGAGGCTTGACTTCATTTGAATCCTTGCAGATGTGCATATATCCTTTCAGCATCTTGTTACGTAAAGGACAATATCATTGAGGAACATTTGTTGTCCCCATAAAGCAGAGTCGAGGGAGTCACCCACCGCTGTTACATCAGTTCAGCAAATGAAATGTTCATACTTTAGCAACTTCTTCACAACAAGAACGTGAGGAAGAGTCTGTGTTTACCGGCTGAGGACTTCTGATATTGACAGTCACACACCGAGACACAAACAGTTGGGAAGCTCCCCTTGCTGTAATGATATCCAGAGAGAAAAACAGCAGCATCTGGCTGAGTTTCAAAGCAGCATGGAGTAGTTTTAGCATAATTAATCAATTTAACATCTGGAGGGATGCCAGAGGAAGTAAAAATCCGAATGGATGGTCAGAGCAGCGCTGTGTTTCAGCTCCTCCACCTGTACTCATTCACTGCCTCAGCTTCCCACCACCACCGCTACCCCCCCCCCCCCCCCCCCCCTCCTTCCCCCTCTATCTATCCTTAAATACATGTTGTCTTCAGATTAGATAATGCCAGTCTTTATCCTGCTACTATCCGGATGAGCTCCGCCCACCCTTTGCTCCTTGGGTCCTTCCATTGGGAGGCAGTTCTATTATCTGTGGGACCCATCTGTCACCGGGATTTAGATAAATAAATGATGCTCCAATGTCATTGTTATGACTTTAATGCTTAATACTCCACTCTCCTCCGTGCATATTGTTCGATTCAGGGGTGACATATTTCATTTTTCATAAGCTCATAAGTATCAGATCTCTGCCTCTCTTGATTAATCTTCAGCATTAATCTGCTGCATTGATATTAAAGGCTATTATTCCTCTGTGAAGACTGAATGTATTAAAAAAGAGTTTGTATAACCCACTAGGAGTCCTGTGAAGACTGTAGAGACACCGATCAATGAAATTAGGAATGAAATCCAATACAACAGCAATTCATGTCACTTTTCAAATCAGTTTTGGGTTGATTTTTAACAGAAGGCCACCCATTTGTCAGCTGATGCTCCCACCCACACACGTACACAGACACACAGACACTCACACAACCACACACACGCACACACGCACATACACACACAAAGGGAGAATGAAATCTGCCAATCCCAGCTAAAAAAAAAAAAAAAAAAAGCTGACAGATGATTCAGTCTTTGCCTTTGGTTTCCGTAACATCTGCAACTGAGTCTTTGCAGTCATTAAGCCTTTCCAGCTTTAAGGAAGATGCCCTGATGGTGATACAAGATAAAGCAGGGCCAAGCAAGGGAATAAACGCCTGGAAATGTAATGGATATCTGTGGGTATTTGCTTCATATGTCGTCACATGCAGGAAAAGTTCATAACCTCTGCGTGAATCAATGGGAGGAGCTCTCCGATGGTGCTGAAGCGGCTAATGGATTGCTGGAAAGTTCATACTTACAGAGCGCGGACGTTGGGAATATTTTTTTGATCTGAACACATCGCATGTTTTTGGAGACGCAACCCTGCATTTATGTTTTCAATGAAAGCAATGTGCTTAAGACTTTTCAAGCGACAGAAGGATTTTACTTGAGGATCTCCTCAGAAATGGACGGATGTGATCTTCAGGACCGTAGGATTGAATACTGAAACACTCTGGGGAATTACAAGACAAAGCTGATTACTGTCTAAAAGATTGGACTCGTCTTCATTTTCATAATAGACTGAGGAATCCAGAAGTAAAAGGTAAGAATATAAATGTTAATTACTTACAAAGAAGACTTGGATGAGTAGTGAGAGAACAAAACAGATTCAACTGAACGTATGCAAACCTAATATGCAAAAGAGACATTTCGGAAATCTCTCATCACTAAGCTTCTCGTGAGCGAAACTTCAACCTCAGACTTCCCTCACAGTGCTGTTGCCATCTGTTCGCGCTGCACTCTGACTTGTTTTTGTTGTGTCTAATGTCATCGTCTGTCTGTCCCCCGCCATCCTCGCTCGAACCATTTTGAAAGGGCTTCACACCCCCTCGCCATGGAGCACTCCCCGTCCATGAACCTGTCCGTGGTGGACGGAGACGACGTGGAGGACCACCGCCCCCTCCTCCCACCGAGAATGGTCCCTCCGCTGCAGGCGTGCGCGCCACAGTGCGGGATACACCACACGGTGCAGGCGCCGGCTGATCACACGGTGTGGCTGGACAGGACGCAGGCGCTGGCCGCCACTCCTCTGTACAACGGGCACCTTTATGTCACGACCTCCCCTCGCTCCAGCAGGAGGGGGGACAAACCCAAGGCCAAAGAGAGGAAGTGTGACAAAAGATCAGGAGGGTTGAGACAGAACCCAACACACAGGGAGAGAAATTACCAAGGCAAAGTTAAAAGCGTAGGGTCGCACAGACTGCAGGAGAGGGTCACGTCTTTCACTGACGTGCCCATGTCGCCTTGTGCGTCACCTTTCAAGGGTCCCTGCAGGTCGCATCTAGATATTCGAGATGCTGACGGTCGAGGACGTCACCGACCGGGCCGAGTTTCTCTGGAGTTGCAGGACCGCCAGAGTCTCCCGGAGATAATCATCACCAGCAGGGACGACAGCCTCCACCAGCAGGCCGAGGCCTACCATCAGGAGCGTCGCGCCATCAAAGGCCTGCTGCCCAGATCCGAGTTCCCCGGTCGGAGTCCCAGCGGCAGTCCCCAGCACAGTCCGAAGCGTAAGCTGAACGCAAAGGACGACGCGTACTGGAGGACCCACAACATCGGCTGGCGCCTCCTCCACAGGAGGTCCCTGTTTCTGAGGAGGCAGCGGCTGAACGACTGCGCCCTGACGGTGGGGCTCTTCGGCGTGGTCATGATGGTGCTGGAGACGGAGCTGTCTTGGAGCGTCTACAGCAAGGTCAGAAAGTGAGAGAAGAAGCAGTCAAACAGTATCACAAAAGTTTACACGAGTCAGAAAACATTTTTTAATGGAAATGCTCCACAGCTATTGTTGATCCTTATTATCAGAAAAATGTTGTATCGTGTACATCATATCATTCACATGGATTACACGTATAAATGTGGATAAGATTATAAGATTACAAAGGATTGCTCATGCCATTTCATAGATCGTCCGTGCAGCTCTGCGATAACAGTCGTCAGCTCTCAGTGATGTAATGTTTGTGTGCTGCAGAGCTCCATCTACTCCCTTGCAATCAAGTCGGTCATCAGTTTTTCCACACTTATCCTGGTGGGCCTCATCATAGCGTACCACTGCTGTGAAGTGCAGGTAACTTATCCGCTCTTCATTACATAACCTGTGTTCTTTACGCAAGTCGTCCTCCAATGACCTTTTCTCAGATTTGTACTTGTCTTGCAATCAGAAGGAAAAGGTTATCAAGTCCCGGTTCAGGGAAACTATTTTTTTTTTTAGTTCTGTTATAAAATTGTGCTTTCCTCTTCCTTCCCTCTCTCAGCTCTACGTTCATGACATCGGAGCAGAGGATTGGCGCATCGCCATGACTACAGACCGCTTTGCCCTGATAATACTGGAACTGCTGGCAGTGGCCATTCATCCGTACCCAGTGGGTCTGATGGCGTACTTCCAGCAGACCAAAGCCCGCCTGACCCTGTCCGAGACCGAGCTGGAGATCGTCCTGGCCTTGCCCATGTTCCTGAGGCTCTACCTGCTGGGCCGGGCCATGATGCTGCACAGCCGCCTCTTCACAGACACCGCCTCCCGCAGCATCGGCGCGCTGAACAAGGTGGGAGGCCTCCCACCAGCTCCCTTCAGAATCCCGCCGTGGGCTTAACTGGCTTGGATAGTGCTGTGATGAGCTCGTAACACTTTAATGTCAAAATGAGAAAATGGAAGTTCAATCTGATGTCCTGAGGAAGTGTGGCAACAAGAAGTAACCTCCTGTGGGCCACCGTTTCTGACTTATTAAGTCTATATTATGGACAGTAATGAACATTTAATGCACGTGTTTTTATGTTTTACGTCTAGGTGGGCCGAGAGGTCTGTAAAGGTGTCTCACTTGAGGTGTGATTATCACAGTTCTGTTCCCATGAACCCTCACTGGCTCCCCTTTGCGTCTCTGCTTTCTTTTCCACAGCTGAAAATATGCACCTGGCTAATCCCTTCCCTTACCACTGCTATTTAAGAGTGATGAAAATGACCTCTGCCACCCCCTCCGCAATACCGAACCTACTATCCGTGTATCAAGCCAGATTGAGAACAAGTTTTCTATCCCTCATGTCCTCCGTCTATTACGTAATCATAATCTGACAGGTGCCATCCTAAATAGTTGCCCTTAAGTAGGCCAATACATCCGAAATCGTGACGTAATGTCGCCTATTTGTGATCTTCAGATACACTTCAACACGCGGTTTGTGGGGAAAACACTGATGACCACGTACCCGGGAACGGTGCTCATGATTTTCAGTGTTTCTCTCTGGATCGTGGCAGCGTGGGGTTTACACGTTTGTGAGAGGTGTGTGATACTACACATGAATCGCTCATAGTTTTCACATCAAATTCATTAAATCTCGTTCCGGGAATCTAAAAGGCTGTTTTCTTTCCCCCCCTGCAGACACCACAACTACCGGGACCTGAGCAGTAACTACATGGAGGCCCTGTGGATGGTTTCTGTCACCTTCCTGTCCATCGGTTACGGGGACGTGGTTCCTCACACCTACTGCGGGCGCAGCATCTGCCTCCTCACCGGGATCATGGTGAAACGGAGCGCTGATATTCTGGAACAACTGAGATTAGGCTGTGAATCTGAATCGGGGATTAAACGCGTGATAACGGCTCTTGCAGGGAGCGGGCTGCACGGTTCTGGTGGTGGCGGTGGTTGCCAGGAAACTGGAGTTAACCAGGGCAGAGAAACACGTCCATAACTTCATGATGGACTCCCATATCTCCAAGAGGGTAAATAACTGTGTTTTCTATGAAAGTGGGGGGTATTTGTACCGCACTGTATTTTGTTGCTGCACAGCGGAAATGCTCTCTGTCAAAGTCCAGTTTCCCACCGATATGATTGGCTGTTTGCAGAAAAGTAACGGTTTATTTAACAGATTGGATATCTGAAAGCCGACTCACGCTGGACTAAACACGGTCGCTTTCCTCTCGAAGGGAAAAACATGAATAATGACCACAGAGTGATGAGAAACATCTCAGTGATCCTGTTTGATATCTCTCAGCTCTCTGGTTGTTTTGTGTCTCTTTCAGTCTGGGTAACAAGTGAAGACTCACTAAAAGTTTCTCCTCTCTCCACAGCACACCAGACTGCATGCAATTATCATAATCAGCATTTTACTCAGCAGACTGAGAGCAGAAATACCCCAGAAAACAAGTTAAACTCTAAAATCATGGGTAAATAACTGAAATTTAGGCAAGTGTTGGCCTAGTTTCAACGACTGGAGGATCTGAATCTGCATGAAGTGATTTGAAGGAATACTTAATCACGACTGGAGCTTCATTTTCCAGCAGATTGTGTAGATTTCATGTATTAACTGCGATTGGTGACACATTTTCCTGTTCAACACCACTTAGCTGATTAGAAAAAAATATTTACAGGAAAATTCGTCTCCCTGTCAACTGAAATATTTCTCATATATTAGAAATGAATGGTAATTTTGAAGGGTAAGTAGCTGCAGACCGGGATTTATTCAGTTTGTGGGTGCTGCGCAGTAAATACGGGCCCTTTGAGGTTATGTGCATAAAACATGTAATAACTCTCCGAACCATTTTCTCTTTACTAGATAAAAATTGCTGCTGCAAATGTGCTGAGGGAGACTTGGCTCATCTACAAGCACACAAAGCTGGCAAGAGAGAAGGACCACACCAGAGTCCGCATGCACCAGCGCAAGCTCCTGCTGGCCATCCACGAGTAAGACGAAGACTCCTCACACACAGCACACACACTCAGCTGTCAGTCAACGCATGGAATTTGTACTTTTATATTTTTAATCAAAGGCACATTGGAAAGAAATAAAAAAAATGGATAATTACCTCCAACAGAATAATGATATGATCAATAAAACAGAATATGATCTGATCTGATACAATGATATGCAATATAATGCAGCACAATACAATGCCATTATGTATGATACAATGTGATATAATTCATAACCCAAACCACAGCAGGGGGAATTCACTTTACAGCTGAAGAAGAAGATGAAGAAATATATATATATATAAAAGTGTATCAAAATATAGAAACATTTTACAGAAAAAGATTTTAAGAGTTCTACTTATATTTTATACACATTTCACTATTATATGGTTTTGAGTTTCTCAGTCATAAATTCTATAATATATTTAGTATTGTATAGCACCTTATTGGGGTGATATATTTAGAATTGTGCCATATAGCATTGTGCAGTGGGCACAGTGCAATATGAGTCATTCCAGTCAATATTTGAAACATTTCTCTCCCATTTTTGACGTAATTTCTGCTTTTTTGACACGTGATCCTCTTCTGATTAATTTATTCAAACGTCCTTCCTGAAAGGAAGTTTCTCTGTGAGTAAGCTGGACTCTGAGGCTTCCGGTCATCAGAAGCAAATCATAAATTAAGGGGCAGACCTCCAGTGTCAGGCCAATTTAATTAAATTTAATATCCCGCCAATAAAAGAAATGTCGAACCGAGTCTCTACGTTTCCTAAGAGTGGTTCAGGTTGTGACTCCCCACACCGTTTTATGCTCGGACAACTTGGCGACACTCGTCCCTAAAATTTACAGTGAAACTGTGCAACTTCTAAAACTGCTACGAAAAGGATCCATTTATTATCTTCAAGTGAAATGCTGAGGCGGCACTGCAGCACTCTGGAGTTTTCCTACCATACCTTAAAAAGATGTTGTTTCTTATGGCAGCTTTTGATTACATTATTGGCTCATTTCTACTCAATCTGCAATTCTATAACCTTTTAGTGTTTTTTTTTTCCCCTCTGTGTTTCTTCCTTGAGGCTGCATGTGTTTGACTAAAAATGTAAATGGTTTCTGAGTAAATCATTTAATCCTGATATTTTTGCATAATATACAAAGTTCATTGTTTTAGTTTAGTGGGATAAGCACAAATTCAACTCTCGCTTGGAAACAGTTCATCATCAGTAATGTAGTTAAAGGACATTTATGTAGCTGCCTGTCTGGTTTTTTTAATCTAATAACTTTAAATAATTTGTTTTCTGCTTTGACTTTATTTTTTAGTAACATAAATCAAACTGAATCACCTTTCCTCTTCAGTCAAGTCCCATTTTTTACATTTGTTGTGCATGAAATTCACCAACACATGCAGAAAAAAATGTTTTAAATGTAAATGATGTCCAGGCTGCGCAGGATGAAGATGGAGAAGAGGATCCTCGTGGACCAGGGAAACACACTGGTGGATCTGAACAAGGTGAGAGAAGCAAGTGAAGGCATCACCCCGTACAGTACGGGGCAATCCTAACGCCCCCGATGCCCTCCCACCTCCGCCCAGATGCAGAACCTGATGGACGACGTGCTGTTCGAGGTGCAGGGCTGCAGGGGCGAGCTGGACTCTCACATCCACAGCCTGGAGAAGCACGTGGAGGAGCTGAGGGAGGGCTTCCGGAGCCTGATGCCGCTCCTCTCCAGCACCCTGTCCACCCAGAACTCCTCCATCCGACACCTGCTCAGGGAGAGGGAGGAGAAGACCGAGGCGGCCGGCGCCACTGGAGGAGACAGGTAGAGCAGGACGAGAAGACCGAGGCTCCTGGAGAAGCTATCTGCCGGTAATGTGGCAGAAATGATCACAGTGGGACTGTTTTCTTGTGTCTCTACAGATATCTGTAAAAATGTATACAAACAAGTAACCATTGTAGTAGTTAGTGGCAACTTTTAATGGATCTCCTACTGACTAAATGGAGCCAGGCTGGCTTCAGGTTGGGGCTCAAACATGAGGCCGGCAGGTCAAAACCTGCCCAGCATACGGTCTGTTCTGGAGCCGTGGGATGATTTTAAGAGTTTAATTTAACATGAATAAGTTACTAAAATGAACCGCTGAGGTTAGTGATGCAGCAGTAAAATCCAGTTTTATAGTTTTCACTTAGTATCAAGGCCAAACTGTGAGGGGGAGTTTAGAAAAACATGCAAGACGGCTGTAAAATTCATGTCCCCCAAAGGGAGTGGACGAGTTGTTCCAAACATCAGCCTGAAGACAAAACACCCGAGTCAGAGAGGATTCTGAATCTTTCAGCAGATTTGTTAAAACAGCACAAAATTCAAGGAGGAACATGAGTGGAGTTCATGTGAGTGTATCCTGGACTGGGATGGTTCAAAATCTGGAGCTTAATAAGAACTAGAAAATGTTTGACAGCTCAGGAGCGAGGGGAATATTAGGAGGTTGGAGCACTTCCAGTGTGTGTGGGAAGGCCTGTTTAAAAAGTATTTTTCTTTAAAAGATCCCCAACTTGATAGTTTGAAGAATCGTATGTACTTTTTGCATGATTGAGGCTCTGATGAACTGTGAAAAAAAAAAAAAACAAAACTTTGCCCTTCAGTAATGTTCACCTTCAGCCAAATTAATGAGCAAATTGACTTTTTTATTCCTCAATATTAAAAAGAGCCTGAAACTTTTTGGAAACTGTTTCCCTGGCACTTTTTCTGATTGTGTAATAAAAACTGAATGAACAGTGTTGTATAATAAAGATTAACCTGCAGTACTTTGTAATAAATGTGACAAAACTGTCATCTTTCCATAAAACTGTCAACAAAAAAAAAGTTTTCAAGCAGAATAACCACACACAAAGCGCTCCTATAGCCAAAACAATATTTTATTCAGAGAGACAGGGTTGGAGGGTGGAGTTACAGCAACAACCGATCTGTTGAACAGTAGAAACCGCTTCTGCTGCTCAGTCTGCCTGCAGGTCTTGCTTCATCGTGGGGTTGCGGAAGACGCTGATATCAACCGGTCCATCCCTCCTCTCCCATTCAGCTCCGGGAGCGCAGCTAATGCTGCTTCCTCCTGAATGAGCACCCTGTGAGAGCAGATAATGACGGTCAGTGAGCTGATCACAAGGGAGGAGCACGCTCCACAAACAGTGCAGGGAGTGCTGGCGTGCTATTGTGCTGCGCGGCGCGGATACAAGAGACATCACAGGACTGATTAGGTCAACAAATGCCAACATCAGGAGAGAACACCAGCGCCACGCCCGCAGCCATCAGGGACAATCTGTTCTCAGCCTTCGAAAGGGGGGAGCCAGTGGTCTAGCTCAACCCTTCTGCAAACTGAGGTTAATCTGGCACTGGAATGAGATTGGAAGACCACGAAGGAGGAAGTCCAGTCACTTAGCAGTGCGGAGAGCGCGGCGTGTCACCATCTACACCGATAACTTCCTTAAAGGCTGTAAAATTCTGTGTAACAAGCCTAATCGTTTTCACTGAAACCACCTACAGCACAAACATGAACCCATCACACTGATTTAAATCAGCATCCAGCCTCAAAAACAAACAAAATGTCTTTTAAACAAGACAGAAGAGAAATGAAAACGCCAAAATTAAAATACCTGAAACATTTGTGTTTTTACTGATTGCAACGTTTGTGTGTTTTCTTGGGAGCTCAATGTGACAATTTCATATCTTGGTTATGTGTACATCCACACATCACATCAGTTTACAGAAAGATGGGAACTTTGCTTTCAGTCACACATGGGAGAACCATGCACACGTTGTCTGAGGTCTTTAAGGATTACGAGGGGCGGATTGATCCTCTGCTCCACCTGTCAATGTGCCGAACTGCCTGAATCCCAAAGGAGGAAATACAAGATCCTGCAGACGCCTCCAGTAATACTGGTGCACGTGTGAAGATTAAATGCTAAGCATTGAAAAATAACCAATTTAAGATTGAGAAGACAGTGTTTGTATGTTTCAAACAGACAGAATTCGAGGATGTGATGGGAGAGCACAAATGACTGAACTGACATTTAATGATTTTATAACTCTCCCATATCAGATTATACCTGGGCAGATGACTAACTTCATTTATCTCAGACTTTCCCTGCCTGTTCAACAGTTTCTCCACAATAAAAAGTGAACTGGTGCAGTTTTCAGAAATGTTTGTGCATTTCCAGAGCTGATAATTAAGTAGTATGCAAGTTACAACTCTTATGAGTAATAAGAGCTTCATAAGCTGAACAAAAAAAAAAAAAAAAAAAAACAACCACATGTTTTTCAATTGATTAAAAGCAGCTAAGGATGACTAGTGCTGAAATGTTAACGTCTGTCCCTGACAGCCCCTTCACACTCCCCAATCGTGGAGAACCAGGAGAATACTGACCCTCTGTGAGACGTGCTTTGCCTCCAGTGGGCTGACACAGGACTGTCGAGCAGCCGACACACAGCACGACCGTCTGAGCGTGGCTAAACACAGTTGTGATCTTGTAGCATCCTGAAAGACAAAACACAAACATCAACCATCTCCTCCATAAATCCCTTGTCCTGAGGGATGAACACACGCAGGAGGGGGAAGAGGATGTACCTGGACATTTCACATCCATGAAGTAAGAGTTGGGACTCTGTACGAGACGCTTCTTCTTGTGCCTCCTCTTCTCCTCCTCAGGGGATGGGTGCAACAAGTCTTTTGCGAGCTTAAAGGTGAAACAAGGAAATAAAAGGTGGACATCAGTGATCCGAAGAAAGTCGACTGATCAACTATCAAGAGGAGTACGATTAATACACATACGCACTTAATAGATGCAAAAATATGAGCAACCAACTAAATGAGTGTAATTTATACGAAAATCTTAAGAAAGGCCTTGTTTTCTTGTGCTGCGTCTGCCCGTCGGGCTTCGCGTCTGGCCTACATTACTGGATTAGATAACACACACACTACGCACTTTCAACAGCTACTTATCATTCTTAAAACATTTAGCATCTATGGCAAAACGACGAATCCAACTAATTTCATAAGAGTCACTGTAAAATACGGCTGTTAATATGTATTTCTGAGTTAGCAGTTCCGTCCCGCTGGCTCCATGTTTGCGGTGTGCGCGCAGCCATCTTGTGTCACAATGCGCCCAAATGTGCTCATTTTCAAGAGGAAATATTGGCACCGAGACGCTACGAAGCGCTCTTCGGCCGGCGGCAGCGAGGCCGCTAAGGTTTTACGTAAGTGTTGAGTCGTGTAACGTCTGGTAAAAGCTTCATTAAAGGGTAGAAATGCCGTTCAGTGGCGGCCTGTGAATACTCACTGGCATGTTGGCGAGGAAAAAGCCGCTGCCGAAAAGGAGGCATTACCGGAAGCGACGGGCTCATATCGGCGGTTCCTTTGAGTAAAGTCCGGAAGTGACGAAAAACATATCCAAATGCGGCCATGTTGGTAAGGTCAAAGATCCCGAGACCTCACTCCCAGGCGTGTATTCCAAATATCACATTTTTGACAAAAAAGCTAAAAATTTAGTTAACATTGCTATATCTTAACACTGGCATAGTGTTAGTTTAAAGAATGGATAGCTTAGAAAGTTTGTTTGTCCTTGAGGTGACAAATCGGGGATAGCATGAACTTAAAATTAGTTAAACGTTATTTTTATTTTGGTTGTTGAGAAAAATAGGAGGTAATATTATTTAAAAAAAAATATTTTACATCATTTATGAATATTCATACATCACTGAACATACAGCAACGTATTTATGAGAGCTTGAAAAAGTTAACTGAAATTCAAAACAAATTTTCAAATTTATAACGGAATGAAATGGGGTCTTTTTTCTTCAACCTTTTCAGAAAAAGCATTTTTCGAGGGGATAAAAGAAATGCTGGTAAAAAAAAAATTCATGTCATGAAAAAACATTTTTAAGTCTGTAATGTTAGTACAGAAGTAAGTTGTCCAAGTGATCAAATAACATCTTTGCATATTTAATGGCATGAAACCATCAACATCCGTCAACATTTTCAAATCACTGGAATAAAACTAATGTAACTAGACAACTACCATTGTGTATAAAAGGGGCTATGAGGCTGGGTCTATCAACCACATCAATATTAAAAGCAAATCATGAACATGGTTTATAGAAACACTTTACCCCTCCTCTCTGAGTTTGTTAAGCTACTGAGTAAAGTAATGGCATCCCAAATTAATACACACATCTAAACACATTAACAGTGTTGATATATGATATATCTAATCTACAGATTATATTTGTTTGCTGTCTGAGTTTCAGGTGAAATGTTGAAATAAATGTCCAACAGTGACACGTAGTGGAGAAGATAATGAGCTGATCTGGAAACGACAACCGCAGATAAGATGAGACACCTGTTTCCGAGCTGTGAGTTCGAGTCCCCGAATACAGAGTTACAAACATGTTTCATATGGTTTGGATACCGATTTCTAAAAGTGTGAGAAGTTATTTAAAAAAAAAAAAAAAAAAAAAGCTAAAGCTATGTTGGACAGTAGGTGGGTATCACTCTGTTTTTATTTAGTTTTAAAAACCCTTTAAAGTTCTTCGCGCTGCATTTTGCTGTCCAAAAAGGGTCATATAAATATGGTTTGATTGATTTGTTGATCTTTGAATCTGCGTGTTCGTGGAAGGTCTAATCCAAATGGCTTTATCAGTTCATGCCCCCCAATCGTCAGATCTCGTTCAGTTTCTACTGAGATGTCTCCAATGTGGACAAATGTGAATGTCCATTTATCCATCCATCCATGCATGCATGCGTCCATCCACGCTCAGGAACAACATGCAGTGTATGCACAACATATATGGAACTTTTGTGCTTGTTGTTCATGATTCCTGTTGATGTTTTTTGAAAACGCAGTTATTTAAAAAAAACTGTCGTATTCTGATCTGTAACTTTTGGAGTTCTTTCCTCCTCCTCCTCCTCCTCACATCCTCCGCCTGTGCGCGAGGCGAGTCTTTTATTCGCTGAGCGCTCAGCTCGTCACGCGCCACCAGGAAATGAAGGCGCTCGGAGGGAGATGAGGAGTGTGTCGCTGCTGCAGAGCGCAGACAGACGGACCGACCGACAGACACTGGGAGGAGAAACCAGCCGCCACAGCTTCTCGGCAGTGCCAGGTCAGAGCCTTTCTGCGCGTTAATTCACCCGCAAAACACCCTCCGAACACGCGCGTCTTCACTTTGCGGAGTTCCTCCGCCACTCGTGGAGCTGCTAGATACTCTCATTGGTGTGAATATTATTAATCTGCGGAATTTCGCAGCGGAAGATGGGCTTGGCTCAGCCGAGACTTCGCCTGAGAGAGTTTCTCATTTAGAAAAAAAAGAAGAAAGAACAAAAAGCGCAACTTTGCGCGTAATTCTTGGTGTTTTTCTAACCGCATCGCGTCTGTTTCCCTCTAAAAGTTTGAACATCAGCGGGTGAAGATGAGCGACGCCAACCAGCCCAGACTTGAACTTTTTGTGAAGGTAAGCGAGTGAATGGAGACAGCAGAGAGGAGAGGAAAAAAAGCATCACACCCAGAAAGCGAGGCGGAGACATTATGTGACAGTTTATTCAGCCCGCAGAGAAAGGCGCCTTTGATGCTGCTCTTATCTTCTTATTTCATCAGTATTTTTGTTATAACACGCTGATAACTGCATACAGCCAGTGGGACCACCTCTGCTGACTCACCGGCCTCCCTAATCTAATCTAATCTAATTAAACGCACATTAAGATAATGGACAGTCGACTTTAATCTATATTTAGTATATTGGTCAGGCTGGTTAATCCCATTTGCTTCGAGCCCCAAAACATGCAGTGATATAACCAGAGAGAGTCTCTGCCTCCTCTTACACATAAAGATTTCTCTGTGTGAACATGTGCGAGCCGCCCTGCTCTTTCCCTCCCTGCACAGTGTGTCAAAGATGCTGTTGTAACTTCTGTAAATTTCAGTTTGTAGTTTTCCCTCCTCGCTGTAGTTTCTGATTCACTTGGAGCCACTGTCTGGTTCCAGATCCTGAAGGAAATGTTCATATCTGAAATGTGACTTCCTACATGTGCGGCTACACAAAGCGCATTTCTATGAGCGTTTCCTGAGCGGCCTGGGAGCTCTGCTGAGGAGTGCCTCTTTATTCATGCCATTATTTACATTACATTACACTTCTATAGACATTAGATTAAAACACTAAAGAGTCATATGGTTAAATATACTTTGTTTGAACAGCTTGTCACACATCGGCTGTTATATAACATTCTAAACCTCTTTTGGGACCAGTTTGGGGTTCAGTGTCTTGCTCAGGGTGAGATGTGGGATTGGTACCTGCAACCTTGTAGTCACTGTATCATTTTGATCTGATGACTGTATTCCAGATTAACCTGATATAAAGTCCCTAAACCAGATCAACATGAGGAAAAGTGACTATTAATCATGACTGCAGGGTGCACATGTGCTCATTTAAACACCAGGTTTTTTTTTTTTAATTCACTGATTCATTGATAAATTTCACACACAACTCTAAAACCATTATGTTTTTCAATGAGACTGTAGTGTGTGTGTGGGTGTGTGTTTGCATGAGGACACTCGTGTGCGTACACTCAGTTAATGTATCTTGGGAAATCACCTGTAAATCCCTCTGAGTCACAATTACTGTCATAAAAGTGCTGTATAAATAAAGATTGATACATTTATCGGATAAATCACTGAATGCTTGCCTGTAATCTGTGGATTCATTTATCAACCCATAAACCAGTCCACACATAGTATATTATTGATATAACAGAAAGTTAACCACATTTATTGTCACTATTGTGAATATAATGTAGTTTTCTTTGTATCCCTGTGGGAGAACTGCTCAGTCATAATTGTTTGCTTCACAGTGATCAGAGTTCCCATCATCCCGTCATCATTAGGATTAATTGAGAATAACAGTTCAGTGGAGTTAAAAGTTCTCTGTGCTTCTCAGGCCGGCAGCGATGGTCAGAGCATCGGGAACTGTCCGTTCTCCCAGCGTCTCTTCATGGTGCTCTGGCTGAAGGGAGTCACCTTCGACGTGACCACAGTCGACATGAAGAGGTAACCCCCCCCCCCCGGCTTTTTTCTGTTTTTTCCCCTCTCCAGACACTACTGAAGGAGTGTGTGTTCACTGCCTTCAATCTCCAGAATTCAAAGACAATTCAGAGACATTTAAAAGAGGAAACGAGTGGTTTTGTTTGCAGTGAAAGTTTTTTTTTTTTTTTTTTTTTTCTTGTTCCTCCCACCTGTAGAAAGCCGGAGATCTTGAAGGACCTGGCCCCGGGGGCGCAGCCGCCGTTCCTGCTGTACGGCAGCGAGGTGAAAACAGACACCAACAAGATCGAGGAGTTCCTGGAGGACAATCTCTGCCCGCCCAAGTAATTCATTAATCCATGAAACATCAATCTCCTAAAAAAAATCAACAGTTTCCTACACCTTAAACCTCTTTCCTATTTCCAAATCTGAAATGCTTTGATCTGCTTCTGTTTCGAAGGCGAGGAACTTCCTGTAAAACTTGTAAAATGAGAAAAACTGGTTTTCAGAATGGAAATAGTCCAGAAATCATAAATCGCTTGGGGAAAGTGGCATAAAAGAGGCACTGCTTTTGGTTGTTGATATTTATTTATTTCTTGTGCCTCAGTGGTTTTTGGAAAAGTTTTTTGAATCATATAAAATTATTAAAAGCTGTTTGGGATTCAGCATATTAAAGTGAACTGTTGAGTGCAGTTTTGAAAGAGAAACATCTTTACATCAATTCTCTAAATCAGGTGAAAGTGAACCAACGTGTGTTGAAACTCTGCATGAATTTATGTTGTTACAACTTATTTAACAGAAAATAAACTTTTCTCTGTATCTCAGTTTTGAGACCAAAGTAATGAAAATGAAACTGCTCAAGGTTTTGTCATTTTCTTTTTTTTACCAGCGTGCAGAGCTCTCTTCGTGCCACTTCCTGTTTGATGTGATTACTGCATGCACTGTGTTTAGGTTTCCCCGCCTGGCTGCTCGTAACCCGGAGTCCAACACAGCGGGCATGGACGTCTTCTCCAAGTTCTCCGCCTACATCAAGAACTCCAACCCTCAGACCAACGAAAGTACGTCACTTATTTCCGTCGCAGTGTGAGCGTCAGTGTTCACGCTCCCCGCTTCTGCACTGTGATCTAAAATCTAAAAGCTGAAGTGGGGTTGTGTGTGCAGTGCTGGTCCCAGGCTGAACCCGAGTGTTTTCTGTGCCCAGATCTGGAGAAAGGCCTGCTGAAGGCTCTGAAGAAGCTGGACGACTACCTCGGCTCGCCGCTTCCTGACGAGATCGACGAGAATAGCGCGGATGAGGTCACTTCCTCGTCCCGCCCCTTCCTGGACGGCCAGGAGCTTTCTCTGGCGGACTGCAACCTGCTGCCGAAGCTGCACATCGTGAAGGTAATCTGGTTTCAGCACGCATGGTTCTCAGGTGAAGTCTGAATTTTTTATTTTTTTTTTTTTTTTTTCATGTTTCTCAATCTGGTCTTCCTCTTTGTGCAGGTGGTGTCGTTAAGATACAGAAACTTCAGCATCCCCGAGTCTCTGACCAACCTCTGGAGGTACCTGAAGGCGTCGTACGCCAGGGAGGAGTTCGCCTCCACCTGTCCGGTGGACGACGAGATCATCACCGCGTACGCCTCAGTAGCTCGGGCTCTCAAGTAGGAGGGGTGAACGTCCTACCGGCAGATCAACACGCAGCAAAAGCACGAAAAGAATCAAACAAAACGAAACACAAAAAGTCGAGCGTTGACTCTGCAAGCAGCAATCAGCAATCAATCTGTTTTTTTTTTTAAATTAACAAACCACACTCATAACTCTCAGTAGGATCCATTCATATCAGTAGGAGGCAACAGTAGTGAGATAAAGCAGAGAGATTTTTCTACAGGAGCTTGTTGATCTCGTTGCTTGCAGGAACACACACATCTCTGGCCTTGCTTCTGTACAGTTTCACTATGTGTAGAAACTCTCGGTTTCACCTTCACTCGTACCTTGAAAGCCTCATTCAGGCTTTTTTTTTTGTTTTTTTTTTTTTTTGTTTTTTTTTGTTTTTTTAATCAGAAAAAATGAAAACCAGCAGCAGCTCACCTGCCAAAGAGTCTCTTGTGGTTTAACTGTAATCACAGATATTTCACATCGACTTTATGTCATTATTGAGGGAAGAAGGCCTTTTGCAGTACAATGCTTTATCGTGTTAAAGCCAACGTTTTAGCCTTTGTGGCGTGCTTCAGAGGGAGAGAGAGGGAGGGGGCGAGTCTTGCTAAAAACAGTAATAGAGGCAGGAAACTGTTTCAATAGTCGGGCTTCCCCTTTTCTGAGCTCCCACACAGCAGGCGTGAAGGATTATTTGAGATTACACGGCTTGTTTGGCGATCCGCCGAGCGCGCGCCCACCCCCCCCTTTTGCAGACGAGTTCTCCGGCTCTGCCCGTCTTTGTGTGGAGGTGCACGGCGCTGTGGGCGTGTTCGAACCGGCGGAGGAAACGCGTCGTATGTAAATCATGAAGGGAAAAAATGAGCAGGAAATCTCAAGCGAGCAGCTTGTTGGCAGTTATGAAGTGAAGGATGAAGCTGGTGTCAGCAAGTCCCATGAAAACAATCTTCCCTGAATGTTTCGCCTCACAATAGATTTTAATATTTTGATGTGAAACAAGCGTTCTGAAGTGATAAAGAGAAGTGAGATGAAGACCAAGTTTCTCAGTTTCCCTTCTCCACCTAAATTTTCCATCAGAATAATAATTATTTAATCTTTTCACACTCAAAATGGAGAAAATATTAAGACTTTTTTTTTTTTTTTTTTGCCGGCTAACCGTTACGATCGGCCCACCGTTTGTGTTTTCTTGTGACTTGTTGACAGTAAAAACATCGCCGGCTCTGGGTTGATCTTCCTGCTGAAAGCGACTTGAAATTGACTCTCTGGGAGAAACTGGAACTGCATACAAACACACACACACACACACAAAAAAAAAAAGAATCACTATGCAAACTAACACTGAGAGCAGCTGTCGCTGGACGTAGTGATGCAAATATCTTAGTGGTGTTGTCAAATGTTGTAGCGCTCCTTTATTATTGAAAGAAGAAAAAAGAAGACCTAAGTGCAATTTAAAGGGATTTATTAGAGGAATAAAGTGTGGGTGGATTTGGTTATTTTTCTACAGATTCGAGCCCCTCTTTAATGAACCGTATCAGAGAAACGATGTATTTTACTTGACTGAATCAAACTTTTCAAGTTGTTTAAAGGGATTAAGATGTTAGTTTTTCACTTGATGCAGCTTCAGGGACAATTTTAACGAGTTACATTCATTCAGTTTTAGCTTCTTAGATTATTTCTTTTTTAAATATTTCTGTCATATACGTGCTTTGTTTCCCATATTGTGCTTTTCACTTCTTTTTTTTGCAATTTTCCTTGACATATTTTAGCCTTTTTTCTGTCCGTTTTCATGCTGTCTGCTGATGTAGCGGACACTGAAGCTGTAGGATTCACTCAACCATGAAGACAATCAAACTAATAGCACATCCGAAGTGTATTTTGTACTTTAAAGCTCCTACGATGACACATTTAATAAAAAAAAAATGTCTTGATAATAAGCCAGTGGGTGACGTGTGATTGATTTCATTGAGCTTTATTAGGAAGCTTTCTTCAGTGAAAATGGTCACAAAAAGTTGTGTTCCAAGTTCATTTTTATTGAAATGCTCTAGACCTGAGAATTCACAACAAAAAGGACCTTTTTTTTGAGGATGTATTTACTTCGTTGTACTGTTTTTACAGTGTTACACAAGCAAAAATATGTTGTAATCATTGTACTAAAGAAAGAAATGAACTTTGATATCCATCGTACAGCAGGCTTCTTTTATTTTCTGGTAAATTCACAGCATTTGAAATGCTTACAGAAACATTTAACAATAATATGAACAAAAATAGGTGGTGGACGAGAAGCAAAAACTTAAGGAGGAAACCACCAACAGAACAATTTTTAAAAATATACTCTACTGAAGCGGAAAAGCTGTAATGAATGTCTTAAAATCTGCATATCAAGTTTCCTCTTGGATTATTGCTCCTGTTAATTCTATCATAAAGCTAATACAGTTTATTATTGAGCACTTTTATAAAATTCTAATACACTTTAAAACTCAGATTATTTTCAGGCCGACGTGTTTGGCCTTGGAGCTGCCGGTTTGTTCCAGGCGTGCGTCCTGATTGGTCGGCGCGGCGCTCAGGCCAGCAGGAGCAGGGCCGCAGGCAGCAGGCAGAGCGCCGCCCGCCTCCAGCTCAGGGCGGCGGCGGCGGCGGCGCCGTTACACAGGTCCGTGTCACAGCAGGTGTTGGTGTAGTTGAAGTAGACGCCCGAGGCGTATTTCTGGCCGCTCCGGCCGCACTGAGACGAGACGGCGCAGCTCTTCTCGTACATGGTCATCTGCAGGGCGCCTGCCGGGGCACAGAGGGCACTTTAGGAAAGACTCTTCTGTCATTCACATGTTTTAACATTCATGCCAGTATGAAAAGTAACAAGTTGGGCCATATTATACTTTAAAGGTGCAGGTGTAATGTGACTGACATGTCTTAGGTGGCAGTAGAGAGTCACTGCAAAACTTTTCTCTTAGCTCTAGAGTTTTGTTGCTTTATCTATTAAATCATGAGGTTGTTTTTAGTATTTAATGTACTGTCTTTCTTATTGAATTGAGGCCAAACGCTGGATTTACAAGACTGAATGGGTGTGTTAGCTTTCTGATTTAAGTCACCATACCTTACAACTCACAGACTTCAGTTCAGTGGCTGTGATTGTACTTTTATTACTTTATTTTTAAAAGTTAGATATATAGCTTTAAAGTGCAGTCTAAAAATTGGAGGTGATACCACTCTTATGCATTAGGTGGCAGTAGTGAGTCAGTTCAGTCCTGCTGGTTTCAGTTTCAGTTATTCTCATTTGATCGAGGCATTGCTGTGTTTTTTCTTTCTTTTGTAATTTTTTTCATCAGACTATCAATCATTTTAAATCCATTATGACGACCATTTTATTTTATCTGCCTATTTCAAAGAGCTTTAAACTGAAATATTACTTGCAGTAGCTTTATTTTCGCTGTTTATTATATAACATGTCACCTTTAACACTAAGAAAACTTATTTCAGTGGATGAAATGAAATATTAGTGTTGAGAAAGAAGCACGGTTTCAGGTTTTGCTCTGCCGTAGCTGAATGAAGATGAAGCTCAACCAGTCTGAATGATGTTCGTCATCATTTAATGGATAAATGCTCCACATTTGTGACTCAGCTGTTAATAGTTTGAATGATTAAAACGTTTTTTCCTGTGGTTCTCCTCCTTCAAGCTGCTACAAACACGATGAAAGGTGAACACTGAGCTCCTGATGTGACACAGTGAGCGTTCAGCCTCACCCACACAGCTATTTTTAGATCATCTAATGGCATTGGAAGCATCAGTGAGCCGTCGACCGGCTGGTTGGGAAATGCTGATCTGTTGAGTCATGTTTTACGTTTCACCCACTGAGAGTCACTCTTGATTTCAGTAACTGACTTTAGACTGGAGTAACTGGTGACTGTCGAGTCTTCTCCAGCAGCAGACCTCCGGTTTGTGACCCTGCTGTTGAAGACAACCGAAACAGAGCTGCTGTCTCTGCCTCACCTCGTTTCCCCGTCGCCTCGCTGGACAGGCAGCGCTGGCCTGCAGGACACTCCAGAGGAAACTTCAGGCAGTCCATGGGGGAGATGGCGGGAAACACACAGGTGTAGCAGCGCAGACAGGCTGCGGGACACACACACACACACACACACACACACACACACACCTTCAAATCAACTTCACATCATTTAGGAAACACATGGGACAAAAGATTTTCCAATAAAATATCAGCAAATGCTTGTTAGTAAATGAATTATATTACATTTAATGCATTAAACTGCAGTAAAGAGGATTTGGTTATTAATTCAGTAGTTGAAGATTTCTGCTCAGTAAATGTGCTCAGTGTTGCCCCCTTGTGGTCAAACTTGATTAAGGCTCACATTTGTCATTTTTGTAAAATGCAGCCTGTTTTCACGTAGGGGACTCTCATATTGGGAACATACATTTAAATGTATATTTATATTAAAATTATATTAATTTTATATTCTATTAAATTTATATTAAAAAAATTCAACTTTTTTGAATTGGTTTTTGAAAATTTGGCTCGTGTAACAAAATCCTGAAATAAGGATTTCCTAAACAAAACTGCTGCTTCACATTAAAGCCGCTCAGTGTTAGAAGAGAAACTTCAATAAATCAATAAAGCAAACGTTGATGTATTGACTAAGAAGACATTTGGATAAAATCAGCAGCAAGATCTCTGGGATATTGAGATCTGAATTCAACTGAATTGAAACATAAATAAATTCCACTGATGTGAGGGACTTTTACTGATCTGAGGCCATCTTGCTTCATATAAGAAAGCTAAGCAGCTAAAGTTTTGAAAACAGTTTTTTAGTCTTTTGCTGCATTTTATGATGACGCTCACTGGCTATTTTAATAGAGTTTAATTTGTAGTTAAAGAAAAGGACAGTAGAAATGTGAGTCTTTTTCCCCAGAGAAACAAAAAAAAAAGAACTGAAGTTTATTTAGCAAACCCTCAATATAGGATTTTCCAGCTGGTTTTTCTCTAAAGATAAAAAAAGAAATTAAACTTTTTAAAATCTTTTCATACCTGCCAGAGGAAGACAACACAGGAGAAGAGTTACAAGCCGTGACGAAGACATGATGCCTCTTTAAAAGTCCTTAAAACGTTTTGAAAGTTGACTCTTCAAGCTCTCATTTAAGTTCTGTCCCCGGATGCTGTAGCTTTCCACTTGATCCACAAAGTTCAAATTTCTCTGCCGTCCTATATTTTGATCATTCCTGTGAAAATGCCCTCCATCAGATGCATTTCTGTCACAAGTCCGCAGAGTTTCAGCCTCGCCTCTCTCACTCCTCTAATCTAATATGTGGAGGTAATTGTGAACAGCTGATCCGGTTACAAGCAGCTGAAAAAGAAAGTCGGTAAAACGGTTTTGCAGTTTGTTTTAGTATTTTGTTAAGAAAATCCAAATTTGACCCAACATTAAGAATAAATGAAGCAAACATGCGTTCATCACAGTCACAGCATCAGGTCTCTACAGTCTCAACATTAAAAGTTCATCTGTTGCTATGGAAACGTGTTGAAATGACTTCATTCAAAGACAGTTTTTTGACTAAATATCAATCCATTAAAGAGCAAATACAGATAGACAGGAGCATAATAAGCAGCGTAGAGACAACAACTACCGTGACATGCGTGGCTTTTAGCTTCAACCTGTGTGTTTTGTGCTCAGGGAGAACATGCATGCTCCACGTGGGCCCATATTCCACTACTGAACCAGACAATTCTTTTTTTATTTATTTTAGTGAGGCAAAAAACTAAATAAAACAACTGTCAGCCATTGCTGATGTGGTACAGAAACATTTAAATGGGATTTTATGGATTTTAGTCATAAAATACAAAATTGTGAAATTCCAAAACTAATAATTTTGTCAATAGCCTGACTTTAATTGATGTTTTTGACCACTTTCGGCTTATATTAGGTCATTTGTGTAGAAAAGTATCCTAAATAAAGCATCCTATGATAGTTATTTAGAAAGTAGCGGAGCAAACAAATGAGAGAAAATGAGGGGTTAACTGATAAACTCGAACTACTTCTCCAAAACGAGGTTTACATACCAAGTATTAAAATGTAGATGAGTAATTAAAGGGTTAAACATTGGTGTATTTCTTTGTTTAATAAGTGATATTAATACTTTATGCTGTATCTGTTCCTGCATTCACACTGCAGTCTGTCACAGTAGGAAGAAGAAACCTTTAAATGGGTCAAATATCAGTCGCCTGCATAAATAAACAGCATTGTGTTTATTTGCGGGATGCAGGCGGCAGCGGCTCAGATGGAGCGTCAGCAGAGAGCAGGGAGAGTCAGCAGACGCACAGAGGAAGTCAGCATGTCGGAGGTCTGGAGCAGGAGTCGCTTTAACTGAATTATCCCGCAGGCCGTAATGGGAGCCGTGAGGCAGCATGCGGGACGGTCTGCTGACAGCAAGTCTTGTGATGGAGCGAGCCAGGCAGGCTCAGACTGAATAAGCTGTTTACCGGTTGATTAATTGTACAGCGAGCAGCCGCAAAACCACACTAACTGCTTGAAAAGTTGGGCGAGTGCAGAGTAGATGGAACAGTGTTAAAGTCGGTATCTGAATGCAGTTTCTAACGAACAGAGAAGGTTTAAAGTTCTGTTTTCTGACATTTATATATTCAACTCTCAGATGGAATTCAAAAACACAACTGTTTTCACATAAACTGCTTTCAAAATGCTTAGTAAGCACAGAGATGAGTGAACTAAAACTATAACTGTGAGGTTTGATTGCCTTTCTTCACATGTTCTCATGGGATAAACTGCAAACCAGACCCCAAACTGTTTTCCTGGTCAGGATCATCCACCTAAAAACTTGTTTTTTTACACTGTGAGTGTGTTTCAGCAGGCGGGGATGGGTTTTTTGTTTTTTTTGTTTTTGTGTGTGGTGCTGGCTGGAGGATTTCAGAGGACAGATGGTGCTCTATAATCCTGTCTGTGGCCTCGACCTCCTCCATCCTCCATCCTCCATTCTTCCCCACATGGCTGTGGCCTCACGTCAACCTCTCATTTTCTGCCTCTTTTTTTTTTCCATCATCTTTTTGTGTCATCTTGCAGCTGCAGTAACTCCTTCCTGGCACTAGAAGGGAATATTGTGCATCACTGTGACTCTAAATGTCATTTTTGCACCTGTGTTTTCTTCCTGTGTGGATCTACAAACATCATTTTGTTTAGCGATGCTCTGGGGAAAAATACAAACATATTTTATGCTTTATCTGGTTTTAATAAAGCAGCCATCACCTGACCCACTTTCAAGGGAAAATCCAGATTATTTTTTGTCATGTCACGCACACTAAAATCAAACCTGGCTCTTTAATACAGTATATCTCTGTTAATCTATCATGACTTTGAACATGTTGGTTGAGCCCGTGTTCGTATTTCTGACCTTTCAGAGACAATTCATCCAGATTACAGAGGGTGTGGACGACTCTCTAATCCTGGAAAAACCCAAATGTGTCAGTAATTCAGCCTCTGAAAACAAAGGAGGGGCTCTGGTGTGCCAGAAATAGAGATTCTCTCAGTCGAGGCTGAATTTTATTTTTATTTATTTGAATATGGAGGAAACATTCAGTCTTAAAGTAAAGTCAGTTTAAAAGTTAGTTCTTTTTTTTTTTATTTTAAATTTCATTTCAATTGTACTGCTCCTGCTCACTCAGGAAATCTTATTCATTCAAAAGAAACATATTTTTAAAGAGACTCATTTCAATCCAATTACAGGAAATAAACATCAAAACAAATTTAGAAACCATAAGTGGTGAATTGGATTCACTGTGGGAAATTTAATTCTCTTTGTGGCCATTCCATGTTTTATTTGGGACACTTTACTGGTCCAATTGTATGATTGTTTGTCTTTATTTGAGACATTTTACCTCTGTTGTCAATTAGTCTTGGTGTTTATAGGAGAACTTACAGTCCTTTGTTTTTATTTTCTATTGCATGTTGGTTCGTAGAAGTTTTTTTTTGTGGACAATTTGTGTTTAATGTGTGATTCTTCTCTTATTTTAGGAAGTTTTCTCCCATTACTAGTTATCCTGTGTATAATTTGGAGAACTTACAAGCTTTTCTGGAATTTCTCGAGGGTTTTCTCAGGATAATTTACATATATTTGTCAAAATGTGTGTGTCTGACTTACATTTTTGTGACCATGTTTTTACTAATTTGTGACATTTTACGTGATGGATTAAGTTCATATCATTGTGGCATCAGATGAACTGGCAGACCACAAACTATAACAACATGTCAGTTCTATAAGCTTTGGTGATAACATTCAGCATGTTGGACGTGTAACGGATGTGTTTCTGATTTCATGTGGAAACGTGTCACTGGGCTGGTTGAAAGCAAAGCGGGGCTGAAACAACAAGTCAAATCAGGCCTGATTGAATCCGGGCCGGCCGGTGGGGGATGGGGGGATGAACCGGGGGGAGAGCGCGGCGCGTCAAGGCGCACGGAAAGACATTAAAACCACCGGAAGACCGTAAATTCACAAGGTAAAAGCACAATAAAGTATTCGAAAGTAGTTTTTTTTTAATTGATTTTCACTATTACTACTATTACTAAAATAAACTGTAAGAGAATATTTTGTTTTTTGTCTGTTCAAGTGCTCCATGGTTCAAACAGAAGGCTGCAATGAGTTTGTTGGTGCATTTCAATTCTTATGAAAACATTTCATCGATGCATCGTGCACAAAAGTAAATACTTCAGTCCCTATTGTTCACGGTTCTTTTTAACTAGTTAGGAAAAAATAAAAATTCCCCTAAAATGTGGAAAAACTGTAAGCTTTTAAGTTTTTGGTGCTCTTTATTGTCATCTACATAAATATATAAAAAAATCAAGAAATTGTCTTTTTTTTGTTGAAAAATAATATTTTAAATAATAAAAATTAAAGAAATAACTCGAAAGTTAACATTTAATTAAAATAACAACAGATTCAGTAACTATCATTAGCAAATAAATCTGATTAAGAGCGAATATTCAGCCATATCCAATATCAATAAACCACAAAAACGATAGTAACTGTGTGTGTGTGTGTTTTTTTTCCAACATTAATTTGATAAAAAATACTAAGTATTCGTGCGTGCTGGTGCAGTATCTGGAATCCCCTCTTAGGAATTTGTGCGCAGTCACAGGTCAGCTGCGGTCTTATTGTGAAGCCATTGGCTGGAAGCACTCCTGCGCGCACTCACCAGCTCCACAACACTGTAGTTAGTCCTCAGAAGAAAAAAAAAAAGGCTGCGAGAGAGTAACGGGAACTGGGCTGCTTTGGAAATTAAATTAAAGTGAAGGAAAACGGGTCCAGACGCGCGTTCGGGACGCTGGAAACAGGTAAACGGACCTTTACGCACGCCTGTATTTACTGCTTGTGCTGCTTATAGGCGTGTTGGCTGATAGTTTTCCGACTGGAAAGATGTGGGACATCATCTGAAGTATTTGGGAAGAGCGTTGAACTGCTGGGCGGTGCACTCCTGCAGCTTCAGTATGTTTTGTTCTGGAGGTCTGCGTGAAAATACGCGAGGTTGTGATGATAAAAAAAACAAATTTGTATCTGTTTCATTGTTTTATGAGGAGGCATTTTAAGTCCGCTTTCAGTGAAAACGCACCGTTTATGCCGCTTATTCTGCAGCTGGATCTCATGGAAGTGTTTTCTTTATCCTGTTTTACACTTAAAAAGAAGCGCACATCAAAGAGCAGGACTTGTTGCATAAGTTATGAGGCAGAATTTTGGAAACATCCTGTGTGGAGCCCCTCTCTGCAGCCTCACAGGACCACTGCTGGGACTTAACGGGACAGATGATGAAAGAGGCGATTGTCCCAAATCTTCACCCTCTGCCCAAATATGAGGAGGATTTGCAGCAGATTGTCCTTTTTTTAAAAAAAAAAAAAAAAAACAATGTTTCTTATAATCTCACCTTGAACAAGGCGCCATTGTTCTCTATCCGGATGTTATTTCAGCTGCTTGGTTTAAGTGGGATGCATTTGTTTCAATACAAATCAAACTGTCAAATCAGACGTCTTGTAAATTCTGTGATGGGTATTTTAGTTCAGACTGAAAATGACAGAATGAGCTTCCAAATCAGGGGTCTGTGTGGGAAAGAAACACTTATCTGTGCACTTCTCTTGTTCAAGGGATCAAAACTAATCAGTTATGATCATAAGTCAAACTGTGACCCTTTACATCCATCCAGATTAGGTAAACATGATTTGCAATATGTTTTAAGATTGTTCTTCCAAAAAAACAGTCCTGTTTCTCTTTGGCCCTAATTTGTACCAGCTATGTGTTTGTTTTTCTTCATAATATTGAGTCTGCAGTCATAGTTTCTGAAGCAAATCGGTTTATTTGCTTTGTTTATGGTCCTCTTCCTTTGGTTTTGTGCTCCTGGTCTCTTCTGCCCTGTGGCCGTCAGGGATGAAATAGTTAGTGCTGTCACTCAGTTTAAATTTTATGATAAATATTTGCACAATTTCTATGAATTATTAGCAAACAATCACACTTTCTGTTAATATGTAATTTTTTTTTGAACCTGTGGAGCATGAAACAGTCCATCACAGACAAGTCAGCTTATTTTATTTTGTGACGTTGAAATGTTATAAATTTGCAGGACTGGAAACCATCGACCTTCTTTTCTGCTTAATCCACTTGGGGCTGCAGTGGCCATATGGAGGGCAACAAAAGTCCCCTCAACTTCCTCCAGTTACTCAGGGAGACTCCACCCTGCTCCCATCTGGATGGGAACGTCCTAATCAGACGCCTGAACCCCCTCTGATAACTCTCCCCAGCCACTTTGGTGTGATAATTTACGGACCTGACTGAATCTCTGAAACAGTCGTTAACAACAGGTGGAAAACAGATGATGATAACAAGCTGTCAGCTTCTCATCTGTCTTGAAACCATTTTTTAAAATTAAAAAATCAGAGAAACTCTCTGTCGCCCAGAAATGGTTGAAGGAGAAGAGAAGAGTCTCGTCGGTGTAGAAAGATTCTTTGCTTCGGTCGTCATTTGTCCATCTTCTTCTGTTCCAGGCTGGGATTATCGGCTTCGGCCTCTTGACACGTCCAGATGAAGGAGCAGAAGCTGTGGAGACGCTGAGAAACGCCGATGAAGATGCTCCTCATTCTTCTGGACTCGCATCATTAGCTTCATTGAGAGTTTTCTGCAACAACAAACTGAAGTTTCTCACACGTCCGCCCCTCGTCGCTGATCCCTGACCGAAAAGACTTTTTGACATTTTGAGGAAGCACAGCGTTCGACCGGCCTCATGGCGAACGTGTGCCCTTACGGCCGCTTCACCCACGCCGTGGTGCGCGGCATCCCGGAGACCTTCGGGAAGCCGGCGGGGGACGGCCGCGAGAACGGCGAGGCGTCGGTGGAGCTGGCCAAGGCGCAGCGGCAGTTCGGCTGCCTGACGGGGGCGCTGAGGCAGAAGGTGGGCCTGCAGCTCATCGAGATCCCCCCCGACCCCCAGCTGCCCGACAGCTGGAGGATCGAGGACGTGGCGGTCATCCAGGGTGACACGGCTCTGATCACCAGGCCCTTCAAGCAGCAGCGACGCAGCGAGGTAACACCCAGCGGTTTCACCCGTCGCTCGCCCGTTCATCCACACACAGACCCAGCGGTGTGTTTCCCTCCCTCGGTGCTCCAGGCGGAGGCGGTGAGGAGGGTGATGTCGGAGCTCAGCCTCACCGTGGTGGAGATGGGAGGCGAGGACGGCGACTCCGGCGGGGCCACGCTGGAGGGCAGCGACGTCCTCTTCACGGGGAGGGAGTTCTTCGTGGGCATCTCGCCTCACACCAACCGCAGGGGAGCCGAGGTGCTGGCCGACACTTTCAGGGTAAGAAGGGAGAGTTTTCTAAAGATCTGAGCGCGGTTTCCCGTGCCAGAAGGTCAGCTCGCTTTCGAAACACCTGATGGTTCAACCTGTCTCTGTAGCGCCCCCTGCTGAGCAATTTCTTTAATATTTTATAACTTTGTGACATCATTTGAATTAAGCAAGTCAGTGACTCCCGATCTTCAAAAGTGCAAAATTATAGTTATTAATAACAAACTGTCCATTTTAATGATGCATTTTCTTAATCTACTCACTGAAAATGGTTGAAAAATAATTTACAATCACAGCCCCAAAACAGCCACAGGTTACTGTAATATGACATCAACCTATTTATCTGCAAAACTGTGTCTGATCGCCTGTTTTTATTCCTCAAATAATGAAAATTTACATTTTAACAGCAGTTCTTGGGCATTTCTATTAAAAAGCATGAACAAAGATAATTCTTAATTTTAAATATTTGATCATAATGGACAGGGAAACTTATGTTGAAAAATTATTTGTGCAGAATACACACATAATAAAACAAACAATACACAAGTAAAACTCTTTACTGTGGTTCTCTGACGTCAATATGTGATGTTAGAGGATCCTGCAGTTTGCAGCTGCTTCACAAAAAGAAACTGTGTTTCTGTTTGCACAGCCAAACACGAGCTTATCAATAACTCGGCAACCAATCACCAGACTTTACAGCTTCATTCCAGAAAGCAGAGATAATCGCGGCGGCTCCAGTCGAGTTTCGGCGAGCGACTCCAGCTGCCTCGGTGAGCAGGTGGTCGCCTGCTGCGCTGCGTTTGGGGAGTTCGTGTCTGCAAACCGTGATGAACGAGGTCGTTCCGTCAGGCTAATAATGGAGGGACCGCCCTCAGACACACCCCTCCCTATTGATCCCCTCACTTCTCTTAAGTGCATTTCACACACACTTTTCTGCTCCGTGTGTGAGGAGGTGTGTGAGTGTGTGTGGTCGGAGCAGAGGAGACCACCGCTGTCTCAGCTCAGTATCGCGTTACAAAGAAGCTTCACTGACATTTAATTTGTAGTAAAACCCCAAAATCAAATCGGTAGTAGCCGTTCCTCTTGCAGCCGCAGTTTTCTATCCTGAAGAAAGTGTGTGTGAAAGTGTGTGAAATACACTTTCTTTCCAGGACTTCGCTGTGTCGACTGTTCCTGTGTGTGGCGGAGCGCGACTGAAGAACGTCTGCTCCATGGGAGGTCCCGACACCATCATCATCAGCAACAGTGACGGGGCCAAGAAGACGCTCCGGGTGCGTGTGTTTGCAGCTGTGTGTGTGTTTGTGTGTATGTGTGTGTGTTTTCCTCGAATTATGCTAAAAGATCATTTCAGTGAGTCATAGTTCTCATATCCATGTGGCCGAATGATCCATTTCTTTGTATTTAGCAGCATATTTTGGGCATAAATCTACTAGTAGAAGCTGCAGGGTGGTGTAGTGGTTTGCATGATTCCCTCACAGTGTGAACATCCCCGGTCAGAGTCCAGATGAAGGCCTTTCTGTGTGGAACTTTGCATGCATGATTTGCTTTTTATGAAAATTGCTGACTCTTGAATTCTCCATCGATGTGAGTGTGTGTGGTTGCGAGTCTTTCTGTGATGGACCGGCATCCTGTCCAGCGTGTAGCCTGCCTTCAACTGCAGTCAGCTGGAATCTTATGCAGTTTTCTATTGAAGCAGAAAGTAAACACAGTATATCTGCTGCAATCAATACAAAATCAAAGCTTTTAGAGACGGCAACAATTATTTCACATCATTTATCTGGATGGAACAAATAGAAATAGCTTTTAATACTATTCCTATAGTTATTTATAAGGTCTGTCGATACACTGCTTTATCCTACCTCTCCTTTCACCTCATATCTTTAAAACATGTGGAGATTGTCTGTCTTGTAAAAGCAAAGAGAATAAATAGAGCAGCTTGTTCTTTCAAACAGCCCAGTCAAGATAAATATTAAAGATTATCAAAATGATTTGCAAACAATCACGCCAAAAACATTTACTCAAACAGAAGAATAACAAAGCGGTTTGATTAGATTAAAGAATTTCCTCGTGACAGAAATCGGTGCATCAGTCGGACTGCAGCGTCTCTTCCTCCGCTTATCGTCCATAAATATCTAATCTCCCCCTCTGCGTACTAATGCGAGCTGCACGCATCTTTTAGCTGCTCGTTAATGGCTGCTCTGCTGCCTGCGGGTCCGTAATGCTCTGCGTCTCCCTCCAGATGATGGAGCAGCTGACCGATCACCACTACGAAGTGCTCACCGTCCCCGAGGAGTCGGCCGCCAACTGCGTCTACGTCAGAGGCCCGTCCAAACGCGACTTCCTGCTGCACCGGCCCGCCGAGGAGTGTCCCGAGAGCGTCCCCGTGAGTACCGAGGGCCCAGGAGCAGCGCCGGGCAAAAAACGGGATTATCGGAGTCAGAATGGGAACCGGAGCAGTTTTAGTGCCTCAGTTTGAGAAAGATGAGACGCATTTAAGGAGGGCAGCTACAAGTACGGCAATTAAAAACACATTTACAGTCTGTTAACAGCGTCTCTACAGATCCTTAAAGTCTGGACTGGAGGAGCCAGATGTTAAGCTTTTTTTTTTCTTTATAGTTTGTTGTAATTAATCAGTTTCTCCTGTGAATTAACAGAAGAGAATAGCAGAGTATAATGTAGTTTAGTGAGACCAACATATGCTTGTTTGGTTAATAAGACACATTAATTTGGGTGTGAGGCTAAATTTGTGTCTCTGGGTGTAAACATAGAAAACGTTCCTTTGCTCTGAGTCTAATGTTAGCACAGCTCTCACAATCCACAAAGATCATAGAAAACACTTTGCATGAACAACATTCATCATGAAAGGCAGTGTAGCGGTATCATATCTAATGATGCACGCTGCTAAACGTTTCAGCTTATTTTCCGACTAAAAAGAGAAAAATAACATGTACGCTCCAGAGCTGTTCCCCTGCCAGACCTCAGTGAGTCATCTCGGGCTGATTTCCAGCCAGTGAAGCGGTTTTTTCCTCCTCTGATGAGCTCGTCTGGATGACTCTCTTCTCCTCTGCAGGCCTTCCAGAAGCTGCAGGACTACACCCTCCTGCCCACCGCCTGCAGCGAGGCCTCCAAGCTGGGAGCGTCTCTGTCCTCGCTCTGCCTCCTCATCAACAGGAAGCATTCGTACTTCTGAAGACGCTCTCCTCCGCCCCCCCCCCCCACGCGCGGCGTATTTATTCTCAGCGGAGACGCTGACCGGATCCATCCGACTCGCTAAAACAATCTCCAACAGGAAACCACTAAATCTGATAGTTTCACACTGTTTTCTAGTTTCTGCAGACCACTAAGCTAAAATTATTTAACTGATGTTGATGGAGGCGTTCCTGCGGCCTCCAGCTACTCATCTATCTGTACCTGCTCCAGCTGTGACGGTTTATTCAATTAATGCAACTGGAGCCCTGAAAAGGGGCTCAGAATAGAAACAGGCTCTCAAACTGTCGATGTATTTACATCAGGCAGCCTGCAGACGTCATTGTAAATCCACCCCAGCGTCCACTTAACGCCACGCCGGTATTGTTTTCATGTTTCAGGCCACAAGAGCTGCTAAAGATAGAAAAGACTTTTGTATTTGCTTCCCAGTGTATGAATTTGTAGCTCCTGTAGAGATTAAACTGAAATCCACCTTGAACAGCGACTGTGTTGATTTTTTATTACAGCCTGAAACCAGAAGTTTTTACAGTGTAGAAACCCACTGATGAAAATATTGTTCCAAGTCCAGGTTTGTTGAGAGGTGTTCATTTGGTTTTAGATTTTTCAATAATCTCTGAACCCTCTGCTGCATGAATTATGAAAGCCGTGTTCAAGATTTTTTTTCTGAATTGTTCAGGCCCAGATGAGAAACTGGTGACAGTAACAGCTGTGATTGTTCCACCTAAATGTGTTAAACTATCTCCAACTAGAGAAACAATAATAAGTCTCCACAGTTCTATCAGGATGCAGGACTGATGTAACCATGTCATCATACTGGCATGCTGTTTTCAGACAGAAAATGACATTTTAGTCTCTTTTTCACCAAAGTTTGCAAAGCATCAAGGTGTATTTGGTCTCCTGCATCATGCAGCATCATGACATCTCTTTCCATTTTTCACCTCAGTGAGTCGGGTCTGGTGATTTCCTGAGCTAAATCTGACCTCATGCCTTCAGTGAAATGTGATGAAATATAATAATAGTAACTACAACTAATCTGCACAAAATTGTAGAATTTAAATGGAAACCTTACAAAAGTTACAGACAAAAGTAGGCCTAAACAGTGACAAGAAGTGAATCGATCACATAACTCTTGTTAAAAAAAAATATATATATACATATACCCCTAATGCATGATGTCCACTCCAGTGGAGGAAAACAGTTGATTGTAATTTTCTACATATTTTAAATAAAATTTTACATTTTATTTAATACTCTCACCTGTAGTATTTTTTAACCTCTTTTTTCTACTCTAGAAGCACCGACATGAAATGGCAGCAGTTGAGGCTTTTTCACAGGAATCCTGGATTCAGGGGAAATTTACTTGCAGTTACAGTAACTGACCACTGAATAGACCTCAACGGAGCAGGGCAGCAGAGAGCACTCTGGAGGCTGATCAGCAGTTCCACCAGACACCATTGCATGTATAGAGGAAATGACCAATAGATGCCCACTGTAGTGGACGCTATACAGCAGAAGGTTAAATAATGGCCTTTAAATCTGTCACCTTTTGGCCGTACATTAAAAAAAAAAAATCACTGCAGTCAGAATATTGTACAGCACTGTAACAAGTTGACCTCAAATTCCAGTCTATAATAAATTCAACATCTTTATGCAACAAGACCCAAAATTGTGAAATATACACCCATTTTTTGCAAAAACTTCAGTGTCACTTGATGACAAATCATCTTTCCCATAAATGAATACATTGTGAGTGAAAATTCAGTGAAGTAGTCGGACTCAACAGAAATTTCTTCCGGTTTATTTGTTTTGTTAGAAAGCGAACATTTTTAACGGTTGGACTTGGCGACTCTCTCCAACTCGTCCTTCTTCTTGATGGCGTAAGAGTTAGATGAACCCTGAAAGAGTAAAAAGTCCAAGTTTACTACAGCTGCAACACAAAAACAAGCCCAAAACATCTGAAGGCGAGTGAGGACCCGAGGGTCACCTTGGCTGCGTTGATCAGCTCATCAGCCAGGCACTCAGCGATGGTCTTGATGTTTCTGAAAGCAGCTTCTCTTGCTCCTGTGCACAGCAGCCAGATGGCCTACAGGACAAGAAAACACGGCGTCAACCAGCTGAAGATGAACGGACGGCTCCAATGGCGTGAAGAAACCACAGAGATACGATGTGTCTGAGTCGGTGATTGACTTTGCCACGACAGACTGCAGCCAATGAATTAACAAAGACATTTACTCTGCGAGCGCTCAAGCACACCAGGACAACGGGTCATACCCAGGCGTGACTCTAGCCTCGCTGCACACAAACCAACCCGATGCCGGATAACTGAAAACAAAAGGCCCAGGCTCATTATAATCCCAACAGATGCTGCATGTTACCTGGTTGACTCTGCGGAGGGGCGACACGTCCACAGCCTGCCTCCTGACGGTACCGGCACGACCGATACGGGTGGAGTCCTCACGGGGTCCACTGTTGATGATGGCGTTGACCAGGACCTGCAGGGGATTCTGGGAACAAGAAAGTGCACAGCATTTGTAACATTCTGTCACGAAACATCGAATCCAGCAAGAAATCAAGAAAGGATCCACAGACTGTTAAATCATGTGGTCAAATGATGAGCAATCGAGTCAATTCAATAGTTTTAGGTTTGATCATGTTACAGTGAATATGGCATGAAAAATAACTGAAACTGCCCTTAAGCTCCCGTCTCTAAATCTGCTCTGGGCAGAAAAAAACAAGACTAAACACCACTGTCTCTTTGTCCAACACTAAAACACCGAATAAGTAAGCGTTATATATTACAGTCACACATCTGCCACCAGTTTTGCTTCATCTAGAGCAGACTAAATAATTAAAGCTCAACCAAAACTGAATCCAAGTTGTTCAAATCCAAAAGACATCAGGCACTTTTATACTGAGGATGACCAACGTTTTTTATGACATGGGGATAAAAATTTCAAAACAAAGTCACTGAACACAATTCGTTGCATTGTTAGTGTCACACTGGACAAGAGCTGAAGATGTATTTCAGGAGAGAAAGTACCTCTCCGGTCAGCAGGTGGATGATCTCGAAGGCGTGCTTGACGATGCGCACGGTCATCAGCTTCTTGCCGTTGTTGCGGCCGTGCATCATCATGGAGTTGGTCAGACGCTCCACGATGGGACACTGAGCTTTGCGGAAGCGCTTGGCGGCATAACGTCCTCCAGAGTGTGGCAGGTACTTGGCGTACTTCTCTTTAACAGCAATGTAATCCTGTGGCGGCACAGAGTGGTGATATTAAACTACATGCGTCTCGTGATGGGAGAAGAGCATCAGAAGATGCGGGACGTAGTTGTATCTGAGCTGGTGATTGACTGGATCACATCAGACTGCAGCCAATGAATAAGCAGAGATCTGTTATTCTACGAGTGCTCTAGCACACCAAGACAACAAGTCAGTGTCGGGGTGTGACTCTAGCCTCGCTACATTGACAGCAGCTCTACTTTCGCGCTGCTTACCTGCAGGGAGATGTCGTTGATCTGGACATCGTCAGTGCTCCATTTTCCAAAGAGCTTGATCTCCGGGGTCTCAGCCACGGCTGGGGCAGTCTCCCAGTCAGTCACTGCAGAAACAACAAGATGGTATTATTACAATTACAGACAAGACTGGATAAATTAGTGTAGACCAGCTTCTCTTCCCATATAACATTTATCCTGAGGCTGAAAGCTTACTAAAATGTATAGTAGTAAAACAGCAGCTAAATAAGCCTCATTATATTTAAAAAAAATCTTAAACTGCAAAATAAAATTGAAATGCAACCAAAATTAAAATCTTGGTTGATCTGCACATATCAATCACAATAAAAATTAAATTATCAACCTACATGACTATTACGGCATCATACTGGCTCAGATCTATCAGGAGAAATCTTAAAAGGAATGAATAACAGACAGTTCTATAGAATGTAATCCAAACACTTGATCGCTGATCCCTGGAGAAAATTCTAGTCTGTGCCCAGTTTTACCAAACATGGTTATCAGTTCATCCAATCCTATAGAACTTCAAATGAACTACATGACAGTATCGGGGGATACATCCTCTCAAGATGCAAAACAAAATCAAACTAGATAATTAGAGAGAATGATTCGCAATAAAATCCAGCACGGCTGAATGTGAGGCGAGAGGTTGTGATTCACTGGAGCAGCAGGGCCGCAGCTGCAAGCCTGCTTCACGTTAGACAGCAGGTCCCAGCTCCAGCGTACGGATGGCTCAAACGCCGTGAGATTTTACATATGGATGCTTAAATAGACGAAAAGGAACTAGCTAAACTAGAAATAACGCAGTCGCTATGAATAACTAATACGAATCCAATCACTGCCACGCGAAATCCTGCGGCTCGGCGGCACGCACTGTCCACACGTGCTAGCCTGTTAGCCGGATGCTAACACGGCGCTGTGTTGTCTGTTCGGCCAAATTCAGAAGGAATAAAACCACTTTGAGAGAAAACCGAGCTTTTTTATTGCATCCCAGCGTTAAACGGGGGTTCGTTACGCTTCCAAAGACTCGGAAGTGGCCGTTTTGGTGAAGAATTAAACGAGAAATATGTATTTTTTTCACTCACTTGTGTCGGCCGCTCTGAACCTCTTTGCTCTGAGACGGAAAAGGACTTCATGGGGCGCCGCGTGCAGATATCCGGTGTTCTGCTGAGGACTTCCGGGGAGAGAGGCATGCTGGGAAATGTGGTCCAAAGATAGTGAAGAGCCCGAGGACAAGATTCTAATGTAAGATTTTAGATTAGGGATAGGGAAGTGTAAAACATCGTTTAGTTTAGGGATCACATACAACCCAATTTCATCTTGAATGGGCCAAACTGGTAAACAGTGCCATCATAACTATTAAATTTAACCTTTAAAAATTTTATTCAGATTTTCTTCAACTGATTAAAGTGTCTATATTTTCACAAAAACCTAACAATCTCTAGCAAAAAAATTGTACAATTTCAACACAAAGCCCTGTGGTGCAAAATACAGTGAAATGTTCAGAATGCTTTAATTTCTATTGTTCCTATTTTTACAAAATCACCCTGACAGTAGGCTATGGCTTTGAGGAACAAAGTAACGTTCCTCAGTTTGTTGTTGTTTTGTGTGTTGGTGTGTGTAATTGCCATAATCGGATTCCACAAAACAGGTCCTTTTCTCATTTTCTTCCTTTTAATAGAAAAAAAAAATCCATCTCATTATTGTGACTGACAAAACGAATTCCCTACTCAATGTTTCCCTTTTGACAGGTCGACGGGCTTACACTATTCTCATCAAAGTAAAGGTGTACTCAACAGGCTATACCACTGTCTGAATGCCGCTACTCGTTCCTCCTGTCAGTTCTGTAAGTTTCTCATAATAGAGATCCTGCGCCACCTGAGACCACACACCATGCATGCACTCGACCAACCTGCAGTCTGGGTACAAGGAACGCATGGGAGTGGATGATGCTGTCCTCTACCTCCTCCACTGGGGGGGTGCTCCTATTTAGATGACCCAGGGAGTTGTTTGCCTCGCGTTTCCTCAAGGTAACAGATCTAGAATAATTCTTAGTCAAATATATAATTTACTTTCATTATTGAAAATTTGCAATGCTATACATGTCATTTATGCACAGACAAACTGAGATCCAGTGTGTGAGATAACAGATTTGTTTGGCATTAACCTGGCTGAAGGCTCATGTACATAAATGTGCTAATTTTATCATATACACTTAAAATATTGCATTTGAGGCGATTCCACAAAGAAAGCATTTCAGTCAAAACAACGTAAGATTCTCAAAAGTTGTCTTTTATTGAGGAACTGACAACATTTGACACATTTTTTCATTCGAGGGACAAACACTGTAGAAACTTCAGGACATGGTCAAAATAGTACTTTATGTATTTTTTGTGTTTAAAAAAAGCATCCGGATCCAGGTTCACTGTTCTTACATCATGAAAACTGAACAGAGCAGGAGATCCCTCAAAAGCAGTTTTCTGCAGTCATGACAGTTGTAGGTCTGTAACTCGTACATGTATATATGACACAAAGGATGCAACAATAGTAAAAGAATACTTTGAACCGAGCAGTAAAATTGTCCCGTCTTCATAAATTCCCTTCTCTTCAAACTGTGCAATACAACATATGATAGTAGCTCACTTCTGGTTTTATCACACATTAGATATTTTTCCATTTCTCTTTTTGTATAAGTACAACAGGCAGCAAAAATTACACAAGCAGTTATAAAAAAAAAAAGTCCCTTTTTCAACAGAGACAAAACCAACATGAAGGATGCTGAAATGCCTGAGATATCTAAACGCGATGGGAGGTAAAGAGCGCCGTGAACCAGGGTTTGGTGGACCGGTAAACACTAACATGACGCTGCAGCTCTCTAGTCATTCTGTGCTCGCTGCCGCCCGTCCCTGTGGTCATCTGTAGCACCGCCACTAGAGGCCGCGTGTCAAAGCACTTTGGTAATGGGCAAGAAACACGTCGAGGCATGAGAGGGTCAAAGTTTAAGGCTTGATCTACTGAAGCGATGAAGTTCAGCTCCAAAGCACTGCATGATTACCAATGACAAAAAAAAAAACTAAACAACAAAAATAATAAAACAAACACATGGTTATCAAATCACACATGCACCTCAGATGAAAGAGAAACAATACGGGAGAAAAAGAAAGACAGAAATGTCTGCATTGAAGGATGAGCAGGGCAGTGAGTCTGTACATGTGGGCCGGACGTCGCTCGGCTCAGGCACTGTCGAGTTGTGTTTGAGGTACAGTATGTTCAACACACACACACACACACACACACACACACACACACACACACACACACACACACACACACACACACACACACACGTCAGTGTTACAGAAATTAAAGGAGCTTTCCAGAAAATCTGTCAATATGTGAAAGTTTAAAGTGAACATTGACAGAAATTTTTTTTTCTTCAAAAACTTGGTTTTAACTCTAAAGGTTAAAAATGGATGAAAACGAAAAACGCAATTCAAATTGTGTTGTTAAATCAATAAAGCTAAAATATTGAAAGAGATGATTTTACATTAAATATTCTTAAAATATTTCACATTAAAAAGCCTCAAAAACAAGTACCTTATCCTGCAGTGATGTACGCATCTTGAGTGTGGACATACCACTTTCAACCACCAGATGGTAGAAAAGAGTCACAGCGCAGAGAGGAGTTACTTCAATCTTACATACGGCCTCCTTAAGCAGCAAGGAGAGGATGCAGTAGAGAAAATAAGGCTTAAATAAATAGCACAAAATGTTACCTTCTTGTTTTTCTTGCTAGAGTTGAAAAATAGTTGCAAAATCTCTGGAGAACTCCTTTAAATCCTGATTTTTGCTATTTCCGTTGCAGTGTATTGTAACATAAAATAACGTCCACCAGGGGAAAAACAGAAAAAAATCCTGCTGCTGTATTTTAAATGGCCTCGGCTCATCCTCGGCCAGACGTGATGCGTTACTGTCTGATCGCAGAAAGTCCCACAGTTCAAACTGTGTAACGCGCTCAGATAAACCAGCGCGGCAGCAGCAATCTCACTTTGTGATAACAAAGTCTAATCAGTAAAATAGGACATTTTATGTTGCGTGACACATACTGACACACCCTGCCTTTAAAAAAAAAAAAAACCTTGTTAGCACAAAACTGTTGGATGACTTCAGAAAAAACTACACTGGTGTGACAGTCTGGGAAATTTTCTTTCTTTGCGTCAAGGTTTTACTGAAAAAAAAAATTGACACTCCTTTTCTGTCTATATAATTTTTTTAAAGGCACAGACAGAAATTGGTCCTAAAATAAAAGAAAGTCTGTCTGTCACCACTTTTAAATAGCATGTTACGTCTTTTTCTTTATCTGTACAGGACCACACCGAGTGGTTTTAAGGCGCCGTCGACCTCGTGGTTTTGGCCACAGTCAAAGAAAACAGAAAAAAAAAAACCCAAATGAATGTGCATCTCAAATGGACTGGATATTAAAAAAAAAAAAAAAAAAACTCATTCTATAATTATGGCATCAGGTTAAAAGAATGGCAAAAAACATCTTCTACAGTAAACTATTCTGATATCGTTCATGAGAAAAATGGTTGAAATGTAACTGTTTATGTAGACTGGAGCTAAAATGCAAATAAATGTTTTCCTGTTTGCATTAACTGAACGTTTTCCACAGTGTTTTGGAGATTCAGTTGTAAACGTGAACTGCTGCTTTACACTGAGTGTAAGTATTAATACATGAGTTTAGAGGTGAGATTTTATCACCCGGAGAAACTGAGCAAGAGGAAGAAAATAAACGATTTTTCCAAATTGTTCAAGAAATCTTTAAATGGTGAGTAAAACGTTGAGCCATAAATATAAAGAAATATATGTAAGTCGTCACTGCTGAAGTTATAAAGACCGAGCTCCACATGCCAGTGGAGATGGAAGATAAAAGCTTTGACGGCTGCTGTGTGCATGTATATATGTGTGTGTGTGTGTGTGTGCGCGCGCGTGTGTGTGTGTTGACGAGGAGTTCTGCTAGTCCAACCACTTCTCCATGCACACGTGAAACACAGTCTCGTTTGAGTGCCACATCACGTGCTGGACCCCCGGGACGGAGCACAGCATCAGATCTCCGCGCGCCGCCAGCGTCTTCAGGCCGAAGACGTCTCGTAAATACAGCTGGAGGAGAAGAAAGGACAAAAAAAAAAACAAAAAAAAACAAGCAGAACTCGGGTTATCTGCTGCTGAAACTCTCTGCCGCCTGTAAAAACCTCCAGCAGGTCTTCTTTTTAAACCTTCCATGAGCGTGCAGACTGATGGTTGATACCAAAACCAAAACAAACACATGACTCAGAGTTAAGTTTCAAACTACATCTATAAACGTGTTCATTATGTGTTTAAGGTATTAAGGTTTGTTTTAACAGGAACGAAAGCGGAATGACATGCCAGCATCAGGAGAGGAAACTGATCATTACCTACAAAAAGAGGCTTGTTCACTTCTTCATTTGAAGAGAAATTCTAAAATGTTCATGTTGAGTGAAAATATTGCTCTCTGCACGGAGATCAGAGGGTGACAACGTATTTACTACACTGAGTTTTATGTTTATAACAATCTTCTGAATCTTCAGTAGTGCAGCGATGTTAATGATAATACTAATATAATTATTGGGATATTGATTAAAAACTAAGGTTTGTCTGAATTTTAAAGAACATTACAAACAAAAGGTTTTACATTCTTGATTCTAAATAAAAAGCAGGCGCCGTTTTGTGATTTTCACTCACATCTTGGTTCTGTATCTCGACGACGGTCTCGTTGTCGTCATAAAATCCAAACTGGCTGTAAAACACAAGCGAGACGGAGGAGATGAGAGGCGTGAGCATCACATGAGAGTCATCAGATCAACCAGTCGCAAAAAGAAACCAACTGTGAACTGAACACAGACTGTGCAAAGAGGATTAGAAACGTCCAAAACTGTTGCGGCTCTGTGGTTTAATCAGGCATGAATCGATGTGAAAAGGGAGAAAATAAATATCCCTGGGCTGATTATAACATCTATGAAGTGTTCTCAGAAGCTGCGGCAGAGCGGACTAACAGGAGGAATCACATCTCTTCCATGTTAGTTTCTCTTTATTGACTTCCTGTTAAATGTAGTTTGAAATTCTTCCTTTGGCCCATAAAGCTCTTAACATTACGGCTCCATCACTCACTTCACTCACACGAAGCATCTGCGTTAAGTGAAAGATGAGCTCCAGCCCGCCCAGCGGGCCGCCGTGGCCTCTGGGTCTTAGTGAAACAAGCAGCGCACCCCGCCGTTCATCAGAGAGGCTGAGAGGGTGCAGATCTTTATGTTCTTTATGTCTTCCACAATCAGCTGCAGGAGCGAAGCTGTTGACTGATCCCTGAGAAAGCGGCAGACAGCTCACCTGGACTGCCACGGCGTGATGACGCCGTCGTCTGGTCCTCCGATCAACACCAGCTTCTTGATTTTCAGGAAGTTTTTCTTCCACTCTGCAATTTACACAAACAAACAGCCGCGTTTATATGAGCGGCAGAAGTTTCAGGACGGTTTGACAGGTGAAAACCTCATAAGCGCTGCCACATTTAAAAGTAAATCATCACAGTAAATAACGGTGTGGTGGAATAACTTTACTCAGATTACTTCATTGATCCTGACGGTGACAGCACACTACAGCAGTCTGCTCAGATCAGATCAGATAAATTATGTACAGTAATTCAGATAACTGGGAAGTGCAGCGCGTCATGAAGAGCTCCAGTTCAACAAGTTATGTAAACATGTGTTTGTGTTACAGCATGATTGAGTCATGCAGGTTTTGAATAGACTGACATGTCCATTATAAATATCAATCATATATTTTAGAAGTTTTTGCATGATATAATCTTGACTGAATCAGAAGCAGCTTATTTAAACTTGTATCATGTCCCGACTGCAGATATGAGGAGTCATGAGATGAACGCCAGTCACTTCTGTGGCCTAAATACAAACACAGCCTCACTGACAGCTGCTTATTTAACTTATTGATGGCTTTCGTTTATGCAAGGGCTTTGCTGACCTGTTGAATTTGGATTTGGCCTCTCGCTGTTGAGCAGAGCCAGATAATCACTGCTGTTCAGATACATGTCTCTGTGGTGGGGGTCTGCCAAAGAGAGAGGAAAAACAAACAAGCAGGACATGAAAAACACGTCTTCATTCAGGACCTGGAAAGAGTCAAAGCTTGAGGACACGTCAGCCTCACCGTTCCAGTAGTTGCAGATAGAAATCCTCTGACCTATTCCGGTGTAGCACAGGTGGTAGAGGTTCGACTTCACAAACTGAGGGAACAGGTACTTTAAGTAGTCCGTGTCTGAAACAAGAAATAAAGCGAACGGATGAAACAAAACTAGCCTTCCGCACTACAAATGTTTAATATATCTCTCAACTGTTTGTCAGGGGAAACGTTTCCGTCCACCCGATGCCTCCAAATACAGAGGTCCGCTGTTCGTTTCACTGAGGGATCAAATAAACAAGACGGACCGCAGTGGAGGGCGGAGCGATAAACTGAGCTGCTCAGCGTCGATATATCTCTGAATAGAAAGCAGTGAAAGCAGTTTTGTCTTCAAACAGTCATCCTTAAACACAGCACAAAATGTCTTCATGGAGTTACATGTATGTCTAAGAAGTTGGGACCGAATGTCGCCTGAGAGAACAGCAAAAACATCCAGAAGACAGACGACAAACAGTTTGAATCCATAAACTGATTGAGACCGCTGACCGAGATCAACGTGTTCTGACTGAAGTCTCCAACTCACGTTAGTTCAGGAGCCACGAAACAGCCTAAACACGATAATCTTTAAATAATCACTAAACGTCTGAACCAGTTACAGCGCCTTTTTTTTTTTTTTAAGAAAAATAAATGTGATTTCTACATTATGCCATTTTTAATAATCCCTGTGAGTTCTTTAGAGTTCTCTGGCAAAGTGTTTATCTTGAGAACGATGTTGGCAAAATCCTGTTTTGTCTCCCTAAGTGTATTTTTGGCACCCTGAGTAACATGAAGACATCAGAACAACTGATTAACATAAACATAAACATAAAGTTCAGCTTGAAATGTATCTGTGTGTTGACGTTGCTGGAGCTGGACTCACCGCCGTACTGGCCGGCCTGAGGCGAGGACAGGGAGATGAAGGACTGCACGTTGTGGTCGGACAGAGTGGAGAGGATCCCCCGGCAAATCAGTCCACCTGAAACAACAAAAACAATACTTTCATATCTCTGTATATTTCTGTGTAGAAACTTTTTTTTTATTTATTAAAAGAAAAGTCAGTAAAATAACTGCCAGTTGTGTAAAACTGTGTAAAATTTAGCAATGTGACAACCACTGTGCATCAGTACGAACGTCCGAGCCTGTCTGCAGCGCTGTCAGTTGAAGTGGCTGACCTTGCGAGTAGCAGATGAAGTGGACGCCGTCCGCTGCGTTTTGCATTATCGGGTAAATGGCCGTCTTGAACCCTTCCACTTGTTTCCACATGGGCTCCAGACTGGCACTCCGGTCAAACAGGTCGATGACCGTCACATTGGTTCCCGGATGAGACTGACCGACAGAGAACACAAGAGTCAAAACACAAATCAGAGCTCGGGTCTGACTTTTAATTGATTGGTGCAGGCCTTAAATATTGATACTTCACTAATCCACGAAGAGCATAAGATCACTGAAGCAGAAAGAACGAGGCCTGAGCTTCTGCTTTCGAATCTTCTAAGCACAGATATCCTATTCCTCTTTGAGGTTAGTGCACTTTTTTGTAATGCAGCAAGGTGAAAAAGAGGAACTAGATTCTGCTTTGAACACATCAGAATTTTCTTGGATTCCACAAAGAACTTCCTGTGTGTACAGGACGAATCTAGCCTACTCAACTGTCAAAACCGAGTGTGTCTGGTTTTTAAAGACATGTGATTTAGCTGGGGAGAAGCAGTAAAGCTGGAATTTTATTTTTATTCACTGCAATGTGATCCCTCTGATGTCACAACCAGTTTTAGGGATTCAAATTTCCACAAACTGTCCAGACTGGAGCCTGTTAGGTACTTTTGAGGCCATAGTAATACTTAAAAATCGGGAAAAAAAGCAGTACATAAAATGAATAAACTAAACAAAAAAAGGTGCTGAACCTCTAAGTATTTGATGTTTATATAAAACTAAATTTAAATTGTGTTATACTGTTTTCTGATCAAAAGAAGACAACTTAAAAATGCACAATACATGTTAAATTCAAGTGGAATCGCACTCAAAACTCTAGAATCACAGCTTTAATGCAACAAGCCAATCTGAATATTTCTTTCAAACATTATGGGGGGAAAGGAAGCTAAATCAGGACAAATGTAATTCAAATTACACCTTTACGACCCGATTATTACACCAAACGAATCAAGTCTTTAGAGTCAAAGCGATGCTGCACTGAGACAAAGAAACAAACTAAACAATGTAAACACTACAGTGATTGCTTCACTGGGAAAGACCGAATGCATGTATTGATGATAGAGAACCTTACAATTCACAGAGTAAGTCTTATATAAGCATCAGAAATTACAAATTCGTAATTTTATCATCACAATTAAAGCCTCAGGTTGGTCAGACTATCGAGATAAAGACTGATAAAAGATGAGTCACGGTTTAAACTAAAATAATAATATAAAGTTGTGATGTAATAATAACAAGTTAATTACGAACTGTTTGACAAAATCCATGTAAAGTCAAAACAACACTGATGAAATGTCCTGATAGGCGTGAATCTCTATTTAACCAGTAGTAGTTCTGTGGTAATGTTATTAGTGCCTGATCACTGCAGGCTGAGCGGAGCGTCTCAGTACACACTGTACTCATCACCTGCTGCTGATAACAACACGCAGGAAGGGTCACGCTTGGATCCACGGCCCCGGCCCACTTTCCGCTCACCTCGTTGATGAAATGCTGGAGGTGTCTGAAATCTCCGGAGCTGTCGAACAGACCGTGCACGATGACCACCGGCTTGTAGGCGACCACCGCAGCCCAGAGACACGCGCCGAGGAGCGGGCACAGCAGCCCGGCCGCCCCGCCGCGGCTCCGGCCGGCGGCGGCACGCAGGCTCTTCATCCTGACTCCAAAGTTATCACGGAACGAGACACCGGAACACACTTGAAAACATAAAACGGAGGAGTTCGGTTAATCTCGCGTTCCCATCTTCAGCCCGCGGTGCCGATGAGCGGATCTATATAACTCTGTGGAACACACGGGGCGGTCTGAGGCTGTCTACGGAGTAAAAACTGATTTCAAAAAGAAAGCGACTCTATGATGAATTCCTCCACACACAGAGCACTCTGAGACTGTTTACTGAGGGAAAACTGATAAAAACACCGGACAGCTGCTCTATTTTCCCCCTTTTATTTGTTCCGGTTTGAAATTAAAGCCGAAGCGACCGCTGTGAGGCAATTTCCTGCACGCGCTCGTCCAATCAGAGCCATGCAAAGGGATGACGTCACACCCATTTAATAAACATGACCGGTTATGAATTAACCTGGAAGGTTAAATATGAAGTTAATGGCTTAGAATTTTAAATACTAAGGTAAAAATGACTGGTTGTGCCTATTTTAGACCTAATAAAGCCAATCATATATAGAGTATATATATGTAGAGTATATATATATATAGAGTAATATATAGATCAAATTAAATCATCGCAATTGATAGAGCTACACAGAATTAATCCAAAATTAATAAACACAACTACAGTATGCCATCCACTGGATCGATTTTTGATAAGCGCAAAACTGTAAAAATTATTTATTTCCCAAAAGAAAAATCCAGTCTTATTTATGCTGGTTGCAGCTATTATACTTTCAAAGTTGTTTTTCAATGTTGCTTCCATGACAAAATGCAATTATTTATTAAAAGACTGGCAAAATTTGCTTACATTTTTATTAATTTAAAATTACCAAAAATATGAAGTTAGCCCGAAGGTACTTGGTACACTTGGTATTTGCTCACTTGCTTATATTTTACCCAAACAATGTCAAGTTCAATATAATCACAAATGACATGAATAGATGTGAATATAGAGAACAGTGTTGTATGTGTTGGATGTGAGAAAATTCATAGAATAAGAATGTAAAATTTTGTATGTCCCTCATTAAGAAATTTAATAAAGAATTCCAACCAAATCACCAAGTGTCTAAATATTTCTTTAGATCCTCAGCAGAGTTCATTGCTGTCATGGCACAAATTTCAAGTTCTTGAAGTTCCAAAAAGTTAAACTTGAAGCAGGAATTTCAGCTTTCAATTTCCTTTCATGTGAAAGCAGCACTTCATTTGAACTCGGGGCAAACATCTCTTCTGCTTTCAAGGTTTGGCTTAAAATCCTATATTGGAATGGAAGTCATGAGGCTTCACTTAAACCAGGAACTTTAAGAATGAACTGTGGGCAATACTGAATAATGCCCTTTCATGTTTTTTTCTGAATAGAAGTGCAAATACTCAAAATGTGGCCTTGGCATCACCACATGCTTTCGTGCTCCTGATGAATGAGCTCCAGTGAAATTCAGAAGTCAAGATCAAGAAAGTAACAAAAGCTCGAAAATGATTTAGAGGAAGTGATAGACACTTTCGATTTTACTTAAGCATTAGTGCCTGGAAGTACAGTACTTGAACAGCAGAATAACTTCTCTTCTAGTTGATCAGTTTAATTCAATAGTTTGAATATTTCCAAATGAACCATTTTAATATTTATGTAGTTTAGGCTGCAAACATGAAGTGGGAGAAAAAAAAAAAAAAATTACACAAGGTTAAGTCAGATTAAGAATATGAAAGAGAAACCAGGCTGTGGAAATCCCAGCCAGGTTTCCTGCAACGGTTGCAAAAATCACTCTAAGCTTATAACCACAGAATTTAGGTTTAGGCTTAATTAGTGCAGATTCCTGCAAATGAAACCACAGATAATCCTATGATTACAACACAAATGCCACTTTACACCTTTTCCAACTGTCACACAACCGAGGAATCGGGTCATCAGGCTTCATTGAACGGCCCCTCTCAAAGCCTCCTCAGTCGAGCACATCCTGGGACCGAGCCTATAGACTCATTGATTCAACAAAGTCAAAGGCATCCATGTGTATGTGAGGGAAAAAAAAAGAAACATTTATTGTCTGAATGTTACAAGGAGGCTACTGGTCATCATACTTTGGTTTGACTAATGCTGGAGTGTCGGGACGAATTTTACTGCGATTCACTGAAGCAACTATAGAACAGCTTGATTTTTGCAGAAATACATTTATTACTTCCAAGTGTTAAAGCATCAAACGGCACATCAGTCTTCAGCCTCCTCAGAAAACCTGCTCAAGTGAGGCGTGAAAAAAAAAAGCCTCGTCGAGTCTGGTACAAAAAGTTTTACAAAAAGCGGGGCGGGGCGGGCCGGACGCCGTCGGCAGCGCTACACGGTAGGCTGGAGCAGCTCCTGCAGCACACACAGCGAGTCCTTCAGGGTGGAGGCCAGCGTTTCCGCGTTGGTCTCCTTGCAGCAGTTGAAGGCGGTGATGGAGAAGTGGACGTGGTCGGCCTGCGGGTTGTAGCACACGGCGTAACCGTCGGGGACCAGGGGCCCGAAACACATCACGCTGTCCGTGTTCGTCGGCATCTGAAGGAGCGAGAGGACGACAGGGAGGCTGGATTAGTTCAAAAGAACTTAAAAGCAGATGACAAAGAAATTAGTTACGAGTTTTTAAACAAGATCACCACAAAGTGCACATTTTTTTCTTATATTGTTACAAAAAGTATGAATAAGTAGGTCACAATTACACCATGTCAAAACAGGAGTTCAAAACAGGAGTCACGAGGACAGCGTGACCTGTCTGATAAAATGTGTTGTAAGAGGATCGCTGTCAAACTTTGGAATCTGTCGCACTCTGTTAAAGTTTACAAATGATTGAATTACAAGTTACCAAAGCGAGTTCCCTCCATAATGACAACTTGCGCTGAAACTGTGTTGCACAACAGCTGTGTTTATGTACGCTGACGGCACAAGTAAAAGAGACAAAGCACTTTAAAGCGAGTCACTGTTTAATCAAGCAGTGGGTGAAATCTACCTGGTCCTGTTTTTATCAATACTAAACCTAATACAAGGAGGCAAACATCCTCCGTGCCATCAGAAGCACTTGACTGAGTTATTTCATTACAAAACAAAAGCAACCCGACGAAGCCTTGCTACCGTGGGTTCAACAAGGTCTTTTCAAACTAAATAACACTGGAGCCCCACTCATTTTTCACGAAAGAGGTCGTCACCTGAGAGCTGTATCGATTCCACTGTGTGCAAAGCTTTAAAGTTAGAGCGACAAATGCCTGAGGAAGTGAAACAGAACTAATCACCTGATGAGTTTATTTTTCTAACCGGGCACATCTTTACAGTGTAATTACCCAGTGACGAGAAGCTACAGCAGGTAGTATAAACCACACGCTGCGAGGAAATGAGGGGAAATCTTGTGTCATGCGGCAGCTGAACAGACAGTGGCACATATTCCAAACCCGTCTGATCATAAATCCTGCTTGAGTCCACGTCACGGACAAGAGAAAACCCTACTTATTAGTCCAATTCAGTCCAAAAACCCCTTCTGCCATCGAGTCCAGTACTAAAAGCACTTTCTCGTCTTTATAAGTCACCCATGGAGGCTCGTGTTTGACTGTGCTGTAAAATACCACAAAATGACTGCATGTTTGAACCTGGTAACTGAACGGCGTGTTTTTAATCACCTGTCCTGTGCGCAGCTTCCAGTGTGTTGCGAAGCCAAATGCTGTGTCCATGAAGATTTTGGGGATGCTCAGTCCCTCATTGATGGCCTGCAGCTTGAGGCCCAGCAGGTGGCGGTCAATCCCATATCCATCCAGGACCTGAAAGACGAGGAAAAGGATTTGTACCGACAACCGATTTCCTCCTTTCTTTAACCTGATCGGGTTTGTACCTTGTCTGTCAGAGCGGAGTAGGCATCAACAGCGTCTCTGAACAGTTCCAGCTTCGCTTCCCTCTGGAAAACAAAACACCGACTCAAAGATGCCCAACATTTCTCACATCTTTAGTCATCGGAGAACATTATTTATCCCGTTTGATTCCGGAGAACAGTCCTGCGACGGTCTGAGTCCCTCACCGTGAGAGCCGGATCGTCGAAGGCCAGGATGAACCTGAGGGACTGCTCTGTGGGCGAGCGAATGACCTCCGTCCTTCCTCCTCTAAACATCCTCTGTGAGGCGATGTCACAGGTCGGACAGAGCTCATTGTGAACTCTGGAAAGGATTATAAAAAAGAAAAAAACCGAGTAAACAATTTCATTTGAATCTAATTAGGGGTCACTGGTTGAGGAGAAACGTCTGCAAAAAAATAAAAGTTTCATATAAAACTCCAATAAGGATCACACTGGCTACTGCAAGACAGCAAACATTTGGTGAATATAATTACGTAAATCTTTTGGAGGGAAAACCTCAAGCCTAAATTCCAACCGTTCACATCTGAACTAATGTACAGTTCTGTGGAAACTGATGATACAAGTAAAAGTAATGAAACACCTTGAGGCCAGCCACTGCGTTTGATCAGGTGGTGGGTGATCAGGGAGTCTAAACTGCCACTGTGCGAGTGGAAAATGTGTTGTCCGTTCATCTCAGGGCAAGCTCACAGAGCTCACCCACAGTGAGCTGATCCCAGACCAGTTGGCTAATGTGGTATAAAAAGGTGGACGATCTAGCCGGTTCAAGACAGAATTGCATTGACAAAAAGCTGTGATCCACACAACGTGGATACAAAAAGACTTTCGGTAGACTTGAGGTGCAAAAAGTCTCACCTGAGCTAAAGAAGGATCACCCAAGCAGCTGCTCAATCGACCGAGAGAAATGTGACTTCTACGCCATTCAAGTTTCCCAATACTTGTCAGATAAAGGAAACCTTTCAAAGGACTGATGCATACTGTATCTCTGTTGTTTACCCTGCTGTACTGAGGACGCGAGATAAACTCTACATTGTCTTGTAACATTCAGTTATCCAACATGTCTGTTCCGATTCATGCAGCGTTTGTAAGAAAAAAAACAAAAAAAACAACTAGATCAGGATTGTAGAAATTTCGTCACATCAGCAGAAAGGAAACTCTCTAGCCAAAATATAAGATGAAGTTCATCTGCTTTAGGCTGGTATGATCAGAGCGACTTCAGTTAACATGACGATATGAAACAAGTTTCATCTAATCAGCCTGAATGAAGACGACAACTGGATCAGCGTCGACAGAAACATTTAGAAAAAGGATTTCCATTATCTTCATTTTGTGATTCTGCTGACTCAGCAAGGACGCGACAGTCACTGACCTGTAGTAAGCGAGCTGCAGGGCGACCTGGATGCAGGAGTTCGGGCTCAGCTTGTGCGCTTTGAGAAGGTCTTTACCAAACCGCTTGAAGTTGAACACATTGACGTCGAGGTCGTTGATCAATCTGGAGAGAAGTTTCAAACCTACATGATTTGACTCACTTCAGACCATATTTATGATAATCAATAGTTTTAATTGTAAGAAAACATGGAAAGTATTTGATGCATTATTGAGGTCATGGACAAACGGACTGTCAGCAGGTGGTGTAGTGGTTATTCTCACGTCACAACAAGGAAAGGCCTGGTTAGAGGCCAGATTGGGCACAGGTCTGTGTGCGGTTTGCATGTTCTTCCTGGGTGACATTTACTTTTCGATAAACCCGTCATCTGTTCATAGTGCCTTCATCGACAGGCAGCAGAGACCAGCTGCAGTCTGAGGACCAAGACGCTGAACAATGAATAAATGAGTTGAGCATTTATGGCAGTGAGGAAGTTTAAAATATTTGTAACTTAAACTGCTCCTCACTGAGTGAATGTCTTGACATGTGGCGCCTCCGAAGGGTTATTTTTGTCATTGGTAAAAGCAAAACTTCCCCAGCTTCATGGAGAACAATCCTATTTTGCCACCGGATCAACCAAAACAAATGTTTAGAAAGATAAAGGAGGTGCCGTTTCTTGAAAACAGTGTGTAGATAAATCATTTACTCAAAAATAGATTTTCATTTTCCTCTCACTGGAGAGAGGAAAAACGGAAGCTACTTAGTTTGCCAGAAAAAAGGTCCAAAACACTATTTTAAAGTAAACACTGCAGCCGGTTAACCAAACAATAGCTTTTCTTAAAGTTGTTCATAAATAATAAATGAATATAAATTATGTGAAAACTGCCCTTTTAACCCCACAGTGCACATGGGGGGGAAAATGTTGGAACAAACAAAGAACATCCGAGTGATTCATAAAACGGCTAAACCCAGGGCTGCATCATTCTCCTCACGGCTACAGAAACATAAAGATAAACGTGTTTACAGACTGAGGTCTCTCCAGCTTTGTTGGATTTTAAAGCAATCATGGAGCCAAGGCATTGGAGGCAGGTCAGAGTTGAACCCTCGCTCCGGCCTCTGCATGAAGACTTAAAAACGGGAATCACTCACATGTCCAGGTTCTGCTTGGCCTGCTCGATGTCCCACTTGATTTCCCGGTCTATGTTGAAGTAGAGCTTCTTGGGCATCGGCAGCGGGACGAGCGGCGCCCTCTTCGGTTCTGGTTTCTCACTGCAGAAAAAGAGACACCCGACATTTCCCACGTGTGATCGAACTACATTGGTAAGCGCTCTACAAACCGACAGGTGCATCTTGCTCCATCCCTCACCAGTACTCCAGGATGTGGTGCAGCAGCGTGGCGATGGGCGGACCCTCAGCTGTGGCCTGCTCATACAGGAGACCCCAGGAGCCGTCCTCTCCCACCACAAACTGCCAGACAGACGGAGTCGACTCCTGCATCAGATCATTTACGCTAACCGGTACTTCCCGCCCGGGCTCGTTCTCACCTGCAGCGTTTTGTCAAACCAGCGGTTCCCACTGTTTGAATACGTCCCGCCTCCGTGCAGAACCTGTGCCGCTTTACGGCTGGCGTACCTGTCGATCACATGTTTTAGTAATCCTGATGTGTCTGAATGGTTTAAAAAAAAAAAAAAAAAAAATGCAGCGACTCAAGAAGGAAACGGTTCAGACTAGTGAGTCAAATCCGCCAACAGAGGAAGTTAAAACTGCACGTTGTAGACAACGTCAGCAGACGGCTCAATCGTATCGGCACAGAAACGATTACTCAACACACTCAAACACAGAAATACCTGAGTGAGCGTGTTTATACCTACTTCTCATCTGAAATCCTCATGACCGGAGAATCCAGACACAAGGAGAAGAGTCCCGTTTCTATCGACCGCACCGAATCCTGGTTCAGTTTATCTGAGTCAGACGGAAATAATCAGTTGTTCATATTCCATGTTTCTACTGCATTTGTTCTTGCATCTCTACGGCCGTACCTTTCAGCAGGCGGTTGTAGGCCTCGCCCCAGGTGTGGCGATGCTCGCTGGTCAGGATGCCCATCGGCTCCTTGTCCGTCTTCCAGGACTGCGATCGGATCCTCAGCAGCTGCGAGTGGATCTGACCCTCCGTCATCCGGGAGCCGTCGCTGTTGTAAACCTCCAGCTGGAAGAACTGGCGGCAGAGGACAAGAACAGAGTTGAACCAAGAGGAACCTGCTGCTGTACCAACTCTAATCCAGACTTCAAAGGTACCGATGGGTTTTTCCTTCCATATTCACCCAAAACATTTACAGTGAAAAAGACCAAGTGAACGACAAAACACTTAACTCATTTCAAAACGAATTTGCTTACATTAAGACAATGAATATTCAGTCAGAAGAATAATTACATGTTTTCATGTCACTGTTTCAGATGAAACATTTCTTGCATATGTTTTTTGGATTAAAAAAAAATCCATTGTTGTACATTTCCTACTTTTTATTGCTTGATTTCTTTCCAACACATCAGCATTTGTGTGAAATAAGTTGTTCGCTAATTGGCGGGACTGATATCGTAACAAGGGTGTCGAGTAACGTCAAGACTAAATTTCACTGTGTATGCACTCATTTTAAAAGAAATGTAAAGTACCAAAGCTTTTGTTGCAATGCCTAATTAGATTTAACAATTTGGCACTCTTTTGGATTCGCAAGCAATACTATTTAATATTCAATATATTCAACTAAACAGCAGAAAAGAATTAAAGTTTTAAACCCTTTGATGAAAATGTAAATGCGCGTCTCCAGGTAGGTAAACTCCAGCAACAAATCTAAATCATCTCTTACAGGTTTAACTGCTCAGTTCATGTTCCCCACCAGTCAAAACCTCCGACCTTCAGCCCGCCGTGTAAGGTCACGTGATTGTGTTTACAAAGGTGTTGAATGTGTAATGGGTTTAGCTCTGGAGAGAAAAACCAAACTGAAGCCAAGTTAAAGATAAACCAAACCCCGTAGTGTGACAGGACCCGACAGTTTTCCCTGCAGACAATCTGACCGTGAGGATACACAAAACAAAGAACCTGGTAGTTTCTGACGACCGTGATGTGTTTGGGCGCGCGTCGGCCGTAGTGAGCGATGTAGTCGTGTTTGGGGCCGGGGATCCTGCAGGAGGAGAAGAGGAGCGGGTACAGGTCCCCACACAGGCGCTTCCCTCGCATGTACTCCGGTGGCAGCTTCCCCCTGACGCAGATCAACAGATTCACTCAGATGCAACAAAAGACTAACCTCATTTCGTCAGAGTCTTCTGGAAAAGAGCTTTTCATGACGCTGTCAAGAATGCTGTTGTCAGCGTTTAAAAATCTAAACTCTAATCAGAAAGGCAAGACTTGAGTCAGCTTTCCAAGACCTGAAGAGAGCAGCTTCATCCAAAGACACCATGATCAGTGTTGTTATTTTAAGAATCAATAGAAAAATGCCTGCTCAGTGACACAGACTCCAGCAACAAACAGATGTAATATTCTGTTATCTTATTGTATTTAAAACAGAAGCAGTCACTGCAGTTCCTGTTATCTCTGTGTGGAAATTAATTTAGGCGCAGATTAAAACTTCATGCAGCGGAGAAACGGCCACAGCTTAAACGGATCCGGCACACAAATGGAAGCCGGTGACCGCAGATTAAAAAGTAACAGGTGGATTAGTGACAAACAGTTCAAAACATGAGATCCATTTACAGTTCACCAGCTGTCACGGTGTCAGACAGTTATTACAAGCTGGTTCAGTTTAGGTGGAAAATAACTGATTTCCAGAATCATAAGTGGGATGTTTTCAGTTCGTATTTAACATTTAGGTTTTTAATTCAGCACTTCTAAAAAAATGCAATTAAAATGAATAGGTATGCACTCAGCCCACTATTCCATCTGAGATCTGTAGTGCAACTCTCTTCACCATTACAATACTCGGTTTCAGGTGTAAAATCTAAAAAGTTATTGTTGTGTAAAAATTCCTGGGTCTTTAAGACAATTTATGTTTTGAAACATGATTGAAATCCGTTTAATAAATTTAGACTTACGAGCTGATTATGGTCTTGAAGTCCAGAACTGCTGCAATCAGTTTAGTTGCAAACCTGTGAAGGAAAACAAGCTTTTACTGCAGGCGATATCCAGACATCAGCTTCACCACATGAACATTCAGTTCAGCCTGTTCCACAAGTCAGGCTTCACTGATGAATTATCCCTCAAAGTTCAGATATAACATGCTGTGTTTTTAACCAAGGATTTGACCAATTGTCCCAGAGTTGACGGCTACAGAATTTTTTTTTTTTTTTTTTTAAATGAGCGCAGGGAGCCATCACATCACTTAATTTCATTTGAATATTCGCCTAATAAAAAAAAATGAAGCTGCCCGTTCGTAAGTGCACTGTGTAAGACTCGAACCTGAAATAAGTCTCTTGTGCCGTCATTGCTTAAAAGTTTTTTGTGCAGCTTTAATTGAAAGTCGTGTGCAGCGTGTTCCAGAGCAGCCAGCGCTCCAGTGGATCTGAACAGAAGCTGGATTTTAGAATCTTATTTGAATGCGTCTGTGTGGAGGAAGCTGCTGACAGGTCACCACTGAGGGTAACCGAGCACCGACAGAAAACTGCTCTGATTAGACTAACTCCGATTCACAACCAAATTTTGATTTTTATTTTTTTAAGGTTCAAAACATTTGATCTCTCTGGCTTGGTCGAACTTTATTTTTAACCTGCCTTGTGCGTTTCATTTGGGACGGGCTGTGTCAGCGTGTCGGTATGTGCGGACTCACATCAGCTGGCTCCTCCAGTCATTAAAATCCCTCCGGGGCAGAGAGATGGCCGGGTTCGAGTGTACCGGCAGCGGCTGTCGGCTCTCCAAGTACGCCCACTGCACCCACCAGTCTGCAATCTGCACAAACACAGTCATCAGGTCTGGACCTCAACATTTAGAGAAGAGCACAGATCTTCATTTTTCTTAGACTGAGGCCAGATTGAGTTTCAGTCACATATGACTGTTTAACAGGAGACAATCCAAAGACAGCCGGAAGAAATTGAAGCCACAGACGGACGGACAAGATTTATTTATAGCCAATTTTGTATTATTAAATTCTTGAATGATCAGGAGGACATGCATCTTCACAATACCTTTATTTCAATCTGCTTACTTTAGTATCTGTATTGTAAGTTTTGTTTTTGTAAAGACTATTTTACTAATTTCAGTTCAATCCATTTTTAATATCAGACTGACCTTTCTCATTTGTCATTAAGTTATCTTTGCATTTTTGTTTTATGTACTTTACCTTATAAAGCCCCGTTTCTGATCTTTTCTCATGAACTTTTTGTTCTCGTCCCACTTTTGGTTAATTATTCCAACAAGGCAGGAAAAATAAATAAAATTTGGTATAACGATTGAATGTTTTTCAAACTATATTTAAACAGGGCAGCTGTATTTTCTTAAACAATCACTCCCTACACAATCACAAATGAGTAAATGAAAAGGGTTTGAATTAAATTGGGTGTTGAACTCTGGACGCCCTTCCCGGATGGTTTAGATCCCTTCAGCACACCTGAACTTAATGAAGCAAAAACAGCCCAAAAAGAAGCCGGATGGCTGCCGCCAGCAGTGCTGAACTGGAAGAGATGGAAAACGTGCAGGAAGCCGGGGCATGAGGACCAGAGATTGATAAGTGGATTAAATAATTTGAGTTTATATTCTTCGGCAGCAAAGCATGGACAGAGGATTGTGTGCAAAAACAATGATACTATACGCAAGAACACAAACACTACTCAAATTACAGATTTAAAAACTTCATTGCTGATTTAGTATGAAAACTGAAAGATGAAAACACCCCTGAGCATTGAAATGTCTAAAATACTTGAATTCTTTTTGTTAAAAGTGCAAATCATTGAATGGTGGAAACCATAGATTAATGGATTATTTCAATTACTTTTTGTACACTGAAGAAATTTTTTTTCTGTATTGTCAATACATTCCTAAGACCTCCAAACACATCACAACAGCTCTGTGTGTGTGTTTTACTACACACACCCATATCTTCCTCCAACATCTGCCTTGTTCCCACCCAGACAGCGCATAAACACACAAACACACACACAATCACACAAACAGACAGACCCAGTTCCTGGTGGTCCTGGCTCTCTTCTCCAGCCCTTCCTGCAGCTTGGGGCCCAGCCCACCCCGCCTGCTGAACTCGTGCACCATCCTCCGGGTGTGGTTGAGCTCCTCGGCGGGCAGCAGCGGCTCCAGGGCCTTCAGGTACCCCTGCAGGGTGTGGGCCAGGGGGGGCACCGGCTGGGGGGGCACGTTGGAGGAGAAGCACAGCTCCTGCCTCCAGGAAACCTGCAAGTGGAGGGAAGACAATTGACAGATCTGTACGATATATCAACATTCCAGGCATACAAATCTGAAATCTTGTGTTTGAGCAGACGGAGGTGCAGCCGCAGTAAATCTGCATGGACTTGCATCAGAGTTGACCACATGCCAGTATTTCTCTTGTTGTCAAACAGGGCGTATCAGGATAGGAAGTGAGACGGATAGGACGGTGGAAACAAGCTCTGCAACTTCTTATTCGTCCTGCAACAATGAGCACGCTGTGTGCGTGCATGTGTGTGTTTGTGTGTATAAAGGCCAATGTGCCAACAGTGTTGCTTTTAATCATGGCTGCAGCTACACAAAAAGACGAGGACCTACCCGAGACAGCCACGCTCTGTGAGGGAGATTCCGCCACATCTTCCTAGTTGCGGGCACAGATCCGAGTTGTGAGGCGCAGGAAAAAGCACCTTTTAAGGCCCGAGAAGTTTGTGAGAGTCGGCTGCGCGGCTCGGAACGCTCGGAACACTCAGACCACGTCCGGACCTCCTCCGACTCCGACTTCTCCGCGATGGAGGGACGGCAGCGTCCTCATCGCTGGACGCGGCTACACCGGAGGCATTTATACTGAGAGGAAAGAAGCAAAAAAAAGATGAGGAAACCCCTCCTCCGAGGCTGTGGACATGGACTCCTTCTCACCTGTAAACAATCACGTACTTAGCGTACTTAAGAACGAGCCGTGGGCTTCTGCACGTGCTGACGTAAAAGCGTTTCCGTCAACAGCTACGTGCCCGCGTGCAGTACCGAGGCCGACCGCAGAGTGTCGCTGTTGTAACCGAAGCTGGTGTACAAAGGGTGGCGAGACTGAGGAAGTGATTCATATGAACAATACAGCACGAGGCAAAACTGTTTAACCTCAGAGGAACCTCACTGATACGTTTGACTGTATGAGAACAAAGAGCTACATATTCCCGGGCTTTCCCTGCTGTGACACACCTGATTGCAATGAGGCTTCATTACAAACATGTTTAAGATACAACCATTGGATTTAGGTGTGTTTTGTGTTTTTTAACACAGGGAGCGAGCTGAAGCATGCAGGGCAGGGCAGGGACTCCCCAGGATCTCAGTTTGCACACTTTCCCTCTGGTTTCCTCCCACAGTCCAAACATTTAAGTGTGTGGTTAATTTGTGGCTGTGTATCTCTTTGTGTTTGTCCTGTGGTGGACTTGGATCCTGTTCAAGCTGCTCCAGCGACTCACAACCCTAAATGTCATGGACCAGTATGGATGACAAAGGGCAACAAATGTCTTAAAACTAAGATTGGTCAGTATATAATCAATAAGCATTACCAGATACCCTTTTGTCTTTGAATTATGGGTTGACTCAGTTTTCTGTGATTTGTCACAAAAAAATATTGGGGTTGTTCACTGACAGAAAAATGTACACCAGTTTTCATTACCCACTCAACAACTCAATGGGGTATTTTCACAGCTTCACTACTTCCTGAAAATAACTGTGCACATTCATTTCCTGTCTTGCATTATTGGCCAAACTGATTAATCCAGGTGTGTCTGGTTTAGACTGCTGCAACAAGACACACCTGGATTAATCATTTTGGCCAATAATGCAAGACAGGAAATGAATGTGCACAGTTAATTTCAGGAAGTAGTGGAGCTGTGAAAATGGCCCATTAAGAGCATTCAAAAGAGCTCAGGCAGTCTTGACTGACTGCAGCCATCCTCTGTCTTTCAGGTGGGATCGTCAGGGCGTCCGTTCAGTCTGCCAACATCAACCGGCACAGGAACACTTCACTGGACAGACATGTCAGTATGTCTTGTAAGAAACGAGTTTTATGTGTGGTTTTTAATAAATAGTTGTTCAACAAATCACCCTTTGGAGATAATGAAGTTGACCTTGACCTGGATATTGGACAGAGGGTATTGGAGATGAAGAAGAAGAGGACGACCTCAGGAGATTCATGGACATGGTTGAGGAGATATGAGATGGTTTGAAATGGCTACAGATGAGATGGGACATCACCAAAGACAGAAAAACATTTTTAAAAAAATCAGAGAATGGTGCTTTCACAAAAAATTTTTATTTGATCTTCGTTTTTTTGAAGCCAGCTTCTTCAACTGTCATAGAAAAAAAAAATGGGTGTTACAGGAATTGTTATTTATTCAGTTACCAATTCAAATGCTCATTCATAATCAAGAAACATTCTGCACATGTAACATGAGGAATGTAACACAGCTGAAAACAAGATACTAGCTGTTCTTTGTGTTAATGACTTTTACTTCCTTTCAAGAACTTCCACTCACTCTCCACATTCAACATGTCAAAATAACAAAATAAGACCTTTATTTTAGTCCGTGTGCATCAGCCTCATACACTGCACCAAACTCCAAACCTGCGACACAACGTCTGCTGAGATGAAGCTTATTTTCCTGAAAAGGCTCCAGATAAGAGAAATCAAACACCCCACTTGGACTGATCTTTGTATCATCTGTATGAGCAAATCCGGCAGGCACATGAATCCAGATGATATAAACATCACTGAGTCTTTGTTTGTGTTGGTTTTGAGTGCTGACAGACATTACAGTAGAAGAAACTATGAAATATATTAGCTAAAAAATAAAATCTGATCCCTTTTATGATATTGCATAGACAAGTGATCCTTCATTTCCCTGCAGTGCACAGCTGAGAGTACGTACCGTACCTATACATTCACAACTGCCCCCTGGAGTGTCCTGATATAGAACCGGATGAGGATTTTCCCCCCAGTGAACACGTCTGTCTTTTTCAATAAACTGCATGAGCCAAGGTTACCTGTACATCTCCTGACGCTAGATTAAACAAATATATTTGGATTAAAAAAAAAAAACAATAAAAGTCACATTAGTTCAGTTCAATGGTGGTGACCGCATCACATGGGCAATTTTGGTGAAGGCGACTGGCTCCTATCGAGGACAAGACTCATCTGTAAGACAGAGAGATGGAGGTAGGAGGTAAATATGGTGAGTTTAGGCCTTTTATACTCTTTCATTTTAGCTTTTGCCATCTAGCTCTGTGAGAAACATAAATGCAACTATACCATTCCACATGACCTTCGCTATTTATCATCTTCCTTAATTTCCATTCTCTTTTTTGTTTAAAAGAAAATTTCTGCCTCCTTTTGTTTATTTCCTTACACTTGGTCACGACTCTAAGATGTCATCATTAAGAAATCCAACTTGTTTGTCAGTTATATGGGAACGATAGACCTCATTTCAAATTTGAAACTCCTTAGACACTGAAAAATGTTCTGTGCACAGGTCAGAGAAAGAAACAAGAGTAAATATCATTGAAAGAAAATCTACTATCCTGTCTGCAAGTGAGTGAAAATATGTACCGATTGGGGCTGGAAAAAAATGTCTTCTTTCGCCTGGACATGTCAACTTTTTATGTCTTGGTTTTAATTGTGTGTAAAAGGAAACTATTATTATACTGTTGTATTCTGATTGTCTAGAGAGAATAGCTTTAATTTCTGTCAATAACTAAATCCAGGAATATAAGTCATATCTTTAGATTGTTTTTGACATAATAAAGCATGTTGTATTGAGAATAATATCTGAGTTTTTGTTTTTTGGACGGGGATATAAAGAGATTTTACATTGCATAACTACACAGAGGATACATCTTGTTGATTGCTGTGCTGGGAGAGATTTAAACAGGTTCAATAATTTAATGGCGAAAAAGACCTCAAATCCTGTAAACTCTATTACCGCAATTTTGTGTTTTCAATTATTTCTAAATGTTTAAAGTAGTTCAGCAGACCAATTACTAATTATCTATTTTCATTAGGATTTATTGATATGGATTCTCTTTAAATATTTAGCATTATTTTAAATCTTGGTATTATTATATTTTAGCCAATGTTTCCCCTACATTAAACATGACAAATTAGGAGTATGTTTCCTCTTACTAAAGAAATACATCTTCTGATGAGTTTTTAGTGCAACAGTAACTACACATCTGTGTGTTATCCTCATTGCCTCCAGTCGTTGTTGTAAGGGTCACTTCATTATTTTTTTTCTTTTTTAATGCGATTTTTAATGGGATAAAGGAAAGAAAGAAGGATCATGTCACCAGCTTCATCCAGAGAAAGTTTCAGACACTCAGCTCTCTTCAGCAGTGTGACATATACAGCAAAAAAATACAAAAAAAAAAAAAAAAAAACAACAAACCTTTGATGCCCTGAGTGAGATCCAAAGCTACCAAGCGGCTCACTACACTTTATGTCTTTTGAGAAGGGGGTGACACTGACCCACTCGGAGGCGTGGAGCCGTTGCGATCCCCACACTTTTCGGGCCCTTAAACACAACTGTTGCTCCTTCTGCTTCAGCTTCGTCCTCCGGCGCCTCGCTGCCCTGCAGCCGCTCCATCCTCAGCTGCTCCTGAGGGTGGGAGCTGAACGCCAGCATGAAGGTCTCGGATGGGTACTCACACACCTGCTCCAGCTGGTCCTCGTCGAAACACACCTTTCCCTGGAAAGTTTGAAAAGGAGTGTGAACTTTTTAAAAGCACTACAAATATCTTCACATTATCATGGCCGATATGCGGAGTTATGCCTGATTTTTTATTAAAGATTTGCAGTAATTCAAAAAGCCAAACAAAAAAAAGTGAATGACAAAATTTCAGTTTTAGGTTACTTCAGCCGGTCCATTTATTTTTATGCAAGTAGATCAGACTAAATGTTTTCAAGCAAAAAAAGCAAAGAAATTCTTCGAGAGAGTAAAATATTGGACTTAGAATGGTTAACATGCGAACACATGCTAGAGGCAGTGGCGAGCGTTGGGCCGTGTCTGTGAGGTGTTTGCACCACATCAGTGTAATGTTGACTGACAGCACCAGGCTTAAAATATCTGAAATGTTCCCGATGGATCGTTTTGTACCGACTGAGCCCTTCGCGTATTTACTGATCGGTGATTGCGAGGCGTTTCTGGCAGCAGAAGCAGAAAACCAAACACAAGCTATGGTTTTCCAACGTCTCCTTAAACACCGAAAAGGAGAATGAGGCCGTGTGGTGTTATCATTTTGTCTGAGTGTGTTTACTCTGCAGTCAGTGTTGTGTAAACAGATATCCTAAAGCTGACAGGAAACAGCGACACATCCACAGCGCGTCTTATAATAACAGCAGCTCAGGCTTCAGACAAGTAGTAAACACACCCGGAGGTGCATTCACAGTGCACCGAGGAGCTTTGCCCTGTCAGTGGCCGTCTGCGGGAGGAGCGCAGATAAATAGCTCTGCATTAGAGAGACACGGCCGAATCACCATGAGGCGCAGAAGGCTAATCCTCCCTCCTTGAACCTGATTAACCCAGCAGGACAGCAGAAGTGTCGAACAGGAAGAGAAACAGCGAGCGAAAGAAGCAACTTTACCAGCTAACATTTGACCTCCCGTCTTCAGAACGGCCATGCCGAGTTCTCCCATGTTGGGAAGAGAAGTCGAGAGGAATTTTAAGGTCTAATTTAACACCAACAAAGTCATACTTTTGAAACAGATGTCCAGCAGAACCATGAGTTTCATGTAAAAGAAGAAGATCTGTTGTAGAATTGGTTTTCAACAGTCTGAATTAAGCCTCTATGAAACTTAAATCCCATATACGTGATGAGAACATTGAAGACAGGAGGAGGAGGAGGCACAAGCAGGTCACCCCCCATTGTGAACCGATGGTGTGGTTCAGAGGGGGGAGGGAAGGAGGCCTGACGTCAAGCGTCTGAAGGGCAACAACGTGAGAGCAACAGGTGGTCAGAGAATCACTCAGTGGTCACTTAGTGTGCTTACAGACAGAGAAAAAGCACAGCTACATGACTGTAATCCCAGAGGTGGGAAAAGGGATTACCCAAGAGCTACGTATTTATAGAAATGATTATTGTTTTAACTACAAACTGAAGTAATGACCTTTGGAGATGGAGTTTCTTTCATTGCTACTGAGTCCTGTGAATCAGATGGTTCTGTAACAGTTCAGCGTCTAAGTTGCATTGAAGAAATTAAAAAGGGGAGATCGCGTCACTTCCTCCGAGCGGATCGCTGCCTCTTGTTTAAAGGAAGTGCACATGGTTGAAAGGAGAAGTAAGTAGAGACATGGAGACAAAGGATATCTACAGTGCAAATACACTAAAATCCACTCAGAATAAGTGTCAAAACTGCAATGTTATCTTTGTGCACTTCTGATCCCTGTCCAGCACTGTTGGTCTTCCTCTTTGTTCCATCTCACCCACATTAGAACAAAGGGTTGGGGGCCTGCTGTCAGTGCCCATACAGTGGAAGGTCAGAGTGGTCAAAAACTATCTGCCAAGACTTGGATCTAACAGCCAAAGCCCCCAGAAAGACACAAAGAGAGATTTGTCTGAGAGGCGGTGAGGGCTGACTCGACAGAAAGAGGAAAATTTGGTGCGATGGAACAAGGAAGCAGTCTGTCACTGACTCAGATACGCACCGAGAGGAAATCACCAGCAGTTTAACTTCTTTTCAACAACAAAACAAACAAAACAGTCATTAATAAAGTGTAATTTTACTCTAACAGGAGGTTGAAAAGTTTATTTTTGTTTGGGAGAAAATCTCTCGCTTGGATACATAACTGCTCTTTTCAAATTAATGATCAAACTGGTTTAAGAAAGCTCTTCACAAACCAGAAACAGGAAGTGAAGCATAAAGTTTGACCTCAGCGAGACTCAAATGTGTTGTAAATCAGCACTGAGTTACTGTAAATATCAGCAGGGCCGTCTATATCATACAGATACCAGAGATCAGAGGAGGGAAGAGAAACATCTGTCTGTCTGCATCCATCAAAACCTGAAACACTGTCTTTTCCTACAAAGCTTCAAACTGAGACCTAGCAATGAACACAAACCAACAAGGACTACATCATTCTGTCATTTGATTTTGCCTTTCTTGATAATAAAATAAAACAAACACAAGTTTAGCTTTACCTAAAAGATGTGTGGGTCAGAGTTAAAGAGTTAAAAGTCAAAAGTCTGAACAGAATTAGACAGTAGAGGAGAATGGCAGAGGAGCTCACTCCTGGATTTTATGGCTCAGAATCAAGATGTCGTGCTTGATAAGGCTTTAACTGGCTTAACTCAGCCTCTGTTATCGTACTCCTCAATCAAAAGGGATGTTCTCGCAGTGAAAGGGGATTCTGCTTCGCGGCGTAGGCCCATCAGGCAGGTGACACCAGGTGCTGAATTTTACAAATCTGCTTTCATCACAATGTAGGAGATTTTTTTGGACCGTGATAATTTCAGACTTGATTCAGAAATCTGCTTTTTGGTGTCACAATTTGCAAATGAAAGTAAAACTAAACACTCAGCAGTTCCTACTCACCCTTTTTGGTGTCCCTCCTTTCTTGACCAGACAGGACTTTTCCAGATTCTGATATCCGCCGATCACCTCAATTTCCTCTGCTGTGGGGTATTTCTTTTTCCCAGACTCGGTTGCAGCGGGGGTCGTCTGAGTCTGTTGCGACGAGGTCTTTGCAGAGTTGGTCCCTGCTGCCGCCGACCGTGCTGAGGACCCTGTTACCCCTCCTGCTGCGGCAGGTTTTTTCGGGGTGATCGTCACGGTGGCGCCTCTCTTCACTGGACCCCCAGAGGCGCTCTTGATGGAGAAGGGCACGGGCGATGGGGTGGGTGATGGAGAGATGCTGGGGGAGGGGGTAGGGGACGGTGAACTCGGAGACGGAGCCGGGGTCGGGGCGCAGTCTGTAGGTTTCAGGGAGTTATCTGGGGACTGGCTCCTGAGAAAGGACTGAGTGGTGGTCGTAGTTTGTTTGAGATGAGATGTTGGAGAACAAACACGCTGAGGAGACACTCTGGAGTTGAGTTCAGGAGTTTCCACATCTTTCTCCTGGGCTTTTGCATCATCTTTTACTTGGTGCTTCAACAGTCCTCTAGAGCTCGGCTGTCCTTTCACCTCTTTCTTAGGTGACATACATGATTTCAGCGCCTCCTGCTCCTTTAACTGAAACTGCTCTATCTGTCGCTGTATCGTCTGAACCCCACAAACATCGTCACTGATAAACGCCAGGCCGTCGCCCTGTTGCGAGTTGGACACAAGTGGCTTCACTTTCACGAGTTGTACGGAGGACGAGATGTCCACCGCCCTCTCCCTCAGATATAAGCCCGACCTTGAACCCACCGTTTCCAAGTTGTAGATTCGACTCATGGCTGCGAGGGAGTTTGGATGTGGCGGTGAAGGGGAGAGAGTCTGTGTAGGATCCAGAGGGGATGTGTACTCCTCTACCTCTTCGTCCTCGAAGAGCCCCTTCCCTTCCTCCTCCTGGTCGTCTTTACTGTTCCTGTGTCTGCCCCTGTGGCGCCTGAGCTGCTCCTCTACATGTTTCAGAGGGTCGTCTTCATCCTCGGAGCCATCGAAGCTGTCAGAGGTAACTTCAGAGGCAGCAGTGTTGCTTGTTGGTTCCTCTCCTCTGGCTGCTTGTGTGTGTGCGACAGAAACAGGAAGCTGAGGGCAGGTTTTCAACACGCCAGCTTCCTGAGTGACGTCAAATGTTGCCGCGGATGTCTGCGACGCTGCATCTTCCTCTGTTTCAACCTGCCCGCATGCAGCCTCCCACTCTTTCTCTTTCTCGTTTCCCCTCTCCTCGCACCTGTCCACATCTGTTTGAGCGTTGTCGATGTCTGCAGCAGCCTTGCTCCCATCTCCATCCTCAGGATCTCTCTGTCGTAGCTTTTCCAGTTCCCTCTGACGGATCTTTTCTCGTAGTGACTCGATGCGGCTCAAAGGTTTTCCAATCCTCCAGCTGTCCCTCCTTTCCACCCCTTGCCCTCCTTCCCGATCTTGCCCCTCGTTTGTTTTCTTTCTGTCCACCATTTCCTCTGCCACATAAAACACAGTCCTGGGGATCTGAATCTCCAGAGGGCCTGGCGATGCTCCGATTGCTGCCATTTTCTTTGGAGATCTTGGGGTTACATCATGTACCAGGTTCTCAGAACTGCCTTGGCCTCCTGTCAGTCCCTCCTGTTTGGTCATTTCTTGAGCAGGCTTATAACCCCTCTCACTGTTATAAACTGTTGTATCGCCTATTTTTTCTATTTTACTTATAAGCTCCTCTGTGTGCTGGGACAAAACACAGTGAGCCAGGTAAGCTCCCCGTGATCCCGCTGTACCCCAGTCTGGCCTTTTTTGTGGGGTCACTGTGCAGGGCAAACTGGAGCACTCTGTGAACGCTGAATCATGGCTGCAGAGACTTTCTGTAGCGGGGCATGCGCTGAGCGACTCTGTAGAAGCAGTACTGACATGACTACGTTCAGTTAGAATGCTGCCTTCAGGTTCACATTCAGCTGCATCGCAAGGTTGAGCATCGGCTTTCTCTGCACTCTGCGCCCTCTCAACGCTCTTCTCACTTGGTAAACCTTTTGGTTCTCTCTCTGCTCTTGCTCGAACATCCTGCCTGATCGGGACTCTTCTAGCAAACGATATTCCCTCTGTGTTTTTAACAGATGCCACCGTAAACCCCTTGTCTCCATCTGCATCCACTGCCTTCTCGGCTGCCCTCTTATCAATAACATCAACTTTCTTAGCTTCATTTCTATGCTGGAAGCAAGATTCAGCCTCACCTCTCCTCTTCTCATTGTCAGTTTTTACATCTCTGTACTTCCCAAAGCGGTCTTTATCTAGAAGCCGAGCACATCCAAGCTTAATCTTTGCTGTGGTTTCCTTCTTGGGGGAAGTCGTGTCTTCCCACGATGTCACGCTCCGCTCTGAATGTGTTCTCTCGCGTATTCTCCTCTCGCAAGACCCTTCATCATCTACGCCGTTCTCCTTCGCGCTGATGACGCGGTCAGAAAAGCTGAATGAGCGTTTGGGAACACCTTTCAACTGTGTATTTTTTCCATCTGCCTTCATCTCCTCATACTCTTGCTCATCTTGATCTAAGTATTTACAGCTCCCTGGCTGCAGGAAGTTATCAGAGCTCTTGGATCGAGATGGAGGCTTGGGGTAGTGTCCAAATTTACTCAGCAGCTGGCTGACCCTCCCTCCTCTTTCGATGAACACATTATCCTCCAAACTGTCCTTCCTGTCATCTTTATTAATAACTGTTGCCTGGCCCCACGGTCTTTCTTTCTCTTTCTCCTTCAGCCAGGACACGTCAGTCCTCACCTCCCTGCCTCCACTCTCCCTCCTTGCGTCTCCACTGCACTTCATCTCTCCCTCCTCTCTCCCTTTGCCTCCTGCGCTCATGTCTTCGGGGCTGGCCGAGGGTTTTATGATCAAAACCTCGGAGGCTCGGATCTCGGTGACACTTCCTCCACCAGCCAGGATCTCCCTCAGGTCCATCTTCATCCCTCTCTTTCCCTGATGCTCCTCCTCGGTCCTTTCCCTCTCCCTCTCAGCTTCCCTCCATCGAGCTCTCCTCTCGTCACTGCCCTTTCTGTCCTGCTCAATGATGATGATGTTGTCAGCTCGGATGGTCCTCAGACAAGGTCCGAGGGGGGAATACAGAGCAGGCTGTTGTTGGGCATCTTTTTCCTCTGGGTCTTTTCTGACTTTAAGGAATTCCTGGTCCTTCACTGCACCCTTAACAGACTCTTTCCACTGGCTCTTGTCTTTCTCACATCTCTCCCTGCTGTGCTCTCTTCCCTGACTCCTGTCCCTGCTCCTCTCTTTTTCTCTTCCTTCACTCAAATCCCTAAACCTTTCTATTTTCAGCTCTATATCACGTCCTCTCACTGGTTCTCCATCCTGAGCCCTGGGGCTCAGCTTGTCTCGCTCCTTGTCTTTCACTTCTGGCTCATTCCCTACTTCCCCATCCCTGCCTTTCCGCCACACACTCTGCGTGCGAATAAATGGGTTTTCATGCACTGGGACAATCGTCTCCGCAGACACCTGACTCACTAGTTTGGGCTCTGCGTCGAGCCAAAGCCCGGGATCTGGACTGAGCGATGGCTCGCTTCCCAGATTAACAGTTACAGAGCTGTCAGTGTCACTCAGGCCATCGGAGGGAGATCTGACATCCACCTGCAGCAGACAGACGTCCCTCTCCCTCTCCCTGTCACCCAAACTCTCCTGCTTGGCCTTCCTCCGCTGGATGATCCCACGCTTCCAAGCAGGCATGCTGGCAAACTTTTGCTCCTCTTCTTTTTCTCTCCTGTCTCGCTCCTCCTCCTCTCTCCTCTTTCTCTCCAGAAGGAGTTGCTTCCATTCCGGCAGAGAGGAGACAGACATAACAGAAAAGGTGCTCGCTTTCGTACAAGACAGTCCTGGCCCTCTTCGGAGCTCCTGGCAACTTTCTGCAACAAAAGAGGCAATAAAATCAGTTTTCTGTTACAGTCCCGATGAATAAACATGACATAAAGTACACTCATTCGCATGTTTGCAGTTCGTTTAATAGTGAATCCCCGCTTACACCGTTGATTTATCTACTTAACCTGCAGTTGAGGTCTTGAGATAAATCTTTTACGCACAATAATTGTGACAACATCCTTTCTTCTTTTCTCTATTACTAATGAGAAAGAAGGAAAAAAAACTTTCAGCTTCACCTACCAAAACTTCCAGTCGTTCCAAAAATACGCCCGTGTCCACCTCCACTTCACATCTCCACTCGTGCGTCAAGCGCTCCGCTGCACGACGGGAAAATCTCCTCCGGCGGGAACGCGCAGATTAATCTATGCCGTCAAAAAGGAGGGCTTCAAAAACGCCGTCAAATCATATCCAGGGACCCGGCCGTCCATCGGAGCGCAAAAACAACTCCGTCCGTCTGTATGCTAGTAAATATTTCCAGCTTCAGAGCCGCGGTCTCTAATCCGATAATTACATTCAATTCCCTCTGGAGAGTTTAGTGGCACACACCATATTGTCGGACCTAAGAAAAGGCGTTTAAAGTACGTGGCCGTCTGCCCGGCCAACAACCTCCCCTTCCTCCCTCCTCCTCTTCCTCCGTCTCATCCCCGCGTCCCGCAGAGATAATTGGAGAAGAGGCGGAGGCGCGCAGTTTACCTGACACAGAGGGTTCAGCCTCCATCATGTGGACACGGAATTAAAAGTGCACAAGGACCACCAAGCAAAACCTGAAAAAATACTATTTTGTTAATATAAAAAAAAAAAAAAACCCTGCAGATTTGGGAACCGTTTCCTTTCTTAAGCAGAGGGGGAAATTCTCTCTGAAATTAAAACATCCTTGGAGGAACACTCATGTGAAGCAGATGGCCGAAAAGTTCCAGCAATGAAGAGCAAGTAGGTCATTGTAGAATATCAAAATAAAAAGCTCCAGCATCAACTTGGGTTATATTTTTTTTTAAATGTCAAAACAATTCCAGAGTTTTAACCCGGAATTTGATTTGGGATTTTTATTCTAAAAACATGTTTGCTTTCAGGAAATTTGATTTAAAAAAACAAGATGAGACCCACAGATACAGGTTTTTCATGCTGGGCACTGATATATTAATCGGTTGGAAAACTCCCATTTCCCAGTTTACAGGATTCACAGGACAAACATGCAACATCATGGTCACCACTGCTTTACTAACTAAAAAAAAAGGAAAGAAAAAAATAGAAGATGAAAAAAACTTACTTCTGTAAGTACATTTCTCAACTTTCTCAAAAAATGTTGCCATGTCAGCTGACACCAGACCTTTTACGAGGAAATATTTGAAACTTCTCACTTTACCAGAGAATAGTTCTCAGTTTGACCACAATCAAATGCCCAATTTCCACTGAGAAAAGGGAAGTTTTCGCCTCCAAGTTACAAATGAACACAATGAGTGTCAACAAATGTACTGGGAATATAAGTGATCACTGATCAATACATCTTCTTGGTTAAGAAACCACTAATAAAGTGTTATCATCAGGTTTGGTTCACTGGACATTCAATGTTATACGTTATAATGTTTACTTCACACTACCTCACATCTGCATCTACACAACAAAATAAAACTGAAATACACCGACTCTGTTTAAGATGATGAACAACATACAAGACACAAACAACAAAAAGAAAGATTTCCATCTTTTATTTTCATTTCACCAGGTCTTAAAAACACTCAAAGCTCTAGCTGTAATTACACTGTGAAAATAAAACATGACAGTACTTTAAGTTAAAAACTAATTGTACATTTTCCCCTGGCAGTCCTGCTTTTGAGCTCCGCTATAAAATTAGCTACCTGAATCACTGAGCAAGATAAATCCTAATTCATCATTGTCATTGCTCAGATAAAAAAAAGTGTAGAAAATGCACATTCATATGATCAAACCGTCAACAATACAGAGAAATCTCAGTAACTTTAAAATGGGACTAACACAGTGTCACGGTAGAAAGTAGCAGCCTGTTAAGTATGCACAAAAAAACAAAACAGTGAATATTCTAATAGACATTAGAAACCCTCCTGAAGTCAGTGTTTTGTAAAACCCGCAGACTACAGCAGCAGGACGACCTGGCCCCCTCACTTCTCCTTTCGGCTGTCGCCCTCTCGGCTCTCCGTGGCGTCTGTGCTGCCTCGGTGTGGCTCAGCGAAGAGCTGCATCTTGCTGCTAAGCTGCACACACAGGTAGGTTAAATCCTGTTTGTCCAGAGAGTGTGCCAGGGCCAGGTAGGCGGAGAGCGTGGCCGCCAGCAGCAGCCTGTCCAGGGATAAAGCCGGGAGCAGCCACAGCACCACGGCCAGCTCCAGGCACACCGGGTGGCGCAGGTGAGCCAGCAGGCGCTGGGCCCCCGCAGACTTGTGGGACAGTGGATCCCCCAAACCCAGACACTCGTAATACAGCTGAGGGAGCAGACGGTGAGGGAAGGTCACTGAGGGCAAGCTGGTCAAATTGTACTAGAAGTTACCTCAGCCTCTTGTTGAAATATTAGAAAAATAATCATCTTTTTTCTTCTTCTTCTTGCTTATCTCTCCTTTTCTCCACCTTGTGTTAAATGCACGAATAAGAAATCCCTGTGTTCTCCAGCTGATGCTCTGCAACCATTACGATTCTCTTTTTTGTGCTATATTGCAACTCTTGCACTTGAATAACAAATACGATGAAACGACAGGAAAACACACAGGTACTGTTTTCTTCAGCATCTCTGATCACTGGAAGCAAAAGCAAAAACGTACCTGCTTGATTCCCAGCAGCTCCGGGTAATCGAAGATCATGAGGATGCTGCAGATGATGGCCCAGCAGAGGAAGTGCAGCGTGAAACAGAGCAGGGGGAACCAGATGCTCCACGGTGCCTGACGCACTGACCACAGACAGGGGGCGCCGGTCACAGGCTGCCAATAATGCATCAAGATCTGTACACAGGAAGGAGAGGATCGACAATGCAGAGTGAACCTTTTTAACACATAACATAAGAAACTGTGTGCTGCTCTACCTGGAGGGCCAGTGCAGTAGTGAAGCAGTATACTGTTCTGTTCAGGGCTCCCAGCACCGACTCCAGAGCCTGCTTGACAGGAGGCCATGCCAGCAGGCTGTGCTGGACTATGAAGAGAGCCAGCAGTCCTGCATCCACCAGCAGAGACCCGAGGACGGAGCTGTCCCGCAGGGCCTCCGACCACGGCACGGAGTCTGCAACAGAGCAGAAAGGTCACTGGAAAAGCCTGGGTAGACATCTGACTGGAGAAGAGATGGGGACATGCTGAGTGTTTGGATCCAGATCAAGCAAGAGAGAAAAAAGACAAAAACAGAGGAAATAGTTTCATGTCAGGATCAACAAAATCCTATAAATGTATTATTGTTGTGATCTCAACATATGGAATATATCAGAAAATACTGACTAAACTACGATGAACTGTGAAGATGTGCAAATCTGGAGGAATTTTGTGACGAATTAGTGAATAAAAATAGAGCAAAAAAGTAATTAAGATGTAATTATTTCATACCTGGTAGGAAAAAGATGGGACAAAATTCAAGGACAAAAAATAGTAGCAATGGAAGCACAGTGTACCAACACATGGAGTTTATGTATTTTATTTATTCTTGCATGTCAAAGCCCATGAAGCCCTATAATGTTTAAAACAAGCAGGAAGAACTTTTTCCTTTCTTTCTTTTTTTCCCACTTCATCTGCTGTTGTTGCCACAATAAAAGGCTGCTTACTGCAGTCTGTTCCAGGGTTTGCAGTTCTTAAATGCCTTGCTGGGGCCAGATTTTAAAAATAACTAATCGTCTCCATGAGACCGATATATCATGTGCACCAACATTTCACTCCAAACTAACTGAAGCAACTTCAGCCGAAGCTAAACCGATGTCCTGATGTGCAAGCCACCTCCATACTTCTTTCTATTCACACACACCTGTAACAATAGGTGAAGAGCAGACAGTGTTGGACTATAATGAGACCATATATCAAAACATATTTAAAGCAAACAAAACCTGTTATTCAATTTGCATATGTTATGTACTACATTAATAATCTATTGCTTCTATCTCAAAAAAGTAGAAAACATTGCTTCGCCCAACGTGGGGCTCGAACCCACGACCCTGAGATTAAGAGTCTCATGCTCTACCGACTGAGCTAGCCGGGCGATGACGACACGCAACATAAGAGCGGTAATCTAACCCAGTTGACCATGAGTGTGGCCGTAAGGCGATAGTCTCCATAGAGTCTCGCGTTAATATGTGCAGAATAAACATCATAAGTATGTTTTCAGACAAAACACGTGTTTGCTGGAGGCAGCGACTCTTCTCCCTGCTGCACTGGCAGCTCAGTAAAGTTGAGCTAACTCTCCTGCCCGCCTGCCCGCTCCGCTCCAGCTCCTACCTTGACACAGAGTCGTCTCTCCGGTGATGTTGTGGTAAATGGCTCGAAACGACAAAAACCGAATGAAGTCCACCCCGGATATGAAGACAAACGCAAAGTTGAGTAGAGACACGGTGCAAAGCGCCCAGCCACGGACCGTGACTGACGCCATTTCAATCAGCTTTTTATCTTCATTTACAGTTCCGGGAGGAAACTTTTTTTTTTCGGCGGTGCCACGTGCGGACGCACGGTGGCGCTGCGGCATGCCGCAACAAGCCAGAGCACGAGCAAAGAATTCAGGTGATCATATACAACCAAATTAGCGTGACCTTGAAAAATAAGGTCCATACAGAGAATAAGAGCATTAAAACTAATTTGATGCATAAATTATTTTAAAAACTGTGCAAAAAAAAAAAAAAAAAAAAAAGAGAGAAAATGCCCCACATAATGGCACGTTTCTGTCACATCAACAATTTGCAATTGACAGGTAATTATCTTGGAATTTAGAAGTCAAAGCATCATATAAAATCAATGGATCCACGAGATGAGTGTGCAGGTTCAAATCCTGCATGCAGTGGGAAGTATTCAGCATAAAAACTATCCAATGGGCAAGTTGCAATGACTTGTAATTCCAACCTAATACAAGAAAGATGGCCAGCTGATAGATTTGCATTAATACTTAAAGTATATTCATTTTCTAGAATCAGACGACAAGTAAAGAGAAATTTGACGCGGACATGTGTGTGTGTGTGTGTGTGTGTGTGAATGGGGACTTTGCCCCCGACTAAGAAATTAAAACTGGTATTTATGTTTATGTAAAGGTTTTGAGGAGAAACTCTCGCAATGCAACAACATTTAAACCAAAAAGATGAAAAATGAGAAAGTGAAGTGCAGTGTGTTGGATTATCAGATGTGAATCTATTTAGGATTAAAAAAAAAATGTGCAAAACTCAACAAAATCACAAACACTGAGTTCTTGCCTTGGGTTAAAATGGGCTCTCCTTCACCCTTACAGCACTCTACATGATAATTTCTGTTAAAGGCTGTTATTCAAATTGACTCGGTTGACCCTGGAATATGGCAACGTTTTTATAAAGATCAGTCCAAAAAATATTTTGATAATTAATTTGCAGAGAAATAAAGACGATTGTGAATTTAAATGAAGGTGTCCTCAGATGGCATCACATCATGGAGACAGCACCCTGAGGAGCCTGAAACCACACAGACTGAAACATGAGGTCATGTGGGTGTAACGTGTCTCCTGTCTAGTCTGCCTGTGTTTTTTTTTCTTTTCTTTCTTCACTGTGAACCAAAAGGTGTGTCATTCACAGATCCACGCAGTCGACACAAACTACTTTACATGATTATTCACATTCGCCCATTCGCAGGTATTCTCCAGGACCTTAGAGCAAGGCATGATGGGGGAATGAAACTGCAAGACAGCCCACTCGAGTCTGAGTGACAGTGTCAGAGAACAATGAATATAGTACAAACACAGAAGAACCACATTCACATCTAATTGTTGCTGGATTCACTATTTAGCCTGAAACACATGTTCATGGACTGTTGGAGGAAAGTGGAACATGCAAAGGTAATATAGAAAGGTCAAACCCAAAGTGTGTGATTATGGTTAGAATGATTTATCTCCTCTTATAGAACGAGAAACATATATGTAAATGGAAAGTTGCTCATGTTTGACCTTGTTTTAAAAGATCTCAATCACTGAGTAAGGCATCCACCAAACATTGTATGTTTTTTAAAGGAAACGAAACGCACGCTTGAAGGTAATTTGAACAGGAAGTATAGATATAGACTTACTTGATATACTTGATATAGACTTGATGTCAGTCTGAAGGATATTTCAGTATTTCCACTGTTAAAAAGAAAACCTGAGATAATGTTAAACTACGTGTTAAAGTAGAATTGTTGTGTTGTACCAATGGAGCTACTGAAGATTCTGTCGAATAGCTTATTAACCACACTGAGCAGAGGCAAATTTAGAGCAGCAAAGTAACTAACGGGGGTATTTCCAAGCTAATATTAATTTTGAGAAATGAAAAAAGAAGAAGTGATATGATTAGCCCTTAGATGCTTTCACCAACTGAAAGATTACAATCAAATTTCCATTCAGTCGTTGAAATAAAGAGGCCTCCTTTGTGTTTTATCACTTTAGTTGCCCTCTAACTTAAACACTTGCACCCCTCCATTATAAAATGGAGTCATGTAGATACAGACCCTGCGAAGTGGCCCTGTGTGATGAGGAGTAGCAGAAGTAGAACGCGTTAAGAAAACATCTCTGACAGCTGAGGTCGGGCGTTGAGTTTACAGCGACGCGGGGGGCCGAGCCTCCATCTGTCTGCCTCTGACCTTTGGAGGACTCCGTGAAGGTGTGAGTAATACAGAAGCTCTTATCTCTTCACACTTTAATTTCCCACGAGAGCAAAAAAACATATCCACACGAAACCTGTTAATTTATGATTTAATGGGCCGAATCAATCTAATCCCTCTGAGGTTTGAGCTGTTTATTGTGGCATCATTTCCTGAACGCCTGAGTTTACCTGAGGTGAGCGTCATTATCTGCCGGCTGATGGGGTAAATAATAGTATCAGGGGCTTTTGTGCTTGTGTGAAACTATTAAAGTAGTAAAATCTCTTCTGCTGGAAGTGGTATGTGTGTAACTTGATTGGATTATGGGTGTGTGTAAACATATTAATGAGATTCCTCAGTGCGTATTCAGATTTGTATGTGTGTGTAGTAAGTTATGTGCGTGGATAATAGAGTTTGTATGTGCGTGATGTGTTTGGTGTGTGCATGCTGAGCCTCATGCATGCCTACAAGGACCTGTAAATGTTAATTTTTCTGCAGCACGGTGGTGTAGTGGTTAGTGCCTTTGCCTCAAAAGTGAGTTTGACTCTTTCAGTGATAAGTGTGCGTGGGTTGAGCAGGTATGTTGAAGCAAGGATGCATGAAACCGTGCAGGAATTTGGCCCTCCAGGACCAGAATTCCTCACCGCTGACCGAGAAGATTGTTGGATTTTGTTACTTTCCTGCATAGTGACAGAATAAATCATGAGTAAGTTGTGTTTTACTGGCCCTCAGTGTCAGTTCCTGTCCAGTTCTGATGATATCGAGATTAAAATCACTGAGCAATACTGCAGGGCAGCTGGAGAGACGCAGAGGCAGACAGCCTGACAAGCTCGGGCCTGAAGAGACTCATAAACTCTCACACAGGAAATGCTGATATTGAATTCTTAACTTTTTGCTGAATGAGCCAATTCTTTATACGCAAATTAGGTTGACATTAGGTATGACATTTATAATGTTAATTTATTACATAACACTCCTTCCTTTATTCTTTATTTTTTCTTTATTTCAAATCCTTTTTTGTTTGTCCAGTTTTGCAGACTGTGCTTTACTAAAGATGATGATGTTTTACTAAAATGATGACGTATAGAGTGACAAATGAACCATTACCTCATTTCCATAAGAATTAACAAATTATATAGTTTTCTTGTTAAGTTTTATACTTTTTTTTAAAGATATGATGACATATGTTTTTGTTAATGTCTCCACTACAATATTTTCTGATAATTGCTAATTGATAATTGAAAATATTGCAGACAATGAGATTTCTTATTCTCCAATCTGGCAACAGAGAGACGCTTTACAGTTTTGCCTGGCTCTTCTTTAGGGTGGATGTAACCACAATAAACGTCCCTCCTCCTTTCTTTTCTTCTGCGGTGACACGGAGATAAGAGAGCAGAGGTTTTGTTCATTATCTGTGTATTTTTAGGACAGCAGGCTGTTGAATTTTATCAAAGAAGCGATAGATAAGTGGCTGTTTTACGACCGTCTGAACAGACAGATAAGGCTTGACCCCCTCCACAAAGAAGACGTTGGTATAATCCACATACCAACCTGCCCATTTTTTAATTAAAGTGCTCAGAATGAAGAATAGTCCTATATATCTGACAGTTTAAATGAATTAAAAATATCAAGTGTACCTTTAAATCTGTTTTACATCATGCATTTAAACCCTGCGCAGCAGAAAGAACTCTGTCAAACTCTGAAATGTCTGTTATGTGGGTCACTTCCATATGTAAATGTCATGTTTCTGGTACACTGACTGCTTTACCAGCACAGATTATGAAACAAAGGCTCCCCTGAGCAAAGGGCTAGAAAAACCATGCACTCACACAGAAATGAAACAGTCTTGCACAGCGGGTTGCCACTAAATATGCATATTTCAAATATCTTGTCCTATCTTTGCCGCTGACTGTGGTTGTTTTGAGGCCAGGTTCAGATTGTTGACTCCTTTGACTCCTTTAAAAAGTAGCTGAAGACGCTTTTATTTAATCGGGCTTTTAGTTGACTGGACGTTTCTGATGCGATTGATTGGCTGTCTGTTCTTATCACGTTTATTTTTATATTGTTTTTATTTTTGTTTTTTGCACTGTGAAGCACTTTGTGATTTTATCTGCGAAAGGTGCTATACAAATAAAGTTTATTATTATTATTATTATTATTATTATTGTTGAGTCCTTGTTGAGTACATTAGGTCTTAATTCTTCAAATCTTATTTTTTTTCCTGACTGTTTTGGGGGTTTTTTTGTATTACTGTTGCTCTATTAGCTCCATGGTATATATGGTTGATTAGATTACTTAATTTTTAAACACAGATGTCTACATTCATTTCCTCACTGGAATCAATTGTGGACTTTTTCTTGCATCATTGGTTGATTCCCAACATCAGGACTGATTGCTGAGTAAATTAATATATCTCTAGCAAATCATTATTTCAAAGCTTGTTTGTATTCATATTTTCTACTCACCAGGACAATATCTGGCATTTTACCAACTCTGCTTCAGATCTTTCTCTCTGTGTTTTTTTTTTTTTTTTTTTTTTGCTGAGTTATTGTCTAGATCTTGTTTTAGAATTCTTACTCAACTCAACTCAGCTTTATTTATGCAGACTTATGTTTGTCACCCCTTATAAGTATTTCATTGCAGCTGACACAAAATAAGGCTAAAACTAATTCTTTAGTTAAATAGTCTCTGGAATAGTATGCATGGCCTGGTGCTCTCAGATAGCAACAGATTGATGTGTTGTTTGTGAAAAAACATGAACATCTCTGAACTGTGTTTAAAAATTTGAGGCTTTCACCATTTGACCATTAATATAAATTAAACATTTATTTCAAGATATGTGAAATCAGGCATGAGCAAACCCTAATGTCAGAAATGAATTCACAACATTTTTACTGGAGTTTGTAGACAGTGTATTATAGTGGAAAAGACAGTTTGAAGTAACCGATGGCTGGTTTTGGTTTAAATTGAAGAACTGAACAACCTGTGATATGCTGCCACGAGTGTCACCCATTTTGGGCAAATAAAAGAGGCACATTTTGACATTTTAAAGCAATAAAAAATAATTAAATTGATTACTTATCCTATCATGACCCAAAAGATACAATAATTTTCAAATTTCACATTTTGTGGAACAAATTCTAGTTCACAGAAGTTATTCTGGGTCAGTTATTCTGTTACATTTTCTTGTCTAACAAATCAAATCACTTCATGTCGCGTCAAAGGTGACATTTTTCACCAGAATGAGTGAACTTGTGTGTGCTCTTATTCTCCAAAATCCCACAATCAGTCCACATAAGCAGGGTGTTGTTATTGTTTGAGTGCAATCCTGTGTAGTTTGCATGTTCTCTTTGAGGACATTCTTTTCTTTTTTTCCCTCTTTTTTTGTATGGTTTGTATTTTGTTTCACATATTGATTTTGGTATGTCTGGAAAGAATTAACAATAAATAAAATGATAAGTAATAATGAATATTTATGTTATATTCATATGTTTATTGTTCTGTTAATTTCTTTACTGTCTCTGTGATTTTTTTTTTTTGTTTATTTGTTGATTTATTATCATTCTTATGTCTGCTGCTGTCTGTTCCGTTGATCTTCAAAATAAAACTAAATCAAAACAAAAATTCAGGTTTCTTCTGTTTTTCCCTAACTGTCATTCAGAAAATAGGTTTTTTTTAAATATAAAATAAATTCCTCACAGATTCTTGGGTTTCAGTCCTCTGTCAGTCTGTATTTTCTGGAATATTGCCACCTCCGCTCTTACTCTGAAGGCCTTCGGCCGCGCTTCCATTTCCGGTCCGGGTGCGCGGAGCTCCGGTCTCCGCGCGGTGTCCCTCTCGCGCTCAGTCCGCTTGATGCCGCGGCTCCGGCGGCTCTGAGCAGGACGGACGCACCAAACGCTGCGCACTTTTCCTCCCTTTTAGGAGATGATAGCAGGCGGACCGCTCCCACCTCGGACTGTTTTTGGCTTATTCTAATTATTTTTGAATTATTTTTTTTTTGTTTTCTCGCTGGGTGACGCGCGCTGAAATCAGCTGGTGAGTGTCCGCCGTGTCACCTGTTTCTGCTCCACAGGTAGGACTGGATACATGCATAACCTCCAACTTAAGAACGAGACCTTTTTTTTATATATATAAAATGATTTTTTTTCTTGTATTTATCCACTGGTTTGAGCGCGCACACAGTAAATCCTCCTGACCTGGCTTCATCTGCAGGCTGTGTGTGATCTGCAGCCTTCCTTTCACCTCCAGATGAGCTGCATTGTGTGCATCAGCTGTTACATCGAAATGCCACCGGCTTCCAGCAGAGAGCTGCGAGGGAGCTGGATTATGTGTTTGTTACAAAAAAAAAAAAAAAAAAAGGAAAAGAAAAGTGTGTGACCTCCGCTGGGTGGAGTGCCATCAGTGGATGTGCTTTTGTTAGATTTTATACAACAACAAGGTGGAAAGAAAGCTGCCAGGCCCAAACTGAACATCATTTCCAGTGTGCATGCCATGTACAAATGTGCACATTTTTCAGGAGTGTGGTGTCCAACATATGTCAGAGGGTTCGTGCAAGAATTTGCAGAAATAATAATAATGATTAAAAAAAAAAGAGTTAGTATGTCAATGTCAGTTTGGAGGGCCTTCTTGCACTTCCTCCAGTGAACTCTGATTTCTTCACAATCTACTGAAACAGCTGCTTGAGGTGATCAGATCATCCAGAATTACTTAGGTGTGAATGTCAATGTGTGTGCCTAATATGAATTGTTTTTTTTCTATCAACTGTCATTATAAAAACATGTTTTCTCATCAAAGTAAACATTATTGTGCTATTCGGGTTTTACATTTTGCCACTTGGCTTATTGCACAATAGTCCTGAAATTCAAGATGATCGTGAGAGATATTTGATTCACAAACTTTCTTGTCCAAACTAGTAAAGATATAGCAGTTAAAATCAACTTCACAATGCACTTTTTAAAATCTGGATGATATGTGTGTGTGTGTGTGTGTCTGATCCACAACAAGAATGATAAATTCAGCCGATTCGAACCTTACAACGTCCGGAGAGTGACACTTGGACTGCAGCTGGTATTGGCTTAGAATACTGTAGAATAGAGTAGAACAGAAATACTTCGTAATCCCCAGGGAAATTCTTTTTTGGCTTGTCTGCTTTGATGTAAGAAAATTATTCTTTTTTTTTTGTATTTTAAAACGTTTGCTTAAGATTTCCTTTGTACATTAGTATTGGCATTGTCTCAGTGCTGTATTGTTATTGGACCTGTCTGTTATCAGTGATACCAGCTGATGCAGGTCTTACTTGGTATCAGATCAGAAAAGAGATTAGTGGTATCAAACATCATGACTGGCAACTCACCCAGGACATATCAGCTGGGATCGGCTCCAATACCCCACAATACTAAATTGTAGAAGTGATATAGAAGTTGAATAGACTGATGTCCAATACATTGATTTCCTGTAGATCATGTGTCTTTCACCTGGTTCACATTGACCATCTTCCATGGTTGGTGATCATTATTGCAGATGTTAAAAATGAGAGAGAAAAAAACGTCCCGAGTTACTCAAGAAGTTAAAAGATTTGGGAGTGTTTCAAGTTCAAGGACAGTATGGACTGGAAGTCATGACACTCTGGAGGCCGCCATTGTTGTTATTTTCCATCTTCTAAAGCTGTGGTGCACATGTGCGGCAGCAGCATCTCAGGCAGGTTGTGCTTTCCCCTGTTTCCTTGGAGATGAAATTGGAGCATTTCCAAAAAAACCTCAGTTTTCAGTGGCTCTGAGTGCTGTTGTCATGTATACAAACACCCAAAACAAAATGAAAATTTTGCGTTTTTCCCTGAAAATGTTGTGTGAGTAGGCCTCAGTTATTATGCTTTGACTATTCGACCTGATTGTGTGTTTCCAACACAGCTTTCAATGGCATCCACACTGGTTCCAAACAAGCTTTTCAGTTTGATCCTTCCCTGTGAAGGTGTTTGTCTCAATTGAAAGACTGTTTTTGCATGAACTCTTGAATGAATCATCAGTGTGTCTGCACCATATCAGGTAATGAAAATGAGTTGTCATACACCAGCCGCTTCTCCGTCCTTTTCCTTTAATATTCATTCGAGCTCCCAGGCACGTCTTTTTAATTTTTGTGATTTCACCCTTTGTTAATCACGTCTCCACGAGGTCGTGTGTGGATATCAGTTCTCAGCTCTTGGCCTCTCTTCAGTGCCTGGATAGCTGCTGCTTGGGTCTTCTTGTTTTTTTTTTCTTTTTGGCTGCTCTGCAGTGATCAGCTGTCAGTCAAACAGCGTTTCCCTCAGTCCGGCTTATTGCTGTTCGTGCTGACTTTTTATGTCTTGGAGGCAAAATAACATCCTGGGAAATAACTCCTAGAACAAAATACATGGCAAACAAAAGACCTATGAAGTGCAGGAGCGATTGAATTAGGTGAAGGACTGTAATAACCAATAAAAGGACAAATTGATAACACTGATGGTGGCTGCTTGACAAGGTGTGGACGCTGTTTTCGTTCATTTGTTATTTTGCGTCTGTTCCTTCTTCCAGGGGGAACAGATTATATCCAGAGCGTTAGTGGTCTGATTAAAATGCTGCTGGCTTTGTTTTGTATTTGTGAATGTTTTCAAATTTAACGTTCAATAATCAGAAATCAAAGCACTTAATATGGACTTGATAGATTACTTCCTTGTGAGTTCAGTCCGATTGATGATTGATTGGGTGACTTATGGTCCTTATGCTTCTGAATTGCCAAAACACAGTGAAGACACCCCCCACTTACACTATCAAAAGTCAGAGCTTTCAAACTAAAGCCCTGTTTACTCGATTCAAGTGAAAACACTTGTTTTTTTGCGTTTTTGTCTCAGAAAAGCTTTGAGTTCACGTGGCAACATTTTAGAAACGATGCCCGTTTACACAGAAATGTGGACTGGGAGTCATGCCACTCTGGAGGCCACCATTTTTATTATCGTCAATCCAGCACCGTTTTCGAAAAGTTGCGTGTTCTGCTGTCTCCATGGAGACAAAGTTTGCGCCAGAGCATCTTCAGAAAGTTTCGCTGAGAGAACTGTTTTCAAAAACTTGAATTTTCAGCGACTCTGATCACTTTGGTCATGTAAGCAAACCCCCAAAATGAAGCTGAAGTTGTCAGTTTTCCCTTGAAATCAAGATACGTTGACAGGTTGGAGTTTTTTTGTCTCTTTAAAAGTGAAATAACTTTCAAGTTTAACCACTGGTCCCTCCCGTCGTTCTGTGTTTTAAGCTATCGTTCAATCTCCCTTTGCTTTTGTCGCAAATCAAATCCTGGTCTTGATTTATCATTGGACAAACTGAGCTGAGTGACGGAGTAACTTTGAAAGCCGTGCGGCTGTAAATCTGCCAGAAGGAGCCAGATGTTTGAAATGTGCTCGTTTCGGTGCTTGTGAGGCAGACGGCGGAGCAGCAGCAGCATCCGGTCACGGCGGCGCCGTCAGTTCCCGTCATGGTCAAAGCCCGCTCTGAGTTCATGTTTTGTCCTGGAAGTGAAGGGACTCGGCTCAGCTCGCCGTCGTCGCCGGCAGCCGGCTCGGTTCCGTCACCCCCTTCTTGCTTGAATCATCCGATTTCCTATCATCTGTTCCCCTTCCGCATCCTGCTCTTTCTGGGAAACCCGGGCCTCGTGTCACTGCGCGTTAGCGCAGATGAAGACGTCGCCCTCCTCCCACCCGGCTCACTCCTCCGAGGTGCCAGACGTGACGCGATGCTCACTTCTTTATCGCTAACCTCCCAGAACAACCCCTCTCCGCCTTATCTTCTACCTTTCTTTTTTTTTTTTTATGAGGAACAAAGGCTGCTGCTGTGATCAGGAGACAGGTACCTGCTTTACCTATAAAATGGGTTTAATCTCCGCTGGCCTCTGCATTGTTGAGCGGCTTATCTTCATCCCCTATCGAAGTCTTTGCGTCACTAAAGAGTCGAGACCGATAGATAAACAGAGTGCGTGCCAAAGTTTGAGCAATACAGAGTAGGCGTGATTCAGACGTTTGAACTAGATCTGTAAGAAAATGTTTTACATCGAGACTTATTTCTTCAAATTCAGAACAAGCTGGAATGTATTTGATGAGAGAAATTAACAGCATTGTTTTCATTGACTGAACTGTTAGAATTTGTATTCTAAGTATGCAAACTTACATTTCACTGTGAGATTCATTCTGTTTTTGTTTTTTTTTAGCTTTTTAAAAATGAGTTAGTCCATCTGAATGTTCAATTTCACCTTCACAAGTTTTAAGATTTTGTACCTATTTGCATAATTATTCAAGAGAAAGTTAACACTTCACACAGTGTTAGTTGTCGCTTTACAAGTTATTTTTAAAGCAACAATGCTCGACATGCTAAGAAAAGCTTTGGCCTCATTTACAGGACAATGTTTCAAGTAAACAAGCATCAGTTTTGCATTTTAGTTTCAGAGAAATTTTGCGTTTTACAAGACGTGCCGATGTTCGTTTACATGAAAACAGCCGTCGACTGTTTTCCCCAGTATGCGGTAGAATCAGCTGAAGTTTCTGTAACCCACACTTGAGAGATGGTGCGTGTTAAGTTATTAACGTAGCATAGATATGTTTTTTTCAACAACGGATCGAAACATGACATGCCTGCCCAGTGGTGTAAGTGGGGCATTACTGATGTGCACATACAGAAGTCAATACGTATCCTCTGTTCTCAAACAGACCTCATTCCTATATGACACGCAAGCATTACCGAATGAATGAATTTATTCAAGATAACATTGAATTGGGCCTTAATATCACAAAACATAGAATTTACAGACATACAGTAAAGCTATTTTAATGCAGTGTATTGGTCAAATCTTTAATCGACATAATTTAAAACTACAAACTGAATACAAGAAGTTTTCATTGAATTTAAAGGTTCAAATTTTCAGATTTTATATACGAGGATACATGTTGAATGTGGAATTGGTTTCCTCTCTGTTGTTACATGCTGCACAATGCGTTAATATAACAAAATATAACATTTTCTCCTGTTTAAGCCTCAGAAACTGCAGCAAAATCAATTTGTACAAATAATGTGAAAGATTTGAAAGGGAAGACTCAACAGCAACAGAGAAGCGAGAGGGGACGCTCCGAGCCTCGTCGCTGTAGGACTCTGTAATGTTTACATTACATTAACAAAAACAGCAGTTAAAAAAAAAAAAAAATCCCTCAAGTTAGCTTCTCCTAGCAACTGCTGCAGCAGCTTCACTGCCAAGTAGAAATGAAAAACAACAAAAGAAGGAAGTGACAACCAATCAAAAAGAAGCCTGATGTGTGGAAAAACTATTGAACTGAAACGAAATGCCAATAAGTTGTGTTTGTAAAGTGGTACTTTTTATTCTGTATGGATGTCTCGATACAGAGACGCCTAAAACCCGAACTCTGAGGGGTTTTGGACAAAAAGCGCAGAAACGTCTCTTCAGCTCACTTTGTTTTCCATCTCCACATCTGCCGGCTTCCAGTAAAATTTCCACTGAAGGAGAGAAAAAGCGTCTCGGGTCTGAGACGCGTCTCTTGGCAGGAAGATAAATGACAGCTGAGCGTCGCTTTGCCACTTGCGATTTTACCGCCGGGCGCCGGATTCAATTCCCATTGATTGCAGGCCCTCGTTTCTTTGAGGACGGAAACGGTAATTTGCTGGGCCAAATGCTAGTCATTCATTATTCCTCTGTATTGACCAGTGACCTATAAGTCTGGGATGCTGGTTCTGTAAAGCTTGTTGACCTTTAGGGTGACCTATAGGCTGTCTGCCGTTTGGCCTCTTTTATCTCTCTGCCATTAAAAGATGTCGGACGGATTGTGAAGGACACAGGATTCGACTGGTTTGGAGGAAGATGACGGGAGAATCGCTGCTGGAGTCGGATTGGTCCGACCTCTTCCTCCCTGCTCCCGTTTTTCCCCGCATGATGAGAGGCAGCATAACTCAATAGACCCGGGAAAGGCCTGTGGTACATCAGTGTCATCTCTCCCCTGCCAGCCCCTCCTTCCTGATCAGATGGGAATGGGAACAGTAGGTGAGATGGGATGGTTCCTCCGCGCAGACAAAGGCTTGATTGTAATTCCGGAGGCATCCGTCCATTACGCAGATCACTGACCTTTCTCAGCCGGTCGGGCCGCACAATGGAATCAGCTGCGTGGTTGTTTCCCCTCCTGTAATTGCTGCGTGGATTCCCCCTCCGTCCCACCAACATCTCCGAGCGGTTTGTCAGACGTCAGGAGTGGGAAGAGCTCGTCGGGCCCGGCTGTGAGAGGGCGAGCGGCGCTGCCGCTGCTGCCTCGGATGCACCTGACAGCTTGGTACATTAGCATCTCCGCACGGCGGCCAGGAGGAAATGTTTGAAAAGTTTGGATGCCATCTGTTCGGGATCAGAGGCTGATCTCTGCTGTGGTGCCCAGTTTCTGCAGCAATCATTTCACAGTGAGAGAGTTTTAGGAATAACACAGCAGCAGAAGAAATTTGGAGGTCTGGGCCTTTTTCCCAAAAGAATTCTTCTTTTTTTTTAACCTGTAAGCGTCAGGTAATCCTGATTAAAAAGGCACGATTGGTGGGTAAAGTGATCGATTACACTCGGCTTGTAGTCCAGCGCAGTTTTGAGTCTAAATAAAGAGTTCTGGTTTAGTAGAAAAACGTCTATCTGCGTCACAGACATAATCTCAGTTGGGGTTTTGGCTTTTGGCAAAAATAGCTGTTTCAGTTTATCATTAAAAGCGACATGCGACAGAAGTCTTGTTTTCTGCCGTGTGCACCTGTTGGAAATCCGTGGTCACTAGTGCTTTTGCTAGGGACATGAAAACAACCAGTTCTTTTGATGGTCTACTTCTGGATCGCCAGCGAACACAGGTCTGTCTCCAACCCAGCAGCATGTGCTCTTGATAAAATGTGGATGGAAATCTTCAGCTTTTCGCTGTGTGGAGAGAACATCTTCCTCTCCTCCGTCTCCCGTTTTATCCCCATTGCCGACTGCAGCTCTAATCACAAACCCAACGCGAGCGCTTGAGCTTGCTAATGCATGGTGACAGTTTGTGTTTGTGCGTTTGCGTCACTGAATAAAAAAAAAAAAAAATTCCGTGCGTGTGTGTGTGTGTATCAGCCAGTGTCCTATTTGCGAGGGTTGTCATCAGTGAGCGCCAGAGGCCCCGTCGGTGGCGGCCAGCGTGCCGGAGTCGCACGTGCTGGCCGCCGCCACCGCCGCTCCTCGCCACATCGCTGTCTCCACGATGATCTACTTCGGAGAGCGCCCGAGGTGGAGGACGGCTGTTGTAGCTCCCCCTTAAAAAGGATATAAAAAATAACCCAACACGCTTCGTGGTGAAATATTGATGTGACTGCGCTGTCCTCCCGGTGTCACACACGCTCTGGACATGTGTAACAGATACAGCAGATTTATTCCCTCCACCTCACTGCCGGTGTCGCCTGATGGATGGCCTCTAAAACGCCATGCCACAAGTTCCGCGTGGAAATAAACATGCTGTCAGGAAATCTGATCAAGTTTTCTTTTTTTTTTTTGCGATACATCGAGAGGAAATGCATGCGGCGTCTGAACGTGTGTCACCTGGAACTCTTGGATCAACAGCGCAGTGCGATCGCCGCTGGCTTCCCAGGTGTTGCCAACAGATCAGACTGGGGCCACAGAGGTGGCTGCACGCAGGGACTGCTTATGAAAACACACCCCGGCTGATCCATACGCTGCGTGTATTAATCCATTATCGGCCGATGGTAATCCTTTTGGATTTTCACATAAATATTTCCTCTCTCCTGCATGACCTCTATAGAGGTTTCATAGATTAAATACCTTGTGTAAGATATGATACATCGAACGGCCAGCTGTTATCTGGAGTGGACTGACTTTAATCAACATTGAAATGGATTTAATACTAGAGGAAAATACCCCCTCCCCTTTTTTTTTTCAAATAATATACAGCCAGTCTTATGTAGAAATCTATGGAGGGTAACATCAGCTCCTGCAGTGTCTGAAGCCTGAACTTTCTCCTCAACTTGTCACATTTGGTCCCTGTTTACACAGTAACGTTCCACGTGAAAACGAAACGGCAGAGACGCTGAAAATGATGTAGTTAGCATGCCCGGCTCCAAGTTGGTGCTGTTGGTTGTTTTTGTAGTTAAATCCCACATACAGTCAGGGTGCAGAGAGAAAAATACGTTATTTAATATTAGCAGTGGCAACCGAGTTGGACTGCTTATATGAGTGAGTAAATTATATAAACTGGGAAGTTGTGTTTGCGGTAGCTGGAAGCAACGAGAATTTTCTGTTTTACATGGAAACATCACGTAAAGGTGTCGTCAGTATGACCACCAGCAGTTTAACTATTACACGAATTAAGTATGAACTGAAAATACAGAATAAGTGACCTTTAACAGTATCTAGACCTGAAAACCAATGTGAAGAAGATTAGTTGAAGTTCAGCAGACTGTACTGTTTCTACTGCCTTTTATTGTGGTCAGCCGTGCAATAATCCTGCTGTATAATCAGTACCTCGATCTGCCACACCTGTGAGGTAGACGAATTATGAAAGCAGAACCGCTCAGTGGCCACGTTTACATGTGCCCCGTATAATCGGATTGTAAGGCGAAGCGGATTGTGAATGTGTCATGTAAACACCCAAGTGGATCCGCTTCACTCGGAGCGGATTGTATTTTGGATCCGATTGTACGAGGTGGTCTACGCCGATCGATAATCTGATCCGTGTCTCATATATACAGCGGAGCGGATTAAACGGGAGATTATTTGTTCACTCGTACGTAGTGACGTGATGACGTGCGCAGTAAACGTGAAGCAGGACAGTCAAAAACAAGCAGAAGATCTTGACTGTGGTTGAGAAAGACTTTTTAAATAAAAACCCTGAGAGAACAAACACTGGAGAGGCGAGATTAGAAGTGGACCGCCCGGTGGGTGTTATGGATTAACTGGTTCCCGGGTTAACGAGTGACGGCGGAATTCTGTGTAAACACATGCTGGTAACAGCAGATGTTAAAATAAGACTCACAAAAGGCTCTAAACTTATAAATTTATTCTAACTGTAAATAACCAACGTTCACTAAAACGACTACAAGTTTCAGTCGGTATTTCAACATCTGTTGGTCACAAGTCAACATGGATACCAGTTAATTCGAAACATCGACGTGCGGAGATGTGTCGCTGGGCGGAGCGGGACTCCGGCCAGGGGAGCGCCTGCTCCTTGGGCAGCGTATCATGGAGATGTTGGGACATTATTTGAGCAGATATCCAGCAGAAAAAAAAAACACATTGCTCGGCGCTGAGGACTGCTGCTGCAGAGCTGAAACCTGAAAGTTCCACGAGAGACCTTGTGCGCATGTCACAGGACGCTGTATAATCCGCTTCACCCCGGGCCTTTGTAAACGAGGATTCATCGTGGATCGCTTTGTATGCCGTCCATGTATACACGCGCGTTGATTGTTTTCAATCGGATTGAAAAAACACCCATGTAAACTGGGCCACTGACACAGATTTTGATAAATTTGTAAACAATATTTAAGAGAAGTAGGCCTTTTGCGTGCATAGAGAAAGTCTTAGATATTTGACTTGAAAGAAAAATGGGAGCGAAAACAAAAGTGTTTCAACGATCTATTGTTTGACTAAATGAACTTGGAGGTAGAAATGGTTAAATGATCAAATGCATATTTTTTTTTTTTTTATTCAATAAGCTTAATATACACATATTCAGTTTCATTAGATCATTAAAAAAATCGGTTCTAACTTTCCCCACTGGTAGGGATGTTGATATTTCCTGACAGAGGCTCATCAGGGATCACAGTAAATCAGTTCGATTTAGTAAAATCTGTCAAGTTCACAGTGATCGACTTAACCAGGTGAAAATGCGATTCAGAGGCCACCAGCTCTCTTTCGCTCTGTTTAATTAGAGGCAGAGCAGAGATCAATAGCAACTCTGGTGTTGTGTGTTTGCAGCCGCCCACAGGCAGGGAAAAAAAAAAAAAAAAAACAGGACACGTTGGGGTTAGGACAATGTGATTTTCTCATGCTTGACCTTCTCAACGGGGCGATCCGGGTGGGCGTAGCCGTGAATGGCCGATATCAGCCGGTCAGAACGTGACGTGTCAAAGAAGTGCTGTTTCCCCTGAGACGGCGTGTTCCTGCTTGATGCGTCCCGTTCTTCAGATCATTCCCGCGGCCTCTGGCGGCGCCGCCCGCCAGCCGCTCCTTACAGCTCCCCGTCAAGTGCGTTAATTGCTGTAAATAGCCGGGCGCTCTGTTGATGTGAGTGACCCTCGTGAAAAGCTGCTCAATCTGTCTCATATTTGTCGACGGGGGGAAAGCCGCTTTGTGGGCTTCATTTTGTTTAATGGCTTCTTGTTAAAATCGGTTGATTACAGAGAGGGCGGACGGCTTTCAGGAGCTCATTGGAAGGACGGCGACATGCCGGCTGCTCTTTGGACCCGTGAACCAGCAGTGATGAACGCTCACAGCTTGCTATTGCAAATGGAACTTCATAGCTTATAACTTTCGTACTCTTTAAGGCAGATGGTTGTCATTAACTTATTTTGTCTTCTCTTCTTTCTGGTATTTTTGTTTCCGCCCGACAACCAGAATGGTTCGCGGTTTGGTTTATCTAATACAAACAGACTAACTTTTTATTGGTTGGCAGTTAGATTGCAGGAAGATTTTCAGTTTTCTCAGCTCAACAAAATCGCAAATCCAAGCGAACAAGCTAGAATCTCCTGTGACCTTTGGGTTCGGATGTGGTTGATTGAAGCCGTGTTTTGAAGTATGTGTATTTGGACTTTGCAGTTGCTACCATAGATGAGATCCATATATCAAATGAGGGAAGTAACTAATCCCATCTATAAAGGAATTAATCAGAAATAGGTTCCATTATTAATATTCAACTAATCAAGCTAGTTGTTTATTAATTTTAGCTCAGCTAAGTGAATAATTAACAAACTAAATGTTTCAGAAGTGTAAAGCAGGGCTTCCAAGAATAACACAATTTCAGCTTCATGGTGGCTCATGCTTTTTGCTTAACTTTTTTTTTTTTTTTAACATTTTATTGTGTTTGTGATCATCGTTGAAGATTTTCTCCATGTTTTTGAAATCACAGGGCTTTACATTGTTACACAGTGGCTTTGTTGTAAAGATAAAACCCTGAAAGATTAACTCTATTCTGACTCTCTGCTGGTCAACGATTGACTGGCACAACATGGACATTATTCCTTTGTCTCCGTTTAAAACCATTAACTTTATTGTACAATAAAGAAGAATATGAAATTGTAATTGAAATCCTCATCTTGAGCCACTTTAAATGATTGTTGTGGGAAATACAGTAAAAAGAACCAAACAAACCCATCAATGCAGGCATGTCTCTAAATTGATTTTCCATTGTGTCTGCCAACACTGTCAACCTCATTTGCTCCTTGGATTTAGAAACAACACCAGAGTAACTACTTTGGGATTTAATCTAGTTAGCCATGCATGCTGATGTTTTCAGCTAAAGTTAGAACAAACACACAGATTAATTCACTCCTTACCCGTTCCTTCTACAGCTTGAGTAACAAGCCTGCCAAGTGCTGGTTGGTTCTCTGAAAAGGAATAGACCGGAGATGCTCAGTATGAGTGCTAACGTGGACCTGACTGTGAAATCTGACATGAGAACAGTAGATTCAGTAACAGATGCGTCAATAGATGGGTCCTTTTGTGTTTGAAACTCATTAGAATTGCCTAATGTTAAGCATTACTTGAATGGCGTATTATTCGTCAATGAAATCCCCCACTGTGATGAATCATTTCTATACATTCATTCTCTACAAGCTGGGATATGTATTGAAGAAAGCCTCATTTTCACACACTTCACTGTACATGTGTACACCTGTCGCATAGACCATGACAAGTCCTCTCTTAACAGATTCTCCATCGAAGGCAACCTATCTACAAAGAAAAGCTTGCTATGTGTTTTTTTTTTTTTTTTTTTTCTTTCCCTGAGCTGTGAGGGAAACATGAAAGCGGGCAGCCTCGGCGAGAAGCGCCGCTGTGCAGATCAGCGGGAAAGACGGGGAGAGATCTGCCCGGGATGTTTGTGAGATCTGAAGGCAGGCTGTGATCGCACTGTCTCATTAGATCAGTCTCACCTCTCAGCTCTTCTCTCCCTCCCTCTTTCTTTACTCCTGCTGCTCGGGAGGGTTGAAAGAAAGAAAGAAAGAGAGAAAAAAAAAACTAACGCAGCTATTTCGAAAAACCAACTGCTGAAGAGAAAGCCGTGCGTCGCCTACAGCTCTCTAGCATATGCATGAACTTCTGTGCACCTGTTAATGTGAGCCACTCCATCACCATCGTCCATCTCCCTCTGCATGTTTTTTGGCTTCCATCAATGCGTTTTTTTTTCTAGCATTTGGGTGTCATTAATATTGAGAAACGCCTGTCGATTGCAGCACAAAGTCACTGTGCTCCCTCCTTGGCTCCCCTCCTCCACTATATAGCTGCCTTTATAACAATGGTGCAGTTTCCATGGCAGCTAGAGCATATTAAGCTTTAGGATAACGGTGGGGGGAAAAGAAGAGAGGGAAGAGAAGGACGGGGAATAATCACAGGGTATGAGGGACTAAAAATAGTGAGGGAACTTAATCCCGGGCATTATTTATTCATCTTAAACTTCTCCTGTCTGAGTCGGCTGTGTAAACATAATTTCTCCTCGTGTTTTCTGACCTGAACTCCCACATTGTCTGACTGATTAACACATGAAAGAAGCACAAAGAGGAGACGCTCCGGATGGACACGCAGGGCATTCTTCTGTCCGAGGATGCTCAGTAAAGTTCCTTTTGTATTGATCCTTGGCTTCGTATCAACGAGGAACGGGCATCGCAGTGCACAGAACGGTCGCAGTGACATGCAGCCGAGATTTGATTATACGGCTCTTAAAATGATGCCACAAATGACCAGAAAATCTGATTCAATCATTTCCAGATCATGTGTTTATGCACGGTCATGTACAGACCACACACACACACACACACACACGGACACAGAGAAGAATGCGGTATGGACAGTAACAATGGGCCGTTAACGGACGCTGTAATGGACAAGTTGGATTAATGTTCTGGGTCAACTCTGAAACCACCAAATCCTGACCCTCCGGAGGCAAACGCTGTTGCCGTGAAGTTCGCAGGTTTGATCCCCACAGCAGACATATCACCACTGTGGGTCCCTGAGCATGACCCTTGACCCCCAACGGCTCCCTGGAGCGCAGTAATATTAGATGGGTCAAAGCAACAAACGGACATTTAATGACGTATTCATCCAATAATCAGATTTTCAGCTATCCTGTAAAACTATTTGTTTGAAGTGGAAAATGGAAAAGAGGATGGAAACCTTCACGATAACGCTCAAACTGGAGGAATAACGTAGAAAAACAAAAAGCTAAATGTGCCCTTTTAGTGGATTTTTATGACAAAAGGAAGCTGTGGTATCTCTTGTTTTACATAAATGATGACATGCTGTGAATAAGTATGCGGTATGCACAGAAGACAATGCAAAAAAACAATTTTCAGGCATGATCTATTCATAATGTTAAGCCTAGTTTGTGTTTTATTGGATTTGAAGACTTTGTTCTTGTACTGTTGTAACATTTTCGGAAGTCCTAAACAGGACCGTAAGCTGGAGTTCGCATGGTGCTCCTAATTAGAATTAATTCCTGTTTTAACCTGCAGAGTCATTTAATTAATGCAGAGCAGGAAGAGAGATCAGATCAAAATGCACGATAACGTTTAGAGGTTAACTTAGCTTTAAGTCTCTAAATCTTAGAACGCTCGTGTCCAACGGTTCAGCATTTCAGCACATTTTACACAACTGACTGTTCTTTAAGGAGGAGCTTAGCCAGATATCCCTCACTTTGTGTGAGTTGCGTACATTCTATGAACCACTTTCATACCCCGAGTTATTGATGGACAAAACAATGCAGAACATCATCTTGTAGCTTATTAACTTTCAGGTTCACAGTTGAATTTCAACATGCAAATTTACTAGTAATTCACCAGCACTGAATAGACTGTGCTTCAACATGTTGAAGCAATATGTTGGATTCTGTTGCCTGGATGCATCAAGTCTGATACTACGCTCTCCACATCTTTCACCGTGCTTGTTTTCCTCCCTTTGCTGCGCTGTGATGCTTAAAAGCCTCCATTCAGATTCTGTGAAGTCGTTTGCTGTGGAATCCTTAAATCTGCTTCTCATTATCGAGTAGATTCCTGGTAAAAGACGGCGTCTTCTCTTGCATCCCAGCAGCAAGATTAGCCGACTGGAGACAATGCTCTGCGCATCTGCGGGCAAAATTAGCCTTGAACACTGGATGCGTCTCTCTGTGCTCGAGTTCAGAAACGCAGCACATCTGCTCTGCTAAACCCTGACAGAAACAGAAACACATGGGTGAAAGTGCTGCTCCTTGTCATTTGCACATATCCAACGGAGGGGATGTGCGAGAGGGAGTCTCGCTGCATGATCATTTACACGGTGGCCCCACAAGATAGAGGATGTTGCAAGTACATGCTGTATAATTTGCTGTGAAATCATAGAGATTACTGTGTTTAGAAATAGCAGTTTGCAGCATTGATGAACTCTGATTTAATTGCAGAGATGTGATTTCTTTGGTTATATAAAGATAGCATGGGTTTTTTTTGTTGTTGTTGTTTGTTTTTATCTTTGCTTCAGCTCTGTATTTTTGGACGCCCTACGTTTGCATCCTTGGACATCTGACAAGACTTTTCCAGCTCCGCCTCATTGCACAACATACCTGCTGCTAGCACCGCTATAGCAGTATCTAGGCCAACTTTCTTGACGGGATAATCCCATCTAAACTGTTGTTGGATTATCAGCTAAAATAAACCTATGCACATAATAGGTCGCTGCCTGTCCAGTGTTTAATCCCGCAGCTTAATGAAAGTTACCAGATGTTCTAATTAGCGGTGGTTTTCTAAGGCTGTCACTGACACTGATACCTCGGGATTGAAGGGACTCAAAGCCAGCGTGCGGCGCCAATGTTAATGCTTGCATCACTCTGAGGTGGATAAACCTGTCAGTTTCCACCCGAGCCGCGGAGCCTCTCCGCCGTGCACAGCCTAATCGCACTGGAAAGCTGTCACATCTTCATCAGCGCGGGACCGTGGCCGATACCTGATGTCAACTAAAGGTCAATCAAGCCCTTCATGTCAAGTATAGACAATCAGTCTTTCCGATAATCAGTAGCTTAGACTGACAGGAACTCCAGGGCCTGATTGGCGAGCGCGAGCCGTCCTTCCTGTTGCTCCGTCCTCATTTAGATCCCATTGTCAGAGGTTCAGTCCGATCCCTGACAAAGAGCTGCTTTGACATGTCGGCTCCGAGGGGGGAAATTTGGAACCGTGTTCTGGATTCCCTGGACGCCGACGGCACGGCTTTACTGGAGGGCCCGGTTTAGAGCCGCAGTCACAGTCTGGCTCAGCAGAGAGCGCTTGGCTTCCAAGAGCTGGATGTTGAATGGTGACAAAGAACACTGAGGGCACGGCCTCCAGCTTTAATGAGGTGTAGGAACATGGGAACAGTTGTTGTTGTGCAACCATGAGAAGACCCAGATGATCCTGACACATTCAGCAAATGTTCTAGAAATGTTCTCTTTTGAGAAATTCCTTTGCTTAATGGATCTGGTTTGATTAATTCAGCTTGATCTTAAAGACCCACTCTGCTAACAATCAGGTGGGGAATTTGACTGGGGTGGCACACCTGTCAAGTGGTAACACAGTCAAAGAGTGTTGTCAAAAAGATCCACTGTGTAAGCAGTTTGCAAAAAAAGATGAATTTTCAGTGGCTCCAACTACCATTTTCATGAAGACAGATACCCAAAACAAGACCGCAGTTTTCACATTTTACTTTTTTTTCACGTTTTCTGGACTCTTGTGTTATTTAAAGAATGTGGTTCTGCATTTTAAGAGTTCAGGTATGTTTGAAGAGTCTTGGTCAGACTTTTCAGGTGAAACTTTCATTGCATTTAACTGTTTTGTATGATAATGGAATTTTAAGCCTTTGAAAAACGACCATTTCTGACAGCGGTTTCCAGTGTGCAACGTTTTCTGAACTCCCTCATCTGGTTCACACCAAATACTGATTGGACAAAGAAGATGGACAGGCTACTTGAATTATAAGCTACTTGAATCTGTAGCCACATTGAAATTTTGCGGGCTGGGAAACCATGTTGTTCATTGATCTGTCTTCATTTGTCATGAAGTCGCTCACTTCTTCCTCTGCGAACTAAGCTTCATGCGTCGAATGCACTCTTTCCTCAGCCTGATCCTGCTTTGAATACATGCGAGAGCTTTTAAGCATCCAGGCGCTGTCACCCTTCATGTACTTGACCCTTCTTTTGTGTGACTCCGACCTCTGACATTTTCACTGAGATCTATTGCTGGGACCACAGTGTTACTTATCTGGGCGGTTAAGTCGAGCTGAACCTTCCAGATCCACCCCAGTGTCTTTTCAGCACAGCTTTACTTTGACAATTAATAGAAGAAATTAAGAAATCTGGCCTTATTTCCAGGGGAGTAACCTCTTCAGAACTGCCATTGTTTAGAATTTCATGTTGGGACCTATAAATATCGGTGACAGAAAAACAGTCACAACGTCATTAAAAATTAAGTAAAATTTACTCAAACAGGTTGGACAAAATATGAAAAAAAAACAACAAACAAACAGTAAAATAAGCCTATTTATACTGTATGTCTTTCCCAACGCCGTCTTTATTATTTACATCATTCTTGAGCCAAGTATCATCATGATAGCTGAGCAACAGCATTTGGACATGAATAAATCAATGCTGCATTAATAATTGGTGTTTCACTGTGACTTCACCCCGCGCAGTACATCCACGAGAAAAATACACACAGGCTTTGTAAAAAAAAACCCCACCACTCCCACCGTCATCTTTCACCTTTAAACAAAGAAAATCAATTTGTTTACATCTCTCTGCGTGCAGTAATCGTTTCCTGTGCAAAAGCATCCGAGGACCTCTGTTAAAAGTTTCCTATTGTGAGCTCCAATGTGCTGCAGCGGCGCTCGAGGCTAACAGATGGTCAACCTGTGGCCCTTTCTCAAAGGGATCTAGGTTGTGTGTACACAAGTTTGTGTGCGCGCGCTTGTCGCCAGGAGCGTGCATCAAGGCGGATGTCAAGTCTTTGTTGAGGGAGGGCGCGATGGGTTCGGTTATTTAAAGCAAAGCAACATAACGGAAGAGGAAGGTGAAGCGAGAGAGACAGAGAGAGAGAGCGAGAGAGAGGATGGATTCCAGTTGTATATGTTTACCTGCCAGTGGTACTGGTGGTGCTTTTTATCTGTTGTTGCCATAGCAACAGTAGCCCCGCTGTATTTGTGTGTGTGTGTGAGACAAGGGATGTAATTCTGCCTGTCACCATCGTAGCCTGGAGCTGACTCCCCAGCTGCTGGTTGCCATGAGACCAGACAGACACATCCTCCACTTCAGTGATATTTCTTTTCTCTCGGCGATCCGGCCGACAAACAGATGAGCTGCGGCTTGTGTTCTGAGAGACGTCTCGATGCACGCCAAATCCTGGCCTCACAATAACACATCGGTAACTTAACGGATCGGACTGTTTCATCGCGATGCTTGACTGCAGATTAATAAGGACAGAATAAGGTTCCCAGCTCAGGAGTTGCGTGAATCTCGGGATCAGTTGTGGTGCCCGAAGCTTTTCCTGCTCGAGGGTTTTCAACATCAGATCTGTAAATAACCGGACAGTTTTTAAGAATCTACGGTTCTGACTGTAGTGGTTAACAGTCAAGTCTCATTGTAAGATTAGAATTGAAATCGTTCTCTGTCCAGCATCATTTTACCAGATAGACGCCTGACACTTCTGCTCTGTGTCCGTGGTTTTTCTCACTCAGGGTTCCTGCGATGACAGAGGTGGAACCCGTGTTGGACTTCGCCTCCTCGGGGCGCTCAGGGAGGAGGAATGCCCTCCCCGACATCCTGGGCTCTCCGGCGGGCGTCAACCCCGGCGACCTGCCTCTGAAGCTGGCTGAGCTGTCCCTCAAAGGTGAAGACAGCAGACGCTATCTTACTGTTTTTAGACTTTCATTTGCAAACGGCTGGTTTCTTGTCTGTCCAACATGAGGATGCTTCACTCCCAGTGTAAATCTAATCCACCCATCACGCTGCTGCCTCGGGGTGTTGGGAACTTGGCGATGGCGTTCTGTCTCTCTAGGCCTGGCTCTGGTCCCGTTATGGCAAAGACTATGAGGGTGAAGACATGGGGAAGGTTTTTTTTTTTCATCTGAGAAGCTAGAAGTGCCAGAACGGACCAGAGTCGTTCATCACGACTCTGCTGGGAGTGTGGCTACCAGCCATGCCAGATTTAGGCCACTGAGCATTTTTGGCTGCATAGGTAGGAAACAAGTGATCACACTGCTAAATTAAACTTTGTAGTGCCATTTCTCTGACAGGCTGCCATTTTGGCTTTGCTCGTGAAGCACTGATCTTTTGCAGGTTACTTTCCCTTCAATTTATATATTATAAAGCTCATTGGTGATACCAGTTAAAAGAGGCTTTATGTTAATATTTAATTGTTTCATTAATCTTAATGTCTGTCAGGAAAATCTTGAAAAACTGTTGCTCATCTGATATTGTCCCAACCACGTGGATCATTACATCTTAATTCAGTAATTCAGGATAACAACAGGAAAACTAAAATAATGTGTTGTATGATAGATTATCTGTGAGAGGCACTGACTAGATAAAGACAAGTTATTTTTTTAAAGGGGAATTTTCAAGTATTGATCAGAACTGAGCAGGTTGTCACAGACCTCAAACAAAGGACACAAAAGGCTTCTCACAAATAAATCAAAACTAAAGTCTAAACTGGTTAAGTAATCAATGTCTGATAATCAACCTGGGGAGAATAAACGATGTGTGAAAACACCGCGAGACACTGAGGACGTGAGGGATGTGACACTGACACAAGCAGGGAGCCAGATATGGACTAAAACTAGAAAAACATGAAATACAAGAACACGGAAATGCAGAAACTCTGAAAATGAGGTGGCATGCCAGGTCAAGAACTAACGCTGTTGGTGGTTTTAGTTATGAACCCACACACACACACATGCACTGAGAACAATACGGCATAAATATTAACAATGACGAGAACACAGACGGACAACGAAGTGGAATTGCCAATGAGAATATGAACTGGGAGTCATCATTCTCTGGAGGCCGCCATTGCTGTTATTGTCTGTGTAATCTAATGCACTTTTTACTACAGCTGTACGGCTCACTGGCAGCTTTTCAAAAAAAGTTGCACTGGCTCTCGTTTCAATGAAGACTGAGACGGAAGATTTTTAAAAAGTTGCATTTTCTTCCGTCATGTTCATGACCTGTGTCTGACATGTCAGGCAGCTTCATTAGTTATGAAATGCTCTTAAACCTGGTTTTGAATAGTTTTCTTGATTTTTTTTCTTTGAGTTAAGGCTCATATTTTTTTATGGGAACAACCAAATCTGTCAACTTCAACTTGTCTTAATGTTGTTTTTGTTGTATGTCATAACATTTGCCTCGACTTTTTGGGGGGGATTTGATAGTATTATGATAGTTTTTCTTTGCTGAAGGTGTTACTGTCTTGATCTCTGTGTGTGTGTCTCATCTCATCTCATATCAAGACTATATGGTGTTTTCTGGGTCTGCCTGCAGATGGTCCAGGAGGGGCCCAGTCGCCCACGGCGGAGGAGCCTCCGGCGCCGCCGGAGAGCGCGGAAGGCAAAGAGGGCTCGTAGGGACTTGTTTATTTGCCTCCCCGGAGAACCTGCAGCGGTGACCTGAGAGGTGGGAACGAGCGGCGAGGCGGAGGGCGACCCGCGGGGGAGAATGAGTGACGGTCTGCGGAGAGTCGGTCCGTTTCTGGAACAGCTGAGATCCACGGAGAGTGAAGGACAGACTCCCCGAGGACTGCAGCCAGGAGCTTAGGACTGTTTGGCACGTCAGACGTCAGACACTACTCCCAGAATATAAAGGACCGTGAAAGATTGTGTACCGTACACTACTATTTTTGTATGATTTATTTAAAACTGAAGAAAACAGGGACACTGTAATTCCTTGCAATTCCTTGCGATTTTTGTTGTCTTGTGATGGTGTGTTATTTTATGTCAGTTTTAGAGGTTTCACAGCCTGTTTTCTTTCTTTTTTATTTTTTTTTTTTTTTTGTTTTTTTAAATGGTGGGTGACTCAAGAAACCTGGAATTCGTATTGTTGGGCTCATTTACACCGTGTACGGTCTAATTTCAAATCAGATCTGCACTACAAATGTACAGTTTTTACCCCTCATCACCAGACTGTTTGCATCCTAAGAGCTACAAGCAGGGAACCCGTCCACTTTTTATACGCTGTCCGGATGTTACAAGGTGGACTCGAACCAAAGTGGACATCTCCAGACATTCCTCTAGAGAATAGTGTCACACTGCCAACGATGCACACACACTGCTACATGAAAACACTTAGAAGAGTCTAAGATTTCCCTGTTTAGGGCTGCTTTCTCTACTCCCCTCCTTTTCCAAACCTCTGAAAATGTGCCTCGTGGCAGTTTACAACCGTGTGTTGTGTTCTTTCTCTGTGAAGTACTGTTATTCCCACTCCCTTTGGGCTACTTGATATTTCCTCACTTTTACCAGGAGGTATTGTCTTTACCTGCTTGGACTGGGAAGAAGAAGAAGAAGAAAAAAAACACTTATCTAAGAAAACATCCACTGAACGTTTCATTTTGCAGCATATTGCCCTTTTTTTCCCGGGCGCAGGGAGTCGCCGCAGCGTCTTTTTCAAGTGCCGAAAACGGCCGCACGCTCGCCTTCTGCAAGTCTGTTCGCACTCATCAACACATACGCCGAGCTGCGAACGGGTCGCAGGGCGGGGGATCAACAGCGAGAGTTCGCCGCTTCGTCAGCCAGCCACTCACCGCTTCTGTATATATATATGAAAACTGTATCGTAGTAGAGTCCATGTATGACATACATGCTGCCTATAGGCTGTGTTTGCAAACCGTTCCCACAAGGAAATGATGTTTCTTGTAACCGTCTCTATTTGAAGGTGTGTCGCCGGTGGCTGTGTCTCTCTGTGGATGTATTTCACAACATGCAACGAGGGGAAACCGGTGTCCAACGGTCCGAGCTCTGGTCTCTATGCTGTACTGCGATCAACACTCACGAGGAAGTGATCCATCCACATTTTTCTAACGATGAATCGGAGGTGTATTTTGTAGTGTCCTGATCTCTTGAGTGGTGCGTATATTTTATTTAGCTGGGTCGAATCCTTCATGCTGATTCTATCTGGTGGTGGAAATTGCCATATTAAAAACCCACGAGCTTTACATATAGCACGCTGTGTGGAGCGGTCTCATTTGTATGCGTGGTCTCCAGCGCCGGTTCTTGACCTTTACGTCTAGTCAGTGTCTTTGGAAATGAGGGTAACGATACACAAGGAGCAGCAGGGCCACGTCAGTCCACTGTCAGCTACAGACTGCAATTACGACTCAAGCTTTTAAATTACACTGCTAGGAATTTCCAAACAAGATTGTGGAAGAACAGCAAAAAAACATGAATAAAAATAGACAGCATTAGGCCATCGAGCTTTATAAAACAGATTTTTCATAAGATTGGCACTTTGAAAACCATTAAAATCTAAAAGAGCTTACATTTATAAACTTAAAACACTTCAAAATTCAAAACTAGAGAAAACAATCTTATGTAACAATGATTCCCAACCAGGGGGGCCCAACCCCCACCCTGGGGAGATTCATGAGGGGTGTCATGAAGACCTCTTGATTTTAAGAGTCAGAACATTTTAATCATCATTTTCTATAACTTATTTTAAAGCAAATTGGAAAAAAAAGGTGCTTAAAAGTGTCAACAATATATTAAACAACCACTGAACTGACCTCAAAATCATTCAAATGTAAAGAGCGCCCCTAGTGGTCAGGAGTTTCAGAGCTTTCTAATCTTAAAATGATGAATTTAAAGTGATTTTTGCATTTTTTTTAAATTATGCTCTTCATTAGTCTACACCTAAAACAATCTCTGCCTCAGATAATTTATTGTTATTTTAGTTATAATACAGTGACAGTCCGATGCTTGATCCTCATACAGCAAATCCTGATGCACAATGTTTGCCAAGTCAAACAATGTGATGAATGTTTGAAGCTGTAATCAGTTGGGAGGGGAGGGGTGCACAGGCTTTGTTAAGCTTTCAGCACATTAAATATCAATGCGTTCTTTTAAGCTCGACATGCTCGTGTCCGCTGGAGCAGCCATCTGTGAAGGCAGCGACAGAGCGCACGAGGAGAGAGGCGTCCGCTCTCCATCCAGCGTTTGTTGTCGCCCTGCTGTTACATAAGGCAGCAGTTCCTGTGGGTGTGCAGCAGATGGAGACATCAGCTCGATTATCATTCACCCCACATCACGCTGGGAATTCGACTGGAGCCTTTCTTTGTTATGTCTGGTACAAAGAAAATGGCTGAAATGCCCAGTTTTACCACCAGCTCCAACAGCAGAATGGTGAATTGCATTTAAATCTTTGGTTTGACATCATGTGGTGCACACGTCAGGCTTTTTTTTTTGGTGAGGAGGGTAAGTGGACACACCCACTGTTGTGAAAGTAGTGCTGGCTTTTGAGGGGGAAAACAGGAGTTGAAGTTTAATGTGCTTCAACAGCTGCTCCTGACCTGTGAGGTGGGTGATGGAGGATGTGTGGCTCGTCTCCCAGCATCCACCCAGACAGCACGTGCACGCCCCAGCAGCTCTTTGACTGCTGGTTATGCATTTGTTTGTGTGTGTAATCATGTAAACCATCACATCTTTGTGAAACCCGTCCATTTACATCCCGGCTGTTCAAAAAGAGCTTTGTTTTTGCTAACATGTCTGTTGGTCTCCACCTCTGTTCTCAGGCATCCTCCTCTCCTCTGAGGTGCCTCCCTCACCCAGACTGCTGCTACGTAACTAGTTGCTAGGGTAACCAGGCCTTGAGAGAAGCTTGGAACCTTTTTCTTTTTTCACCGTATGCAATAAGCAAACCAAAGGAAGGTGAAGGACTGATTCGAAGGAGACGTTCATACGTGCATCCTATCGAGGAAGTCACACTGTCTCTAAATCCACACCACAGAAGTGCAGTGTGGAGGAAAACTCCGTCTCCTTACATAATTGAACAGAGTGGTATGAGCGGTCAGGTATTGTCTTTCCTCGAGGAAATTGTCGTGTAATTGCCTCGCAGAGATGCACCGCAGTTAGTTCCTCTTACACAGACAGTGCCATCAATCGAAGCTAAGTGAATGAAGAGCACGAAGCCTTAAAGGCACTCCCACTGCTCTCTTTCTCTTACAGTCTCCATCTCTGACCGCACAGCCCTCACCCAGTGACCGGTGACCGGGCCGGAGAGGGGCTGCAGGAGACGGCCGCTGTGAAAGCGACGTATGAACAGGACGAGCACTGGGGCCATGAAGACGTGGGTCACAGAGAGACGATGCCAGGCGGGCGGCACGGCGAGTAGAGGAGCCCACACGTGGAAGGCAACGTGCCATTTCCGACACACAGGAGCCTCAGGAGGGGAAAGAACAAGATGCAAGGCGAGGGAGAGGGAGACAGAGTAGGAGAAGAGTTTGGAAGTCGCAGCAGGAATTATTCGGTGAAGCGGTAATCTAAGGCAACGTTGTGTCTTATTCCCATTCAAAGCCTCGTCTCATTCAAAGCCTCTCAGAGGAGGAGGCGTGCTTACATCGAGACTTTTTCACCCATTTCTTTGCAGATTTTAACCCTCTACAGCAGGAGTGTCAAACATAAGGCCCGTGGGCCAAAACAGGCCCGCAAGAGGCTGCAATCTGGACCACCAAACCACCGAGAAAATTGTAATAATAATAATAAAAAAACTGACTTCTTTAAAAACAAATTTCTTCAGAGAAGCAGCCACGTCTCAACACAGACCCGAGCTGTGAGCAAACTAGCATTAGCTTCAAAGCTACGCTGTCAGGGTGAGTTTAAAAACACGCATAATACTTCAGCTGAAGCATGAATCAATTTTCACTATTTTGCAACCCTTGTCAGTAAAAATTGGTTTTATGTTGACACTGTTGTGATTTTCTGTCACAATTATCTCATTTTTGTAAAAATATAAACATTTTCATCACACATACTCTGACCCACAACAAGGAAATAACTTTAAACGCTAAATGTGAAGGTTATTACGGCACCCTTTTACTGGCCCTGTCCACTGAAGATGGGATTGGGCTGTTTGTGGCCCCTGTGTGAATAAATGCAGTGTGTTCTTCAATTTTTTGGCCTGCTAGTGTGTGAAATACATGTCAAATAAGTGACGAAGTTCAACCACAAAAACAAAGTTAGGCCTAGTTAAAGTCCTTGTGTTGGTCCATTTGTGGTTACAATAATACATTTTCATCTGAGGGACCTTCTCAGCAGAGAAAAACACAAAAAGGACCAAACAAAGAGCTGAAAGCATTTAGTTCATTACAATTAAGCAGGCTGAGAGTCAGACATCAGATCTTCCTCGCTGTGTAATCTGTGAACAGGATGGCGTGTGTGTGTGTGTGTGTGTGAGAGAGAGAGAGATCAACACCATCGAGGTCAAGTCGTTTATCTGTCCATCAGATCCTTTTTTCCTTTCTTCCACTGCATCCGAGCCGAGCAGTGACTTCATTCTTTGTCCAGGGATGGATCACAAGGCTACACACACACACACACACACACACACACACACACACACACACACACACACACACACATGACATCATCCAGAGCAGTGACGGGGCGGAGACTGGCAGCGTAAGCCTGGCATCGTACTCATACACAAACACAGCAGGACAGTGCTACTCCTCGCCCTCCATAAGCTCTCTGTCAGACGGCTCGGCTCAGCGTCGCTCTCCCTCGATACGATGAAGCCAGCATTAGCCTGACCTCATTCTCACACAAAACCCAACAAGCCAACGATACCACGTCCGCCCCAATCTGGCATGTTTGGCCTTTTCCGAAGCCGCATCACACCCGCCTTTTCAGCAGTGTTTTCCTTCATGGGAGCAGATGAAAAAGAGAAGGACATCCTCTCAAATCTGCTCTGATCTCTCAGCTGAAATCCCTTCTTAATTGGTTATCTTTAACAGCAGACTGCAGCGAGGATCGCTCCTCTGTCTGCTCCATCTCATCAATATCTCCTCTGCATGAGAATAAGTCAGAGGATTCACTGAGACTGGGAAGACTAGTACAGAATATTTAAAATCTAAACCATAGATGTTGAGCAGTTATTGTTCACTCAAGAGAACAGCAAATACATTGACATAAAGATGAGTTCAGGACACAAATGAACACTTTACATTCTTTTAAGTGAAGTAAAACATCAGTGACTAAACCATTTGCACTGTTAGCAGAGGAGTGCTTCACAGCAATTCAAAATGCATTGCATCTTCATTAAAAGGCATATTAGGAGACAGACAGTCGTAATCCAGTGAATCAGCCATAACGGACTGACTGCTGAGCTTTTAACGTGATGCAAAGTGTTTCCCAGAGACTGCTTTTGTACTTAATCCAGACTGAAGTGAAGACAGTCGGCCTCAGCGCCGGACGTCAGGCCAGCACTGAACAAAACAGATACCTACTGTCCCGTATCCATCTTAGAAGCCGCAGCCCCCCTCCAAAAAAATAGAATCCAAAATAAAGTGGGCTGAGCGCTGCATGCAGACATCTGGCTTGTATGAGTGGATGTTGCTACGATAATATCAGGATAACACTAATCGCTGAGATTGGGATTATGATTATCACCAGAAAACCGTCGTATCCCCGACTAATCTAACGGTTCACGTCAGTTTACTTTGCTGACTGGTCCAAGTTCAGAGCCAGAGTATTATAATAATAACAGTTTTCTTTTTGTTTCTTTAAACAATTTAAAAAATGTCTCTCCAGATGTTTTATTTAGAACTCCATTCTGCAACCATGATAATTACCCGAAGGCTTGTTAGACACTGCCACATACCGCATGAATAATAGATAACGCAGGGAAAGAAAAGAGTTTGTTTTTTTCATGCAATCCCTTCAATGCCTTGGGCAAATATAGCTCTGATTCTTTAGATGTTTGATTATTGAAATCAAAACATATTTTACTGGCCTTACAGAAATTAATGGATTGTTAAAAGCACATGGTCTTAACATTTGTGGGTTAAAGGAAAAAAAAGGAAAGAAATTGAGGTTTCTAACTTTGAATGGCTGTTACAGATCTGCAGAAATTAACTGGTCAAATGTTTTTTCTTGTAGTCATCAACCACTGCAGGTCGAACGCAAGAAATGATCTGATTTCAGATGCTGGAATAAGGTTTCTAAATTTGAACTGAAACCTTGACCCTTTTGAAGTCAGACACCTTATCAATAAAGCCATGTGCTCTCTGGTGTAGAGATCATCTTTAGCAAACAATCAGAATTCCGAATTACCTTCTAAAATAGGAGCTACATTTGAAATTACAGAAAGAAGAGCAACCAGTTCAAGCATTGGTGCCTGTTCACGTGTCTTCACTTGTGCTCGGATCGTCTGAGATGCATTTTAAAGGATAAGTTCGGTTTAAACAGTTTTCACGCTGTTTATAGAACGAAGTAGAACAATATACTCACCCAGAAGGGTTTTCTGATCTGATAAGTGGTTCGGAAGAAATTTAGACCCAAAGTCGAGCTGCAGACATCCGTATACTGTTAGCCAATGGGACATGTGTGGCGCCGGCTCCCAAAACGACTTTAATCGTCCAAAAACTCATTCGTTTCACCAATATTTCCTCAATTTTGCGACACCGGGCTGTCGTGGAGGAGTGGCGTGAGCGGACCATGAGGAAATATTGGTGAAACTAATGATTTTTTGGACGATTAAAGCCGTTTTGGGAGCCCCATTGGCTAACAGTATACAGATGTCTGCAGCTCGACTTTGGATCTAAATTTCTCCCGGATTACTTATCAGATCAGAAAACCCTTCTGGGTGAGTATATTGTTCTACTTCGCTCTATAAACAATGTGAAAACTGTTTAAACCAAACTTATCCTTTAATGCCAGGTGGAAACAGGACTTTACCCTGAAAGTATACGAGCAGCGTGTAGGTGTTCTGGTTGGTAATTTAAAATATATTCTAAACTACTTTTTCAGTCTTTTTGGATATTTGTAGGCACTTTTTCAGCTATTCATCATGTTTCAGACAGACGTCTTGTGTTTTGTCCATCAATCTAGCAATAGGCCTTTGGCCTTTGTCGGGGAAGATAAATTAACTCATATAGAGGATGGATGGATGGATGGATGGATGGATGGATATAAATCACAAGGATACTTCAATACTTACTTCTTTTAATGTTGAGTTATGTTTAGTGACACCTTGACTGAACTTTGTGGGCTCAGTGATCCTCTTGTTTCATCCTGTTATAAGGTTTTCAATCTCGTATGATAATGAGACACAGCAATCAGTGAAGAACACAACTTGCCATCATTTCTCTTCAGGTGTTCTCTGATCCATTACAGTCATCCGTCACTCTGAAGCCCCCCAGCAGCCATCTGTGGATCATCCCTGCAGGTCTTCTTTGTCAATCCCCCCGTGACCTCCCTCCTGCCTTTGTTCGCCTCGGCGCTGACGTTACAGTCCCAGCGGAGGCCTGTGTGATGGTAACAAGTCCTGATTCAGCACCGAGGAGCCCCATCCACCCCACCCCGCCTCACTTCACAGTCAGCGCTCCCTCTTCTCCCCCGTCATCCCTCTGCTCATCTTTTTTGTCTCCCCCCCCTCCAGACGTGCCTGCCACACCATCCCCGCAGCCCTCGCGGTGCTCCGGGGCTCGGCCTGCCTCTACAGGACTCAAACCGGCGCCCTCCATACGGGCGGGGCTCTCCTTTCTCCACGAGGCTGAGCCGGGGACGACTGCGGCGCATTAGCGTGGAACATCAGGGACACGCAGAAATGAAATATTTATCCAGAGCGTGAATATGGAGGAGAACTTCAAAGTATTAGCTTCTACATTTCAGATTCTTTTCCAGCTCAGTGGCTTCCCGTTTTCAAGCCGAGGCACTTGCCTCTCGATTGCAGTAAAAAGCGAGCCGTCAGAGAAGAGGAAAACTTAAGCGGTGTGAGGAGTTCAGTTGAATTTTTAAAGGCCTGGCTTTGAAGCGGCATCAAGATTGGACATTTCGCAGTTTTGATCAATAATTTCAACAGAGAAGAACACAAGGACAAAACTGTAAACACTTTTCTCTTAGAAAAAGGATTAAAAAATATCAATTTTTCGATTAACAAAAATGCACCAAGTGATTCACCAATAGGGTTGAGATGTGAAAATACAACTATTAGCCCTTTTTTTCTGCAATTGAAATGTAAATAGCATTATTTTATTAGTCATGTACATACTTTTCAAGCAAAAAAAAAAAAAAACTGTGGAGGTGTATTTGATACAAACTTGACATAAAGTGAAACACAACTGATGGTGAACTGATTAGAATAGAATTAAGCAACACTTTCAAATGAAAACAGAAACTTCCGTTGTGCTTTGGGCGTCCGTTTTCATGACAATGTTGCACAAAGCCACTGAAAACGCAACTTTTAGAAAACGGCTACCAATTGTGGAACTTTTTAAAAACACTCTGACTCCACCTCCATTGAAACAGGAGAAGAACGCAACTTTTCTGAAACGGTGCTACTGTGGTGCCACTAGCATGAATTTTTAATCCAGTCATTTAATGCTAATATCAATCTCTGCTTTGTGTGCCTCCTACTGTTTGACAATGTGAAAAAAAACTGTTGTTTTCTGGGGGTTTTTTGGAGTGTGAGCGGAACAAAGAGGGTTATCATTGCCCGGTGTGCCTCTGCCTGCTGCCTGGGAGGGTGTGGGTCCCATCTGCTGGGCCTCATTAGGGAGAAAACCCAAAACGGAGCTATTGTGTGCGCACAGATAGAGGGACGTCGAGGCAAAGGTGGAGGGGCTGATGGGAGGAGTCATGTGGAAATCCAAAGATCAGATAACAATGATACAGCTGCGATTGCAGGTTATAGATGGAGGGTGACAGAGACAAACGACAGAAATCTGCTCATTCTGAAGGTTTCTATAAATCACATTCGGATTCTCAAACTGAAAATCAGTTGAATCTAAAAAAGTTTTATTTAAGTTGATCAATTGGGAGTTAGTGGGAACTTGTTACTCCAATGCAAATACTCTCTTTATCTTATTTAGGTAACATTTACCAGTACTTACTTACACTTCTGTTTTTTTCTTATTTCTTCCAAGTTCCATCAAGTTCAGTCTTTGCTGTTGTTCTGAGTTGTCTAAGTGGTCATTTTGTCGTCATTTCTGGTCTCTCTTGTAGTTTAAATACTATTTATGGGCCAATGCAGCTCCTTTAAAGTCTACTTTTGGCAATTTTGTGGTAATTTTGACTCTATCTTGTAGTTTTCTGGATATTTTTTTTACATCTTTGTGGTCAGTTTGTATTTTTTTTGTGGTAATTTCTGGTTTCTGTTAGCCCATTTCTGGTCGTTTCCTCTTCGTGGTCATTTTGAGCACCACTGTGACTGCACTGAATCTCTGTCTTTCCCACCTTCAACTCCAGGGTCATGATCAAAGAGAACACGGCAGGGATGGAGCCTGAGACCCGACTCTCTCTGATCCTTCATGTACGGATTGTAATGACTTGTCCTCACATGTGCTCCCCTCCCTCGGACCACACGCTGGGCTTCACTCCGGGAGCATTCATTACTCCCTCCTCGCCTCAGGTGTTTCTGCAGACAATCCTCTTTTGTTTCTCCCAGGTGGAGCCCAAATGACACATCTCAAATGTTGCTTGATGATGGATCTGTTGAGCCGTGTTATGTTTTCTTCAGGGAGGCTGCACACACACACACACACACACACACACACACACACAACAGTATCCATACGAAAGCCGTTTGTCTTGACCTTGACATCTCATTTCATCAGATAATCTTCTCGCACAAGCCTGAAACGCACAAACAAAATCTCCAATATTGTCTTTCATGTATCTTCTGTTTGTTTTGATTGTGCGACACATTCTTGCGGCACGTGACCAGATCTTATTGACACACGCACGCACACACACACACACACACACACACACACACACACACACACACACACACACACACACACACACACACACACACACACACACACACTCAGCGATGGGAGTGGGGGGGAGGCAGGGGCAGAGATGGATGCTCAAACCACTTCTAGACAGCCTCCAGCCTCCCGGAGAGGAGAGCAGCTGAGTTGTTCATTATGTAACATGCTGTTACGTAAAAGTTACACTTAAACATGACTGACATATAGGTCTCCTTAGCGGGGGACATATTTGCATCGTTTTTGGATGTTTACAGCAAGTGTTGTTGTTATTCTGGTCGATTAGTGTTGGATTACTGGATGTGTGAGACGGGCATGCGGGACTCCTGGATCCCGTGGTCCTCTGTGGATGGATGGAGGAGGCGGATCCACGTCTGTGCGGACTGAGCAGAAAGTGGGTCAGGCTGGGAGCTCCGGCACACGCCGGCATGGCTGAGCGCTTCTGAATGGAGGGTCTCGCCGCTCCGTGGTCCTGGAGGAAGGCTTCAGCTGCCGCTGCGGCGACCCGCCGGTGGCTCGGTGGGAGACGCAAAGATTAATGCTGACCCCCTGCGTCCCCCCATCACGCAGCCACTTGTCCTCCCTTTCATCATGGAGCTCTGTAATCTCCATGCAGTTAACCTCGCGCGCCACTTAGCCGGATGCTGTTTTTGCTTTCAGCCTGGAAACGCTGTCCCACATGTTCATACCTGAAGTTTTTGTTCGCGAGCTAAAAGCACTCGGGTTTCTGCTCGGATGGTTTTTCTGAGCAGTGTGCAGAGTTAACTCTTTATTGAGCCAAATTTGGTACTGTTAAACTAATAATTCAGTTTTTAATTAATTTGTGCCAGATGAATTCACACACACTGCCTTTCATTGTGGTAAACCGACACACCTGAGCAATCACCCTGCTGTCTGATCAGACTCTTGATGTGCCACACCTGTGAGGCGGAGAGCTGCTCTCGACACAGATTCAGAGACATCTGTGAACAATTTTTGAGAGAAACACAAACTTTTGTGCACAAAAAAATCATCAATCTTTGAGTTCAGCTCATGAAAAATTGGAGCAAAAAAACAAAGAGTTGTATTTCTATGTTTAATGTATAAACCCCTTGTAAATAAATCTATTTTTTTTATAAATATACATAGTCCCAAAATAAATAAATCTATATTGTACGCACACCTATCTATACCTAGTTAAGATGTCTGAAAAGGTGGAGAAAGAAAAATGACCATAAATTGAGGAAAGTCACATTCTCTTCTTTGCAGTCAGATCACCTGATTGATGTTTATTACATGAATATATCATTAATCCAGAAAGACTTTTTATCTAATTTACAGATTTTACAAGCCAGAATTGGTGTCAGTATGTGTGATTTCAGTCAGTATAATGCATTTCAGCATATTTTATCATGTTTAAATTGCACATAATAGTGTTTTAAACAAATTTTAGACTTTTGAAATATCCTTAGAGAACAGCTTGGGGTTTGATATTATAATTGATCAACCAATATCCTGGCCTGAATACAACAAGTCTTTATTTTTGTTTGTCTGTTTCTTATCCAGGAGGCAGATTGTATGAAAAAAATAATCAGCAACACAAACAATGTCTGAGACCTCGCCTCCTTCAGACATGAACAAATCCCTTCTCCACGCACACACACACACACACACACACACACACACACACACACACACACACACACACACACACACACACACCACTCTCGTGCAGACTTTGGCTGGTGCGGCTGCTGGACTGCTCTGACAGACAGCCCCCCCTCCTCCGTTCCTCCGTCCTCTGTCTCCGACTCCCGTTCGCCCGTCTTTGTCCTGAGAGAGAGAGAGAGGGAGAGCGGTGCTGGGTGGGGGTGGAGGCTGGGGCGGGGGTGTTGCTGATGCTGGCAGGCTGTGGGCGCCATCTGCTCCTCCCCATTAGGACGGAGATGCTCGGCCACTCTCAGTTGACTTGAGTCCCGCTAATAGGTGAAAAATGCAACAAACGATGACTGTGCGGCAGCGACCGTGATGGTGTGAAAGGTCACGCTGAGTCACATGTGAGGAGTGACTCAGATTTCACAACAAGTGTCTTTTCAAGGTTTAGAAAAGGAGCCACTTGTTACACGTTTGAGAAAATCCTAGAAAAGCTTGGTTAAAAATCAGAAATGTTGTATTTTAACATTAGGTATAGATTTTATTCATGTCAGTAAAACTTTGATTTAAACAATGTTCTCATAGAAAATTATGCTTTTTCAGCGATCTGAGCTGCAACTTGGGGGAAATTTCAATCTGGAGTGCATACGAAACGCTTTGTTAGATAGATATGATCATTTAAGGAGGGGAGGGGGACAATCGATTAACCAAAAGACTGTTGGACCCAAAAGACGATGGGTATTGTAGACAAAAAAAGTGCGTTAAACATGAACTTTTCAGGATGTACTGGTATTTTTTCTGTCAAAACCTTAGAAAAACATTCGCGATCATTATTTGTATCTTGAAGGGGAGACGAATTGACCTGAGTAATAATAAAAAGTAGCAATACAGTTCCTCTACTGGGTTAAACCAACATCGCCTTGAAAACAACCAGATGTGAGTGTCTGCTATGATACTCCAGCTCTTATAGCTCCACTGACCAACTAACTTTAAAGTCCAAAAGCAGCCGTCATGTATTTCTCTCTCTCCTCTCAGTCTCTGGAGGTTTGTGCCTCTAACCTTCAGAGAACACAGAGCCAGGTCTGTGAATAACACCGCCTCACTTCAGACTGCAGTGACCCCGCTCGCTGTGAAGCGTGAGTACAGAACCAGGCTGTCTGGAAGCATCTGATCAGTCCGACCAGGGCTCCGCAGGAGGCGAGGACGTCCAATTTGTCTCGGCTGAAGCGCCACTGATATAAATCCCTGGCCCAAATCTCGAGATGAGATGACATCCACATGGCAACAGTAAAAATAGATCTAACCGTAGCGGCAGTGGTTACAAATAGTTTTTCAGCACAGCATCGCCGTGACTGAACAAACAGATCTGCTCATCCTGTCGACGGAGCGACGTTCAGCTAAAAATAGTGAGGAAATCAGACAGGCTGGGTTGGGTCGATTGAAGTCGAATTCAGGATAAGTTTTTGGTATTTGCAGCAACCAAGAGCCTAACAATGGCCAGTAATATAACTTCCATTAATGTCATAAAATTCTCTCTCTCAACCTCTTAATCAGAGTCAGCTCACAGTAACACTTTGCCACTCAAGCTTTTCACCATAATATATCTGTCTCGTCCAGTTCTTTCATCACCGTCCTCCTCCAGGTGGTTTTAGGCCTGTTGTCTCTTCTCTCCATCCAGTTGGAGTCCCTCCGATGTAACTTTGGGTATCCTGTCATTGGACATTGACCAAAATTGCAGCCTGGGATTCTTAATTTCAGGAGACATATTCATACTGTGTGTCTTCTGGTGCACTTCCTCATATCGTGAGCTTGTTGGGTCAATAGATATTGCAGATCTCACAGAGGCAGCTGTCATGAAAGACATTATTACATTTAAAATGTCTAAAATTGTTACATTATTAGTTGAAAAACACCTGAAACTCCAGCTGGGTAGGCAATGAAACATGAAGCAGAAAGATTTGAGGGCTATTACTTAAATTCTACATCATATCTGAAAGAAAAGACTTCCTCAACGAATTCCCTATATATCAACGAACAAAAAAGACAAAAGAACAATGGAAAAGTTATCATTCGGCTTTGACGGAGAGCTGCATTAGTTTTAAAAGTTCTCTGCTCTTTTTTTTTTTTTAAAAAGGGTATTTTGCTTTCATTTTTTTTTAATGTATTTTCAATAAAGGTAAGTTCTGACTGTCACGTCCTTTTTAAAACCCAGACGTCTGCCTCTCTCAGCTCCGTCCAGCCCACCGGTCCGGGCAGCAGTCGTCCATGATGTCATGCACCACTTGTTTCTGCTAATTTCTCCCTGGAGAAGGCTGCGTGTGCAGATACCGCTACAGTGTGTCTCAGCAAGAACAGGAGCCGAGCCACTCCCGGCAGACTCCTACACTCACGGTTTATCAGGATGCCGGCACGGCCATGTTTCTTACTCCTCTGAGACGCTGTCCATCTCTTCTACACTACCTGCTCTCATAGAGATGTGTTTGAGCTGATCTTAAATCTTACTGGATCAACAACAACAACAAAAAAGAAACAAATAAACTTATTTCTACCGATTACAATCACACAGAGACAATAAGCTGGAGCTCCCATTGGGACTCAAACTACAGGCCTGCTGCCCAAATCTGGCCTCCATGTCATTTTTTGGAGCCTGAGAACTTGAAAATACGCACAACAGTCCTAAAATGAAAGTCAAAGTGAGAATAAACTGCATCTACATGTCGATGTCGTGATAGTTTAACTTCAGTTTTTCAACATGAACCGTCCTGTCAGCGCCTCTGCGGTGGACGATGGGTGGCCTGATCGTGGAAACCAGCCTGATAAAACTACAAGGACCAGAGGGGGTCGTCACCGAGCCGCCAGCCAATGGCAGGCGGCGGTGACGCGCGACGGCCCCCTTTTTTAAGGCGCGCGCTCGACGCGCCCGCGCACAGGGGTCGCGGCAGACTGGGAGAGGCGCGCAGCATCCTCCGCTCGGTGAAGGTGTGACTGACTGAGAGCATCTCTACAGCCCACAAACTCCTCTTCTCCACCCGTGAGTACGATTTTTATCACTTTTCACGCGCTCTGAAGAGCGCACTTCTAATTTTTTTAAATTTAATTCTAACTGGATATTTATTAGAAATAGATTTTTCTTTTGTGAAGCAGGTGCAGGGAGGGTGTATTTTAATTTTTTTAATTCGTTTGGTGTGTTTGATGTTAATGCCCAGCCCTGCGGTCGACAGGAGCGTGTGGGGGTCTGTGCTGCTGCTTGGTGGTCTATTGTATGCTGGGGGAGACGCTGGCACAGTTGGCACCAACAGACGACGGTTCAGTCGCGACATATCCCCCCTGTTTTCTCCCACACCCCCTCTCTCTGTGTGAAATACTCCTTATTTATTCTTTTATTTGGTTTTTTCCCTCCTCTGGTGGGAGCAACCTGCCATCAGCCGCTCTTTGTTTGCGCGTCTCGTTGGAGTGAAAAGCGCCTTTGTTTGGAGCTGGAAGCCAGAGACAGCAGGGAGCTCTCTAAAAGCTGGATTTTAAGGCGTCAGAAGCGAAATGAAAATGTTAGATGTGGGTGTGGGATTAGTGTGCCAAAGGTGTGGGCTTCCACCAGACACTTTTGTTGAGCGCTTTAATTATAAGGTGACATGGGAGTGGTCGCCTCACTCAACCCATATTTACTGAATATTTGACATTATATTATGGGTGGTTCCTGATTATTGTGCCACAGGATGACTGCATGTGCATGTTCAGCTGGCACATTTGTGCAAACCTCCTGCAGCTTGAACACATGGTGAAAAGGAACAGGTGCTCCCTGATGATCATCTTCCCCCCTCGGATATGCTTCATGAGCTCTAATCAGATTTTTTTTTTTTTTTCGGTCTGTCTAGCCCGGGCCTGTCTGCACCGAGCTGCTGCATGTACCCACCCTGATCACAGCCTTTTGTTTCAGCTAAACGTGGCTGGTGTCTTTCATTAACAATTAACACAGCAGGGGGCAGGCTGCTGAAATCCTCCTCTCTCTCCTCCTCCTCCTCCCTCTTCTCTTTGATGGCTTGCAGAATTGATCTGAATGTCTCTGCAGCCACAAGTTTGAAGATAAACAATGGTGTGGGTGTGCAGCATGAAGCCAGTGAAAGTGGTTTTGTGTGGATTGATGGGCGGTGGTTGCTTGCAGTACTCGGTGTTGCCACTTGGTGTCGCCGTTCAGGGTTGTTTTTTTTTAATGCATTTTTTTCATGAATGGTGCAAATCCGCCACTAGAGGTCACTAATTTGAAATAAACACATTGTGACTAGTTCTTTTCATGTCTTTTAGGGTGACTTAACCTGCAGTACACTTTAAAGATGGCATCTGCTGAAGGTAAATAATGTCCTCAACATATTAATTCTACATGGTGCGACTATAATAATTCTTAATTATTCTCATATTGATGTTTCCTGGCCTCAAGTTGCCTGTTTTCTCACATTTGTCCAGATATCCAGGTCAAAGAGCTCGACAAGCGGGCCTCTGGTCAGGCTTTTGAAGTCATCCTGGGCGCTCCGACCCCAGACAAGAGTGACTTCCCCCTGTCTCAACCCAAAAAGAAGGACGTCTCGCTGGAGGAGATCCAGAGGAAGCTGGATGCTGCAGAGGAGAGACGCAAGGTAAAAAAAACGTTCTCAATGTGGTGCACTTAAATAAAAACATGTTGGTTCAGACCTGAACCCCTCAGTCTCTCAATAGCTTGTTGCTGAAGCCAACCTCCGCCTCTGCTCCTCCAGAACCACGAGGCCGAGGTCCTGAAGCACCTAGCTGAGAAGCGCGAGCACGGGAAGGAGGTGCAGCAGAAAGCCATGGAGGAGAACAACAACTTCAGCAAGATGGCCGAGGAGAAGCTCAACCAGAAGATGGAGGCCAACAAGGAGAACCGCACAGCCCTCATGGCAGCCATGAACGAGAAATTCAAAGAGAAGGTTTGCGATTTTGTTTTGGAGCGTGCACACGGTTCTTTCACTCTGCTGGAGACGTCGGTCTGACTCCTCCTCCTCCTCGTGTCTCTTTCAGGACAAAAAGTTGGAAGAGGTGCGAAAGAACAAGGAGACCAAAGAGCCCGGCTCAGAAGGCACTTCGGAAGACTGAAGCTTCCACGCGGGGGATTGTATAGGGTTTTTTACGTATCCAAAGATTGATTTATTTTTTGTTCGGCCAGTATTTTTGTTGTGTTCACTACCCACCTTTTTGAAATACAAGTCCCACTTTGTGAATTTTTCAATTCTCCTGCTCTAAGTGTACTTGCGCTGGTTTTACATGTGGCTCATGCCCCCTCCTCCCCGCTCTCGTCCAGTCTAATCCATCAGATATGTAGCTTGTGCAGCTTTTTGCCCTTTTTGAAAATTAGCAGTGTGTATTTATCCCCTTTTGAGGAAAGCATGTTTCTATGCATAGGTCTTTTACTCCTATTTCATAGTGCGTTTTGGATCCGTCCCTGTGAATCACACCTGTTCTCGGCACTTACTGTATATTCAAGACAAAAAGAAAAACAAATTAAAAAGTAGCACAAGGTTTGATTGGGGCGTCGGCTGTTATACATGCAGGTGTTTTAGTGCGGCTTTGCTCGTCTCCTTTCCCGCCGGTCATGCATCTGTGCTGCTGCTGATTTCTTGGCTTTTGTAAAAACATGGGGGGGTCGTCTTCAAAGCACACGTATAGCTGTGAATTAAACATGAGAATGGATGCCACCGATGGAACATCACTGAAAAGGGGTCAACACATGGAATGCATATGAGCAATACACTTTGGCATCTTTCAATAGATACAGTGGCTAGTGACTTGAACTGTTGTACTAAAACAAATAAAAAAAAGTCAACACACCCTTTCTGTGTATTTGATCTTCTTTCATGCACTCAAATGGCTGCATACATGAGGTTTAATCCAGTTTGACACTCCCAACATTTCAAAAGTTTGTTCATTGCAGATTCAGGTGAACGTCGGAGGTCAAACATGCAAATATACTTGTTGAACTGTTAATCCAAACTACAGTGTGTCACCGTCTGCTGGAACAGTGAGTCATTTGCTTATAGGAAACTCCAACTGACCTCACTGCTGATGAGAGCCACACTGTTTACAACTCTTTATAGCAGGAAAAACTCAAGCTATTCCAAGAAATTACAGCATGTGTAATGTACTTAATTTTAGTGTGTTGCAAGAAAACGCATTTTACTGGCATCTCCTGCCATCTTTGGAGGTTACAGACACTTTGGGAGGGAGCTCAAGACATCTGAAATCTTTAAACTGTGGCCTCAAATTAGTATTTAGACATTAGTTTTAAATTATTTTGTCCTGAAGTAAACCAATTCTGATCTGAAATCTATGTAATTTGTGCTTCTTTGATGTACATGGCGATATTATCCCTCCAAACATCCTTCTCTTCAATTCTACTATGACATGACTATTGCAAAAAAAACCTGAGCAATTTTAGTATATTATCTGCTGACTGCATATGGGATTGACTCCATTGTCTGTCTCAGCTTTCAGATGTTGCAGAAAATGTTGAAGCTATTTTAATTACACCTGTCTGGATGATGAAAAACCACTTTATACATGTTAACATTGTGTAGACTTCACTGGACACTATATGAGACACAATGAAATGGTTAAAGCCAGCTCTTTTCAACCAGTGTGTCAAGTAACTTCCTTGTCCATGTATCCAAAACCTACAGATGCAATACAATAATAATTTTATTTTTTCTTCGGTCAACTTGTATCTGGTTCTTTGCAGTTAATAATAGCAATAAAAGAGTGAAAATAGGTGTAGTACAATGTTTGATTACATTTGGACGGGTCTGGTGGCTCAAATAATCTGTTTGGTTTTAGAAGACATTATATGTCAAATACAAAATTCTTTAGGTGATCACTTTTAGGTTATGATAAAATATTCCCAGCACGATTGGTGGTCACTATAAAATTATTTTATGAAGATTTTCAAGAAACGGACACTCTTTTCGCAATAAAGAATGTCAGGTGTCAGTTGGTGGACTCCTGTAGGTGGCGATAGATGTTAAAACCAACCACTGAGCTGCAGCCAAAGAACGCTGCGAAGAAGAAAGAAGTGTTACCGGAAGTGATATTCTCCTGGCTCACGCTGAAATCTGCTGCTCACGTTATCGTTTTCTTCCTTCTTCTGAAGGTAAAAAAACCATAAAACATATATGAAAGGCGGAAAATAGCCGAAGACAAGCGCCCATGTTCTCGGCTTTTGCTTTTTATTGTTTCCGCTCGGTTTGTACGAGCTAACATCGTGGAAGCTAATTTAGCGGCTAACAGAATTAGCATGTGCTAGCAGACGCAGTGTGTGGAGGGAATCTTAATTTCCCTTTTGTGTGTTTCTGTTCTGAAATGAAACTGAAAGCATGGCAGAAACAAGCGAACTGTTGTTTGAATTTGACTGTTTATAGCGGCGAAAAGAAAATTTAACCGGTGCGTTGCTCAGAGAAGCTAATGCTGAATAGTTTCAGTGTGAATTCAAACCCAGGTTAAATCAGATGTAGGTTAAAATAAACACAAAACTGAATTTACATGTCAGGATGGCAAAATGCTCATCAGTTCTTATTGTTTGTCAATAATCGTCTCTCCTCTTACAACCACCTGGCCCTTGTTGGCCACCACGGTTGAATAGGTCATTGGTGTTTAATAACACTTCACCGTGTTCAGCTAATTCTGGACAAGTGCAGGGTTCACCTGGGCAGGTCTCCTGTCCATCACAGGGAAAACGCAGTGAAAAGGACAAGTTAAGACAGGATAGATGCAATTTAGGGCGCCAGTTACTTTCAAAAACATGTTTTTACAACTGTGGGAGGAAACCAGGTGCACTGCACACACTGGGAGAACATGCAAACTCCACCTAGAAAGGCCAGAATTTGAACCCACGCCATTCTCGTTATAGAATTGTCAAGATTGTGCAAGACTTTAATAAAATGAACACTCAGTTTTATAGTGTTTTATTCTCAGATGTGTCATTTTGAAACTCATTGTTCTTTTATTCCTTTCACATCCCAGGAGTTTACCTTGTTGTGAGAGCGGAGATGAAAAAACAAGATGCAGAAGAATCAGCCCCACAGGGCAGTGAGGACACTTTAGCCCCGGCTGAGGGGGCGGAGTCGCCAGCAGCTGCTAAAGACGGCCTGGACAGCAACAGCAGCCCCAAAGAATCTGAGCCACAGACGCCGCAGACAGACACACCGCCACAAGATCAGGACGGAGGGAGTGATGGTACACATCTATTAAGTTTATACACACACCATGTGGTTAAATTGATGGTCTTGACAGAATGATTGTGGTTCCTGCTTGTTCTGCATGACATTAAATCCAAACAGTTCCCAGCAGCAGTGTTTCAAAATCGAGTCAGTTTTTTAAAATTTTGCATCCTCACTGAGAGTGCAACGTGCTTTAAACCGATGGGGAAATACCCTCTCTTTTTTTAAACTTTGGTGTGGGTCAGATAAATCAAAAGCTTAAAGACTCGCATCACTTCTAGAAAAGAGAAGAACTCGCATATGGCTCCAGATTGTTAAAAGCTTGCCTTGTTTCCCAATAATCATGATAATTCCTACTTCTCAGAATAAATTTGCTGCAGTTTTCCTCCTTTTCCTCATGAGGTTTCCTTTCCCTGTGTGCAGTGGCAGAGGCAGCTCGGGCTCAGTGCGACATGGCCGAGGAGCTGAGCCGGCAGCTGGAGGACATCCTCAGCACATACTGCCGGGAGTCGCTCTCCGATGATGCCTCCGCCTTGCCCAACGGCCAGTCCCACACCTCCGAGCTGAACGGACTGAGTGGGGAGAGGGGGCACGACAAGCCGGACAAAGTGAACGGAGGAGATAACAGCAACGAGAAGGAGCAGAAGAAAAGTCACGAGAAGAAAAAAGTGAAGGGCTTAGGTGAGCTGGAGATCAGGACAGCATATTGTTTACTTCTGTGGAATATTAAGACTCAAAGGCTGCTTTTAGCACCACCGGTAATAACTGTGTTTTGTGTAGGGAAAGAAATCACCCTGCTCATGCAGACTTTAAACACACTCAGCACTCCAGAGGAGAAGCTGGCAGGACTCTGCAAGAAGTATGCTGAACTGGTGAGCTCCTTTAACACATCAGCATGGTCTGATTACACTTTTCCTCCATGATCTTTCTAGAAAGAATTGAATTATTTTTATGCCATTGTCCTTGTCAGTGGAGCAGATTTTGTATTTTGTGGCCTCAAGTTAGTAGAATGACTGAGCTGCACAATTTGTAAAAGCTGGTATTTGAAGACGTTGGCAAAACTTCTCAAAATAATTTTATATGGAACTTAATACTATAAAACTACAATGTTCAGGAAAAATCCGAATCTAGTCAGCTTATTGATTCTGCAGTGAGATCGGGCTAAAAAATGGATCGAGAGTTGAATTCTTATAATAAAAACTAATTGAGCTTCATGATTTAAGTGATTGCTGTACTTTTCTTATTTTTAAAGTTATTGTGATTTAATGTTGGACTAAGCCTGGGTTCATGTGGAATACTGGCTGCAGCCCTGTGAAAAGTGTGTGTTTGTGTGTTTCAGTTGGAGGAGCACCGTAACACCCAGAAGCAGATGAGGGTGCTGCAGAAGAAGCAGAGCCAGCTGGTGCAGGAGAAGGACAACCTGAGGAACGAGCACAGCAAAGCCATCCTGGCCCGCAGCAAGCTGGAGAGTCTGTGCAGGGAGCTGCAGAGACACAACCGCACACTCAAGGTGACACACCTGGCAGCACGTCGGCAGTCAGATGGGTGAACGAGGATTGCTTCTTTCTGTTGACGATGGCGCCAGAGAGGGAATTACTGCACTTTAAATTAGCAGCAATGCATGAATTCAGGCACTTGTCTTCATGCAGTTGTTGGAACAACTCTTGAATCTCAAATGAAACTCAGAATTCAAACTTGTACTCATTACATTCATTGATTTGATTGGTTAATATGTGTATTGTGATGGATGAACCGGAGACTCACTAAATGTGATTCAGCAGCCCAAACTTTGATGGAGATCATTTTATGGAGACAAACTTCTTCTTCTCAATCCCTTCCATATTTCACATGAAGCCACATTAGAAGCTCAGAATAATGTGACGGTACGACAAGGAGGTAAAGACAGTGTGCGAAGCTTGCTTGTTGATCTTCATTGTGTCTCCTGGTTTCTGCAGGAAGAAGGGATGCAGAGGACTCGGCTGGAGGAGGAGAAGAGGAAAGAGGTGACGTCCCACTTCCAGATGACGCTGAACGACATCCAGGCTCAGATGGAGCAGCACAACGAGAGGAACGCCAGCCTGCGGCAGGAGAACACGGAGCTGGGAGAGAAGCTGAAGAAGCTGTATGAGCAGTACAAACTGAGAGAGGAGGTGAGCGGCGAGAATCCACACCTCCTCTTTCTCTGTGCTGCCGCGTGTCTGACCCGACGTTCCTCCTCCAGCACATCGACAAAGTGGTGAAGCACAAAGACCTGCAGCAGCAGCTGGTGGACGCCAAGCTGCACCAGGCTCAGGAGCTGCTGAAGGAGTCCGAGGAGCGTCACGACCGAGAGAAGGACTTTGTAAATACTCCCCTCTCAGAATAATCCAATCCCAACCATGTCTGCGTCTCCTGTTGATTCTAACCCCGGGGTCTTCTCCTCCGTCCACAGCTGCTCAAAGAAGCAGTGGAGTCTCAGAGGATGTGCGAGCTGATGAAGCAGCAGGAGGTTCACCTCAAACAGCAGGTTTCCCCACAGCTCCCTCACTCTTCACTCACCTCCAGACGGCCGCCGTCCTTCTGTGGAATCTGACGTGTTGTGATGTTGTTGTTCGCAGCTGTCGCTGTACACCGAGAAGTTCGAGGAGTTCCAGACCACGCTGTCCAAGAGCAACGAAGTCTTCACCACCTTCAAGCAGGAGATGGAGAAGGTGAGGAGAGAGAGAGAGGGAGGAGTGCACAGAGAGGGGAGGAGGAAGGCTAAAGAGGAGTCCTGTTTCCTTTCTGCAGATGACGAAGAAGATCAAGAAGCTGGAGAAGGAGACGGCCATGTATCGCTCCCGGTGGGAGAGCAGCAACAAGGCTCTGCTGGAGATGGCAGACGAGGTGCGACTTTTTATGTCCTCTGTCCATCTTCACAATCAATTTGGAAAATCCAACAAAAAAAAAAAAAGATCTGAACTCAAAGTGGCTCACACAGATGAAGCGATTTAAGAGGATCAGTACAAACAGGTTATCTGTCCTCGAAGTCGACAGTGTGTCAGTGAGGTGGTGTTTCAGTCTCCGGTGGTGTTTGTGTGCAGAAAGCGGTGCGGGACCGAGACTTCGAGGCCCTGCAGGGAAAAGTCCAGCGGCTGGAGAAGCTGCGGCGGGCGCTCAAGGTGGAGCGAAACGAGCTCAACAAGAAGGTCCAGACCCTGAGCGGGCCGCAGGGGGTCAGCACGGGGCCCCCTGGCTCCGACCCCGGGACCGACTCCCCCTCGCCCCCGCCCACAGACTCTCTGCTGGAGCCCGGCTCTGGCCCCGCCCCCACTGCCGCCCCCGATCCAGACAGCTCCTCCCCCTCCCCCTGCACTGAACTGAACACGGGCGGCTCGCTACAAGAGGCCAGCGGTCAGCCCGTCACCGCGCAGGAATGAAGCCCCGCCCCCTCGTCCCCCAGCATCCAGCATCGAACCAGCAGCCGCCGCCTCCTCCTCCACTGGATGAAGCAGATCAGACAGCTCTGTGGATTTCTGGTCTGTACGTGATGGAAGGGTTAACCTGTGTCCTCCAGCAGCAGTCAGAGAATCTACACTCACACACACACACACACACACACACACACACACACACACACACACACACACACCGACAACAGCTTCAGCTAAAGTCAGGCCAATCAGAAGAAAGTGGAGATCAATAAGTAATACGTTATGTCTAACTCAGCTGCTCAGTTGTTTTCAGCTCTGATGTGTCTCCGAGGTGTCGTTCACACCAGTGGTCAAAAAAAAGGAAAAAAAAAAGTTTTCACTCTGCTGCTGAAAATTAACAATATTTAGTGAACTCAGCTGAACAGAGTGCATGCTGGGTTATTGTGATTCGACTTCTCCTTGAGCGCGCCAGAAGCTTAAAAATGCTTTAAATATAAGTTCAATAATCACATAACTGAGGGAGAACTCCAACTTTGAGTGAATCAGATACAATAAATTGAGAATTCATCACTTCTGAAGCTTCCTGTGTTCATGAGCCCCTTTCAAGAGTTTATTTCAACTGAAAAAAACACATTTAAGCACATTTTTATTTCAGTTTCTACTTCTATAATAGATTCAGACTTTCTCTTGAGCCGCTTTCTTCTAATTGGCTGTTTTCCCACCACCTGAAACATGCAGTTATTTGACAGTTTAAGTATTAACTAGTGGTGCATTAAACACAAGAAGCTCCTTTAGAACACTTTCACATAATCTCCAGTGTGTGTGTGTGTTCCTGCTCTTTCTGTTGCCTAGCAACATAGAAACCAGTTTATTCCAAAAGGAGCCATCAGAGGTTGAAATGTGTGTGTGTGTGTCTCTGCAGAAACTTGATTGTTTTCTCTTCATGAAGATGTAGACGTATGTATCTGAGCAGCTTAAATCAGCGCTTTTCTTCCTCATTTGGTCTCTGATTGGCTGAAATATTACTGAAGCCAACCGCAAGTCTTGAGTCCAAACACAAAAGCAAAAGGCATTTTTCAAGAGCTCGGGGGGCCTCTGACATCGTGCGTCCCTCTTAAAGGGCTCAGAACTCAGGTTTGAGAACCGCTGGTCTGCGTTATTATTGAAGGAAGCTCTTTAAGTCCTTGGTTTCCCACATGTTGAATGTTAAATGATTTCCACGCCTTGCTTGAAGTGTTTCTTCTTTCTTTGTATAGGGTTCAGTTTCTGTATTTATTGTTCAGGTCTCTGATACAGAGGCGTAGAGTTTATTTTTTAACATGTAGACACTTTATAAAAGTGTTATTCTATGACCAAGTCTTCATTCCTAACCTTCTGGAGTTTCCAGATGTTTGACCACCATTGTTTCCTCATCAAGCAGAGAATGTTCCTCTATGCAACACTTGGTTGTAATTCTGTGAACTGATGAGCATTTGGAGAATGTACCACGATTATTCTCACGGTCCTGCATGGATGTACTGTGGAAACAACACATATCTGTGTTTTTGTTTGAGTTGGAATCATTTTATAAGGTGCAGAACTGTTAGACCTTGACTTCTTCCATCATCTCAGAGGATGGTTCACCTTTAATCCTCTTGTAGGGAGGTTTCACCCACCGTGACAAGGAACCAAAGACGTTTCCTCTCCTTTGTCTTTTGCAGTACTTTTCTCTGGCCCTGTATATTTTTGTTTCACGGGAAATAAAAGTTGTAACTGTGTGGATTTGAACTCATTTTGGTTTCTTTAGGCCAAACAATTCAGTTTTGAGGTTCAGCCTCATTGAAGAAGTCCATCTGACCATTTTCAACCTGAACCTGTCATCCATACTTAAACGTGTCAAAGTAGCAGCAGCAGTAGTTTAATAGTCTCAATAAAGAACTAAGAAATTTAACAATGTTTCAAAGAGCCAGTAAAAACGAAAACGTTTCAGTAAAGTAGCAATAATAGTTTAAATATGTCGAAGTTTAACCATAGTTGCATTCCTAATGCTAACCGGAAGGGGGCGTGCTGACGTCTCCTCTGGATTGCGGAAGTGACGCCTGTCCTTTTCTGGTGTTGCTTCGCCTCACACACGAGTCTCCGAGAAGAATTGTAACAAACCGGAGGATACTTTAATTTACCGGGCGACTGGAAGCACACACCGGGCAGAAATGGTGCGTAAAATAACCGGCGACAGTTTTCTATCATTTACGGCTCACCGCTTGTCTCTGTGGCTGTTGGTGGTTTCGTGCCGGTAAATGTTAGCTTAGCTCTCCGGTAGCCGGCGCTAACGTCACTGCTATCGGCTTTGTGGCGTGTTTATTCTATTTAAAGCAGCTGCAGTAGGACTCTTATCATAGAAATTTAGAAGATTCGGACGTATTTAACAATTTCAAGAAAGCTACATTAGAGAATGTGACTGTAATTCCGCTGCTATTGTCTACAGAAACCCATCCTGCTGCAGGGCCACGAGAGGTCCATCACCCAGATCAAATACAACAGAGAAGGAGATCTGCTCTTCTCTGTGGCCAAAGACACGGTCAGTCCTCTTCCATCATCTCGTTAAAATGCTCCAGCTTTACGTCTTTAACACTGCTTCTTCTGCTCGCAGGTCGCCAACGTGTGGTACTCTGTGAACGGGGAGAGGCTGGGCACCTACAACGGACACACGGGAGCTGTGTGGTGTGTGGACTGCGACTGTATCCTCCCACTGGAAGACCTGCTATCCATGACACTGACACCAGATGTTTGTGGCTGTTTACTGCCGGTTGTCAAGTGTTTATCCTTAATTCCTGCTCTCAGGGGACACGAAAAGTGTGTTAACGGGATCTGCGGACAACAGCTGCCGGCTGTGGGACTGTGAGACTGGTAAGTTCATACATGCGATGTATCATAATCCTCTAACAAGATGGGATCTGTGACATATGATGGCAAAACTCTGTTAAATGATCCTCATGAGACTCTTGTGCTTTCGTCTGACAGGTAAACAGCTGGCTCTCCTCAACACCAACTCGGCCGTGAGGACGTGCGGTTTCGACTTCAGCGGCAACATCATCATGTTCTCCACAGACAAGCAGATGGGCTACCAGTGTTACCTGAACTTCTTCGACCTGCGGGACCCACAGCAGATTGGTGCGCAGTGCAGTGTTTTAAAAAGATACAATATACATGGCGGCGTTGCACTGCTATACAGAATGCTGATGAGCGGATTTGTGTTTTTTTTTTTTTTTTCCAGAGGACAACCAGCCCTACCTGTCAGTCCCCTGCAGCGACCACAAGATCACCAGTGCCGTGTGGGGGCCCCTGGGAGAGTTCGTCAACGCCGGCCACGAAAACGGAGAGATCAACCAGTTCAGTGCCAAGGTTTGACTCCAGACGTTTCTAAACAGAGCCTGTGAATTCTGAGGGATTTCAACTCGTCTGAGTCTTTAAATGTGTTTGTTACGACAGACAGGGGAGATCATCAAGAAAATCAAGGAGCACAACAAGCAGATCAACGACATCCAGACGTCAGTGGACCTCACCATGTTCATCACTGCTTCCAAAGACAACACAGCCAAGGTGCCGCTGAACACATTACATTCATTCATTTCTCTGAGTTGTGGTTAGTTAAATCGGTGTTCGGGTTTTCATTCTTCTCGTTCCTCCCTAGTTGTTCGACTCCACTTCTCTGGATCACATCAAGACTTTCAAGACGGAGAGGCCGGTCAACTCTGCAGCCATCTCCCCCATCATGGATCATGTAAGACTTCAGAGCAGTGCTGAAACTGAGCGTTCCAACATCATCAGATGCGTAACTTTGTGATAAATTGTCACTTTTTGTTCCAGGTGGTGATGGGAGGAGGACAGGAAGCCATGGAGGTCACCACCACGTCCACCAGGATCGGAAAGTTTGAGGCCAGGTGCGTCGGTGTTAAGATTTGACGTTCAATTTTTTTTTTTTTTTTTTTAATGGCGAGACCAGTTTAAAAACAAACTCCATCCTCTTCAGGTTCTTCCATGCTGCCTATGAAGAGGAGTTTGGCAGAGTCAAAGGTCACTTCGGCCCCATCAACTGCGTGGCCTTCCACCCTGATGGGAAGAGGTAAGCTCCAGTCTGAAATGTGACCGACGGCGCCACGTTTCCAGCTGCTCACATCTGTTTCCTCCTCACAGCTACAGCAGCGGAGGAGAGGACGGATACGTGAGGATTCACTACTTCGACCCGCAGTACTTTGATTTTGAACTGGAGGCATGAAGTTCCCCCCCCTTCCTCCTCGGACTCTGACTAACATGGATTTAATCCCATCATTCCTCATGAGCTCAATAAAGTTGTTCTATTTCAACACAAGGAGCCAAAGTTCATTTTTCAATCTTTTATTATTACAAAGTTGTGGTCACACATTTCAGGAGGGAACAACACAACACACTCCACCTTCTTATGCTTAATGGTATAAAATCTTCACTTCTCATTCACACGGCGACATAGAAAACACTGCAGGTTCGGATGGTCATGAGTCAAATAAGTTACTGGAGACATGCGAGACATGCTTTCACACAGGATCATAAATAGATGTTTAAAAACTAAAGAGGAGGCGTCTGCGTGGAACTTGTAAACCGTCTCGATGTGTTTGGAAGCAGAGCTGCTTCACACTGCAGCTGCGAGGAGTTCCGGACGAGTCCGAAAACCGAATGTAATCAGTGTGTAAGCGAGTCTGCTTCTGGGAACGCGGAGAGAGAATAGAAAAAAGGTCCTTGGTATGGGAGGGTTGGGGCGGGGGGGGGTCATCAGAGGACAACAGCTAAACCTTCCATCTCTCCACGGGACGCACTTCAAGTCGTCTTCACCTCTTCTTTTGGTCTGGAAAAGAAAAAAAAGAGCAACTAGATTTAGACAAACAGTTTAAGCTCCCTAAAAACAAGTTTCACGGTGTTGAAAGAAAAGATCAATCTATAATTAAATGACTTGGAACTCTCATGATTTCTCAGTTTATTCAGTTTTTGATTAAAGTGACATTTCAGGACAGATGTGATCAAAGCTAAATTGCTGAAGTGAGGCTTTGCAATACGGTCTGCTTGGCTCATTCAACTATGCAGGTTTTTTCACAGTTCTGATTAATTTGATGAATAATCGAACCAACAAGATAAATCATTTAAATTGTTCTGACTGTAATCAGCAGAATCACTTTTCTACACTGGAAGCGAAACGCTTCTACTGGAGTGACTTTAAAAGCCTTTTTAGATTAGGCCAAAGTTCACTGTCATCCGTTTGAATTCAGCCTTACCCCGACGTGTCCATCTTCTCCTCCTCCTTCTCTTCCTCTTTCACTTCTACGAGAAACAGGAGATTTTATGAGTCCACTAAACAGCAAAATGGAAACGTTTCACTTCAAGATGCTTTCATTTATTACAGGAAACATTTCAGTAGAACGGAAACTACTCAAAGGAGAAACTAAGATACAATGAATGTTAAAGGTAGAAAAGACAATTGACAATAACTGAAATGATCACGGCTGTTGGTAGGAAGACGACACAGCTCCGATTAGATTCATAACCCTCTATTATTCAGTAGTGTTGGTCTGTCTCAGTCTCTGTGTTTTAGTGAATCAAATCAATATATCACTATGCGATCATCTGTGGCCACAAACCACTGGGACAGTCTTGCTCACCTTTCTTCTCCTCTCCCTCCTTCTCCTCCTCCTTCTTGACCCTCTTCACCTTCTTGTGATTGGCGGCGTTCCTCCGCCCGCCCCCCTGGCCCTCCGCTTCGTCCTCGGAGTCGGAGAACTCCTCCTCGCAGGCTATCCTCTTGTCGTGGGCGCGGACTGAAACACAAGGCGCGGCTCGTGAGCGCGGCGTGAACCCGGGAGGTCGGACGGCTCGGACGGCCTCGGCCTCTTACTGGACACTCGCTTGTCGGGGTCCTCCTCGTCCTCGTCGCCGCTGTCGGGGTGCGGCGCGTCCTCGGGGATGGCCTGCATCTGGACGCCGGGCGCGTGCGGCAGCATGCGCAGGTTCTCGAACAGCCGCTGCTTGATCTTCTCCAGGTACTCGTTGGTGTTCTGGTTGGTCATGTTGGACGGGCTGATGTGCAGCTTGAAGTCCGGCCCGAAGTACTCGAAGTAGTCGTTGTACGGCAGCTCGTTGGGGATGGAGCAGTCCAGCGCCACGGCCGTCTCGTAGGTCCAGCAGCGCGCCACGTTCCGGATGGTGTAGCCCCCGCCGCCCAGCATCAGCAGCGGCAGGTTGAAGCTCTTGATGTACTCCACACACTTGGCGTGGCCTGGGAAGAGGAATGAGTGGAAGTTAGAGCAGTCAGCTGGTCCCTCAACTCCTCTCACTGGATCCATCAAGACCAGGCTGTGCAGGGCTTCCCGAGCGCCTGCTGCTTTAATCAGCTGAGAGAGGCGTTCGTGGATCGCTCCCAGCGTTGGACGATCGGCACTTCTGTGGTGTTGAAAGTTTGTGATCATTGTGAAACGTTGTGTTTTCATAATATCTGCCCCCAGGGACACACATTTTAAACACAATCCATTAGATTGTCAATATCTACAGTGCTATATTTACTACTTCAACAAAAACAATCAAGAATTTGGTCGATAATCCCTACAGCAGAGGTGTCACACTCATTTTAGTTTGAGTGATGCATACAGCAGAAATTTCATCTCGGCTGGGCCGAACCGGTGAAATCGTCCTGGTCTGGATGCGTCCACTGTCAAAATTCAATGTCTATCATTTCTACACACGATGTCCTTTCAACCTTGACTTCTCACCGACACTGAATTCTATTGAAGCGAGGATTTTCTTTTGCATTGGATTGACAATGTAAAGGTCATTTGCATTCAGCCTCATTTGTCAAATCGTTCGTCCCCGTCATGGTCGGCCACAGCAAAAACAAACCATGACGTCCGGCAGAGATCCTTGTTGAAAAACAGCGTTACATGGTTTAGATTTACTCCTCCACATTTGACTGAACTCAACCCGTCGGTGAATATTTCAACAAATGTAAAGCAGCAGTCACACCCCAGACAGGATGTCCTCATTTGATAAGAAAATATATGACGAGAAGAGGGAAATACCTTCCTATTTTTTTTACTCTGACACACTTCGGGAAGCGGACGGACTGAGCCGGCGAGTCTGAGCTCATCCACTCCATTCAAACCTCTGCTGTTGAAAGAATAACTCTCAACTCTTGATCCATTCCAGAGAGGGAAACGGAGGATGGAGGATGTGATGCTGCTCATCCTGATACTCTCAGGTTAGTTACTGGATATCAGACAGGAAATGTGCATTAAACTAAATCTACATCCAATACACTACTGAGAAGAGCTACATTATGTACTGAAAACGTGAAATTTGATATCATCAGGGTGAGAAATGAAAGCCTTGAGAACAGTGAGATGTTGATGTGTTTCTGTACTGACGGTTAAACTCTCAGTGAAGTTTAATAAGTTAAAATCACTGTGAACATAAAAAAACAAAAACAAAAAAAAAAAAACTGTAAAACCTAATCATGAAGAGTTACACTTCAGACTGATGAGAGGAGGGAATATCCTTAATTACAGTATGTTTATATCTTTAGACCTTTCTTCTGCTGCTTTGGATTTGTGTTCATAATCCAGGGTATTTTATAGAATTTAAAGGAAAGGTATAAATAATCCACTTTAACTAAGGAAAGGAAAAAAGTAAACAGTGTTGAATTATGACCAGAAATAAATGATTCATTTTGAACTCAATAGATGGAATTACAAAAAAGAAGGAAAAAAAAAAACACTATTATGGAGGAAACACTATAGAAAAACTACACGAAACAAAAAGGACGCTTTTCCAGAGACAAGTGGTTAACCTATGATCTTTCAGCTCACAAGATCTGCTGTGCTGGCCCAGCAGCCAAACATCAACGGACAATTCAAGAGTGAATGAATGTACTAAAATATCCGAACAATTCAAACTTTTTTAAAGCATCAATGCCGTTTGTATTATACAGGGTCACTGATGAGATTTTCCCTCCAGGATTTCTCAGCCTGCCGTCCTCCTCGGAGTTCTACCTGGTGAACGAGAGGAGGACCTGGGCTGAGGCTCAGCGCCACTGCAGGGAGAACTCCAGCGACCTGGCGTCCGTCCACCATGACGGAGACTCCCGGAGGCTCCTGATGGCCGCAGGCCGGAGCGGGGACTCGGGCCGCTCTGCGTGGATCGGACTCTTTGACGAGTCCACTGTGTGGAAGCTGTCCGAGGACGCCAGCCTGGAGGTGAACACGGATTCCCTCGACTGGATGAAAGAACAACCCAATAATTTTGCGGGAAGCCAGCACTGTCTCTACATCACCCAGACGGGAATTTTAAATGATTTCTTCTGTAGTACACCTTTCCATTTCATCTGCTATGACGGTAGGAATTCTTCAAGTCTTCCAGATCAGAACTGTTCGGTTTATGTGTGAATGAATGGAGTGCGAATGTGATTGCCACAGAGACCGTTACACTCCTAAATCCTTCTGAACAGATTGTAAATCTAATGATGAATCTCCTTCCAAAGACAGAAACGCGTCCCGCTACGTCTTGGTGGAGGTTAAGCTCAGCTGGTCGGAGGCTCAGGCGTACTGCAGGGGGCGCCACACAGACCTGATGAGTCTGAGGAGCAGAGAGGAGCAGGAGGACGTCCGACGGAGCCTGAAGTGGGCAGGCAATGTGTGGGTGGGGCTCTACAGAGACCCCTGGGCCTCCTGGTCTGACGGCAGCGCCTCCAGCTTCAGCGACTGGAAAGCCACGCAGCCCGATAACCAGGGGCGGGACCGGCAGTGTGCGGCGGTCCTGCTCCACACGGGGAAATGGGTGGACGAAAACTGCCGTGAGGAGAAACCCTTCTTCTGTTTCAAAGGTGAAGTCCAGACTACGTTACATCCGCATGTGGAAATACTCAAGTCTTTAAAGAGTTTGCTGTTGATTCTGCAGCAGAGACGAAGCTGAAAAGATTGAAGATGACGATGCGAACTGTGGCCGACATGAACGACGTAGAGATCCAGCAGCAGCTCTTACAGCAGGTACGCAGCACAGTGGACACTACATGAATTTGTGGAGAAAATAATGCTTTTCCCATGATGCACTTTGTCTAGCTCCGTGCCCACATCCTGCTCAAAGGGCTGAAAGTCTCCAGAATGTTTTGGGGAAAGATCCAGAAGAAAGAAGAAGAAAAATGAGGGGGCGGAACAGAGCAGCTGTGATGAGAAACATCCTGGTAACCAGCAACATCTCACACTTTAACACTGAAATATGATCTTCTATATCTTTATCTAAGAGAGAAATACTTCATCTCTGTGAATAGATGGATTTTTCCCTAAGAGATCTACAGTCGTCATGGCGACACAGCGGTGAAACCTTATGCGTGTGTATGATTAATAAATGAATGAACCAGTGTGGTGTTTGTACCTTTGATGGTGAGGTTGAAGCAGCCCAGTCGGTCTCCGGACAGAGAATCGGCACCGCACTGCAGGACGACGGCGCTGGGCTGGTACATCTCCATCACCTTAGCCATGATCTAACACACACACACACACACCAAGAATTAAAGTAAACACTGATGAGGTGGCTTCAACGAGAGAAGGATGAAAAGCGCTCAACGTACAGGTTTGAAGATGGCTTCGTAGGACTCGTCATCGATTCCATCTCGTAGAGGGTAGTTGACGGCGTAGTACTTCCCCTTTCCTGCTCCGATGTCCTGCGCACAGTGAACACGTCTGTGAGGCGAAGCTCACGAACGGAAACAGCTGAAACTGAAATACGACAAGCGGACCTACCCTGAGGTCTCCGGTGCCGGGGAAGTACTCTCCATACTTGTGGAAGGAGACGGTCATGACCCTGTCTGTGGTGTAGAAGGCCTCCTCCACGCCGTCTCCGTGGTGGATGTCGATGTCGATGTAGAGCACCCTCTGGTGGTATCTGCACAGGACAGTCAGTTTAAACACACTGTGGTTCAGGGGCCACACGCAGCCCAATAACACCATAATAACCTTTAAAGGGTCTATGTATTATGGCACAGATCATGTGATGAAAATGTTTTTATTTATGTAAAACCAAACAATGACTACAATCTCACCATGAAGTCGAATCTAATGAAACCTTCTGCTGCAACACAGTGACGTGACCAGACATCGTCTCCTATGGCCGTAGCATTATGCATCTATTTACAAACTCAACCAGACAGCGTGGCTTTCAGGTGAATGCCAGTTTACTCGCTTTCACGGCAACATGTCGGAAATCTCTGCTGGGATCTCACTGATGTGTCGTGTTCACCACTCGGAAAAACAAAGGTTTTCTCTGCTGTTGTCGCAGGCCCGATTGGAGCCACATCATTCACAATCCATTTAGAAGATATTGTCTGTGTGCTTTTTTTTGTAACAAATCTGGACTTTAACCTAAGAAGGAATCCGGCTTACTTGAGCAGCTCCAGAATAGCCAGCACGATGTCGTTGACGTAACAGAACCCGGAGGCCTCGGACTTCTTGGCGTGGTGGAGTCCTCCGGCCCAGTTGATGGCGATGTCCGTCTGCTGCTTGTTCAGCTTCACCGCTCCAGCTGAAGGGAAACGACCGAGTTTATGTAGTTGTAGTCAAGTGACAACAGCCTGCTCATCAACAGAGGTGCGTTTGTTTCACGTACCCACAGAGCCTCCTGTGGAGAGCTGGCAGAACTCAAACAGACCGTCGAACACAGGACAGTCCTCTCCAACATTGACTGTAGAGAAACACCAGGAAACGTAAAGCAGCCGAACTCCAAGAGAACTTGAGCAGACAGCGCCTCACTCACATCTCTGCATCTGCTTGCTGTACTCGGACATGTTGTCCGGCCGGATCGACCGCAGGAACTTGATGTAGTCGTCACTGTGGTACTTGGTCATCTCCTCACCGCTGGCTTTGTGTGGTCTCTGAAATCCAACAGTGACGAGAAGCAACGTGAGACTTCATATAAAGTTTGCAGTTCAGTCTGTCTTTTACACGAAGAGAAAATGTCACAGGGCAACACAAGCCCATAAAAATCACGTGAGAACTGCATCTTTTTCTTTTAAATCAAGAGAAAATGCTTATTAGGGGTCGACTTAAGGCTCTCAACAGTAGTGCTAATTTTTCATGTGCCCCTTTGGGATTATTCGTTGCCCATTAGTGTGCACAGGTTAGATGAAGCTAAATTAGAATAAAGGCAAAGTTCATATCAATGTGACTCACATAAATCTCCATTTTCCTGTACAGTCCATAGTTGAGGAGGAGGTTGTGTGTCATGCGGATCCGGTGTGGTTTCATAGGATGACCCTGGCCATAGTAGTAGTTCCCCACATCGCCTATGTGAGAGGAGAACAAACATCATCCAGAGGACTGCAAGAAAGAGACATGGCTCTCCTGCTGAACGCCACTCGATAAATCAGATGAATAAGAAATTTAATTGGACAAGAACCAGATAATGCGGCAGTTTGTTTGACATTTCATAAGGAGTCTTAAAACTGAAGCACTACATATCAAACCTGCTGATCCTCAGTACGATTACTTTTAAACGACTTCACAATTTAATGGCACAAAACTATTACTTGACTGTTTTTTATTCTGGATTTAGGTCAAACCACAGCACCGATTAAAGTGCTGAATGTCATTTGCACGAGTAGTGACACATCTAGAGTTTCAGTTGTATCATTACTAGATCTCAGTGCTGCTTTTGACACAGTTCACAACAGCTGAATAACAGACTTTAAAAATGGTTTGAGATCCGTCACTGACAGGTCAATTATGAATCTGAGCATCAGAAAAATCACAGGTGAGGTTTCTCAAGGCTCCATTTCTGGGCCTCTTGTTTAATATCTACATGTTGCTGTTGGTTCAGACCATGGGATATCACAAATACCCCTTTCAGGGCACAGCTCTATATACTGACGTCAACGAATGGCCAGAGCCCCATTTACCTGCTGAGTAAGTGCATAAATGACAACAAATCCACTCAGAAATCTGGGCATAATTAATGACTCAGAGCTGAAAATCAACAACTGCGTTAAGACAATTAAAAAAATCAGCCTACATCAGAAAAATATTGTAAGAATTAAAGGATTTCTGACCACGCATTGAGTTGGATTTTTGTAACAGTGTGCTTACAGGTCTCAGAAGAAAAAAAGAAAAATTCTGAGAAAGCTGCAGCACACCTGAGTGTCAAATGAACCACGTCTGACTTCCAGTCACTAAAGCTTGAATGGTTCTGAGCCTGAAGACATTTCAGTTTTGCTCATAGTATATGAAACATCCAGACCTCTGAGGCTCTCAGAAAAAGATTTACTAATGTGTTCCCAGAATCAGAAGAAACAAGGAGACGCAGTTCTTCGCTCCTACACTCCTCACTGATAGAACAAACTTCCTGAATGCTGCTGACACACAACTTTTAAATCAGGAATTAAAACAATACTTGCACAGAATTTCCAATAAGCATTAGATTTAACTTTATTTTTTCACCATATCTTTAATAAAGTGAGACTACATTCTCTTCTGATACCTCTTAACTGCCTTTTCCCCACAATCTTAATGCTTAAGATGAAGGTTCATCATCGTCCGGTTTAATGTATTCAGCTCATTTCCGTGTACATCTCTGAATTTCCTTGCGTCTGAAAAGTGCTGTAGAAATAAATTCGCTTTGCCCGATCTCAGTGGCCTTGTATGACCTGATATTAACCCCTGATCATCCTTTTCAGTCGTAATTACTGCTCATAACCCGCGATTAGCATACATATAGACAGGAAACGATGGGCGAATATCTTTTGATCAATAATTCTGCATTAACGGTACAATTTCTGAAGAAAGAGCATCAGACAACGACTCCAATCTGCTTGGTTTTTTTAGTTAACATTAAGGGTGTACCTTTAATATAACGGTGGCATGTTTTTTTGGCATAAAAAAATCTCTATAAATTGAGAACACTGAATAGCACGACATGGCTGTGAAACAGTAACACCGGTGCACTGATCGGAAGTTATTATCAGCGATTATACATCTCTGTTCTTCCCTGTAAGGACCGGACCAGCTAAGATGCACATCTCACGATGCAATAAGGCACAGAGAACACTCCGATACATGATCAATGTGAAAACCAAGTAGATACAGAGACACATTTCTCCTTGGGGTATGAAATAGAAACGGCTATCTTAGCATGCTAAAGCCGGCTAGCTAGCAAGGCATGCTAACGTTAGCTTGGACGTGCCCCACAGCTGAAAACGCCACTGAAAAACTAAATGCATCCTCTAAACGTCCCTCCGGAGTCTGTTAGAAGCAGAAAGGAAACAAGATGCGGCGGTGAGACATTTACCGTCGTAGTAATAGCAAACTTTTTTCTTTGTTCCTTGAGACAGCGCCATTTTACACCGGTCACCTCCTCTCGTTCGGTTTGCAGCTCGCCGGCTTTTCTCCCGCACCGGGAGCTCCACCAGCCAATCACAGAGGCGCAGCCGCCCGCCCGGGAGGCGCCGGCGTCACAAACCGAGCAGCTCCGAGGAGGATGGAGACAGACTGGAGTGTCTGGATGCAAATTTATTCATAAAGGTTTAACTGATAAGTTGAACAACTAATCTTACTAAATAACCAGATCATATGGATTTAAACAGAGTTAGAACAGTAGAATATATTGTTATTGTGTGAAAAAAAATACTCAAGATTCTGTTATGACTGTTCATATCAGATTAGGCTATAAGAACTCTATCATTTATATTACTCTGGTTTACTAGACATTCTATACATCTATATCTATATATCTCCATTTTTTACAATTTGCTTGGTGGTTTGGCTGCATTGGAGTCTCTTGTGGGCCAATTTTGACCCACAGGCCTCATATTTGACACCGCTGATCTAGAACATAATTTTCTTATAACCAGATGAATAGAAATGCTGTTATTCATCTGATTTATTTACTCTTCAGACTGAAAGATTTTTGTTTTCTCATGTCATGCGTCTTCTGGACTGTCTTCAGTCTCATTTTTTTCTGGATCATGTGAGGAAACCTGTGTTCACACATGCAAAACGCAGAAAGAACATGGACATTTAGCTCAAAAAGGTCCAAAAACTCAGCTTTAGACAACAGACAATGTAACTGTGAGGGGTACAATATTTCACACTGCTCCACCTTTTCTCTTTGTTTCACTGTTTTGGGTCAATAAATGTATTCATATGGCAGAGAAGAAATCCTGGTTTATACCTATATTTCTTTAGAAAAGACACATTTTCTTTGACATTTCACCATAACCAAAATTGGCTTTATGTTGACATTGAAGTAATTTCCAATTTGGTTTAGTGAAAACATAGTATAGCTATCTTCATCATATTTGCTCTGCGCCGCAACAATGACAGTTTTTAAGATTAAATTTAAAGCCTATTATGGCAATATTTTAAGAGTCTGACTCACTCTAGATGAAACTGGACTGTTTGTGAACTAAACTAAAATGTGTTTGACACCCCTGGTACAGAGCATCTTTTTTTTTCCTCAAAGAGAAACAGAAATACCACAAATTTATTTTATTTAACTGACTTATTTACTGAAGCACTGGCCTTTTTCCTTGTATTATTATCTTGAAGTTTTCTTGTTGTTGCTGTTTCAACCTTTTGAATTGATGTAAAGTGAATGTATTAAAAATAAAATGTGTCTTCATGATAGAAACACGTGAGAGCATGCGTTCGGTATTCATATCAGAGGAAATACAACCACACTCATGTAGCATGCATTAAAGCACAGTGTCTTGAACACACACTCTCATTTAAAGTCACCTTAAAGTCTTCCATGCTACAGTGAGAACAACTTTGTACATTTATGACTGCCTGCTTGCTACATTGCTTATACTTCTCCCTGTTTGACCTTGTTTATTTTAATATTTGATATTACCTACTCATTTTTTAATCTGTGTTATTAATATTTTAGCTTTCTATTCTGTTCAGTCTGTGTGGAGAATTTCTCCTTGGGACTGATAAAGTATTTCTGTTCCATTTTGTTGCAGTTGTGTATTTTCAGTTATCTCGTTTTTGACCAGCAGGTGGCAGTGTAACATCGCCTGTGTTCACTGCAGGCTTCGACTCTCTGCAGACTGTCACTTCTGAATGAGATGCAATACATGTGAGGGGATCAATCACACCATCTCACAACATACAGAGCAGACATCATGCATGTCGAGAGTAAACAGAAAACAGGAGAATTTGAGCACCTTGTTAAACAGTCATTTATCACTTATACCTCCTCTGATTCATTGTGATTGCGTCTCCTGCACAGTGACATGTTGATGCTTGCAATTATTCCAACAAGATCTTATTGTAATCGTGTTCATGACAAATAAGATCCACCGCTGGACGCTTCATGTGCAGCTGGATGAAAGGAGGCTTCTTCAAGCCTCAGCGTTGTTTCAATAATTCATAATTGTTTGAAGCCCGGATCCAAATGTAGCTCGGATCTCAACTCATCATATCACCATGTGAACTAGGTCAGGGCTGCTGCTTCGCCATGTTCAGGAGGCTGCAGCAGCGCTGTGGGCGTGGAGAGGAGGCTGGAGAGGTAATGGTGCCGCTGACCCGAGGGCCTCAGGACTAATGAAAGGGCCCCGGGTCAGAGGGACCGGCATCAGAGCGTCACAATGTTCAATTATCTCCAAACAAATGGACCGGGAGTCGGTGGGAGTTTCTTATTTCACGGCAAATCGCAGATTACGACCCATCTGACATGTGGAGTGAAAGGATTCGATGTCACATCAAGTACAGTTCTGTTTTTTTTTTTATGGCCGCTGCTGGGCGGAGGGGTGATTACTCATCCATCTATTCATCTTCTGCACTGTCCTCAGCCTCACGCACAGGGAGAACATGCAAATGACACACAGACAGGTTCTGACTCGAACCAGAGATGTTCTTGTCTGTGAGGTGAAAGTGCAAACCACCGCTCCACCTATACGAGACCTTCTTTAAATCTGATTTACAACACATTTACAGCTCATAATTTGATATCAGTTAGTAGTGATTATCTCTGACAGAGGGTCGCTTTGTGTGTCTGATCTGTGATTTTGTGTCTAACCAGTTTGTCTCGCAGGTCTTTGTGGTTCATTATGTCTCTGTGGTGGTTTTGTGTCTTGTTGTGCACATCCTGTGTCTGGTTGTGATTTTTGTGTACCTGATTTTCAACATTTTGCAACTTTATGGTCATGATCGTAGTTTTTCTACATATTTTTGTGTTTCTTTGTGTCTCCTTGTGACAAATTTGTGACAAATTGCTGTTGTTTTGTGCTCATTTGTGGTTTTTGGGTGAGTGCTGTCATTTTGTATCTTTGCCATCTTTGTGTGTCCATTTGTGATGATTATCTGCTTGTTGTTGAACATTTAGCATCATTTTGTGGTCAATTTGAGCTGATTTTGCTTCCCTGCAGTGGATTTGTGTTTGTGAGTTGTTGCTGTTCTGTAGATTTATTTGCAATCTTTGCAATTCTCTTGTTTCACGTGGATTTGTGATGATTTTCTGCCAGTTTGTTCTTTGTCATTTTCAACCTGCTGTGATTGTTTTGTACCTCACTGAGAATGATTTCATGAACGGTATCATCTCAGAGAAATGTTTTTTGTCTTTTTTGCCATTTGTGGATCATTTCAAAATCAATATTTGAATTTGAATAGCTTTATATTTAAAATAACAGGATGATTTAAGACTATTGTTTGCTCCAAGCTTCAGAAACAGTTTCACCAAAGTTAAACGTTTAACTTGAAAATGCATAACTGCATTGTCTCAAGAAAGACAAATATGTTTTTCATCTCAGTACAATTTCAACAAAAACTTGATTTGACTCCATCTAAATGCATGATACTTGGATTAAATAGAACTTACATAGAGCCGGTATCATTTAATCCCTGTGAATGATTACTATGATGGCTTCATGCATTTAAAAATGGTTTGCTGATTTTTCTGGATTATTTTGCAGTTTGAGACATCTTTATAGTGACTTTTAATTGTCTGTGGGAGTTTTTGCCTCATTTTAGCTTTTGGCAGTTTATTAGCTCCACTGTGTCCGTTTTGGTCGATTTTTACGGTTTAAAAGTGAAATAATACGTATTTTTACCCATGAAAACATCAGGTGATGCTGCAAAGTAACACAATCTGACCTTCACCCATTTGATTTGTGCAGGTTTGGGTACGAAGGCACCGGTGGAAACAAAACAGCGCTTGATAAAATGAAAAGTGTCTGGCAGCGAGTGCCAATCCAATAACGACTCATAATTACACAGAGTCCAGTAAAAGTTTATTGATGTAAAACTGAGGCCTGGTCGGATTTATGGAGCTGGAGCTGACACTAATAAACCTTAATACCCCCTCCCCTCACCGTGGGCAGGTTTCCGAGCACCTGGGGTAAAATCATTTGCAGATACGACTCTTTCCTGACGAACAAAACTGTCGTAACGGAGTGAAAACTGCTTAACTAATTAGGTTTATTCTCTCCATCTGTTGTTTCCAGGGATGTGTAGCAAAAATGGAAGCTAAAATCGTCTTAAAAGAGCTTTTTAAAGCTTTAAAAAGTTGTGTAGTTTGACTTTAAACTGAGTCTTGAGGTCAAAGTTTGTTCCTCTCGGTGTAATATGCAGGCTGGGCGTCAAATAACAGTGAAGACACATCAACAGGCAGGTAACCAACATTTATTTACCATTATCAACTTTACAATAAAACCAGTAACATCTGTCAACATTAGCAAAATAAAGAACAGAAAATCAATCCAATGTATTTACAGAGACAAAGCAGATTCAGGCTCACACACGACAGATAAACAACTCTGCTTCATATCAAACCGCGACAGTGAACATAGCAAGCTTTAAGTGTTCTTCTTTTCCATAGTAAGGTAAAAATCAAAATCGTCTATTTTTTTTTTCTTTAAACAAACAAGACGTAGCTTCTCTGAATCTTTAAGATGGTTTTCTCTATAATACACCACAAAATACTTCAAATTTGGGTTAAAATATAGGAATGTAAAAAGTTGGCGAGTCTCTTTAATTTTTTTCTGATTTCATCTTCTTTTTTCTTGTTTTTTTTTTTTCTTCCTCTATTTAACAGTCATTTCAAGTGGTGGTGGTGTCCCAGTATCTCATCCAGCGTCTCTGATGATGCCTCGACTCCATCCATCCATCCATCCCATCCCATCCACCCATCCATCCACCCTCCATCCATCCATCCGTACTTCATGGTGTCAACAAGGTGGCGTTCGAGCCATTAAAATCCTTTTTTTTTCTTTCGACCAACCCCACAGCCTCCACCTCAGTCCGGGTCCAGATGTCGAGCAGTAACCGGGGAAGTGATCTAGTGAATCTAGTCTGTCGTCTCGTTATCATGACGAAAAAAGTGGCACGTCGAAGGAGTCTCTCACATACATGTGTATATATTTACATATACATATATCCATATACATATGTATACATATACACATATATATATAAATATATATATATATACTCTTAAATTTTCTCTTTCTCTCTCTTGAAAAACAGTTCACTCAGTTCATTGTGAGCTGAATGTACAATCACTCTTTCTTTTCAGAGGGAGCGGGGGTCGAGCTGCTCTCCTCTGTGGGTTTCGTGGCCTCGGGGGCCGGAGCAGCTGCCTCCTGCTTGGCCTCCTCCTTGGGGGCCTCCTCTTTAGCCGGCCCCTCCTCCGCCTTCGGAGCCTCGGCGGCAGCGGCGGCGGCGGCGGCCTCCTCCTTCACCTCCTCCTTCTTCTCCTCCGCCGGAGCGGCGGCTCCGTTCTCAGCGGGCTTCTCCTCGGAGGGGGTGGCGGCGGTGGCGGCGGCAGCGGCCGCCTCCTCCTTGACCGCCTCGCTCTTCTTGCTCTTCTTCAGGTTGAGCTTGAAGTTGAAGGACTTCTTGAGGGAGAACTTCTTCTTCTTCTTCTTGGGGGTCTCCTTGGCCGCGGCCTCGCCTTCGGGTTTGGCGGCCTCGCCGTCCGCGGCGGGGGCCGGCTCGATGGCGTCGCCTCCCGCGCCGGCCTCGGGCTCCTTGGCCGCCTCAGCCGAGCCGTTAGTGGCGGCGGCGTCTCCGTCGGGCTTGGAGGAGACATCACCGTTGGTCTTCACATGTCCATTCTCCTGTAAAAAAAAAAAGAAAAAAGAAAAAATGTCATGAAAATGAGCTTTTTTGTAACAGATCTCTTCCTTTTGCAGTATAACTCTCGTGCATTGACATTAACTAGTAAAAAACGCCATTTTCTGTCGTGCATTGCTCTTTTTTCTCAGAGCATCTCATCAATTAACCACCGTGTCGCCTGGCTGGGAGGCGACGCCTTGTAGTACCGTAATCAGCCGATAGGCGGCGGCAGCGCCTCGCGGAGCGCCTCAGGTAGCAGACAGCTCAACAAAGAGCAGGCTGCAGCTCCATCATGGATTATTAAAACACCTCAATTAAAGATCATTTCTACACCCCAACAGCAAAAATCACAGCATTCGAAGATCCTTTAAAAAAATAAAAAATAAAAATAAAATAAAAATCATGAGTAACCCCCATTCATAATAAATCTAATTACGATCAGACGTTTCATATTGAATTCTGAATGTAATTAATCTGACTTATTAAGGTTGTAAAGTGTTATTTTCCCCATCTATAAGAGTCCAGACAGCTTGTTTTTAATCTGGGAGGAGTAGACAGCCTACGTGCGCCCCAGACGCCCCCCTCCCCCTATAAACCAACACGTTGAGCCGGTTCTGGGTTCGATCCCCGTCCCCCAATCAAATAACAAAAAAGAAAGAAAAAAAAAACACGATCCCTACAAACATGAGCCACATGAATAAGACCATCTCGGCGGTTAATCTGTAGTTTTGGATGATTTTAGGGAGGTGTTCAGTGACCAGCCTGTCAATGGGGAGACAGATGATTAAAAAAAAAAAAAAAAAAAAAAAAAAAAAAAAAAAAGCGGAGATGCTCAAAAGGCTCCACCTGACTCGCCCCCAAAAATGTCTTCAAATTCGAGTTTAATCAAGTTTTCGACTGAAAAACGCAACTTTTTGGTTTTTTAAACACATTTATACGGAGTGTCCCTCGCTGTAAGCCCACCCAGCAGCCCGGCGGGGGGTGGTTACCTGTCCGTTGGTCTTGACAGCCGCAGCACCGTCTGCGGCGGCGGCGTTCGCCTCCGCGGCCACCTCTCCCTTGGATGACTGGGATCCCATTGTCTTCGGCGGAGCGGCGGGGGTCTTCTAAAGCAAATTAAAAAGAAAAAACTAAAAAAAGAGTGGCTTCAAGTTAATCCAACCCCAGGGCGAGGTACGTATCCAGCGGTGGAAGGACGAAAATAGTCGGTTTTGTGGTGGTTATTTTGCGTGTTTTTTCCCCTCTTGCTCCCGCAGCCTGACTCGTCACCCCGGTGGAGAGAGACCCTCTAAACTCACCGCCGCCCGGACGCAGCGCTTCAACGTTACAGCAGGTTCAAGGCGCCGCCCGGGGGCGGGGTCTGCCGCCGTTCGACCAATCAGCGTCTGGTCTGCGCAAGCACTGGCCAATCACCTCCCGCTCCCTAATTGTCCCCGCCCATCCTTCGGACCCCCAGCATTGAAATCAACTCAACAGTTTTATAGGCATGAAAGTCCCTAAAAGAACCAGCAAAGATTAAATCATTGTTCATCTTTATGATCATGATCATAGTTGTGCAAGTTTTCCTGTTTCTTTTTTATCTCTCCATGGTAGTTTTGTCTGTTTTTGTGATAAATGTGTGAGTAGTTAGTGTTGCTTTGCATTTGTTGTGTGTCTCCTAGTTGCATATCTCAGTTGTTTAAACTTTGTATTAATTTTGTATTGTCTGATAACCCTTCTTTAACATATTGCAATGTTTTGTGGTCAGTTTGAGCTAATTCTGTCTCTGTAATAGATTTGCTATATTTCTGGTTGTTTTGCAGGTCTTGTAATCTTTATGTGTCTCTTTGAGTGTGTTTTCTCTTTGATTGTGATTATTTTCCACCAGTTTGATATTTTGCTTGTCTTCATTGTCATTTTAAGTCTGCTTTGAATACCTGAAATGATTTAAGGGCTGTTTGTAGTTGTTTTGCAGGTTTGATGCATGCTGTGGATACATTTTTTGTGGTGATTATGTGCTTCTTTTTTATGTAAACATTTTTATATTAATTTTCAATCTCTCCTGATTGTTTTCAACTTCTTTGAGATGATGCCATGATAGTACAATTAGGTTGCTTGGGGAAATCTGTATAACTGCTACATTCTAACAACTTAGCTCTGGTTTATGCAGGGGACTTGTAACGAAATTTTAAGCAAACAGGTTAAAAAATCTAATCAATCTGTTTTTGCTTTAGCAGTACACATCAACTACATTAGGACTGAGCATCCCTGCTCTTTTGAACCCAGATCATCTGGTGACTGCTATTTCAACTGGTTGAAATGGTAGAAAGTGCTTTTTTCTTATGATCAAGACTCATTTTATCAGCTTGCTTCTGGAATAAATCAAAATGTCAAGCAAAACGATTTTTTATTTCTGTCACCCTGACCACAGATCATTGCATTTCTCTCTATTTGGTGGTGCCCTGCAGTAATAGTTTCACTGTCATGTGTCAGTTGACAACAGTGTACCTTATTTTGGTTTCACTATCATAAAAAGATGCAGATCTTGAAATACGGTGTGACTCAGCACTTAGAGTTTCAGTAACAAGTTACACAACAGATGTTTTTTCCTGGAATCATGTCAGATATTTGTAAAGCCATGATTCAGGGTCATGTCATACAGATGGATGCATAAATAGATGGATGGAAGGAAGGACGAATGGACAGATAGATAAAGCATAGTACAATACAAAGCAACAAGTAACACAGAGCAAAACTGTTTTTAAAAGTAACTGATAAATAAAACCTTTTTGCAAAATACAGAAAGGTGATTAGTTAACTGCAGACTGAACACAGTAAAAGACTAGGAAGTATGTCCAGCCTGAGGTTATTTAAGTGTCAGGACAAAATGCAGCTAAAGACTTCAAGTTTCAGTTTTAGGCTTCACTTGTGTTCACCGGGAAAATAAAATAAAACTCATCTTCAATGCAGCTTTAGGATCTGTTTACACGACAATGTTTTCAAATGAAAAGAGTTTTGGTTGTCCGTTTGCAAAATAATGATGTGTGTAGCCACTAAGAACACAACTTTCTGAAAAGGTGGACTCCCTCTTCGTTAAGTGACAAGGAAAACTAAACTTGTAACGCTGCTGCGGTGCAATGTCACCACAAATAGATGGACAATAACAACAACGGCGGCCTCCAGAGTGGCATGACTTCAAGTCCATGTTCTCCTTTGACCTGGTAGTTTCAGAGTTGATAGTCGCCGGGAGTAACAGTCCCACTGAGCGCGTCTTGGCGTACCAAGAACTAGCTCTCACTGACAGCAGATTGCCAGATTCCATGGTTATTAATTGAAAAGAAGCTGTATTAGTCATGAAATTCTAATCACAACTCAAGCGCAAAATGGGTGTCACAGGTACCATATGATTACAATATAAGAACTGTGACTGCAAACAAAGGTGAAAAGTTCAGACAGGAGAGAGGAAATCTTTCTTCCACCCAGTCCCAGATCTCTTATCCCAGAATCTGTGTTTTGGGGGAAAATGCGCTTGTCACGCTGTCACCTTGTGTCTCCATGACTGGCTCTGTTGTTCACTTCCGCTTGTCAACAACATACCAGCAGCGGAATATGCCAATGTGATGATCATGCACATTCCACCTGATCGCCCTCTTCTGCGAACGCATTCCTCGTAACAGCTGTTACGAGCTAAAAAATCCCAGTTATGGGAGGAAAAGACTTCAGTGTTTCAGTGTCGCAAATTGATCTTTACTGCGGCCAATCAGTCTAATTGATTTCGCAAGACTTGGGAACATTGAAATGCTTGTCAGCAGTTGATGCTGAGGCCTCCAGTTTGACTCTTTACGCCGAAGCGTACGTGGGTGATGCATCTGGATCAGGGGCGAACAGACTTTACTCTCAGCCATGTTTCATAATTTAAGAAAAATGCATTTCTAATGTGATAAAGAGTCATGTGAGACTTTCAACACCCATGAAAATATTTTGACAGCATGGAAAAATTATGTAAGATACCACATCCCATGTTCATGTGACTATGAATGGAATACGCTTTCAGCGTAGTATTTCGGAGAGCTTTCCTGTCTGAATTGGACAATATTAATAAGTCATTCATCTAATAATATCAAACCAGAATATTGTTTTCAGAGGAATAATCTGATTTCCTTATTAGAAATAGGGAATTTTGTTGAAATTCCTAACCTTAACCCTAACTTTGAAGTGATTGCTCTAAATGATTTAAGCTTTACTATTTTTTAAGTTTTTGTGAACAAAATTACAAATAAGATAAACTTTCATTACTTTAAATTCAATTAGTCCAATTATACCTGTGTTGTAGATAAGTTGCAAGCGTTCTGTGGGTCAGTTTATATCTAAAGATGGATACACTCACCTATGGTTGCACAATCAGTTGGAGGAAGATGCTCTGTAATCTGGATGGTAGCAAGTCTTGCAATAACCTGATATATAAACACGAAACAGCAACGATACAGTCATGCTCTCATTTGTAGCATCACAGACAAAGATCTAAACTGGAAATCTGTTGAGATGGATTTCTGTGGCACAACTTCTACAGCAAAAAGCTTACTGCAACACAATATGTGTACAGTGGATTACTGCGTTGCTTTTTTTTTCTACCGGTTAAAAACTCACCAAAACTTTATAAGATGTATATAGAAGTCCAAACAGCAGGAATTCCTCCATTTTGCACATCAATGATGACTTGTGAAGCCTGTCACGTCTCAGCTTTGGTCTGTTTAGAGCTCTTTGATCCACGCTGCGCTGAGCCTCCGATCAAACTTCAACCCAACCACATAAGAGTTTGTTTAGAGGCTTGGAAAGCAGATAGATGTCTGATATTTTTTAAAATGAGTCCACTTGTTAGATGTGTTACACAGTTATGATGGCAGCTTTCACACCTCCACAACTGGAACACAGAAACGCAGAAAGAGTTTGTTTTTGACCTAATCATATCTGATAAGTGAATTTGTATGCACTTGCACATACATTTGTTACCCACTGAGTAGACTATTGTAGTTCTCTGTTATCAGGCGGCCCCAACAACTGCCTAAAAAGTCTTCAACTGGTTCAAAATGCTGCAGTAACAGTTCTGACAAGAACCAGCAGGAGAGATCACATCAGCCCAATAGTAGCTTCTCTTCACTGGCTTCCTGTTAAATCTAGAATAGAATTTAAAATCCTTCTTTCAACCTATAAAGCTCTGAACAGCCAGGCCCCATCATATCTTAAACAGCTACTGGTCCCATACTGTCCCAGGAGAACGCTTCGTTCTCAGAGTGCTGGTCTGCTGGAGGTTCCTAGGTTCTCTTAAAGTAGAATAGGAGGTAGAGCTTTTAGCTATCAGGCTCCTGTTATGTGGAACCAGCTCCCAGTGTCTGTAAGGGAGGCTGACACAGTCTCTACTTTTAAGACTAGGCTCAAAGGGATGCTTCAACATTTTATCAAACTGGCCCATTTAGCGCAATTCCTTAGTCATTTCGAACAGCACACTTACTTTTTTTGTGAGGGCGAGCTGTTGTTTATTCAGAGGCGAGTCGGGGAAGGTTTTCTGGACGGACACAATGGAAGTGGATGGTATTTTTGTTCCCCCTCGTCAAACTCATCAAATACAAAATCCAACAACCCCAAAACACTTTGGTGGACATGTTATAATCCGCACATTCACTACGCTGTGGAACACCAACAAATAATATTGTAGTGTTACGACACTGAAGCAAATACTGGGAACTACTTTTTCTTTTGAAATCACTACGCCCAGACGGCATGTTTAGTAAGGAGTTCCGTCTTAGCGATCTTCGCATAAACAACTCAATCGGGTAATTTTGCATTAATATTTCACAGCGTAGTGAATGTGTGGATTATAACGTGTTTTGGGGTTGTTGGATTTTGTATTTGATGAGTTTGACGAGGGGAACCAAAAATACTGTTCACCTCCATTGTGTCCGTCCCAAAAACCTTCCCCGACTCACCTCTGGATAAACAACAGCTCGCCCTCATAAAAAAAGTAAGTATGCTGTTCGAAATGACTAAGGAATTGCGCTAAATGGGCCAATTTGCCAAAATGTTGAAGTATCGCTTTAAGACCTTTCTCTTTAATAAAGCTTCCAGTTAGGGCTGGTTCAGGCTTTCCTGGACCATTTTTCTTGTTGTTGCTGCAGGCTGGGAGCTAGCGAACTAGCTAGCTCGCGCTCTCGCTCTCTCTCTCTGTCTCTCTCTCCCTGGGATTGACAGTTCACTCCACTATGGGAGACTAAAAAGTCAGAATACCAAAAACCCTGGAAGAAGAGGTTTTCTTTGGTGGACTAGAGCCGTGATTGAGGGATCGCAAACAGAACATCAATCGCGGCTGATCCATTGATCTAATGAGACAACCTGGATTCAACGAGCTGCAAAGAGTTTCTAACTGAGCATCAGTCAAAACAGCTGCTTTATTGATTGAATGAGACAACCCAGACCCAGTGGGTGCAAGCGGTTTCCTTAACCCTGGCCTCCTAACATGTGGAACCGGCTCCCAGTTCTGCTTCACTTCTCTCGTTTCTATGTAATGTTTCGTAACCACGTGTCATTGATGATTGTTTCTCTTGTAGTCTATGTACTCTTTGTTTATACAAGAAATGTATGTAGATACAAGGAACTGTCTGTCCTGTTTCTTTCTCTTTCTGTCCCCTCACCCCAACTGGAATAGCAGAAATCCGCTACCAACACAATACTGAAGTAACAATTGAAATTGGAATCGATATGCAGTTGTTGAGCTTCTTCTTTGTGTGCCCATTTTTGGACAGTTGTCTCTTCATCCTTATCTGCATCAAAGTCTGGTAAGATATAAATGATCAAGGGTCAGGGAGTGGTTACAACTGTATTTATGTACAAAGGTAAAAACTCTTTATTGAAGTAGAGAGATAATATTGTTGTTCAGGATTTTCCTTCCTTGGAAACCCACAAAATAGCTGTAGTGAGCAGTGTGGTAAGGCTGTAGTAAAAAGTACAGCGAAATGTGAAAAAGAGGATCTGAGGTTATCTTTGGTCAAACGATCGTAACAGAAAAACATTCCCACTGTATGAGTTAAGACTGGCGTTTATAATCCACAGCAAAAGAAACCATGACTGTTTACCTGCGCACAGTGCAAACCTGCGTTAAATCTTAATTGACCTCACTCCTCAGAGAATGAACAGTCTTTTTTGCAGCACCGCTATCAGACTGGAAAACATTTTGGAAGAAAACAACAAGATTTCTCTGAATTGGATTTGGGGACACATTTACACAATGTTTTCAAGTTAAAATGGAAGACTTGATTGCATTTTGGGTGTGGGTTCACATGACGAGAGTGGTTAGAGCTACTGAAGATGCAACAGTTGAGAGTCAGACGGACATCATTTTGAAAATGATGACGCTTTCTGAAACGTTTCCGAAATGAAAATGCAAAATCGATGCCTTTTCACTTAAAGAGTGTCGTGTAAACAGAGCCTGACGACCACAGTAGGTGACGGCCTTAAAAAATCCCTCCGGACCACAAAGACAGGACAGAAAAGTGTACATTTTTACAGTACTAGTATTATTTCTGTATTTAGTTTTTTGAGGCCTGGACTTCAGCACATAACCAGATGCAACAGGACGTCGCCCCAGTGTGCTGCTGTTCTGCGTCGGCTTGTGGTTCGAGCTCGCCTCGCTGCGTTGAGAGGAAAACCTCCTCTCACTTGTACATCATGCTGTATCTATCTAGCCGGCCTTGTAAATGTCATAATAATGTGTCCACTGTGTACTGTGGAATGCCTGGCACGCAGGCCCTCCCGTCTCCTCAAGCCATCTTCTCCTGTGAATGGGCTTCTTCACCCAGCCTGAGGTAACTCAACGCACAGAGGGAGGGAGGGAGGGAGGGGGGGTGCAGAGCGACGCTGCCATGCTCAACTTATACAGATGGGACTAACATCAAGTGCTCCTTTCTTCTTCTTGTTTTTTTTTTTTTCCCATGAAACCCCTCTGCCTCAGCGTTAGGGCTCATCTCCTCCTCGCCGCCGCCGCGTTTGACGCTCCGCTCGGCGTAGCGTGCGTCCGTGTGTTCGCACATGTGCGTCCGTGTGTTATGTGCATATAAGGGAAGCATTGTCATGGGACCAGCGAGCGTCAGGGGGTGAAAGGCACAAAGAAGAAGCACTCCTTCACACAGACATACATTATTCCTCACACAACACACACACATACACACACACACACACACACAGGGCATCAGCTGTGACAGAGTTCATATAGCTGTACCAAGGCTTGGAATGCAGAGGGGGTGGGGCGCAGGGTCTCTGATCTGTGTGATGGAGCCTTAGATGAGGGGAATAGGGATGAAGAGTGGAAGACAGGCGGAGGTAGAACCAGCCGCATCGCTGTTTGGCAAAGGAATGACGGGCCGATAGCTGAATGACGGCGCTAGGTGTGGCCGGGGAAGTGATAAGAGGTTATCAAACAGCTCTTAGCCCCCTCACACACATCCGCAAAGCTGCTTGAGGGACAGGCTCTGCCAGTGTTTACAGACAAAAGCAGGATACTGTTAAGCAAACTGGCAACAAAACCGTCATCCGTTTTTAAACCTTTGTTTTTCTCAAACTTAACCAGTTAAATGAACGTGTCAGTGTCTCAGTTAACAATCAGTTATTGTCTGCTCAGGTCATCTGTATGCAGACTGCGCAGTGCGAGCTGGATTATTTAGATTTATTCAAGATTTTTTGATCAGTGGTGGAAAATTTTTCTATTTTCCATTACAACTATTTCGAATGAGTACTACAGAACTGCATTATTAAAAAAACCTAATGAATAATGGTCGTCCTTGTACAGGGTATGATCTGTGGAGAAACCAGAAATCATGATAAAAATGAAACGTGCGGTGTTTTAAAACATGCATTGTGAAACAACCATCCATCTTCTATATTGCAGAGATCAGACCGACTCGCATTCACAGACCCAGATCTGAACCACTGATATTCTCACTATGAGATGTGAACACGCACCACTGCTCCACTCAAAGCACTTTCCTTAACTGAGTGTAATGTAAATGTGACAAACACTAATGGAACAATAAATTAAGTTTTACACGCCTCCCAAGGTGGAGCTTTCTTCATCTCAGTGAAAACACGGGTTTCACAGTTGTAATTGTGATCGTGGCCGATGCGACTTTATCAAAATCGAAGCAATAAAAATCACTTCATGTTATGGAAAATTCCCATCCCCTTACATCTCTACAGTTTGTTTAAAATGCAAACTTGCATATAAATTCGCCTTCATGACATATTAAATCTTGAGTCAGATCCCTCTGAATCTCTTAGAAAACCTAGTTTAACCCCTTGCAATATCGCCGAATGGGAATAAACAGAACGAGTAAGAAATAACATTATTTATTCAACGACTTCAACTATAAAGAGCACAAACACAGAAGCAATGTAGCAGCCGGCATCAGAAAGCCTGTCCTTGATTACAAGGTTAATGGAAGCAAAGGCAGGGAGACTCAGCACAACACGCCAGAAATGAAAGTGAAATGAGCTTTCTTTTCTAGACACTCCTGTCACAGACAGAAAAAATCCCGAGCATTCAGACACCTTCAGGGAAGTCACCTAACTCTTTTGTGAGTGTTTGTTAAGGCATCCCTGCATGGTTCTTTCCAGTGAGGCAACACTGTTATGCTAAACTGACTGATCACAATCACAAAGGCAAAGTCCAGATCAAAGAAACCCAGCTCTGTTGCTCATTGTTTTTTTTAATCAATTTGTAACAAGAGAGCATTTGTACATCAGTTATACAGACTCATCTGCATGAAACCAATAAAAACTCTGCTGTATATATGTATATACAAATCAGAGGAGAAGGCATTAAGGATGAATGTACAATGCATTAAAATGTGTCTGACCTCAAAGCGCATTGTTGTTCTCAGTTTCCTCTTTTTGCTCATATTGATAAAGGAGGGGTAGAAGATTCAGTCGTAAAGGCCATAATAAACTCAGTAGTGTCTGGGTTACTATCAACAACCTGTATTTCACCATTGTTGGCATGGACAGCAGCATATGTGGGCAAAGAAAGAGATATGGCAATGAATTCATTATTTCAGTGCTGTTCGCCCAGAAAAGCAGTAATGCTAAGCAAATACTTTCAAAGTTGTTCACTCCGGGAGCTTACTTGATCTCTAACAAGCTCCTTTGGATGTAGACGGAGCTTCTCTTGGTGGTCAGTGGTTCCGTCATTTTGTATTTTTTGTTGACATCCAGTAGCCTTTTTTTTTTGAGAGCCTATCCTGTTTGAAGGGTTTATCGTGCTGAGCCCCGGGGAGCGTTAACATAGAAACCATAAACAAAAGAACCTGAAGTCATTAGCGTATGAAACCTTGTGTGACACACCATAGAGTTTAAATACCTGAGCTCGCCACCATTTAAACCCATCAACACAACAGTTTTCAAGTTTCAAGAATGACTCCATTCAAGTTTCACGACTCGG